>NW_027361966.1:650000-1250000 GCF_039654945.1 Dendrobates tinctorius
TTGGAGAAAATTCAAAACATTCATTATTCAATAGAGCCCAATAGCAAAAACCAGCGTTTTGAATGAAGAATCATATTTCTTGGTAGAATCATGCAGGATTGAAATTTTTGATGGTTTTTTACTCCTCTCAACAGCCCAAACAAGTTTCTAAAAGGATGAGTTTGCAACTACTTTACTATTGGAGAAAATTCAAAACATTCATTATTCAATAGGGCCCAAACTATCAAAAACCAGCGGTTTCAATGAACACACATTTCTTGGTAGAATCATGCAGGACTTAAATTTTTGATGTTTTTCTACTCTTCTCATGAGCCCAAACAAGTCTCTAAAAGCATTAGTTTGCAACTACTTTACTTTTGGAGAAAATTCAAAACATTCATTATTCAATAAAGCCCAATGGCAAAAATCAGGTTTTGAATGAAGAATCACATTTCTTGGTAGAATCATGCAGGATTGAAATTTTTGATGGTTTTTTACTCCTCTCAACAGCCCAAACAAGTTTCTAAAAGGATGAGTTTGCAACTACTTTACTTTTGGAGAAAATTCAAAACATTCATTATTCAATAGGGCCCAAACTATCAAAAACCAGCGGTTTCAATGAACACACATTTCTTGGTAGAATCATGCAGGACTGAAATTTTTGATGTTTTTCTACTCCTCTCATGAGCCCAAACAAGTCTCTAAAAGCATGAGTTTGCAACTACTTTACTTTTGGAGAAAATTCAAAACATCCATTATTCAATAAAGCCAAATAGCAAAAATCAGGTTTTGAATGAAGAATCACATTTCTTGGTAGAATCATGCAGGATTGAAATTTTTGATGGTTTTTTACTCCTCTCAACAGCCCAAACAAGTTTCTAAAAGGATGAGTTTGCAACTACTTTACTTTTGGAGAAAATTCAAAACATTCATTATTCAATAGGGCCCAAACTATCAAAAACCAGCGGTTTCAATGAACACACATTTCTTGGTAGAATCATGCAGGACTGAAATTTTTGATGTTTTTCTACTCCTCTCATGAGCCCAAACAAGTCTCTAAAAGCATGAGTTTGCAACTACTTTACTTTTGGAGAAAATTCAAAACATTCATTATTCAATAAAGCCCAATAGCAAAAATCAGGTTTTGAATGAAGAATCACATTTCTTGGTAGAATCTTGCAGGATTGAAATTTTTGATGGTTTTTTACTCCTCTCAACAGCCCAAACAAGTTTCTAAAAGGATGAGTTTGCAACTACTTTACTTTTGGAGAAAATTCAAAACATTCATTATTCAATAGGGCCCAAACTATCAAAAACCAGCGGTTTCAATGAACACACATTTCTTGGTAGAATCATGCAGGACTGAAATTTTTGATGTTTTTCTACTCCTCTCATGAGCCCAAACAAGTCTCTAAAAGCATGAGTTTGCAACTACTTTACTTTTGGAGAAAATTCAAAACATTCATTATTCAATAGAGCCCAATAGCAAAAACCAGCGTTTTGAATGAAGAATCACATTTCTTGGTAGAATCATGCAGGATTGAAATTTTTGATGGTTTTTTACTCCTCTCAACAGCCCAAACAAGTTTCTAAAAGGATGAGTTTGCAACTACTTTACTTTTGGAGAAAATTCAAAACATTCATTATTCAATAGGGCCCAAACTATCAAAAACCAGCGGTTTCAATGAACACACATTTCTTGGTAGAATCATGCAGTACTGAAATTTTTGATGTTTTTCTACTCCTCTCATGAGCCCAAACAAGTCACTAAAAGCATGAGTTTGCAACTACTTTACTTTTGGAGAAAATTCAAAACATTCATTATTCAATAGAGCCCAATAGCAAAAATCAGGTTTTGAATGAAGAATCACATTTCTTGGTAGAATCTTGCAGGACTGAAATTTTTGATGTTTTTCTACTCCTCTCATGAGCCCAAACAAGTCTATAAAAGGATGAGTTTGCAACTACTTTACTTTTGGAGAAAATTCAAAACATTCATTATTCAATAGAGCCCAATAGCAAAAACCAGCGTTTAGAATGAAGAATCACATTTCTTGGTAGAATCATGCAGGATTGATATTTTTTATGGTTTTTTACTCCTCTCAACAGCCCAAACAAGTTTCTAAAAGGATGAGTTTGCAACTACTTTACTTTTGGAGAAAATTCAAAACATTCATTATTCAATAGGGCCCAAACTATCAAAAACCAGCGGTTTCAATGAACACACATTTCTTGGTAGAATCATGCAGGACTGAAATTTTTGATGTTTTTCTACTCCTCTCATGAGCCCAAACAAGTTTCTAAAAGCATGAGTTTGCAACTACTTTACTTTTGGAGAAAATTCAAAACATTCATTATTCAATAGAGCCCAATAGCAAAAATCAGGTTTTGAATGAAGAATCACATTTCTTGGTAGAATCATGCAGGATTGAAATTTTTGATGGTTTTTTACTCCTCTCAACAGCCCAAACAAGTTTCTAAAAGGATGAGTTTGCAACTACTTTACTTTTGGAGAAAATTCAAAACATTCATTATTCAATAGGGCCCAAACTATCAAAAACCAGCGGTTTCAATGAACACACATTTCTTGGTAGAATCATGCAGTACTGAAATTTTTGATGTTTTTCTACTCCTCTCATGAGCCCAAACAAGTCACTAAAAGCATGAGTTTGCAACTACTTTACTTTTGGAGAAAATTCAAAACATTCATTATTCAATAGAGCCCAATAGCAAAAATCAGGTTTTGAATGAAGAATCACATTTCTTGGTAGAATCTTGCAGGACTGAAATTTTTGATGTTTTTCTACTCCTCTCATGAGCCCAAACAAGTCTATAAAAGGATGAGTTTGCAACTACTTTACTTTTGGAGAAAATTCAAAACATTCATTATTCAATAGAGCCCAATAGCAAAAACCAGCGTTTAGAATGAAGAATCACATTTCTTGGTAGAATCATGCAGGATTGATATTTTTTATGGTTTTTTACTCCTCTCAACAGCCCAAACAAGTTTCTAAAAGGATGAGTTTGCAACTACTTTACTTTTGGAGAAAATTCAAAACATTCATTATTCAATAGGGCCCAAACTATCAAAAACCAGCGGTTTCAATGAACACACATTTCTTGGTAGAATCATGCAGGACTGAAATTTTTGATGTTTTTCTACTCCTCTCATGAGCCCAAACAAGTTTCTAAAAGCATGAGTTTGCAACTACTTTACTTTTGGAGAAAATTCAAAACATTCATTATTCAATAGAGCCCAATAGCAAAAATCAGGTTTTGAATGAAGAATCACATTTCTTGGTAGAATCATGCAGGATTGAAATTTTTGATGGTTTTTTACTCCTCTCAACAGCCCAAACAAGTTTCTAAAAGGATGAGTTTGCAACTACTTTACTTTTGGAGAAAATTCAAAACATTCATTATTCAATAGGGCCCAAACTATCAAAAACCAGCGGTTTCAATGAACACACATTTCTTGGTAGAATCATGCAGGACTGAAATTTTTGATGTTTTTCTACTCCTCTCATGAGCCCAAACAAGTCTCTAAAAGCATGAGTTTGCAACTACTTTACTTTTGGAGAAAATTCAAAACATTCATTACTCAAAAGAGCCCAATAGCAAAAACCAGCGTTTTGAATGAAGAATCACATTTCTTGGTAGAATCATGCAGGATTGAAATTTTTGATGGTTTTTTACTCCTCTCAACAGCCCAAACAAGTTTCTAAAAGGATGAGTTTGCAACTACTTTACTTTTGGAGAAAATTCAAAACATTCATTATTCAATAGGGCCCAAACTATCAAAAACCAGCGGTTTCAATGAACACACATTTCTTGGTAGAATCATGCAGGACTGAAATTTTTGATGTTTTTCTACTCGTCTCATGAGCCCAAACAAGTCTCTAAAAGCATGAGTTTGCAACTACTTTACTTTTGGAGAAAATTCAAAACATTCATTACTCAAAAGAGCCCAATAGCAAAAACCAGCGTTTTGAATGAAGAATCACATTTCTTGGTAGAATCATGCAGGATTGAAATTTTTGATGGTTTTTTACTCCTCTCAACAGCCCAAACAAGTTTCTAAAAGGATGAGTTTGCAACTACTTTACTTTTGGAGAAAATTCAAAACATTCATTATTCAATAGGGCCCAAACTATCAAAAACCAGCGGTTTCAATGAACACACATTTCTTGGTAGAATCATGCAGGACTGAAAATTTTGATGTTTTTCTACTACTCTCATGAGCCCAAACAAGTCTCTAAAAGCATGAGTTTGCAACTACTTTACTTTTGGAGAAAATTCAAAACATTCATTATTCAATAAAGCCCAATAGCAAAAATCAGGTTTTGAATGAAGAATCACATTTCTTGGTAGAATCATGCAGGATTGAAATTTTTGATGGTTTTTTACTCCTCTCAACAGCCCAAACAAGTTTCTAAAAGGATGAGTTTGCAACTACTTTACTTTTGGAGAAAATTCAAAACATTCATTATTCAATAGGGCCCAAACTATCAAAAACCAGCGGTTTCAATGAACACACATTTCTTGGTAGAATCATGCAGGACTGAAATTTTTGATGTTTTTCTACTCCTCTCATGAGCCCAAACAAGTCTCTAAAAGCATGAGTTTGCAACTACTTTACTTTTGGAGAAAATTCAAAACATTCATTACTCAAAAGAGCCCAATAGCAAAAACCAGCGTTTTGAATGAAGAATCACATTTCTTGGTAGAATCATGCAGGATTGAAATTTTTGATGGTTTTTTACTCCTCTCAACAGCCCAAACAAGTTTCTAAAAGGATGAGTTTGCAACTACTTTACTTTTGGAGAAAATTCAAAACATTCATTATTCAATAGGGCCCAAACTATCAAAAACCAGCGGTTTCAATGAACACACATTTCTTGGTAGAATCATGCAGGACTGAAATTTTTGATGTTTTTCTACTCGTCTCATGAGCCCAAACAAGTCTCTAAAAGCATGAGTTTGCAACTACTTTACTTTTGGAGAAAATTCAAAACATTCATTACTCAAAAGAGCCCAATAGCAAAAACCAGCGTTTTGAATGAAGAATCACATTTCTTGGTAGAATCATGCAGGATTGAAATTTTTGATGGTTTTTTACTCCTCTCAACAGCCCAAACAAGTTTCTAAAAGGATGAGTTTGCAACTACTTTACTTTTGGAGAAAATTCAAAACATTCATTATTCAATAGGGCCCAAACTATCAAAAACCAGCGGTTTCAATGAACACACATTTCTTGGTAGAATCATGCAGGACTGAAAATTTTGATGTTTTTCTACTACTCTCATGAGCCCAAACAAGTCTCTAAAAGCATGAGTTTGCAACTACTTTACTTTTGGAGAAAATTCAAAACATTCATTATTCAATAAAGCCCAATAGCAAAAATCAGGTTTTGAATGAAGAATCACATTTCTTGGTAGAATCATGCAGGATTGAAATTTTTGATGGTTTTTTACTCCTCTCAACAGCCCAAACAAGTTTCTAAAAGGATGAGTTTGCAACTACTTTACTTTTGGAGAAAATTCAAAACATTCATTATTCAATAGGGCCCAAACTATCAAAAACCAGCGGTTTCAATGAACACACATTTCTTGGTAGAATCATGCAGGACTGAAATTTTTGATGTTTTTCTACTCCTCTCATGAGCCCAAACAAGTCTCTAAAAGCATGAGTTTGCAACTACTTTACTTTTGGAGAAAATTCAAAACATTCATTACTCAAAAGAGCCCAATAGCAAAAACCAGCGTTTTGAATGAAGAATCACATTTCTTGGTAGAATCATGCAGGATTGAAATTTTTGATGGTTTTTTACTCCTCTCAACAGCCCAAACAAGTTTCTAAAAGGATGAGTTTGCAACTACTTTACTTTTGGAGAAAATTCAAAACATTCATTATTCAATAGGGCCCAAACTATCAAAAACCAGCGGTTTCAATGAACACACATTTCTTGGTAGAATCATGCAGGACTGAAATTTTTGATGTTTTTCTACTCGTCTCATGAGCCCAAACAAGTCTCTAAAAGCATGAGTTTGCAACTACTTTACTTTTGGAGAAAATTCAAAACATTCATTACTCAAAAGAGCCCAATAGCAAAAACCAGCGTTTTGAATGAAGAATCACATTTCTTGGAAGAATCATGCAGGATTGAAATTTTTGATGGTTTTTTACTCCTCTCAACAGCCCAAACAAGTTTGTAAAAGGATGAGTTTGCAACTACTTTACTTTTGGAGAAAATTCAAAACATTCATTATTCAATAGGGCCCAAACTATCAAAAACCAGCGGTTTCAATGAACACACATTTCTTGGTAGAATCATGCAGGACTGAAAATTTTGATGTTTTTCTACTACTCTCATGAGCCCAAACAAGTCTCTAAAAGCATGAGTTTGCAACTACTTTACTTTTGGAGAAAATTCAAAACATTCATTATTCAATAAAGCCCAATAGCAAAAATCAGGTTTTGAATGAAGAATCACATTTCTTGGTAGAATCATGCAGGATTGAAATTTTTGATGGTTTTTTACTCCTCTCAACAGCCCAAACAAGTTTCTAAAAGGATGAGTTTGCAACTACTTTACTTTTGGAGAAAATTCAAAACATTCATTATTCAATAGGGCCCAAACTATCAAAAACCAGTGGTTTCAATGAACACACATTTCTTGGTAGAATCATGCAGGACTGAAATTTTTGATGTTTTTCTACTCCTCTCATGAGCCCAAACAAGTCTCTAAAAGGATGAGTTTGCAACTACTTTACTTTTGGAGAAAATTCAAAACATTCATTATTCAATAGAGCCCAATAGCAAAAACCAGCGTTTAGAATGAAGAATCACATTTCTTGGTAGAATCATGCAGGATTGAAATTTTTTATGGTTTTTTACTCCTCTCAACAGCCCAAACAAGTTTCTAAAAGGATGAGTTTGCAACTACTTTACTTTTGGAGAAAATTCAAAACATTCATTATTCAATAGGGCCCAAACTATCAAAAACCAGCGGTTTCAATGAACACACATTTCTTGGTAGAATCATGCAGGACTGAAATTTTTGATGTTTTTCTACTCCTCTCATGAGCCCAAACAAGTCTCTAAAAGCATGAGTTTGCAACTACTTTACTTTTGGAGAAAATTCAAAACATTCATTATTCAATAGAGCCCAATAGCAAAAACCAGCGTTTTGAATGAAGAATCACATTTCTTGGTAGAATCATGCAGGATTGAAATTTTTGATGGTTTTTTACTCCTCTCAACAGCCCAAACAAGTTTCTAAAAGGATGAGTTTGCAACTACTTTACTTTTGGAGAAAATTCAAAACATTCATTATTCAATAGGGCCCAAAATATCAAAAACCAGCGGTTTGAATGAACACACATTTCTTGGTAGAATCGTGCAGGACTGAAATTTTTGATGTTTTTCTACTCCTCTCATGAGCCCAAACAAGTCTCTAAAAGGATGAGTTTGCAACTACTTTACTTTTGGAGAAAATTCAAAACATTCATTATTCAATAGAGCCCAATAGCAAAAACCAGCATTTTGAATGAAGAATCACATTTCTTGGTAGAATCATGCAGGATTGAAATTTTTGATGGTTTTTTACTCCTCTCCACAGCCCAAACAAGTTTCTAAAAGGATGAGTTTGCAACTACTTTACTTTTGGAGAAAATTCAAAACATTCATTATTCAATACGGCCCAAACTATCAAAAACCAGCGGTTTGAATGAACACACATTTCTTGGTAGAATCATGCAGGACTGAAATTTTTGATGTTTTTCTACTCCTCTCATGAGCCCAAACAAGTCTCTAAAAGGATGAGTTTGCAACTACTTTACTTTTGGAGAAAATTCAAAACATTCATTATTCAATAGAGCCCAATAGCAAAAACCAGCGTTTTGAATGAAGAATCACATTTCATGGTAGAATCATGCAGGATTGAAATTTTTGATGGTTTTTTACTCCTCTCAACTGCCCAAACAAGTTTCTACAAGGATGAGTTTGCAACTACTTTACTTTTGGAGAAAATTCAAAACATTCATTATTCAATAGGGCCCAAACTATCAAAAACCAGCGGTTTCAATGAACACACATTTCTTGGTAGAATCATGCAGGACTGAAATTTTTGATGTTTTTCTACTCCTCTCATGAGCCCAAACAAGTTTCTAAAAGCATGAGTTTGCAACTACTTTACTTTTGGAGAAAATTCAAAACATTCATTATTCAATAGAGCCCAATAGCAAAAATCAGGTTTTGAATGAAGAATCACATTTCTTGGTAGAATCATGCAGGATTGAAATTTTTGATGGTTTTTTACTCCTCTCAACAGCCCAAACAAGTTTCTAAAAGGATGAGTTTGCAACTACTTTACTTTTGGAGAAAATTCAAAACAATCTTTATTCAATAGGGCCCAAAATATCAAAAAACAGCGGTTTGAATGAATACACATTTCTTGGTAGAATCGTGCAGGACTGAAATTTTTGATGTTTTTCTACTCCTCTCATGAGCCCAAACAAGTCTCTAAAAGGATGAGTTTGCAACTACTTTACTTTTGGAGAAAATTCAAAACATTCATTATTCAATAGAGCCCAATAGCAAAAACCAGCGTTTTGAATGAAGAATCACATTTCTTGGTAGAATCATGCAGGATTGAATTTTTTGATGGTTTTTTACTCCTCTCAACAGCCCAAACAAGTTTCTAAGAGGATGAGTTTGCAACTACTTTACTTTTGGAGAAAATTCAAAACATTCATTATTCAATAGGGCCCAAACTATCAAAAACCAGCGGTTTCAATGAACACAAATTTCTTGGTAGAATCATGCAGGACTGACATTTTTGATGTTTTTCTACTCCTCTCATGAGCCCAAACAAGTCTCTAAAAGCATGAGTTTGCAACTACTTTACTTTTGGAGAAAATTCAAAACATTCATTATTCAATAGAGCCCAATAGCAAAAATCAGGTTTTGAATGAAGAATCACATTTCTTGGTAGAATCATGCAGGACTGAAATTTTTGATGTTTTTCTACTCCTCTCATGAGCCCAATCAAGTCTCTAAAAGCATGAGTTTGCAACTATTTTACTTTTGGAGAAAATTCAAAACATTCATTATTCATTAGAGCCCAATAGCAAAAAACAGATTTTGAATGAAGAATCACATTTCTTGGTAGAATCATGCAGGATTGAAATTTTTGATGGTTTTTTACTACTCTCAACAGCCCAAACAAGTCTCTAAAAGCATGAGTTTGCAACTACTTTACTTTTGGAGAAAATTCAAAACATTCATTATTCAATAGAGCCCAATAGCAAAAACCAGCGTTTTGAATGAAGAATCATATTTCTTGGTAGAATCATGCAGGATTGAAATTTTTGATGGTTTTTTACTCCTCTCAACAGCCCAAACAAGTTTCTAAAAGGATGAGTTTGCAACTACTTTACTATTGGAGAAAATTCAAAACATTCATTATTCAATAGGGCCCAAACTATCAAAAACCAGCGGTTTCAATGAACACACATTTCTTGGTAGAATCATGCAGGACTTAAATTTTTGATGTTTTTCTACTCTTCTCATGAGCCCAAACAAGTCTCTAAAAGCATTAGTTTGCAACTACTTTACTTTTGGAGAAAATTCAAAACATTCATTATTCAATAAAGCCCAATGGCAAAAATCAGGTTTTGAATGAAGAATCACATTTCTTGGTAGAATCATGCAGGATTGAAATTTTTGATGGTTTTTTACTCCTCTCAACAGCCCAAACAAGTTTCTAAAAGGATGAGTTTGCAACTACTTTACTTTTGGAGAAAATTCAAAACATTCATTATTCAATAGGGCCCAAACTATCAAAAACCAGCGGTTTCAATGAACACCCATTTCTTGGTAGAATCATGCAGGACTGAAATTTTTGATGTTTTTCTACTCCTCTCATGAGCGCAAACAAGTCTCTAAAAGCATGAGTTTGCAACTACTTTACTTTTGGAGAAAATTCAAAACATCCATTATTCAATAAAGCCAAATAGCAAAAATCAGGTTTTGAATGAAGAATCACATTTCTTGGTAGAATCATGCAGGATTGAAATTTTTGATGGTTTTTTACTCCTCTCAACAGCCCAAACAAGTTTCTAAAAGGATGAGTTTGCAACTACTTTACTTTTGGAGAAAATTCAAAACATTCATTATTCAATAGGGCCCAAACTATCAAAAACCAGCGGTTTCAATGAACACACATTTCTTGGTAGAATCATGCAGGACTGAAATTTTTGATGTTTTTCTACTCCTCTCATGAGCCCAAACAAGTCTCTAAAAGCATGAGTTTGCAACTACTTTACTTTTGGAGAAAATTCAAAACATTCATTATTCAATAAAGCCCAATAGCAAAAATCAGGTTTTGAATGAAGAATCACATTTCTTGGTAGAATCTTGCAGGATTGAAATTTTTGATGGTTTTTTACTCCTCTCAACAGCCCAAACAAGTTTCTAAAAGGATGAGTTTGCAACTACTTTACTTTTGGAGAAAATTCAAAACATTCATTATTCAATAGGGCCCAAACTATCAAAAACCAGCGGTTTCAATGAACACACATTTCTTGGTAGAATCATGCAGGACTGAAATTTTTGATGTTTTTCTACTCCTCTCATGAGCCCAAACAAGTCTCTAAAAGCATGAGTTTGCAACTACTTTACTTTTGGAGAAAATTCAAAACATTCATTATTCAATAGAGCCCAATAGCAAAAACCAGCGTTTTGAATGAAGAATCACATTTCTTGGTAGAATCATGCAGGATTGAAATTTTTGATGGTTTTTTACTCCTCTCAACAGCCCAAACAAGTTTCTAAAAGGATGAGTTTGCAACTACTTGACTTTTGGAGAAAATTCAAAACATTCATTATTCAATAGGGCCCAAACTATCAAAAACCAGCGGTTTCAATGAACACACATTTCTTGGTAGAATCATGCAGTACTGAAATTTTTGATGTTTTTCTACTCCTCTCATGAGCCCAAACAAGTCACTAAAAGCATGAGTTTGCAACTACTTTACTTTTGGAGAAAATTCAAAACATTCATTATTCAATAGAGCCCAATAGCAAAAATCAGGTTTTGAATGAAGAATCACATTTCTTGGTAGAATCTTGCAGGACTGAAATTTTTGATGTTTTTCTACTCCTCTCATGAGCCCAAACAAGTCTATAAAAGGATGAGTTTGCAACTACTTTACTTTTGGAGAAAATTCAAAACATTCATTATTCAATAGAGCCCAATAGCAAAAACCAGCGTTTAGAATGAAGAATCACATTTCTTGGTAGAATCATGCAGGATTGATATTTTTTATGGTTTTTTACTCCTCTCAACAGCCCAAACAAGTTTCTAAAAGGATGAGTTTGCAACTACTTTACTTTTGGAGAAAATTCAAAACATTCATTATTCAATAGGGCCCAAACTATCAAAAACCAGCGGTTTCAATGAACACACATTTCTTGGTAGAATCATGCAGGACTGAAATTTTTGATGTTTTTCTACTCCTCTCATGAGCCCAAACAAGTTTCTAAAAGCATGAGTTTGCAACTACTTTACTTTTGGAGAAAATTCAAAACATTCATTATTCAATAGAGCCCAATAGCAAAAATCAGGTTTTGAATGAAGAATCACATTTCTTGGTAGAATCATGCAGGATTGAAATTTTTGATGGTTTTTTACTCCTCTCAACAGCCCAAACAAGTTTCTAAAAGGATGAGTTTGCAACTACTTTACTTTTGGAGAAAATTCAAAACATTCATTATTCAATAGGGCCCAAACTATCAAAAACCAGCGGTTTCAATGAACACACATTTCTTGGTAGAATCATGCAGGACTGAAATTTTTGATGTTTTTCTACTCCTCTCATGAGCCCAAACAAGTCTCTAAAAGCATGAGTTTGCAACTACTTTACTTTTGGAGAAAATTCAAAACATTCATTACTCAAAAGAGCCCAATAGCAAAAACCAGCGTTTTGAATGAAGAATCACATTTCTTGGTAGAATCATGCAGGATTGAAATTTTTGATGGTTTTTTACTCCTCTCAACAGCCCAAACAAGTTTCTAAAAGGATGAGTTTGCAACTACTTTACTTTTGGAGAAAATTCAAAACATTCATTATTCAATAGGGCCCAAACTATCAAAAACCAGCGGTTTCAATGAACACACATTTCTTGGTAGAATCATGCAGGACTGAAATTTTTGATGTTTTTCTACTCCTCTCATGAGCCCAAACAAGTCTCTAAAAGCATGAGTTTGCAACTACTTTACTTTTGGAGAAAATTCAAAACATTCATTACTCAAAAGAGCCCAATAGCAAAAACCAGCGTTTTGAATGAAGAATCACATTTCTTGGTAGAATCATGCAGGATTGAAATTTTTGATGGTTTTTTACTCCTCTCAACAGCCCAAACAAGTTTCTAAAAGGATGAGTTTGCAACTACTTTACTTTTGGAGAAAATTCAAAACATTCATTATTCAATAGGGCCCAAACTATCAAAAACCAGCGGTTTCAATGAACACACATTTCTTGGTAGAATCATGCAGGACTGAAAATTTTGATGTTTTTCTACTACTCTCATGAGCCCAAACAAGTCTCTAAAAGCATGAGTTTGCAACTACTTTACTTTTGGAGAAAATTCAAAACATTCATTATTCAATAAAGCCCAATAGCAAAAATCAGGTTTTGAATGAAGAATCACATTTCTTGGTAGAATCATGCAGGATTGAAATTTTTGATGGTTTTTTACTCCTCTCAACAGCCCAAACAAGTTTCTAAAAGGATGAGTTTGCAACTACTTTACTTTTGGAGAAAATTCAAAACATTCATTATTCAATAGGGCCCAAACTATCAAAAACCAGTGGTTTCAATGAACACACATTTCTTGGTAGAATCATGCAGGACTGAAATTTTTGATGTTTTTCTACTCCTCTCATGAGCCCAAACAAGTCTCTAAAAGAATGAGTTTGCAACTACTTTACTTTTGGAGAAAATTCAAAACATTCATTATTCAATAGAGCCCAATAGCAAAAACCAGCGTTTAGAATGAAGAATCACATTTCTTGGTAGAATCATGCAGGATTGAAATTTTTTATGGTTTTTTACTCCTCTCAACAGCCCAAACAAGTTTCTAAAAGGATGAGTTTGCAACTACTTTACTTTTGGAGAAAAATCAAAACATTCATTATTCAATAGGGCCCAAACTATCAAAAACCAGCGGTTTCAATGAACACACATTTCTTGGTAGAATCATGCAGGACTGAAATTTTTGATGTTTTTCTACTCCTCTCATGAGCCCAAACAAGTCTCTAAAAGCATGAGTTTGCAACTACTTTACTTTTGGAGAAAATTCAAAACATTCATTATTCAATAGAGCCCAATAGCAAAAACCAGCGTTTTGAATGAAGAATCACATTTCTTGGTAGAATCATGCAGGATTGAAATTTCTGATGGTTTTTTACTCCTCTCAACAGCCCAAACAAGTTTCTAAAAGGATGAGTTTGCAACTACTTTATTTTTGGAGAAAATTCAAAACATTCATTATTCAATAGGGCCCAAACTATCAAAAACCAGCGGTTTCAATGAACACACATTTCTTGGTAGAATCATGCAGGACTGAAATTTTTGATGTTTTTCTACTCCTCTCATGAGCCCAAACAAGTCTCTAAAAGCATGAGTTTGCAACTACTTTACTTTTGGAGAAAATTCAAAACATTCATTATTCAATAGAGCCCAATAGCAAAAATCAGGTTTTGAATGAAGAATCACATTTCTTGGTAGAATCATGCAGGATTGAAATTTTTGATGGTTTTTTACTCCTCTCAACAGCCCAAACAAGTTTCTAAAAGGATGAGTTTGCAACTACTTTACTTTTGGAGAAAATTCAAAACATTCATTATTCAATAGGGCCCAAAATATCAAAAACCAGCGGTTTGAATGAACACACATTTCTTGGTAGAATCGTGCAGGACTGAAATTTTTGATGTTTTTCTACTCCTCTCATGAGCCCAAACAAGTCTCTAAAAGGATGAGTTTGCAACTAATTTACTTTTGGAGAAAATTCAAAACATTCATTATTCAATAGAGCCCAATAGCAAAAACCAGCATTTTGAATGAAGAATCACATTTCTTGGTAGAATCATGCAGGATTGAAATTTTTGATGGTTTTTTACTCCTCTCAACAGCCCAAACAAGTTTCTAAAAGGATGAGTTTGCAACTACTTTACTTTTGGAGAAAATTCAAAACATTCATTATTCAATAGGGCCCAAACTATCAAAAACCAGCGGTTTCAATGAACACACATTTCTTGGTAGAATCATGCAGGACTGAAATTTTTGATGTTTTTCTACTCCTCTCATGAGCCCAAACAAGTTTCTAAAAGCATGAGTTTGCAACTACTTTACTTTTGGAGAAAATTCAAAACATTCATTATTCAATAGAGCCCAATAGCAAAAATCAGGTTTTGAATGAAGAATCACATTTCTTGGTAGAATCATGCAGGATTGAAATTTTTGATGGTTTTTTACTCCTCTCAACAGCCCAAACAAGTTTCTAAAAGGATGAGTTTGCAACTACTTTACTTTTGGAGAAAATTCAAAACATTCATTATTCAATAGGGCCCAAAATATCAAAAAACAGCGGTTTGAATGAACACACATTTCTTGGTAGAATCGTGCAGGACTGAAATTTTTGATGTTTTTCTACTCCTCTCATGAGCCCAAACAAGTCCCTTAAAGGATGAGTTTGCAACTACTTTACTTTTGGAGAAAATTCAAAACATTCATTATTCAATAGAGCCCAATAGCAAAAACCAGCGTTTTGAATGAAGAATCACATTTCTTGGTAGAATCATGCAGGATTGAAATTTTTGATGGTTTTTTACTCCTCTCAACAGCCCAAACAAGTTTCTAAGAGGATGAGTTTGCAACTACTTTACTTTTGGAGAAAATTCAAAACATTCATTATTCAATAGGGCCCAAACTATCAAAAACCAGCGGTTTCAATGAACACACATTTCTTGGTAGAATCATGCAGGACTGAAATTTTTGATGTTTTTCTACTCCTCTCATGAGCCCAAACAAGTCTCTAAAAGCATGAGTTTGCAACTACTTTACTTTTGGAGAAAATTCAAAACATTCATTATTCAATAGAGCCCAATAGCAAAAATCAGGTTTTGAATGAAGAATCACATTTCTTGGTAGAATCATGCAGGACTGAAATTTTTGATGTTTTTCTACTCCTCTCATGAGCCCAATCAAGTCTCTAAAAGCATGAGTTTGCAACTACTTTACTTTTGGAGAAAATTCAAAACATTCATTATTCATTAGAGCCCAACAGCAAAAATCAGGTTTTGAATGAAGAATCACATTTCTTGGTAGAATCATGCAGGATTGAAATTTTTGATGGTTTTTTACTACTCTCAACAGCCCAAACAAGTTTCTAAAAGGATGAGTTTGCAACTACTTTACTTTTGGAGAAAATTCAAAACATTGATTATTCAATAGGGCCCAAAATATCAAAAACCAGCGGTTTGAATGAACACACATTTCTTGGTAGAATCGTGCAGGACCTGAAATTTTTGATGTTTTTCTACTCCTCTCAACAGACCAAACAAGTCTCTAAAAGCATGAGTTTGCAACTACTTTACTTTTGGAGAAAATTCAAAACATTCAATATTCAATAGAGCCCAATAGCAAAAACCAGCGTTTTGAATGAAGAATCATATTTCTTGGTAGAATCATGCAGGATTGAAATTTTTTATGGTTTTTTACTCCTCTCAACAGCCCAAACAAGTTTCTAAAAGGATGAGTTTGCAACTACTTTACTTTTGGAGAAAATTCAAAACATTCATTATTCAATAGGGCCCAAACTATCAAAAACCAGCGGTTTCAATGAACACACATTTCTTGGTAGAATCATGCAGGACTGAAATTTTTGATGTTTTTCTACTCCTCTCATGAGCCCAAACAAGTCTCTAAAAGCATGAGTTTGCAACTACTTTACTTTTGGAGAAAATTCAAAACATTCATTATTCAATAGAGCCCAATAGCAAAAATCAGGTTTTGAATGAAGAATCACATTTCTTGGTAGAATCATGCAGGATTGAAATTTTTGATGGTTTTTTACTCCTCTCAACAGCCCAAACAAGTTTCTAAAAGGATGAGTTTGCAACTACTTTACTTTTGGAGAAAATTCAAAACATTCATTATTCAATAGGGCCCAAAATATCAAAAACCAGTGGTTTGAATGAACACACATTTCTTGGTAGAATCGTGCAGGACTGAAATTTTTGATGTTTTTCTACTCCTCTCATGAGCCCAAACAAGTCTCTAAAAGGATGAGTTTGCAACTACTTTACTTTTGGAGAAAATTCAAAACATTCATTATTCAATAGAGCCCAATAGCAAAAACCAGCGTTTTGAATGTAGAATCACATTTCTTGGTAGAATCATGCAGGATTGAAATTTTTTATGGTTTTTTACTCCTCTCAACAGCCCAAACAAGTTTCTAAAAGGATGAGTTTGCAACTACTTTACTTTTGGAGAAAATTCAAAACATTCATTATTCAATAGGGCCCAAACTATCAAAAACCAGCGGTTTCAATGAACACACATTTCTTGGTAGAATCATGCAGGACTGAAATTTTTGATGTTTTTCTACTCCTCTCATGAGCCCAAACAAGTCTCTAAAAGCATGAGTTTGCAACTACTTTACTTTTGGAGAAAATTCAAAACATTCATTATTCAATAGAGATCAATAGCAAAAACCAGCGTTTTGAATGAAGAATCACATTTCTTGGTAGAATCATGCAGGATTGAAATTTTTGATGGTTTTTTACTCCTCTCAACAGCCCAAACAAGTTTCTAAAAGGATGAGTTTGCAACTACTTTACTTTTGGAGAAAATTCAAAACATTCATTATTCAATAGGGCCCAAACTATCAAAAACCAGCGGTTTCAATGAACACACATTTCTTGGTAGAATCATGCACGACTGAAATTTTTGATGTTTTTCTACTCCTCTCATGAGCCCAAACAAGTCTCTAAAAGCATGAGTTTGCAACTACTTTACTTTTGGAGAAAATTCAAAACATTCATTATTCAATAGAGCCCAATAGCAAAAATCAGGTTTTGAATGAAGAATCACATTTCTTGGTAGAATCATGCAGGATTGAAATTTTTGATGGTTTTTTACTCCTCTCAACAGCCCAAACAAGTTTCTAAAAGGATGAGTTTGCAACTACTTTACTTTTGGAGAAAATTCAAAACATTCATTATTCAATAGGGCCCAAAATATCAAAAACCAGCGGTTTGAATGAACACACATTTCTTGGTAGAATCGTGCAGGACTGAAATTTTTGATGTTTTTCTACTCCTCTCATGAGCCCAAACAAGTCTCTAAAATGATGAGTTTGCAACTACTTTACTTTTGGAGAAAATTCAAAACATTCATTATTCAATAGAGCCCAATAGCAAAAACCAGCATTTTGAATGAAGAATCACATTTCTTGGTAGAATCATGCAGGATTGAAATTTTTGATGGTTTTTTACTCCTCTCCACAGCCCAAACAAGTTTCTAAAAGGATGAGTTTGCAACTACTTTACTTTTGGAGAAAATTCAAAACATTCATTATTCAATACGGCCCAAACTATCAAAAACCAGCGGTTTGAATGAACACACATTTCTTGGTAGAATCATGCAGGACTGAAATTTTTGATGTTTTTCTACTCCTCTCATGAGCCCAAACAAGTCTCTAAAAGGATGAGTTTGCAACTACTTTACTTTTGGAGAAAATTCAAAACATTCATTATTCAATAGAGCCCAATAGCAAAAACCAGCGTTTTGAATGAAGAATCACATTTCATGGTAGAATCATGCAGGATTGAAATTTTTGATGGTTTTTTACTCCTCTCAACTGCCCAAACAAGTTTCTACAAGGATGAGTTTGCAACTACTTTACTTTTGGAGAAAATTCAAAACATTCATTATTCAATAGGGCCCAAACTATCAAAAACCAGCGGTTTCAATGAACACACATTTCTTGGTAGAATCATGCAGGACTGAAATTTTTGATGTTTTTCTACTCCTCTCATGAGCCCAAACAAGTTTCTAAAAGCATGAGTTTGCAACTACTTTACTTTTGGAGAAAATTCAAAACATTCATTATTCAATAGAGCCCAATAGCAAAAACCAGCGTTTTGAATGAAGAATCACATTTCTTGGTAGAATCATGCAGGATTGAAATTTGTGATGGTTTTTTACTCCTCTCAACAGCCCAAACAAGTTTCTAAAAGGATGAGTTTGCAACTACTTTACTTTTGGAGAAAATTCAAAACAATCTTTATTCAATAGGGCCCAAAATATCAAAAAACAGCGGTTTGAATGAATACACATTTCTTGGTAGAATCGTGCAGGACTGAAATTTTTGATGTTTTTCTACTCCTCTCATGAGCCCAAACAAGTCTCTAAAAGGATGAGTTTGCAACTACTTTACTTTTGGAGAAAATTCAAAACATTCATTATTCAATAGAGCCCAATAGCAAAAACCAGCGTTTTGAATGAAGAATCACATTTCTTGGTAGAATCATGCAGGATTGAAATTTTTGATGGTTTTTTACTCCTCTCAACAGCCCAAACAAGTTTCTAAGAGGATGAGTTTGCAACTACTTTACTTTTGGAGAAAATTCAAAACATTCATTATTCAATAGGGCCCAAACTATCAAAAACCAGCGGTTTCAATGAACACAAATTTCTTGGTAGAATCATGCAGGACTGACATTTTTGATGTTTTTCTACTCCTCTCATGAGCCCAAACAAGTCTCTAAAAGCATGAGTTTGCAACTACTTTACTTTTGGAGAAAATTCAAAACATTCATTATTCAATAGAGCCCAATAGCAAAAATCAGGTTTTGAATGAAGAATCACATTTCTTGGTAGAATCATGCAGGACTGAAATTTTTGATGTTTTCTACTCCTCTCATGAGCCCAATCAAGTCTCTAAAAGCATGAGTTTGCAACTATTTTACTTTTGGAGAAAATTCAAAACATTCATTATTCATTAGAGCCCAATAGCAAAAATCAGATTTTGAATGAAGAATCACATTTCTTGGTAGAATCATGCAGGATTGAAATTTTTGATGGTTTTTTACTACTCTCAACAGCCCAAACAAGTTTCTAAAAGGATGAGTTTGCAACTACTTTACTTTTGGAGAAAATTCAAAACATTGATTATTCAATAGGGCCCAAAATATCAAAAACCAGCGGTTTGAATGAACACACATTTCTTGGTAGAATCGTGCAGGACTGAAATTTTTGATGTTTTTCTACTCCTCTCAACAGCCCAAACAAGTCTCTAAAAGCATGAGTTTGCAACTACTTTACTTTTGGAGAAAATTCAAAACATTCATTATTCAATAGAGCCCAATAGCAAAAACCAGCGTTTTGAATGAAGAATCATATTTCTTGGTAGAATCATGCAGGATTGAAATTTTTGATGGTTTTTTACTCCTCTCAACAGCCCAAACAAGTTTCTAAAAGGATGAGTTTGCAACTACTTTACTTTTGGAGAAAATTCAAAACATTCATTATTCAATAGGGCCCAAACTATCAAAAACCAGCGGTTTCAATGAACACACATTTCTTGGTAGAATCATGCAGGACTGAAATTTTTGATGTTTTTCTACTCCTCTCATGAGCCCAAACAAGTCTCTAAAAGCATGAGTTTGCAACTACTTTACTTTTGGAGAAAATTCAAAACATCCATTATTCAATAAAGCCCAATAGCAAAAATCAGGTTTTGAATGAAGAATCACATTTCTTGGTAGAATCATGCAGGATTGAAATTTTTGATGGTTTTTTACTCCTCTCAACAGCCCAAACAAGTTTCTAAAAGGATGAGTTTGCAACTACTTTACTTTTGGAGAAAATTCAAAACATTCATTATTCAATAGGGCCCAAACTATCAAAAACCAGCGGTTTCAATGAACACACATTTCTTGGTAGAATCATGCAGGACTGAAATTTTTGATGTTTTTCTACTCCTCTCATGAGCCCAAACAAGTCTCTAAAAGCATGAGTTTGCAACTACTTTACTTTTGGAGAAAATTCAAAACATTCATTATTCAATAAAGCCCAATAGCAAAAATCAGGTTTTGAATGAAGAATCACATTTCTTGGTAGAATCTTGCAGGATTGAAATTTTTGATGGTTTTTTACTCCTCTCAACAGCCCAAACAAGTTTCTAAAAGGATGAGTTTGCAACTACTTTACTTTTGGAGAAAATTCAAAACATTCATTATTCAATAGGGCCCAAACTATCAAAAACCAGCGGTTTCAATGAACACACATTTCTTGGTAGAATCATGCAGGACTGAAATTTTTGATGTTTTTCTACTCCTCTCATGAGCCCAAACAAGTCTCTAAAAGCATGAGTTTGCAACTACTTTACTTTTGGAGAAAATTCAAAACATTCATTATTCAATAGAGCCCAATAGCAAAAACCAGCGTTTTGAATGAAGAATCACATTTCTTGGTAGAATCATGCAGGATTGAAATTTTTGATGGTTTTTTACTCCTCTCAACAGCCCAAACAAGTTTCTAAAAGGATGAGTTTGCAACTACTTTACTTTTGGAGTAAATTCAAAACATTCATTATTCAATAGGGCCCAAACTATCAAAAACCAGCGGTTTCAATGAACACACATTTCTTGGTAGAATCATGCAGTACTGAAATTTTTGATGTTTTTCTACTCCTCTCATGAGCCCAAACAAGTCACTAAAAGCATGAGTTTGCAACTACTTTACTTTTGGAGAAAATTCAAAACATTCATTATTCAATAGAGCCCAATAGCAAAAATCAGGTTTTGAATGAAGAATCACATTTCTTGGTAGAATCTTGCAGGACTGAAATTTTTGATGTTTTTCTACTCCTCTCATGAGCCCAAGCAAGTCTCTAAAAGGATGAGTTTGCAACTACTTTACTTTTGGAGAAAATTCAAAACATTCATTATTCAATAGAGCCCAATAGCAAAAACCAGCGTTTAGAATGAAGAATCACATTTCTTGGTAGAATCATGCAGGATTGAAATTTTTTATGGTTTTTTACTCCTCTCAACAGCCCAAACAAGTTTCTAAAAGGATGAGTTTGCAACTACTTTACTTTTGGAGAAAATTCAAAACATTCATTATTCAATAGGGCCCAAACTATCAAAAACCAGCGGTTTCAATGAACACACATTTCTTGGTAGAATCATGCAGGACTGAAATTTTTGATGTTTTTCTACTCCTCTCATGAGCCCAAACAAGTCTCTAAAAGCATGAGTTTGCAACTACTTTACTTTTGGAGAAAATTCAAAACATTCATTATTCAATAGAGCCCAATAGCAAAAACCAGCGTTTTGAATGAAGAATCACATTTCTTGGTAGAATCATGCAGGATTGAAATTTTTGATGGTTTTTTACTCCTCTCAACAGCCCAAACAAGTTTCTAAAAGGATGAGTTTGCAACTACTTTACTTTTGGAGAAAATTCAAAACATTCATTATTCAATAGGGCCCAAACTATCAAAAACCAGCGGTTTCAATGAACACACATTTCTTGGTAGAATCATGCAGGACTGAAATTTTTGATGTTTTTCTACTCCTCTCATGAGCCCAAACAAGTTTCTAAAAGCATGAGTTTGCAACTACTTTACTTTTGGAGAAAATTCAAAACATTCATTATTCAATAGAGCCCAATAGCAAAAATCAGGTTTTGAATGAAGAATCACATTTCTTGGTAGAATCATGCAGGATTGAAATTTTTGATGGTTTTTTACTCCTCTCAACAGCCCAAACAAGTTTCTAAAAGGATGAGTTTGCAACTACTTTACTTTTGGAGAAAATTCAAAACATTCATTATTCAATAGGGCCCAAACTATCAAAAACCAGCGGTTTCAATGAACACACATTTCTTGGTAGAATCATGCAGGACTGAAATTTTTGATGTTTTTCTACTCCTCTCATGAGCCCAAACAAGTCTCTAAAAGCATGAGTTTGCAACTACTTTACTTTTGGAGAAAATTCAAAACATTCATTACTCAAAAGAGCCCAATAGCAAAAACCAGCGTTTTGAATGAAGAATCACATTTCTTGGTAGAATCATGCAGGATTGAAATTTTTGATGGTTTTTTACTCCTCTCAACAGCCCAAACAAGTTTCTAAAAGGATGAGTTTGCAACTACTTTACTTTTGGAGAAAATTCAAAACATTCATTATTCAATAGGGCCCAAACTATCAAAAACCAGCGGTTTCAATGAACACACATTTCTTGGTAGAATCATGCAGGACTGAAATTTTTGATGTTTTTCTACTCCTCTCATGAGCCCAAACAAGTCTCTAAAAGCATGAGTTTGCAACTACTTTACTTTTGGAGAAAATTCAAAACATTCATTACTCAAAAGAGCCCAATAGCAAAAACCAGCGTTTTGAATGAAGAATCACATTTCTTGGTAGAATCATGCAGGATTGAAATTTTTGATGGTTTTTTACTCCTCTCAACAGCCCAAACAAGTTTCTAAAAGGATGAGTTTGCAACTACTTTACTTTTGGAGAAAATTCAAAACATTCATTATTCAATAGGGCCCAAACTATCAAAAACCAGCGGTTTCAATGAACACACATTTCTTGGTAGAATCATGCAGGACTGAAATTTTTGATGTTTTTCTACTACTCTCATGAGCCCAAACAAGTCTCTAAAAGCATGAGTTTGCAACTACTTTACTTTTGGAGAAAATTCAAAACATTCATTATTCAATAAAGCCCAATAGCAAAAATCAGGTTTTGAATGAAGAATCACATTTCTTGGTAGAATCATGCAGGATTGAAATTTTTGATGGTTTTTTACTCCTCTCAACAGCCCAAACAAGTTTCTAAAAGGATGAGTTTGCAACTACTTTACATTTGGAGAAAATTCAAAACATTCATTATTCAATAGGGCCCAAACTATCAAAAACCAGTGGTTTCAATGAACACACATTTCTTGGTAGAATCATGCAGGACTGAAATTTTTGATGTTTTTCTACTCCTCTCATGAGCCCAAACAAGTCTCTAAAAGCATGAGTTTGCAACTACTTTACTTTTGGAGAAAATTCAAAACATTCATTATTCAAGAGAGCCCAATAGCAAAAACCAGCGTTTTGAATGAAGAATCACATTTCTTGGTAGAATTATGCAGGATTGAAATTTTTGATGGTTTTTTACTCCTCTCAACAGCCCAAACAAGTTTCTAAAAGGATGAGTTTGCAACTACTTTACTTTTGGAGAAAATTCAAAACATTCATTATTCAATAGGGCCCAAACTATCAAAAACCAGCGGTTTCAATGAACACACATTTCTTGGTAGAATCATGCAGGACTGAAATTTTTGATGTTTTTCTACTCCTCTCATGAGCCCAAACAAGTCACTAAAAGCATGAGTTTGCAACTACTTTACTTTTGGAGAAAATTCAAAACATTCATTATTCAATAGAGCCCAATAGCAAAAATCAGGTTTTGAATGAAGAATCACATTTCTTGGTAGAATCATGCATGACTGAAATTTTTGATGTTTTTCTACTCCTCTCTTGAGCCCAAACAAGTCTCTAAAAGGATGAGTTTGCAACTACTTTACTTTTGGAGAAAATTCAAAACATTCATTATTCAATAGAGCCCAATAGCAAAAACCAGCGTTTAGAATGAAGAATCACATTTCTTGGTAGAATCATGCAGGATTGAAATTTTTGATGTTTTTCTACTCCTCTCATGAGCCCAATCAAGTCTCTAAAAGCATGAGTTTGCAACTACTTTACTTTTGGAGAAAATTCAAAACATTCATTATTCATTAGAGCCCAATAGCAAAAATCAGGTTTTGAATGAAGAATCACATTTCTTGGTAGAATCATGCAGGATTGAAATTTTTGATGGTTTTTTACTACTCTCAACAGCCCAAACAAGTTTCTAAAAGGATGAGTTTGCAACTACTTTACTTTTGGAGAAAATTCAAAACATTGATTATTCAATAGGGCCCAAAATATCAAAAACCAGCGGTTTGAATGAACACACATTTCTTGGTAGAATCGTGCAGGACCTGAAATTTTTGATGTTTTTCTACTCCTCTCAACAGACCAAACAAGTCTCTAAAAGCATGAGTTTGCAACTACTTTACTTTTGGAGAAAATTCAAAACATTCATTATTCAATAGGGCCCAAACTATCAAAAACCAGCGGTTTCAATGAACACACATTTCTTGGTAGAATCATGCAGGACTGAAATTTTTGATGTTTTTCTACTCCTCTCATGAGCCCAAACAAGTCTCTAAAAGCATGAGTTTGCAACTACTTTACTTTTGGAGAAAATTCAAAACATTCATTACTCAAAAGAGCCCAATAGCAAAAACCAGCGTTTTGAATGAAGAATCACATTTCTTGGTAGAATCATGCAGGATTGAAATTTTTGATGGTTTTTTACTCCTCTCAACAGCCCAAACAAGTTTCTAAAAGGATGAGTTTGCAACTACTTTACTTTTGGAGAAAATTCAAAACATTCATTATTCAATAGGGCCCAATCTATCAAAAACCAGCGGTTTGAATGAACACACATTTCTTGGTAGAATCATGCAGGACTGAAATTTTTGATGTCCTTCTACTCCTCTCATGAGCCCAAACAAGTCTCTAAAAGCATGAGTTTGCAACTACTTTACTTTTGGAGAAAATTCAAAACATTCATTACTCAAAAGAGCCCAATAGCAAAAACCAGCGTTTTGAATGAAGAATCACATTTCTTGGTAGAATCATGCAGGATTGAAATTTTTTATGGTTTTTTACTCCTCTCAACAGCCCAAACAAGTTTCTAAAAGGATGTGTTTGCAACTACTTTACTTTTGGAGAAAATTCAAAACATTTATTATTCAATAGGGCCCAAACTATCAAAAACCAGCGGTTTCAATGAACACACATTTCTTGGTAGAATCATGCAGGACTGAAATTTTTGATGTTTTTCTACTCCTCTCATGAGCCCAAACAAGTCTCTAAAAGCATGAGTTTGCAACTACTTTACTTTTGGAGAAAATTCAAAACATTCATTATTCAATAAAGCCCAATAGCAAAAATCAGGTTTTGAATGAAGAATCACATTTCTTGGTAGAATCATGCAGGATTGAAATTTTTGATGGTTTTTTACTCCTCTCAACAGCCCAAACAAGTTTCTAAAAGGATGAGTTTGCAACTACTTTACTTTTGGAGAAAATTCAAAACATTCATTATTCAATAGGGCCCAAACTATCAAAAACCAGCGGTTTCAATGAACACACATTTCTTGGTAGAATCATGCAGGACTGAAATTTTTGATGTTTTTCTACTCCTCTCATGAGCCCAAACAAGTCTCTAAAAGCATGAGTTTGCAACTACTTTACTTTTGGAGAAAATTCAAAACATTCATTATTCAATAGAGCCCAATAGCAAAAACCAGCGTTTTGAATGAAGAATCACATTTCTTGGTAGAATCATGCAGGATTGAAATTTTTGATGGTTTTTTACTCCTCTCAACAGCCCAAACAAGTTTCTAAAAGGATGAGTTTGCAACTACTTTACTTTTGGAGAAAATTCAAAACATTCATTATTCAATAGGGCCCAAACTATCAAAAACCAGCGGTTTCAATGAACACACATTTCTTGGTAGAATCATGCAGTACTGAAATTTTTGATGTTTTTCTACTCCTCTCATGAGCCCAAACAAGTCACTAAAAGCATGAGTTTGCAACTACTTTACTTTTGGAGAAAATTCAAAACATTCATTATTCAATAGAGCCCAATAGCAAAAATCAGGTTTTGAATGAAGAATCACATTTCTTGGTACAATCATGCAGGACTGAAATTTTTGATGTCCTTCTACTCCTCTCATGAGCCCAAACAAGTCTCTAAAAGCATGAGTTTGCAACTACTTTACTTTTGGAGAAAATTCAAAACATTCATTACTCAAAAGAGCCCAATAGCAAAAACCAGCGTTTTGAATGAAGAATCACATTTCTTGGTAGAATCATGCAGGATTGAAATTTTTTATGGTTTTTTACTCCTCTCAACAGCCCAAACAAGTTTCTAAAAGGATGTGTTTGCAACTACTTTACTTTTGGAGAAAATTCAAAACATTTATTATTCAATAGGGCCCAAACTATCAAAAACCAGCGGTTTCAATGAACACACATTTCTTGGTAGAATCATGCAGGACTGAAATTTTTGATGTTTTTCTACTCCTCTCATGAGCCCAAACAAGTCTCTAAAAGCATGAGTTTGCAACTACTTTACTTTTGGAGAAAATTCAAAACATTCATTATTCAATAAAGCCCAATAGCAAAAATCAGGTTTTGAATGAAGAATCACATTTCTTGGTAGAATCATGCAGGATTGAAATTTTTGATGGTTTTTTACTCCTCTCAACAGCCCAAACAAGTTTCTAAAAGGATGAGTTTGCAACTACTTTACTTTTGGAGAAAATTCAAAACATTCATTATTCAATAGGGCCCAAACTATCAAAAACCAGCGGTTTCAATGAACACACATTTCTTGGTAGAATCATGCAGGACTGAAATTTTTGATGTTTTTCTACTCCTCTCATGAGCCCAAACAAGTCTCTAAAAGCATGAGTTTGCAACTACTTTACTTTTGGAGAAAATTCAAAACATTCATTATTCAATAGAGCCCAATAGCAAAAACCAGCGTTTTGAATGAAGAATCACATTTCTTGGTAGAATCATGCAGGATTGAAATTTTTGATGGTTTTTTACTCCTCTCAACAGCCCAAACAAGTTTCTAAAAGGATGAGTTTGCAACTACTTTACTTTTGGAGAAAATTCAAAACATTCATTATTCAATAGGGCCCAAACTATCAAAAACCAGCGGTTTCAATGAACACACATTTCTTGGTAGAATCATGCAGTACTGAAATTTTTGATGTTTTTCTACTCCTCTCATGAGCCCAAACAAGTCACTAAAAGCATGAGTTTGCAACTACTTTACTTTTGGAGAAAATTCAAAACATTCATTATTCAATAGAGCCCAATAGCAAAAATCAGGTTTTGAATGAAGAATCACATTTCTTGGTACAATCATGCAGGACTGAAATTTTTGATGTTTTTCTACTCCTCTCATGAGCCCAAACAAGTCTCTAAAAGGATGAGTTTGCAACTACTTTACTTTTGGAGAAAATTCAAAACATTCATTATTCAATAGAGTCCAATAGCAAAAACCAGCGTTTAGAATGAAGAATCACATTTCTTGGTAGAATCATGCAGGATTGAAATTTTTTATGGTTTTTTACTCCTCTCAACAGCCCAAACAAGTTTCTAAAAGGATGAGTTTGCAACTACTTTACTTTTGGAGAAAATTCAAAACATTCATTATTCAATAGGGCCCAAACTATCAAAAACCAGCGGTTTCAATGAACACACATTTCTTGGTAGAATCATGCAGGACTGAAATTTTTGATGTTTTTCTACTCCTCTCATGAGCCCAAACAAGTCTCTAAAAGCATGAGTTTGCAACTACTTTACTTTTGGAGAAAATTCAAAACATTCATTATTCAATAGAGCCCAATAGCAAAAACCAGCGTTTTGAATGAAGAATCACATTTCTTGGTAGAATCATGCAGGATTGAAATTTTTGATGGTTTTTTACTCCTCTCAACAGCCCAAACAAGTTTCTAAAAGGATGAGTTTGCAACTACTTTACTTTTGGAGTAAATTCAAAACATTCATTATTCAATAGGGCCCAAACTATCAAAAACCAGCGGTTTCAATGAACACACATTTCTTGGTAGAATCATGCAGTACTGAAATTTTTGATGTTTTTCTACTCCTCTCATGAGCCCAAACAAGTCACTAAAAGCATGAGTTTGCAACTACTTTACTTTTGGAGAAAATTCAAAACATTCATTATTCAATAGAGCCCAATAGCAAAAATCAGGTTTTGAATGAAGAATCACATTTCTTGGTAGAATCTTGCAGGACTGAAATTTTTGATGTTTTTCTACTCCTCTCATGAGCCCAAGCAAGTCTCTAAAAGGATGAGTTTGCAACTACTTTACTTTTGGAGAAAATTCAAAACATTCATTATTCAATAGAGCCCAATAGCAAAAACCAGCGTTTAGAATGAAGAATCACATTTCTTGGTAGAATCATGCAGGATTGAAATTTTTTATGGTTTTTTACTCCTCTCAACAGCCCAAACAAGTTTCTAAAAGGATGAGTTTGCAACTACTTTACTTTTGGAGAAAATTCAAAACATTCATTATTCAATAGGGCCCAAACTATCAAAAACCAGCGGTTTCAATGAACACACATTTCTTGGTAGAATCATGCAGGACTGAAATTTTTGATGTTTTTCTACTCCTCTCATGAGCCCAAACAAGTCTCTAAAAGCATGAGTTTGCAACTACTTTACTTTTGGAGAAAATTCAAAACATTCATTATTCAATAGAGCCCAATAGCAAAAACCAGCGTTTTGAATGAAGAATCACATTTCTTGGTAGAATCATGCAGGATTGAAATTTTTGATGGTTTTTTACTCCTCTCAACAGCCCAAACAAGTTTCTAAAAGGATGAGTTTGCAACTACTTTACTTTTGGAGAAAATTCAAAACATTCATTATTCAATAGGGCCCAAACTATCAAAAACCAGCGGTTTCAATGAACACACATTTCTTGGTAGAATCATGCAGGACTGAAATTTTTGATGTTTTTCTACTCCTCTCATGAGCCCAAACAAGTTTCTAAAAGCATGAGTTTGCAACTACTTTACTTTTGGAGAAAATTCAAAACATTCATTATTCAATAGAGCCCAATAGCAAAAATCAGGTTTTGAATGAAGAATCACATTTCTTGGTAGAATCATGCAGGATTGAAATTTTTGATGGTTTTTTACTCCTCTCAACAGCCCAAACAAGTTTCTAAAAGGATGAGTTTGCAACTACTTTACTTTTGGAGAAAATTCAAAACATTCATTATTCAATAGGGCCCAAACTATCAAAAACCAGCGGTTTCAATGAACACACATTTCTTGGTAGAATCATGCAGGACTGAAATTTTTGATGTTTTTCTACTCCTCTCATGAGCCCAAACAAGTCTCTAAAAGCATGAGTTTGCAACTACTTTACTTTTGGAGAAAATTCAAAACATTCATTACTCAAAAGAGCCCAATAGCAAAAACCAGCGTTTTGAATGAAGAATCACATTTCTTGGTAGAATCATGCAGGATTGAAATTTTTGATGGTTTTTTACTCCTCTCAACAGCCCAAACAAGTTTCTAAAAGGATGAGTTTGCAACTACTTTACTTTTGGAGAAAATTCAAAACATTCATTATTCAATAGGGCCCAAACTATCAAAAACCAGCGGTTTCAATGAACACACATTTCTTGGTAGAATCATGCAGGACTGAAATTTTTGATGTTTTTCTACTCCTCTCATGAGCCCAAACAAGTCTCTAAAAGCATGAGTTTGCAACTACTTTACTTTTGGAGAAAATTCAAAACATTCATTACTCAAAAGAGCCCAATAGCAAAAACCAGCGTTTTGAATGAAGAATCACATTTCTTGGTAGAATCATGCAGGATTGAAATTTTTGATGGTTTTTTACTCCTCTCAACAGCCCAAACAAGTTTCTAAAAGGATGAGTTTGCAACTACTTTACTTTTGGAGAAAATTCAAAACATTCATTATTCAATAGGGCCCAAACTATCAAAAACCAGCGGTTTCAATGAACACACATTTCTTGGTAGAATCATGCAGGACTGAAATTTTTGATGTTTTTCTACTACTCTCATGAGCCCAAACAAGTCTCTAAAAGCATGAGTTTGCAACTACTTTACTTTTGGAGAAAATTCAAAACATTCATTATTCAATAAAGCCCAATAGCAAAAATCAGGTTTTGAATGAAGAATCACATTTCTTGGTAGAATCATGCAGGATTGAAATTTTTGATGGTTTTTTACTCCTCTCAACAGCCCAAACAAGTTTCTAAAAGGATGAGTTTGCAACTACTTTACATTTGGAGAAAATTCAAAACATTCATTATTCAATAGGGCCCAAACTATCAAAAACCAGTGGTTTCAATGAACACACATTTCTTGGTAGAATCATGCAGGACTGAAATTTTTGATGTTTTTCTACTCCTCTCATGAGCCCAAACAAGTCTCTAAAAGCATGAGTTTGCAACTACTTTACTTTTGGAGAAAATTCAAAACATTCATTATTCAAGAGAGCCCAATAGCAAAAACCAGCGTTTTGAATGAAGAATCACATTTCTTGGTAGAATTATGCAGGATTGAAATTTTTGATGGTTTTTTACTCCTCTCAACAGCCCAAACAAGTTTCTAAAAGGATGAGTTTGCAACTACTTTACTTTTGGAGAAAATTCAAAACATTCATTATTCAATAGGGCCCAAACTATCAAAAACCAGCGGTTTCAATGAACACACATTTCTTGGTAGAATCATGCAGGACTGAAATTTTTGATGTTTTTCTACTCCTCTCATGAGCCCAAACAAGTCACTAAAAGCATGAGTTTGCAACTACTTTACTTTTGGAGAAAATTCAAAACATTCATTATTCAATAGAGCCCAATAGCAAAAATCAGGTTTTGAATGAAGAATCACATTTCTTGGTAGAATCATGCATGACTGAAATTTTTGATGTTTTTCTACTCCTCTCTTGAGCCCAAACAAGTCTCTAAAAGGATGAGTTTGCAACTACTTTACTTTTGGAGAAAATTCAAAACATTCATTATTCAATAGAGCCCAATAGCAAAAACCAGCGTTTAGAATGAAGAATCACATTTCTTGGTAGAATCATGCAGGATTGAAATTTTTGATGTTTTTCTACTCCTCTCATGAGCCCAATCAAGTCTCTAAAAGCATGAGTTTGCAACTACTTTACTTTTGGAGAAAATTCAAAACATTCATTATTCATTAGAGCCCAATAGCAAAAATCAGGTTTTGAATGAAGAATCACAGTTCTTGGTAGAATCATGCAGGATTGAAATTTTTGATGGTTTTTTACTACTCTCAACAGCCCAAACAAGTTTCTAAAAGGATGAGTTTGCAACTACTTTACTTTTGGAGAAAATTCAAAACATTGATTATTCAATAGGGCCCAAAATATCAAAAACCAGCGGTTTGAATGAACACACATTTCTTGGTAGAATCGTGCAGGACCTGAAATTTTTGATGTTTTTCTACTCCTCTCAACAGACCAAACAAGTCTCTAAAAGCATGAGTTTGCAACTACTTTACTTTTGGAGAAAATTCAAAACATTCATTATTCAATAGGGCCCAAACTATCAAAAACCAGCGGTTTCAATGAACACACATTTCTTGGTAGAATCATGCAGGACTGAAATTTTTGATGTTTTTCTACTCCTCTCATGAGCCCAAACAAGTCTCTAAAAGCATGAGTTTGCAACTACTTTACTTTTGGAGAAAATTCAAAACATTCATTATTCAATAGAGCCCAATAGCAAAAACCAGCGTTTTGAATGAAGAATCACATTTCTTGGTAGAATCATGCAGGATTGAAATTTTTGATGGTTTTTTACTCCTCTCAACAGCCCAACCAAGTTTCTAAAAGGATGAGTTTGCAACTACTTTACTTTTGGAGAAAATTCAAAACATTCATTATTCAATAGGGCCCAAACTATCAAAAACCAGCGGTTTCAATTAACACACATTTCTTGGTAGAATCATGCAGTACTGAAATTTTTGATGTTTTTCTACTCCTCTCATGAGCCCAAACAAGTCACTAAAAGCATGAGTTTGCAACTACTTTACTTTTGGAGAAAATTCAAAACATTCATTATTCAATAGAGCCCAATAGCAAAAATCAGGTTTTGAATGAAGAATCACATTTCTTGGTACAAAAATGCAGGACTGAAATTTTTGATGTCCTTCTACTCCTCTCATGAGCCCAAACAAGTCTCTAAAAGCATGAGTTTGCAACTACTTTACTTTTGGAGAAAATTCAAAACATTCATTACTCAAAAGAGCCCAATAGCAAAAACCAGCGTTTTGAATGAAGAATCACATTTCTTGGTAGAATCATGCAGGATTGAAATTTTTTATGGTTTTTTACTCCTCTCAACAGCCCAAACAAGTTTCTAAAAGGATGTGTTTGCAACTACTTTACTTTTGGAGAAAATTCAAAACATTTATTATTCAATAGGGCCCAAACTATCAAAAACCAGCGGTTTCAATGAACACACATTTCTTGGTAGAATCATGCAGGACTGAAATTTTTGATGTTTTTCTACTCCTCTCATGAGCCCAAACAAGTCTCTAAAAGCATGAGTTTGCAACTACTTTACTTTTGGAGAAAATTCAAAACATTCATTATTCAATAAAGCCCAATAGCAAAAATCAGGTTTTGAATGAAGAATCACATTTCTTGGTAGAATCATGCAGGATTGAAATTTTTGATGGTTTTTTACTCCTCTCAACAGCCCAAACAAGTTTCTAAAAGGATGAGTTTGCAACTACTTTACTTTTGGAGAAAATTCAAAACATTCATTATTCAATAGGGCCCAAACTATCAAAAACCAGCGGTTTCAATGAACACACATTTCTTGGTAGAATCATGCAGGACTGAAATTTTTGATGTTTTTCTACTCCTCTCATGAGCCCAAACAAGTCTCTAAAAGCATGAGTTTGCAACTACTTTACTTTTGGAGAAAATTCAAAACATTCATTATTCAATAGAGCCCAATAGCAAAAACCAGCGTTTTGAATGAAGAATCACATTTCTTGGTAGAATCATGCAGGATTGAAATTTTTGATGGTTTTTTACTCCTCTCAACAGCCCAAACAAGTTTCTAAAAGGATGAGTTTGCAACTACTTTACTTTTGGAGAAAATTCAAAACATTCATTATTCAATAGGGCCCAAACTATCAAAAACCAGCGGTTTCAATGAACACACATTTCTTGGTAGAATCATGCAGTACTGAAATTTTTGATGTTTTTCTACTCCTCTCATGAGCCCAAACAAGTCACTAAAAGCATGAGTTTGCAACTACTTTACTTTTGGAGAAAATTCAAAACATTCATTATTCAATAGAGCCCAATAGCAAAAATCAGGTTTTGAATGAAGAATCACATTTCTTGGTACAATCATGCAGGACTGAAATTTTTGATGTTTTTCTACTCCTCTCATGAGCCCAAACAAGTCTCTAAAAGGATGAGTTTGCAACTACTTTACTTTTGGAGAAAATTCAAAACATTCATTATTCAATAGAGCCCAATAGCAAAAACCAGCGTTTAGAATGAAGAATCACATTTCTTGGTAGAATCATGCAGGATTGAAATTTTTTATGGTTTTTTACTCCTCTCAACAGCCCAAACAAGTTTCTAAAAGGATGAGTTTGCAACTACTTTACTTTTGGAGAAAATTCAAAACATTCATTATTCAATAGGGCCCAAACTATCAAAAACCAGCGGTTTCAATGAACACACATTTCTTGGTAGAATCATGCAGGACTGAAATTTTTGATGTTTTTCTACTCCTCTCATGAGCCCAAAAAAGTCTCTAAAAGCATGAGTTTGCAACTACTTTACTTTTGGAGAAAATTCAAAACATTCATTATTCAATAGAGCCCAATAGCAAAAACCAGCGTTTTGAATGAAGAATCACATTTCTTGGTAGAATCATGCAGGATTGAAATTTTTGATGGTTTTTTACTCCTCTCAACAGCCCAAACAAGTTTCTAAAAGGATGAGTTTGCAACTACTTTACTTTTGGAGAAAATTCAAAACATTCATTATTCAATAGGGCCCAAACTATCAAAAACCAGCGGTTTCAATGAACACACATTTCTTGGTAGAATCATGCAGGACTGAAATTTTTGATGTTTTTCTACTCCTCTCATGAGCCCAAACAAGTCTCTAAAAGCATGAGTTTGCAACTACTTTACTTTTGGAGAAAATTCAAAACATTCATTATTCAATAGAGCCCAATAGCAAAAATCAGGTTTTGAATGAAGAATCACATTTCTTGGTAGAATCATGCAGGATTGAAATTGTTGATGGTTTTTTACTCCTCTCAACAGCCCAAACAAGTTTCTAAAAGGATGAGTTTGCAACTACTTTACTTTTGGAGAAAATTCAAAACATTCATTATTCAATAGGGCCCAAACTATCAAAAACCAGCGGTTTCAATGAACACACATTTCTTGGTAGAATCATGCAGGACTGAAATTTTTGATGGTTTTCTACTCCTCTTATGAGCCCAAACAAGTCTCTAAAAGCATGAGTTTGCAACTACTTTACTTTTGGAGAAAATTCAAAACATTCATTATTCAATAGAGCCCAATAGCAAAAACCAGCGTTTTGAATGAAGAATCACATTTCTTGGTAGAATCATGCAGGATTGAAATTTTTGATGGTTTTTTACTCCTCTCAACAGCCCAAACAAGTTTCTAAAAGGATGAGTTTGCAACTACTTTACTTTTGTAGAAAATTCAAAACATTCATTATTCAATAGGGCCCAAACTATCAAAAACCAGCGGTTTCAATGAACACACATTTCTTGGTAGAATCATGCAGGACTGAAATTTTTGATGTTTTTCTACTCCTCTCATGAGCCCAAACAAGTCTCTAAAAGGATGAGTTTGCAACTACTTTACTTTTGGAGAAAATTCAAAACATTCATTATTCAATAGAGCCCAATAGCAAAAACCAGCGTTTTGAATGAAGAATCACATTTCTTGGTAGAATCATGCAGGAGTGAAATTTTTTATGGTTTTTTACTCCTCTCAACAGCCCAAACAAGTTTCTAAAAGGATGAGTTTGCAACTACTTTACTTTTGGAGAAAATTCAAAACATTCATTATTCAATAGGGCCCAAACTATCAAAAACCAGCGGTTTCAATGAACACACATTTCTTGGTAGAATCATGCAGGACTGAAATTTTTGATGTTTTTCTACTCCTCTCATGAGCCCAAACAAGTCTCTAAAAGCATGAGTTTGCAACTACTTTACTTTTGGAGAAAATTCAAAACATTCATTATTCAATAGAGCCCAATAGCAAAAACCAGCGTTTTGAATGAAGAATCACATTTCTTGGTAGAATCATGCAGGATTGAAATTTTTGATGGTTTTTTACTCCTCTCAACAGCCCAAACAAGTTTCTAAAAGGATGAGTTTGCAACTACTTTACTTTTGGAGAAAATTCAAAACATTCATTATTCAATAGGGCCCAAACTATCAAAAACCAGCGGTTTCAATGAACACACATTTCTTGGTAGAATCATGCAGGACTGAAATTTTTGATGTTTTTCTACTCCTCTCATGAGCCCAAACAAGTCTCTAAAAGCATGAGTTTGCAACTACTTTACTTTTGGAGAAAATTCAAAACATTCATTATTCAATAGAGCCCAATAGCAAAAACCAGCATTTTGAATGAAGAATCACATTTCTTGGTAGAATCATGCAGGATTGAAATTTTTGATGGTTTTTTACTCCTCTCAACAGCCCAAACAAGTTTCTAAAAGGATGAGTTTGCAACTACTTTACTTTTGGAGAAAATTCAAAACATTCATTATTCAATAGGGCCCAAACTATCAAAAACCAGCGGTTTCAATGAACACACATTTCTTGGTAGAATCATGCAGTACTGAAATTTTTGATGTTTTTCTACTCCTCTCATGAGCCCAAACAAGTCACTAAAAGCATGAGTTTGCAACTACTTTACTTTTGGAGAAAATTCAAAACATTCATTATTCAATAGAGCCCAATAGCAAAAATCAGGTTTTGAATGAAGAATCACATTTCTTGGTACAATCATGCAGGACTGAAATTTTTGATGTTTTTCTACTCCTCTCATGAGCCCAAACAAGTCTCTAAAAGGATGAGTTTGCAACTACTTTACTTTTGGAGAAAATTCAAAACATTCATTATTCAATAGAGCCCAATAGCAAAAACCAGCGTTTAGAATGAAGAATCACATTTCTTGGTAGAATCATGCAGGATTGAAATTTTTTATGGTTTTTTACTCCTCTCAACAGCCCAAACAAGTTTCTAAAAGGATGAGTTTGCAACTACTTTACTTTTGGAGAAAATTCAAAACATTCATTATTCAATAGGGCCCAAACTATCAAAAACCAGCGGTTTCAATGAACACACATTTCTTGGTAGAATCATGCAGGACTGAAATTTTTGATGTTTTTCTACTCCTCTCATGAGCCCAAACAAGTCTCTAAAAGCATGAGTTTGCAACTACTTTACTTTTGGAGAAAATTCAAAACATTCATTATTCAATAGAGCCCAATAGCAAAAACCAGCGTTTTGAATGAAGAATCACATTTCTTGGTAGAATCATGCAGGATTGAAATTTTTGATGGTTTTTTACTCCTCTCAACAGCCCAAACAAGTTTCTAAAAGGATGAGTTTGCAACTACTTTACTTTTGGAGAAAATTCAAAACATTCATTATTCAATAGGGCCCAAACTATCAAAAACCAGCGGTTTCAATGAACACACATTTCTTGGTAGAATCATGCAGGACTGAAATTTTTGATGTTTTTCTACTCCTCTCATGAGCCCAAACAAGTCTCTAAAAGCATGAGTTTGCAACTACTTTACTTTTGGAGAAAATTCAAAACATTCATTATTCAATAGAGCCCAATAGCAAAAATCAGGTTTTGAATGAAGAATCACATTTCTTGGTAGAATCATGCAGGATTGAAATTGTTGATGGTTTTTTACTCCTCTCAACAGCCCAAACAAGTTTCTAAAAGGATGAGTTTGCAACTACTTTACTTTTGGAGAAAATTCAAAACATTCATTATTCAATAGGGCCCAAACTATCAAAAACCAGCGGTTTCAATGAACACACATTTCTTGGTAGAATCATGCAGGACTGAAATTTTTGATGGTTTTCTACTCCTCTTATGAGCCCAAACAAGTCTCTAAAAGCATGAGTTTGCAACTACTTTACTTTTGGAGAAAATTCAAAACATTCATTATTCAATAGAGCCCAATAGCAAAAACCAGCGTTTTGAATGAAGAATCACATTTCTTGGTAGAATCATGCAGGATTGAAATTTTTGATGGTTTTTTACTCCTCTCAACAGCCCAAACAAGTTTCTAAAAGGATGAGTTTGCAACTACTTTACTTTTGTAGAAAATTCAAAACATTCATTATTCAATAGGGCCCAAACTATCAAAAACCAGCGGTTTCAATGAACACACATTTCTTGGTAGAATCATGCAGGACTGAAATTTTTGATGTTTTTCTACTCCTCTCATGAGCCCAAACAAGTCTCTAAAAGGATGAGTTTGCAACTACTTTACTTTTGGAGAAAATTCAAAACATTCATTATTCAATAGAGCCCAATAGCAAAAACCAGCGTTTAGAATGAAGAATCACATTTCTTGGTAGAATCATGCAGGAGTGAAATTTTTTATGGTTTTTTACTCCTCTCAACAGCCCAAACAAGTTTCTAAAAGGATGAGTTTGCAACTACTTTACTTTTGGAGAAAATTCAAAACATTCATTATTCAATAGGGCCCAAACTATCAAAAACCAGCGGTTTCAATGAACACACATTTCTTGGTAGAATCATGCAGGACTGAAATTTTTGATGTTTTTCTACTCCTCTCATGAGCCCAAACAAGTCTCTAAAAGCATGAGTTTGCAACTACTTTACTTTTGGAGAAAATTCAAAACATTCATTATTCAATAGAGCCCAATAGCAAAAACCAGCGTTTTGAATGAAGAATCACATTTCTTGGTAGAATCATGCAGGATTGAAATTTTTGATGGTTTTTTACTCCTCTCAACAGCCCAAACAAGTTTCTAAAAGGATGAGTTTGCAACTACTTTACTTTTGGAGAAAATTCAAAACATTCATTATTCAATAGGGCCCAAACTATCAAAAACCAGCGGTTTCAATGAACACACATTTCTTGGTAGAATCATGCAGGACTGAAATTTTTGATGTTTTTCTACTCCTCTCATGAGCCCAAACAAGTCTCTAAAAGCATGAGTTTGCAACTACTTTACTTTTGGAGAAAATTCAAAACATTCATTATTCAATAGAGCCCAATAGCAAAAACCAGCATTTTGAATGAAGAATCACATTTCTTGGTAGAATCATGCAGGATTGAAATTTTTGATGGTTTTTTACTCCTCTCAACAGCCCAAACAAGTTTCTAAAAGGATGAGTTTGCAACTACTTTACTTTTGGAGAAAATTCAAAACATTCATTATTCAATAGGGCCCAAACTATCAAAAACCAGCGGTTTCAATGAACACACATTTCTTGGTAGAATCATGCAGTACTGAAATTTTTGATGTTTTTCTACTCCTCTCATGAGCCCAAACAAGTCACTAAAAGCATGAGTTTGCAACTACTTTACTTTTGGAGAAAATTCAAAACATTCATTATTCAATAGAGCCCAATAGCAAAAATCAGGTTTTGAATGAAGAATCACATTTCTTGGTACAATCATGCAGGACTGAAATTTTTGATGTTTTTCTACTCCTCTCATGAGCCCAAACAAGTCTCTAAAAGGATGAGTTTGCAACTACTTTACTTTTGGAGAAAATTCAAAACATTCATTATTCAATAGAGCCCAATAGCAAAAACCAGCGTTTAGAATGAAGAATCACATTTCTTGGTAGAATCATGCAGGATTGAAATTTTTTATGGTTTTTTACTCCTCTCAACAGCCCAAACAAGTTTCTAAAAGGATGAGTTTGCAACTACTTTACTTTTGGAGAAAATTCAAAACATTCATTATTCAATAGGGCCCAAACTATCAAAAACCAGCGGTTTCAATGAACACACATTTCTTGGTAGAATCATGCAGGACTGAAATTTTTGATGTTTTTCTACTCCTCTCATGAGCCCAAACAAGTCTCTAAAAGCATGAGTTTGCAACTACTTTACTTTTGGAGAAAATTCAAAACATTCATTATTCAATAGAGCCCAATAGCAAAAACCAGCGTTTTGAATGAAGAATCACATTTCTTGGTAGAATCATGCAGGATTGAAATTTTTGATGGTTTTTTACTCCTCTCAACAGCCCAAACAAGTTTCTAAAAGGATGAGTTTGCAACTACTTTACTTTTGGAGAAAATTCAAAACATTCATTATTCAATAGGGCCCAAACTATCAAAAACCAGCGGTTTCAATGAACACACATTTCTTGGTAGAATCATGCAGGACTGAAATTTTTGATGTTTTTCTACTCCGCTCATGAGCCCAAACAAGTCTCTAAAAGCATGAGTTTGCAACTACTTTACTTTTGGAGAAAATTCAAAACATTCATTATTCAATAGAGCCCAATAGCAAAAATCAGGTTTTGAATGAAGAATCACATTTCTTGGTAGAATCATGCAGGATTGAAATTGTTGATGGTTTTTTACTCCTCTCAACAGCCCAAACAAGTTTCTAAAAGGATGAGTTTGCAACTACTTTACTTTTGGAGAAAATTCAAAACATTCATTATTCAATAGGGCCCAAACTATCAAAAACCAGCGGTTTCAATGAACACACATTTCTTGGTAGAATCATGCAGGACTGAAATTTTTGATGGTTTTCTACTCCTCTTATGAGCCCAAACAAGTCTCTAAAAGCATGAGTTTGCAACTACTTTACTTTTGGAGAAAATTCAAAACATTCATTATTCAATAGAGCCCAATAGCAAAAACCAGCGTTTTGAATGAAGAATCACATTTCTTGGTAGAATCATGCAGGATTGAAATTTTTGATGGTTTTTTACTCCTCTCAACAGCCCAAACAAGTTTCTAAAAGGATGAGTTTGCAACTACTTTACTTTTGTAGAAAATTCAAAACATTCATTATTCAATAGGGCCCAAACTATCAAAAACCAGCGGTTTCAATGAACACACATTTCTTGGTAGAATCATGCAGGACTGAAATTTTTGATGTTTTTCTACTCCTCTCATGAGCCCAAACAAGTCTCTAAAAGGATGAGTTTGCAACTACTTTACTTTTGGAGAAAATTCAAAACATTCATTATTCAATAGAGCCCAATAGCAAAAACCAGCGTTTAGAATGAAGAATCACATTTCTTGGTAGAATCATGCAGGAGTGAAATTTTTTATGGTTTTTTACTCCTCTCAACAGCCCAAACAAGTTTCTAAAAGGATGAGTTTGCAACTACTTTACTTTTGGAGAAAATTCAAAACATTCATTATTCAATAGGGCCCAAACTATCAAAAACCAGCGGTTTCAATGAACACACATTTCTTGGTAGAATCATGCAGGACTGAAATTTTTGATGTTTTTCTACTCCTCTCATGAGCCCAAACAAGTCTCTAAAAGCATGAGTTTGCAACTACTTTACTTTTGGAGAAAATTCAAAACATTCATTATTCAATAGAGCCCAATAGCAAAAACCAGCGTTTTGAATGAAGAATCACATTTCTTGGTAGAATCATGCAGGATTGAAATTTTTGATGGTTTTTTACTCCTCTCAACAGCCCAAACAAGTTTCTAAAAGGATGAGTTTGCAACTACTTTACTTTTGGAGAAAATTCAAAACATTCATTATTCAATAGGGCCCAAACTATCAAAAACCAGCGGTTTCAATGAACACACATTTCTTGGTAGAATCATGCAGGACTGAAATTTTTGATGTTTTTCTACTCCTCTCATGAGCCCAAACAAGTCTCTAAAAGCATGAGTTTGCAACTACTTTACTTTTGGAGAAAATTCAAAACATTCATTATTCAATAGACCCCAATAGCAAAAATCAGGTTTTGAATGAAGAATCACATTTCTTGGTAGAATCATGCAGGATTGAAATTTTTGATGGTTTTTTACTCCTCTCAACAGCCCAAACAAGTTTCTAAAAGGATGAGTTTGCAACTACTTTACTTTTGGAGAAAATTCAAAACATTCATTATTCAATAGGGCCCAAAATATCAAAAACCAGCGGTTTGAATGAACACACATTTCTTGGTAGAATCGTGCAGGACTGAAATTTTTGATGTTTTTCTACTCCTCTCATGAGCCCAAACAAGTCTCTAAAAGGATGAGTTTGCAACTACTTTAGTTTTGGAGAAAATTCAAAACATTCATTATTCAATAGAGCCCAATAGCAAAAACCAGCATTTTGAATGAAGAATCACATTTCTTGGTAGAATCATGCAGGATTGAAATTTTTGATGGTTTTTTACTCCTCTCAACAGCCCAAACAAGTTTCTAAAAGGATGAGTTTGCAACTACTTTACTTTTGGAGAAAATTCAAAACATTCATTATTCAATACGGCCCAGACTATCAAAAACCAGCGGTTTGAATGAACACACATTTCTTGGTAGAATCATGCAGGACTGAAATTTTTGATGTTTTTCTACTTCGCTCATGAGCCCAAACAAGTCTCTAAAAGGATGAGTTTGCAACTACTTTACTTTTGGAGAAAATTCAAAACATTCATTATTCAATAGAGCCCAATAGCAAAAACCAGCGTTTTGAATGAAGAATCACATTTCATGGTAGAATCATGCAGGATTGAAATTTTTGATGGTTTTTTACTCCTCTCAACAGCCCAAACAAGTTTCTACAAGGATGAGTTTGCAACTACTTTACTTTTGGACAAAATTCAAAACATTCATTATTCAATAGGGCCCAAACTATCAAAAACCAGCGGTTTCAATGAACACACATTTCTTGGTAGAATCATGCAGGACTGAAATTTTTGATGTTTTTCTACTCCTCTCATGAGCCCAAACAAGTCTCTAAAAGGATGAGTTTGCAACTACTTTACTTTTGGAGAAAATTCAAAACATTCATTATTCAATAGAGCCCAATAGCAAAAACCAGCGTTTAGAATGAAGAATCACATTTCTTGGTAGAATCATGCAGGAGTGAAATTTTTTATGGTTTTTTACTCCTCTCAACAGCCCAAACAAGTTTCTAAAAGGATGAGTTTGCAACTACTTTACTTTTGGAGAAAATTCAAAACATTCATTATTCAATAGGGCCCAAACTATCAAAAACCAGCGGTTTCAATGAACACACATTTCTTGGTAGAATCATGCAGGACTGAAATTTTTGATGTTTTTCTACTCCTCTCATGAGCCCAAACAAGTCTCTAAAAGCATGAGTTTGCAACTACTTTACTTTTGGAGAAAATTCAAAACATTCATTATTCAATAGAGCCCAATAGCAAAAACCAGCGTTTTGAATGAAGAATCACATTTCTTGGTAGAATCATGCAGGATTGAAATTTTTGATGGTTTTTTACTCCTCTCAACAGCCCAAACAAGTTTCTAAAAGGATGAGTTTGCAACTACTTTACTTTTGGAGAAAATTCAAAACATTCATTATTCAATAGGGCCCAAACTATCAAAAACCAGCGGTTTCAATGAACACACATTTCTTGGTAGAATCATGCAGGACTGAAATTTTTGATGTTTTTCTACTCCTCTCATGAGCCCAAACAAGTCTCTAAAAGCATGAGTTTGCAACTACTTTACTTTTGGAGAAAATTCAAAACATTCATTATTCAATAGACCCCAATAGCAAAAATCAGGTTTTGAATGAAGAATCACATTTCTTGGTAGAATCATGCAGGATTGAAATTTTTGATGGTTTTTTACTCCTCTCAACAGCCCAAACAAGTTTCTAAAAGGATGAGTTTGCAACTACTTTACTTTTGGAGAAAATTCAAAACATTCATTATTCAATAGGGCCCAAAATATCAAAAACCAGCGGTTTGAATGAACACACATTTCTTGGTAGAATCGTGCAGGACTGAAATTTTTGATGTTTTTCTACTCCTCTCATGAGCCCAAACAAGTCTCTAAAAGGATGAGTTTGCAACTACTTTAGTTTTGGAGAAAATTCAAAACATTCATTATTCAATAGAGCCCAATAGCAAAAACCAGCATTTTGAATGAAGAATCACATTTCTTGGTAGAATCATGCAGGATTGAAATTTTTGATGGTTTTTTACTCCTCTCAACAGCCCAAACAAGTTTCTAAAAGGATGAGTTTGCAACTACTTTACTTTTGGAGAAAATTCAAAACATTCATTATTCAATACGGCCCAGACTATCAAAAACCAGCGGTTTGAATGAACACACATTTCTTGGTAGAATCATGCAGGACTGAAATTTTTGATGTTTTTCTACTTCGCTCATGAGCCCAAACAAGTCTCTAAAAGGATGAGTTTGCAACTACTTTACTTTTGGAGAAAATTCAAAACATTCATTATTCAATAGAGCCCAATAGCAAAAACCAGCGTTTTGAATGAAGAATCACATTTCATGGTAGAATCATGCAGGATTGAAATTTTTGATGGTTTTTTACTCCTCTCAACAGCCCAAACAAGTTTCTACAAGGATGAGTTTGCAACTACTTTACTTTTGGACAAAATTCAAAACATTCATTATTCAATAGGGCCCAAACTATCAAAAACCAGCGGTTTCAATGAACACACATTTCTTGGTAGAATCATGCATGACTGAAATTTTTGATGTTTTTCTACTCCTCTCATGAGCCCAATCAAGTCTCTAAAAGCATGAGTTTGCAACTACTTTACTTTTGGAGAAAATTCAAAACATTCATTATTCATTAGAGCCCAATAGCAAAAATCAGGTTTTGAATGAAGAATCACATTTCTTGGTAGAATCATGCAGGATTGAAATTTTTGATGGTTTTTTACTCCTCTCAACAGCCCAAACAAGTTTCTAAAAGGATGAGTTTGCAACTACTTTACTTTTGGAGAAAATTCAAAACATTCATTATTCAAGAGAGCCCAATAGCAAAAACCAGCGTTTTGAATGAAGAATCACATTTCTTGGTAGAATTATGCAGGATTGAAATTTTTGATGGTTTTTTACTCCTCTCAACAGCCCAAACAAGTTTCTAAAAGGATGAGTTTGCAACTACTTTACTTTTGGAGAAAATTCAAAACATTCATTATTCAATAGGGCCCAAACTATCAAAAACCAGCGGTTTCAATGAACACACATTTCTTGGTAGAATCATGCAGGACTGAAATTTTTGATGTTTTTCTACTCCTCTCATGAGCCCAAACAAGTCACTAAAAGCATGAGTTTGCAACTACTTTACTTTTGGAGAAAATTCAAAACATTCATTATTCAATAGAGCCCAATAGCAAAAATCAGGTTTTGAATGAAGAATCACATTTCTTGGTAGAATCATGCATGACTGAAATTTTTGATGTTTTTCTACTCCTCTCTTGAGCCCAAACAAGTCTCTAAAAGGATGAGTTTGCAACTACTTTACTTTTGGAGAAAATTCAAAACATTCATTATTCAATAGAGCCCAATAGCAAAAACCAGCGTTTAGAATGAAGAATCACATTTCTTGGTAGAATCATGCAGGATTGAAATTTTTGATGTTTTTCTACTCCTCTCATGAGCCCAATCAAGTCTCTAAAAGCATGAGTTTGCAACTACTTTACTTTTGGAGAAAATTCAAAACATTCATTATTCATTAGAGCCCAATAGCAAAAATCAGGTTTTGAATGAAGAATCACATTTCTTGGTAGAATCATGCAGGATTGAAATTTTTGATGGTTTTTTACTACTCTCAACAGCCCAAACAAGTTTCTAAAAGGATGAGTTTGCAACTACTTTACTTTTGGAGAAAATTCAAAACATTGATTATTCAATAGGGCCCAAAATATCAAAAACCAGCGGTTTGAATGAACACACATTTCTTGGTAGAATCGTGCAGGACCTGAAATTTTTGATGTTTTTCTACTCCTCTCAACAGACCAAACAAGTCTCTAAAAGCATGAGTTTGCAACTACTTTACTTTTGGAGAAAATTCAAAACATTCATTATTCAATAGGGCCCAAACTATCAAAAACCAGCGGTTTCAATGAACACACATTTCTTGGTAGAATCATGCAGGACTGAAATTTTTGATGTTTTTCTACTCCTCTCATGAGCCCAAACAAGTCTCTAAAAGCATGAGTTTGCAACTACTTTACTTTTGGAGAAAATTCAAAACATTCATTACTCAAAAGAGCCCAATAGCAAAAACCAGCGTTTTGAATGAAGAATCACATTTCTTGGTAGAATCATGCAGGATTGAAATTTTTGATGGTTTTTTACTCCTCTCAACAGCCCAAACAAGTTTCTAAAAGGATGAGTTTGCAACTACTTTACTTTTGGAGAAAATTCAAAACATTCATTATTCAATAGGGCCCAATCTATCAAAAACCAGCGGTTTGAATGAATACACATTTCTTGGTAGAATCATGCAGGACTGAAATTTTTGATGTGCTTCTACTCCTCTCATGAGCCCAAACAAGTCTCTAAAAGCATGAGTTTGCAACTACTTTACTTTTGGAGAAAATTCAAAACATTCATTACTCAAAAGAGCCCAATAGCAAAAACCAGCGTTTTGAATGAAGAATCACATTTCTTGGTAGAATCATGCAGGATTGAAATTTTTTATGGTTTTTTACTCCTCTCAACAGCCCAAACAAGTTTCTAAAAGGATGTGTTTGCAACTACTTTACTTTTGGAGAAAATTCAAAACATTTATTATTCAATAGGGCCCAAACTATCAAAAACCAGCGGTTTCAATGAACACACATTTCTTGGTAGAATCATGCAGGACTGAAATTTTTGATGTTTTTCTACTCCTCTCATGAGCCCAAACAAGTCTCTAAAAGCATGAGTTTGCAACTACTTTACTTTTGGAGAAAATTCAAAACATTCATTATTCAATAAAGCCCAATAGCAAAAATCAGGTTTTGAATGAAGAATCACATTTCTTGGTAGAATCATGCAGGATTGAAATTTTTGATGGTTTTTTACTCCTCTCAACAGCCCAAACAAGTTTCTAAAAGGATGAGTTTGCAACTACTTTACTTTTGGAGAAAATTCAAAACATTCATTATTCAATAGGGCCCAAACTATCAAAAACCAGCGGTTTCAATGAACACACATTTCTTGGTAGAATCATGCAGGACTGAAATTTTTGATGTTTTTCTACTCCTCTCATGAGCCCAAACAAGTCTCTAAAAGCATGAGTTTGCAACTACTTTACTTTTGGAGAAAATTCAAAACATTCATTATTCAATAGAGCCCAATAGCAAAAACCAGCGTTTTGAATGAAGAATCACATTTCTTGGTAGAATCATGCAGGATTGAAATTTTTGATGGTTTTTTACTCCTCTCAACAGCCCAAACAAGTTTCTAAAAGGATGAGTTTGCAACTACTTTACTTTTGGAGAAAATTCAAAACATTCATTATTCAATAGGGCCCAAACTATCAAAAACCAGCGGTTTCAATGAACACACATTTCTTGGTAGAATCATGCAGTACTGAAATTTTTGATGTTTTTCTACTCCTCTCATGAGCCCAAACAAGTCACTAAAAGCATGAGTTTGCAACTACTTTACTTTTGGAGAAAATTCAAAACATTCATTATTCAATAGAGCCCAATAGCAAAAATCAGGTTTTGAATGAAGAATCACATTTCTTGGTACAATCATGCAGGACTGAAATTTTTGATGTTTTTCTACTCCTCTCATGAGCCCAAACAAGTCTCTAAAAGGATGAGTTTGCAACTACTTTACTTTTGGAGAAAATTCAAAACATTCATTATTCAATAGAGCCCAATAGCAAAAACCAGCGTTTAGAATGAAGAATCACATTTCTTGGTAGAATCATGCAGGATTGAAATTTTTTATGGTTTTTTACTCCTCTCAACAGCCCAAACAAGTTTCTAAAAGGATGAGTTTGCAACTACTTTACTTTTGGAGAAAATTCAAAACATTCATTATTCAATAGGGCCCAAACTATCAAAAACCAGCGGTTTCAATGAACACACATTTCTTGGTAGAATCATGCAGGACTGAAATTTTTGATGTTTTTCTACTCCTCTCATGAGCCCAAACAAGTCTCTAAAAGCATGAGTTTGCAACTACTTTACTTTTGGAGAAAATTCAAAACATTCATTATTCAATAGAGCCCAATAGCAAAAACCAGCGTTTTGAATGAAGAATCACATTTCTTGGTAGAATCATGCAGGATTGAAATTTTTGATGGTTTTTTACTCCTCTCAACAGCCCAAACAAGTTTCTAAAAGGATGAGTTTGCAACTACTTTACTTTTGGAGAAAATTCAAAACATTCATTATTCAATAGGGCCCAAACTATCAAAAACCAGCGGTTTCAATGAACACACATTTCTTGGTAGAATCATGCAGGACTGAAATTTTTGATGTTTTTCTACTCCTCTCATGAGCCCAAACAAGTCTCTAAAAGCATGAGTTTGCAACTACTTTACTTTTGGAGAAAATTCAAAACATTCATTATTCAATAGAGCCCAATAGCAAAAATCAGGTTTTGAATGAAGAATCACATTTCTTGGTAGAATCATGCAGGATTGAAATTGTTGATGGTTTTTTACTCCTCTCAACAGCCCAAACAAGTTTCTAAAAGGATGAGTTTGCAACTACTTTACTTTTGGAGAAAATTCAAAACATTCATTATTCAATAGGGCCCAAACTATCAAAAACCAGCGGTTTCAATGAACACACATTTCTTGGTAGAATCATGCAGGACTGAAATTTTTGATGGTTTTCTACTCCTCTTATGAGCCCAAACAAGTCTCTAAAAGCATGAGTTTGCAACTACTTTACTTTTGGAGAAAATTCAAAACATTCATTATTCAATAGAGCCCAATAGCAAAAACCAGCGTTTTGAATGAAGAATCACATTTCTTGGTAGAATCATGCAGGATTGAAATTTTTGATGGTTTTTTACTCCTCTCAACAGCCCAAACAAGTTTCTAAAAGGATGAGTTTGCAACTACTTTACTTTTGTAGAAAATTCAAAACATTCATTATTCAATAGGGCCCAAACTATCAAAAACCAGCGGTTTCAATGAACACACATTTCTTGGTAGAATCATGCAGGACTGAAATTTTTGATGTTTTTCTACTCCTCTCATGAGCCCAAACAAGTCTCTAAAAGGATGAGTTTGCAACTACTTTACTTTTGGAGAAAATTCAAAACATTCATTATTCAATAGAGCCCAATAGCAAAAACCAGCGTTTAGAATGAAGAATCACATTTCTTGGTAGAATCATGCAGGAGTGAAATTTTTTATGGTTTTTTACTCCTCTCAACAGCCCAAACAAGTTTCTAAAAGGATGAGTTTGCAACTACTTTACTTTTGGAGAAAATTCAAAACATTCATTATTCAATAGGGCCCAAACTATCAAAAACCAGCGGTTTCAATGAACACACATTTCTTGGTAGAATCATGCAGGACTGAAATTTTTGATGTTTTTCTACTCCTCTCATGAGCCCAAACAAGTCTCTAAAAGCATGAGTTTGCAACTACTTTACTTTTGGAGAAAATTCAAAACATTCATTATTCAATAGAGCCCAATAGCAAAAACCAGCGTTTTGAATGAAGAATCACATTTCTTGGTAGAATCATGCAGGATTGAAATTTTTGATGGTTTTTTACTCCTCTCAACAGCCCAAACAAGTTTCTAAAAGGATGAGTTTGCAACTACTTTACTTTTGGAGAAAATTCAAAACATTCATTATTCAATAGGGCCCAAACTATCAAAAACCAGCGGTTTCAATGAACACACATTTCTTGGTAGAATCATGCAGGACTGAAATTTTTGATGTTTTTCTACTCCTCTCATGAGCCCAAACAAGTCTCTAAAAGCATGAGTTTGCAACTACTTTACTTTTGGAGAAAATTCAAAACATTCATTATTCAATAGAGCCCAATAGCAAAAACCAGCGTTTTGAATGAAGAATCACATTTCTTGGTAGAATCATGCAGGATTGAAATTTTTGATGGTTTTTTACTCCTCTCAACAGCCCAAACAAGTTTCTAAAAGGATGAGTTTGCAACTACTTTACTTTTGGAGAAAATTCAAAACATTCATTATTCAATAGGGCCCAAACTATCAAAAACCAGCGGTTTCAATGAACACACATTTCTTGGTAGAATCATGCAGTACTGAAATTTTTGATGTTTTTCTACTCCTCTCATGAGCCCAAACAAGTCACTAAAAGCATGAGTTTGCAACTACTTTACTTTTGGAGAAAATTCAAAACATTCATTATTCAATAGAGCCCAATAGCAAAAATCAGGTTTTGAATGAAGAATCACATTTCTTGGTACAATCATGCAGGACTGAAATTTTTGATGTTTTTCTACTCCTCTCATGAGCCCAAACAAGTCTCTAAAAGGATGAGTTTGCAACTACTTTACTTTTGGAGAAAATTCAAAACATTCATTATTCAATAGAGCCCAATAGCAAAAACCAGCGTTTAGAATGAAGAATCACATTTCTTGGTAGAATCATGCAGGATTGAAATTTTTTATGGTTTTTTACTCCTCTCAACAGCCCAAACAAGTTTCTAAAAGGATGAGTTTGCAACTACTTTACTTTTGGAGAAAATTCAAAACATTCATTATTCAATAGGGCCCAAACTATCAAAAACCAGCGGTTTCAATGAACACACATTTCTTGGTAGAATCATGCAGGACTGAAATTTTTGATGTTTTTCTACTCCTCTCATGAGCCCAAACAAGTCTCTAAAAGCATGAGTTTGCAACTACTTTACTTTTGGAGAAAATTCAAAACATTCATTATTCAATAGAGCCCAATAGCAAAAACCAGCGTTTTGAATGAAGAATCACATTTCTTGGTAGAATCATGCAGGATTGAAATTTTTGATGGTTTTTTACTCCTCTCAACAGCCCAAACAAGTTTCTAAAAGGATGAGTTTGCAACTACTTTACTTTTGGAGAAAATTCAAAACATTCATTATTCAATAGGGCCCAAACTATCAAAAACCAGCGGTTTCAATGAACACACATTTCTTGGTAGAATCATGCAGGACTGAAATTTTTGATGGTTTTCTACTCCTCTTATGAGCCCAAACAAGTCTCTAAAAGCATGAGTTTGCAACTACTTTACTTTTGGAGAAAATTCAAAACATTCATTATTCAATAGAGCCCAATAGCAAAAACCAGCGTTTTGAATGAAGAATCACATTTCTTGGTAGAATCATGCAGGAATGAAATTTTTGATGGTTTTTTACTCCTCTCAACAGCCCAAACAAGTTTCTAAAAGGATGAGTTTGCAACTACTTTACTTTTGTAGAAAATTCAAAACATTCATTATTCAATAGGGCCCAAACTATCAAAAACCAGCGGTTTCAATGAACACACATTTCTTGGTAGAATCATGCAGGACTGAAATTTTTGATGTTTTTCTACTCCTCTCATGAGCCCAAACAAGTCTCTAAAAGCATGAGTTTGCAACTACTTTACTTTTGGAGAAAATTCAAAACATTCATTATTCAATAGAGCCCAATAGCAAAAACCAGCGTTTTGAATGAAGAATCACATTTCTTGGTAGAATCATGCAGGATTGAAATTTTTGATGGTTTTTTACTCCTCTCAACAGCCCAAACAAGTTTCTAAAAGGATGAGTTTGCAACTACTTTACTTTTGGAGAAAATTCAAAACATTCATTATTCAATAGGGCCCAAACTATCAAAAACCAGCGGTTTCAATGAACACACATTTCTTGGTAGAATCATGCAGTACTGAAATTTTTGATGTTTTTCTACTCCTCTCATGAGCCCAAACAAGTCACTAAAAGCATGAGTTTGCAACTACTTTACTTTTGGAGAAAATTCAAAACATTCATTATTCAATAGAGCCCAATAGCAAAAATCAGGTTTTGAATGAAGAATCACATTTCTTCGTACAATCATGCAGGACTGAAATTTTTGATGTCCTTCTACTCCTCTCATGAGCCCAAACAAGTCTCTAAAAGCATGAGTTTGCAACTACTTTACTTTTGGAGAAAATTCAAAACATTCATTACTCAAAAGAGCCCAATAGCAAAAACCAGCGTTTTGAATGAAGAATCACATTTCTTGGTAGAATCATGCAGGATTGAAATTTTTTATGGTTTTTTACTCCTCTCAACAGCCCAAACAAGTTTCTAAAAGGATGTGTTTGCAACTACTTTACTTTTGGAGAAAATTCAAAACATTTATTATTCAATAGGGCCCAAACTATCAAAAACCAGCGGTTTCAATGAACACACATTTCTTGGTAGAATCATGCAGGACTGAAATTTTTGATGTTTTTCTACTCCTCTCATGAGCCCAAACAAGTCTCTAAAAGCATGAGTTTGCAACTACTTTACTTTTGGAGAAAATTCAAAACATTCATTATTCAATAGAGCCCAATAGCAAAAACCAGCGTTTTGAATGAAGAATCACATTTCTTGGTAGAATCATGCAGGATTGAAATTTTTGATGTTTTTTTACTCCTCTCAACAGCCCAAACAAGTTTCTAAAAGGATGAGTTTGCAACTACTTTACTTTTGGAGAAAATTCAAAACATTCATTATTCAATAGGGCCCAAACTATCAAAAACCAGCGGTTTCAATGAACACACATTTCTTGGTAGAATCATGCAGTACTGAAATTTTTGATGTTTTTCTACTCCTCTCATGAGCCCAAACAAGTCACTAAAAGCATGAGTTTGCAACTACTTTACTTTTGGAGAAAATTCAAAACATTCATTATTCAATAGAGCCCAATAGCAAAAATCAGGTTTTGAATGAAGAATCACATTTCTTGGTACAATCATGCAGGACTGAAATTTTTGATGTTTTTCTACTCCTCTCATGAGCCCAAACAAGTCTCTAAAAGGATGAGTTTGCAACTACTTTACTTTTGGAGAAAATTCAAAACATTCATTATTCAATAGAGCCCAATAGCAAAAACCAGCGTTTAGAATGAAGAATCACATTTCTTGGTAGAATCATGCAGGATTGAAATTTTTTATGGTTTTTTACTCCTCTCAACAGCCCAAACAAGTTTCTAAAAGGATGAGTTTGCAACTACTTTACTTTTGGAGAAAATTCAAAACATTCATTATTCAATAGGGCCCAAACTATCAAAAACCAGCGGTTTCAATGAACACACATTTCTTGGTAGAATCATACAGGACTGAAATTTTTGATGTTTTTCTACTCCTCTCATGAGCCCAAACAAGTCTCTAAAAGCATGAGTTTGCAACTACTTTACTTTTGGAGAAAATTCAAAACATTCATTATTCAATAGAGCCCAATAGCAAAAACCAGCGTTTTGAATGAAGAATCACATTTCTTGGTAGAATCATGCAGGATTGAAATTTTTGATGGTTTTTTACTCCTCTCAACAGCCCAAACAAGTTTCTAAAAGGATGAGTTTGCAACTACTTTACTTTTGGAGAAAATTCAAAACATTCATTATTCAATAGGGCCCAAACTATCAAAAACCAGCGGTTTCAATGAACACACATTTCTTGGTAGAATCATGCAGGACTGAAATTTTTGATGTTTTTCTACTCCTCTCATGAGCCCAAACAAGTCTCTAAAAGCATGAGTTTGCAACTACTTTACTTTTGGAGAAAATTCAAAACATTCATTATTCAATAGAGCCCAATAGCAAAAATCAGGTTTTGAATGAAGAATCACATTTCTTGGTAGAATCATGCAGGATTGAAATTGTTGATGGTTTTTTACTCCTCTCAACAGCCCAAACAAGTTTCTAAAAGGATGAGTTTGCAACTACTTTACTTTTGGAGAAAATTCAAAACATTCATTATTCAATAGGGCCCAAACTATCAAAAACCAGCGGTTTCAATGAACACACATTTCTTGGTAGAATCATGCAGGACTGAAATTTTTGATGGTTTTCTACTCCTCTTATGAGCCCAAACAAGTCTCTAAAAGCATGAGTTTGCAACTACTTTACTTTTGGAGAAAATTCAAAACATTCATTATTCAATAGAGCCCAATAGCAAAAACCAGCGTTTTGAATGAAGAATCACATTTCTTGGTAGAATCATGCAGGATTGAAATTTTTGATGGTTTTTTACTCCTCTCAACAGCCCAAACAAGTTTCTAAAAGGATGAGTTTGCAACTACTTTACTTTTGTAGAAAATTCAAAACATTCATTATTCAATAGGGCCCAAACTATCAAAAACCAACGGTTTCAATGAACACACATTTCTTGGTAGAATCATGCAGGACTGAAATTTTTGATGTTTTTCTACTCCTCTCATGAGCCCAAACAAGTCTCTAAAAGGATGAGTTTGCAACTACTTTACTTTTGGAGAAAATTCAAAACATTCATTATTCAATAGAGCCCAATAGCAAAAACCAGCGTTTAGAATGAAGAATCACATTTCTTGGTAGAATCATGCAGGAGTGAAATTTTTTATGGTTTTTTACTCCTCTCAACAGCCCAAACAAGTTTCTAAAAGGATGAGTTTGCAACTACTTTACTTTTGGAGAAAATTCAAAACATTCATTATTCAATAGGGCCCAAACTATCAAAAACCAGCGGTTTCAATGAACACACATTTCTTGGTAGAATCATGCAGGACTGAAATTTTTGATGTTTTTCTACTCCTCTCATGAGCCCAAACAAGTCTCTAAAAGCATGAGTTTGCAACTACTTTACTTTTGGAGAAAATTCAAAACATTCATTATTCAATAGAGCCCAATAGCAAAAACCAGCGTTTTGAATGAAGAATCACATTTCTTGGTAGAATCATGCAGGATTGAAATTTTTGATGGTTTTTTACTCCTCTCAACAGCCCAAACAAGTTTCTAAAAGGATGAGTTTGCAACTACTTTACTTTTGGAGAAAATTCAAAACATTCATTATTCAATAGGGCCCAAACTATCAAAAACCAGCGGTTTCAATGAACACACATTTCTTGGTAGAATCATGCAGGACTGAAATTTTTGATGTTTTTCTACTCCTCTCATGAGCCCAAACAAGTCTCTAAAAGCATGAGTTTGCAACTACTTTACTTTTGGAGAAAATTCAAAACATTCATTATTCAATAGAGCCCAATAGCAAAAACCAGCGTTTTGAATGAAGAATCACATTTCTTGGTAGAATCATGCAGGATTGAAATTTTTGATGGTTTTTTACTCCTCTCAACAGCCCAAACAAGTTTCTAAAAGGATGAGTTTGCAACTACTTTACTTTTGGAGAAAATTCAAAACATTCATTATTCAATAGGGCCCAAACTATCAAAAACCAGCGGTTTCAATGAACACACATTTCTTGGTAGAATCATGCAGTACTGAAATTTTTGATGTTTTTCTACTCCTCTCATGAGCCCAAACAAGTCACTAAAAGCATGAGTTTGCAACTACTTTACTTTTGGAGAAAATTCAAAACATTCATTATTCAATAGAGCCCAATAGCAAAAATCAGGTTTTGAATGAAGAATCACATTTCTTGGTACAATCATGCAGGACTGAAATTTTTGATGTTTTTCTACTCCTCTCATGAGCCCAAACAAGTCTCTAAAAGGATGAGTTTGCAACTACTTTACTTTTGGAGAAAATTCAAAACATTCATTATTCAATAGAGCCCAATAGCAAAAACCAGCGTTTAGAATGAAGAATCACATTTCTTGGTAGAATCATGCAGGATTGAAATTTTTTATGGTTTTTTACTCCTCTCAACAGCCCAAACAAGTTTCTAAAAGGATGAGTTTGCAACTACTTTACTTTTGGAGAAAATTCAAAACATTCATTATTCAATAGGGCCCAAACTATCAAAAACCAGCGGTTTCAATGAACACACATTTCTTGGTAGAATCATGCAGGACTGAAATTTTTGATGTTTTTCTACTCCTCTCATGAGCCCAAACAAGTCTCTAAAAGCATGAGTTTGCAACTACTTTACTTTTGGAGAAAATTCAAAACATTCATTATTCAATAGAGCCCAATAGCAAAAACCAGCGTTTTGAATGAAGAATCACATTTCTTGGTAGAATCATGCAGGATTGAAATTTTTGATGGTTTTTTACTCCTCTCAACAGCCCAAACAAGTTTCTAAAAGGATGAGTTTGCAACTACTTTACTTTTGGAGAAAATTCAAAACATTCATTATTCAATAGGGCCCAAACTATCAAAAACCAGCGGTTTCAATGAACACACATTTCTTGGTAGAATCATGCAGGACTGAAATTTTTGATGTTTTTCTACTCCTCTCATGAGCCCAAACAAGTCTCTAAAAGCATGAGTTTGCAACTACTTTACTTTTGGAGAAAATTCAAAACATTCATTATTCAATAGAGCCCAATAGCAAAAATCAGGTTTTGAATGAAGAATCACATTTCTTGGTAGAATCATGCAGGATTGAAATTGTTGATGGTTTTTTACTCCTCTCAACAGCCCAAACAAGTTTCTAAAAGGATGAGTTTGCAACTACTTTACTTTTGGAGAAAATTCAAAACATTCATTATTCAATAGGGCCCAAACTATCAAAAACCAGCGGTTTCAATGAACACACATTTCTTGGTAGAATCATGCAGGACTGAAATTTTTGATGGTTTTCTACTCCTCTTATGAGCCCAAACAAGTCTCTAAAAGCATGAGTTTGCAACTACTTTACTTTTGGAGAAAATTCAAAACATTCATTATTCAATAGAGCCCAATAGCAAAAACCAGCGTTTTGAATGAAGAATCACATTTCTTGGTAGAATCATGCAGGATTGAAATTTTTGATGGTTTTTTACTCCTCTCAACAGCCCAAACAAGTTTCTAAAAGGATGAGTTTGCAACTACTTTACTTTTGTAGAAAATTCAAAACATTCATTATTCAATAGGGCCCAAACTATCAAAAACCAGCGGTTTCAATGAACACACATTTCTTGGTAGAATCATGCAGGACTGAAATTTTTGATGTTTTTCTACTCCTCTCATGAGCCCAAACAAGTCTCTAAAAGGATGAGTTTGCAACTACTTTACTTTTGGAGAAAATTCAAAACATTCATTATTCAATAGAGCCCAATAGCAAAAACCAGCGTTTAGAATGAAGAATCACATTTCTTGGTAGAATCATGCAGGAGTGAAATTTTTTATGGTTTTTTACTCCTCTCAACAGCCCAAACAAGTTTCTAAAAGGATGAGTTTGCAACTACTTTACTTTTGGAGAAAATTCAAAACATTCATTATTCAATAGGGCCCAAACTATCAAAAACCAGCGGTTTCAATGAACACACATTTCTTGGTAGAATCATGCAGGACTGAAATTTTTGATGTTTTTCTACTCCTCTCATGAGCCCAAACAAGTCTCTAAAAGCATGAGTTTGCAACTACTTTACTTTTGGAGAAAATTCAAAACATTCATTATTCAATAGAGCCCAATAGCAAAAACCAGCGTTTTGAATGAAGAATCACATTTCTTGGTAGAATCATGCAGGATTGAAATTTTTGATGGTTTTTTACTCCTCTCAACAGCCCAAACAAGTTTCTAAAAGGATGAGTTTGCAACTACTTTACTTTTGGAGAAAATTCAAAACATTCATTATTCAATAGGGCCCAAACTATCAAAAACCAGCGGTTTCAATGAACACACATTTCTTGGTAGAATCATGCAGGACTGAAATTTTTGATGTTTTTCTACTCCTCTCATGAGCCCAAACAAGTCTCTAAAAGCATGAGTTTGCAACTACTTTACTTTTGGAGAAAATTCAAAACATTCATTATTCAATAGACCCCAATAGCAAAAATCAGGTTTTGAATGAAGAATCACATTTCTTGGTAGAATCATGCAGGATTGAAATTTTTGATGGTTTTTTACTCCTCTCAACAGCCCAAACAAGTTTCTAAAAGGATGAGTTTGCAACTACTTTACTTTTGGAGAAAATTCAAAACATTCATTATTCAATAGGGCCCAAAATATCAAAAACCAGCGGTTTGAATGAACACACATTTCTTGGTAGAATCGTGCAGGACTGAAATTTTTGATGTTTTTCTACTCCTCTCATGAGCCCAAACAAGTCTCTAAAAGGATGAGTTTGCAACTACTTTAGTTTTGGAGAAAATTCAAAACATTCATTATTCAATAGAGCCCAATAGCAAAAACCAGCATTTTGAATGAAGAATCACATTTCTTGGTAGAATCATGCAGGATTGAAATTTTTGATGGTTTTTTACTCCTCTCAACAGCCCAAACAAGTTTCTAAAAGGATGAGTTTGCAACTACTTTACTTTTGGAGAAAATTCAAAACATTCATTATTCAATACGGCCCAAACTATCAAAAACCAGCGGTTTGAATGAACACACATTTCTTGGTAGAATCATGCAGGACTGAAATTTTTGATGTTTTTCTACTTCGCTCATGAGCCCAAACAAGTCTCTAAAAGGATGAGTTTGCAACTACTTTACTTTTGGAGAAAATTCAAAACATTCATTATTCAATAGAGCCCAATAGCAAAAACCAGCGTTTTGAATGAAGAATCACATTTCATGGTAGAATCATGCAGGATTGAAATTTTTGATGGTTTTTTACTCCTCTCAACAGCCCAAACAAGTTTCTACAAGGATGAGTTTGCAACTACTTTACTTTTGGACAAAATTCAAAACATTCATTATTCAATAGGGCCCAAACTATCAAAAACCAGCGGTTTCAATGAACACACATTTCTTGGTAGAATCATGCATGACTGAAATTTTTGATGTTTTTCTACTCCTCTCATGAGCCCAATCAAGTCTCTAAAAGCATGAGTTTGCAACTACTTTACTTTTGGAGAAAATTCAAAACATTCATTATTCATTAGAGCCCAATAGCAAAAATCAGGTTTTGAATGAAGAATCACATTTCTTGGTAGAATCATGCAGGATTGAAATTTTTGATGGTTTTTTACTACTCTCAACAGCCCAAACAAGTTTCTAAAAGGATGAGTTTGCAACTACTTTACTTTTGGAGAAAATTCAAAACATTCATTATTCAAGAGAGCCCAATAGCAAAAACCAGCGTTTTGAATGAAGAATCACATTTCTTGGTAGAATTATGCAGGATTGAAATTTTTGATGGTTTTTTACTCCTCTCAACAGCCCAAACAAGTTTCTAAAAGGATGAGTTTGCAACTACTTTACTTTTGGAGAAAATTCAAAACATTCATTATTCAATAGGGCCCAAACTATCAAAAACCAGCGGTTTCAATGAACACACATTTCTTGGTAGAATCATGCAGGACTGAAATTTTTGATGTTTTTCTACTCCTCTCATGAGCCCAAACAAGTCACTAAAAGCATGAGTTTGCAACTACTTTACTTTTGGAGAAAATTCAAAACATTCATTATTCAATAGAGCCCAATAGCAAAAATCAGGTTTTGAATGAAGAATCACATTTCTTGGTAGAATCATGCATGACTGAAATTTTTGATGTTTTTCTACTCCTCTCTTGAGCCCAAACAAGTCTCTAAAAGGATGAGTTTGCAACTACTTTACTTTTGGAGAAAATTCAAAACATTCATTATTCAATAGAGCCCAATAGCAAAAACCAGCGTTTAGAATGAAGAATCACATTTCTTGGTAGAATCATGCAGGATTGAAATTTTTGATGTTTTTCTACTCCTCTCATGAGCCCAATCAAGTCTCTAAAAGCATGAGTTTGCAACTACTTTACTTTTGGAGAAAATTCAAAACATTCATTATTCATTAGAGCCCAATAGAAAAAATCAGGTTTTGAATGAAGAATCACATTTCTTGGTAGAATCATGCAGGATTGAAATTTTTGATGGTTTTTTACTCCTCTCAACAGCCCAAACAAGTTTCTAAAAGGATGAGTTTGCAACTACTTTACTTTTGTAGAAAATTCAAAACATTCATTATTCAATAGGGCCCAAACTATCAAAAACCAACGGTTTCAATGAACACACATTTCTTGGTAGAATCATGCAGGACTGAAATTTTTGATGTTTTTCTACTCCTCTCATGAGCCCAAACAAGTCTCTAAAAGGATGAGTTTGCAACTACTTTACTTTTGGAGAAAATTCAAAACATTCATTATTCAATAGAGCCCAATAGCAAAAACCAGCGTTTAGAATGAAGAATCACATTTCTTGGTAGAATCATGCAGGAGTGAAATTTTTTATGGTTTTTTACTCCTCTCAACAGCCCAAACAAGTTTCTAAAAGGATGAGTTTGCAACTACTTTACTTTTGGAGAAAATTCAAAACATTCATTATTCAATAGGGCCCAAACTATCAAAAACCAGCGGTTTCAATGAACACACATTTCTTGGTAGAATCATGCAGGACTGAAATTTTTGATGTTTTTCTACTCCTCTCATGAGCCCAAACAAGTCTCTAAAAGCATGAGTTTGCAACTACTTTACTTTTGGAGAAAATTCAAAACATTCATTATTCAATAGAGCCCAATAGCAAAAACCAGCGTTTTGAATGAAGAATCACATTTCTTGGTAGAATCATGCAGGATTGAAATTTTTGATGGTTTTTTACTCCTCTCAACAGCCCAAACAAGTTTCTAAAAGGATGAGTTTGCAACTACTTTACTTTTGGAGAAAATTCAAAACATTCATTATTCAATAGGGCCCAAACTATCAAAAACCAGCGGTTTCAATGAACACACATTTCTTGGTAGAATCATGCAGGACTGAAATTTTTGATGTTTTTCTACTCCTCTCATGAGCCCAAACAAGTCTCTAAAAGCATGAGTTTGCAACTACTTTACTTTTGGAGAAAATTCAAAACATTCATTATTCAATAGAGCCCAATAGCAAAAACCAGCGTTTTGAATGAAGAATCACATTTCTTGGTAGAATCATGCAGGATTGAAATTTTTGATGGTTTTTTACTCCTCTCAACAGCCCAAACAAGTTTCTAAAAGGATGAGTTTGCAACTACTTTACTTTTGGAGAAAATTCAAAACATTCATTATTCAATAGGGCCCAAACTATCAAAAACCAGCGGTTTCAATGAACACACATTTCTTGGTAGAATCATGCAGTACTGAAATTTTTGATGTTTTTCTACTCCTCTCATGAGCCCAAACAAGTCACTAAAAGCATGAGTTTGCAACTACTTTACTTTTGGAGAAAATTCAAAACATTCATTATTCAATAGAGCCCAATAGCAAAAATCAGGTTTTGAATGAAGAATCACATTTCTTGGTACAATCATGCAGGACTGAAATTTTTGATGTTTTTCTACTCCTCTCATGAGCCCAAACAAGTCTCTAAAAGGATGAGTTTGCAACTACTTTACTTTTGGAGAAAATTCAAAACATTCATTATTCAATAGAGCCCAATAGCAAAAACCAGCGTTTAGAATGAAGAATCACATTTCTTGGTAGAATCATGCAGGATTGAAATTTTTTATGGTTTTTTACTCCTCTCAACAGCCCAAACAAGTTTCTAAAAGGATGAGTTTGCAACTACTTTACTTTTGGAGAAAATTCAAAACATTCATTATTCAATAGGGCCCAAACTATCAAAAACCAGCGGTTTCAATGAACACACATTTCTTGGTAGAATCATGCAGGACTGAAATTTTTGATGTTTTTCTACTCCTCTCATGAGCCCAAACAAGTCTCTAAAAGCATGAGTTTGCAACTACTTTACTTTTGGAGAAAATTCAAAACATTCATTATTCAATAGAGCCCAATAGCAAAAACCAGCGTTTTGAATGAAGAATCACATTTCTTGGTAGAATCATGCAGGATTGAAATTTTTGATGGTTTTTTACTCCTCTCAACAGCCCAAACAAGTTTCTAAAAGGATGAGTTTGCAACTACTTTACTTTTGGAGAAAATTCAAAACATTCATTATTCAATAGGGCCCAAACTATCAAAAACCAGCGGTTTCAATGAACACACATTTCTTGGTAGAATCATGCAGGACTGAAATTTTTGATGTTTTTCTACTCCTCTCATGAGCCCAAACAAGTCTCTAAAAGCATGAGTTTGCAACTACTTTACTTTTGGAGAAAATTCAAAACATTCATTATTCAATAGAGCCCAATAGCAAAAATCAGGTTTTGAATGAAGAATCACATTTCTTGGTAGAATCATGCAGGATTGAAATTGTTGATGGTTTTTTACTCCTCTCAACAGCCCAAACAAGTTTCTAAAAGGATGAGTTTGCAACTACTTTACTTTTGGAGAAAATTCAAAACATTCATTATTCAATAGGGCCCAAACTATCAAAAACCAGCGGTTTCAATGAACACACATTTCTTGGTAGAATCATGCAGGACTGAAATTTTTGATGGTTTTCTACTCCTCTTATGAGCCCAAACAAGTCTCTAAAAGCATGAGTTTGCAACTACTTTACTTTTGGAGAAAATTCAAAACATTCATTATTCAATAGAGCCCAATAGCAAAAACCAGCGTTTTGAATGAAGAATCACATTTCTTGGTAGAATCATGCAGGATTGAAATTTTTGATGGTTTTTTACTCCTCTCAACAGCCCAAACAAGTTTCTAAAAGGATGAGTTTGCAACTACTTTACTTTTGTAGAAAATTCAAAACATTCATTATTCAATAGGGCCCAAACTATCAAAAACCAGCGGTTTCAATGAACACACATTTCTTGGTAGAATCATGCAGGACTGAAATTTTTGATGTTTTTCTACTCCTCTCATGAGCCCAAACAAGTCTCTAAAAGGATGAGTTTGCAACTACTTTACTTTTGGAGAAAATTCAAAACATTCATTATTCAATAGAGCCCAATAGCAAAAACCAGCGTTTAGAATGAAGAATCACATTTCTTGGTAGAATCATGCAGGAGTGAAATTTTTTATGGTTTTTTACTCCTCTCAACAGCCCAAACAAGTTTCTAAAAGGATGAGTTTGCAACTACTTTACTTTTGGAGAAAATTCAAAACATTCATTATTCAATAGGGCCCAAACTATCAAAAACCAGCGGTTTCAATGAACACACATTTCTTGGTAGAATCATGCAGGACTGAAATTTTTGATGTTTTTCTACTCCTCTCATGAGCCCAAACAAGTCTCTAAAAGCATGAGTTTGCAACTACTTTACTTTTGGAGAAAATTCAAAACATTCATTATTCAATAGAGCCCAATAGCAAAAACCAGCGTTTTGAATGAAGAATCACATTTCTTGGTAGAATCATGCAGGATTGAAATTTTTGATGGTTTTTTACTCCTCTCAACAGCCCAAACAAGTTTCTAAAAGGATGAGTTTGCAACTACTTTACTTTTGGAGAAAATTCAAAACATTCATTATTCAATAGGGCCCAAACTATCAAAAACCAGCGGTTTCAATGAACACACATTTCTTGGTAGAATCATGCAGGACTGAAATTTTTGATGTTTTTCTACTCCTCTCATGAGCCCAAACAAGTCTCTAAAAGCATGAGTTTGCAACTACTTTACTTTTGGAGAAAATTCAAAACATTCATTATTCAATAGACCCCAATAGCAAAAATCAGGTTTTGAATGAAGAATCACATTTCTTGGTAGAATCATGCAGGATTGAAATTTTTGATGGTTTTTTACTCCTCTCAACAGCCCAAACAAGTTTCTAAAAGGATGAGTTTGCAACTACTTTACTTTTGGAGAAAATTCAAAACATTCATTATTCAATAGGGCCCAAAATATCAAAAACCAGCGGTTTGAATGAACACACATTTCTTGGTAGAATCGTGCAGGACTGAAATTTTTGATGTTTTTCTACTCCTCTCATGAGCCCAAACAAGTCTCTAAAAGCATGAGTTTGCAACTACTTTACTTTTGGAGAAAATTCAAAACATTCATTATTCAATAGAGCCCAATAGCAAAAACCAGCATTTTGAATGAAGAATCACATTTCTTGGTAGAATCATGCAGGATTGAAATTTTTGATGGTTTTTTACTCCTCTCAACAGCCCAAACAAGTTTCTAAAAGGATGAGTTTGCAACTACTTTACTTTTGGAGAAAATTCAAAACATTCATTATTCAATACGGCCCAAACTATCAAAAACCAGCGGTTTGAATGAACACACATTTCTTGGTAGAATCATGCAGGACTGAAATTTTTGATGTTTTTCTACTTCGCTCATGAGCCCAAACAAGTCTCTAAAAGGATGAGTTTGCAACTACTTTACTTTTGGAGAAAATTCAAAACATTCATTATTCAATAGAGCCCAATAGCAAAAACCAGCGTTTTGAATGAAGAATCACATTTCATGGTAGAATCATGCAGGATTGAAATTTTTGATGGTTTTTTACTCCTCTCAACAGCCCAAACAAGTTTCTACAAGGATGAGTTTGCAACTACTTTACTTTTGGACAAAATTCAAAACATTCATTATTCAATAGGGCCCAAACTATCAAAAACCAGCGGTTTCAATGAACACACATTTCTTGGTAGAATCATGCATGACTGAAATTTTTGATGTTTTTCTACTCCTCTCATGAGCCCAATCAAGTCTCTAAAAGCATGAGTTTGCAACTACTTTACTTTTGGAGAAAATTCAAAACATTCATTATTCATTAGAGCCCAATAGCAAAAATCAGGTTTTGAATGAAGAATCACATTTCTTGGTAGAATCATGCAGGATTGAAATTTTTGATGGTTTTTTACTACTCTCAACAGCCCAAACAAGTTTCTAAAAGGATGAGTTTGCAACTACTTTACTTTTGGAGAAAATTCAAAACATTCATTATTCAAGAGAGCCCAATAGCAAAAACCAGCGTTTTGAATGAAGAATCACATTTCTTGGTAGAATTATGCAGGATTGAAATTTTTGATGGTTTTTTACTCCTCTCAACAGCCCAAACAAGTTTCTAAAAGGATGAGTTTGCAACTACTTTACTTTTGGAGAAAATTCAAAACATTCATTATTCAATAGGGCCCAAACTATCAAAAACCAGCGGTTTCAATGAACACACATTTCTTGGTAGAATCATGCAGGACTGAAATTTTTGATGTTTTTCTACTCCTCTCATGAGCCCAAACAAGTCACTAAAAGCATGAGTTTGCAACTACTTTACTTTTGGAGAAAATTCAAAACATTCATTATTCAATAGAGCCCAATAGCAAAAATCAGGTTTTGAATGAAGAATCACATTTCTTGGTAGAATCATGCATGACTGAAATTTTTGATGTTTTTCTACTCCTCTCTTGAGCCCAAACAAGTCTCTAAAAGGATGAGTTTGCAACTACTTTACTTTTGGAGAAAATTCAAAACATTCATTATTCAATAGAGCCCAATAGCAAAAACCAGCGTTTAGAATGAAGAATCACATTTCTTGGTAGAATCATGCAGGATTGAAATTTTTGATGTTTTTCTACTCCTCTCATGAGCCCAATCAAGTCTCTAAAAGCATGAGTTTGCAACTACTTTACTTTTGGAGAAAATTCAAAACATTCATTATTCATTAGAGCCCAATAGAAAAAATCAGGTTTTGAATGAAGAATCACATTTCTTGGTAGAATCATGCAGGATTGAAATTTTTGATGGTTTTTTACTACTCTCAACAGCCCAAACAAGTTTCTAAAAGGATGAGTTTGCAACTACTTTACTTTTGGAGAAAATTCAAAACATTGATTATTCAATAGGGCCCAAAATATCAAAAACCAGCGGTTTGAATGAACACACATTTCTTGGTAGAATCGTGCAGGACCTGAAATTTTTGATGTTTTTCTACTCCTCTCAACAGACCAAACAAGTCTCTAAAAGCATGAGTTTGCAACTACTTTACTTTTGGAGAAAATTCAAAACATTCATTATTCAATAGGGCCCAAACTATCAAAAACCAGCGGTTTCAATGAACACACATTTCTTGGTAGAATCATGCAGGACTGAAATTTTTGATGTTTTTCTACTCCTCTCATGAGCCCAAACAAGTCTCTAAAAGCATGAGTTTGCAACTACTTTACTTTTGGAGAAAATTCAAAACATTCATTACTCAAAAGAGCCCAATAGCAAAAACCAGCGTTTTGAATGAAGAATCACATTTCTTGGTAGAATCATGCAGGATTGAAATTTTTGATGGTTTTTTACTCCTCTCAACAGCCCAAACAAGTTTCTAAAAGGATGAGTTTGCAACTACTTTACTTTTGGAGAAAATTCAAAACATTCATTATTCAATAGGGCCCAATCTATCAAAAACCAGCGGTTTGAATGAACACACATTTCTTGGTAGAATCATGCAGGACTGAAATTTTTGATGTCCTTCTACTCCTCTCATGAGCCCAAACAAGTCTCTAAAAGCATGAGTTTGCAACTACTTTACTTTTGGAGAAAATTCAAAACATTCATTACTCAAAAGAGCCCAATAGCAAAAACCAGCGTTTTGAATGAAGAATCACATTTCTTGGTAGAATCATGCAGGATTGAAATTTTTTATGGTTTTTTACTCCTCTCAACAGCCCAAACAAGTTTCTAAAAGGATGTGTTTGCAACTACTTTACTTTTGGAGAAAATTCAAAACATTTATTATTCAATAGGGCCCAAACTATCAAAAACCAGCGGTTTCAATGAACACACATTTCTTGGTAGAATCATGCAGGACTGAAATTTTTGATGTTTTTCTACTCCTCTCATGAGCCCAAACAAGTCTCTAAAAGCATGAGTTTGCAACTACTTTACTTTTGGAGAAAATTCAAAACATTCATTATTCAATAAAGCCCAATAGCAAAAATCAGGTTTTGAATGAAGAATCACATTTCTTGGTAGAATCATGCAGGATTGAAATTTTTGATGGTTTTTTACTCCTCTCAACAGCCCAAACAAGTTTCTAAAAGGATGAGTTTGCAACTACTTTACTTTTGGAGAAAATTCAAAACATTCATTATTCAATAGGGCCCAAACTATCAAAAACCAGCGGTTTCAATGAACACACATTTCTTGGTAGAATCATGCAGGACTGAAATTTTTGATGTTTTTCTACTCCTCTCATGAGCCCAAACAAGTCTCTAAAAGCATGAGTTTGCAACTACTTTACTTTTGGAGAAAATTCAAAACATTCATTATTCAATAGAGCCCAATAGCAAAAACCAGCGTTTTGAATGAAGAATCACATTTCTTGGTAGAATCATGCAGGATTGAAATTTTTGATGGTTTTTTACTCCTCTCAACAGCCCAAACAAGTTTCTAAAAGGATGAGTTTGCAACTACTTTACTTTTGGAGAAAATTCAAAACATTCATTATTCAATAGGGCCCAAACTATCAAAAACCAGCGGTTTCAATGAACACACATTTCTTGGTAGAATCATGCAGTACTGAAATTTTTGATGTTTTTCTACTCCTCTCATGAGCCCAAACAAGTCACTAAAAGCATGAGTTTGCAACTACTTTACTTTTGGAGAAAATTCAAAACATTCATTATTCAATAGAGCCCAATAGCAAAAATCAGGTTTTGAATGAAGAATCACATTTCTTGGTACAATCATGCAGGACTGAAATTTTTGATGTTTTTCTACTCCTCTCATGAGCCCAAACAAGTCTCTAAAAGGATGAGTTTGCAACTACTTTACTTTTGGAGAAAATTCAAAACATTCATTATTCAATAGAGCCCAATAGCAAAAACCAGCGTTTAGAATGAAGAATCACATTTCTTGGTAGAATCATGCAGGATTGAAATTTTTTATGGTTTTTTACTCCTCTCAACAGCCCAAACAAGTTTCTAAAAGGATGAGTTTGCAACTACTTTACTTTTGGAGAAAATTCAAAACATTCATTATTCAATAGGGCCCAAACTATCAAAAACCAGCGGTTTCAATGAACACACATTTCTTGGTAGAATCATGCAGGACTGAAATTTTTGATGGTTTTCTACTCCTCTTATGAGCCCAAACAAGTCTCTAAAAGCATGAGTTTGCAACTACTTTACTTTTGGAGAAAATTCAAAACATTCATTATTCAATAGAGCCCAATAGCAAAAACCAGCGTTTTGAATGAAGAATCACATTTCTTGGTAGAATCATGCAGGATTGAAATTTTTGATGGTTTTTTACTCCTCTCAACAGCCCAAACAAGTTTCTAAAAGGATGAGTTTGCAACTACTTTACTTTTGTAGAAAATTCAAAACATTCATTATTCAATAGGGCCCAAACTATCAAAAACCAGCGGTTTCAATGAACACACATTTCTTGGTAGAATCATGCAGGACTGAAATTTTTGATGTTTTTCTACTCCTCTCATGAGCCCAAACAAGTCTCTAAAAGGATGAGTTTGCAACTACTTTACTTTTGGAGAAAATTCAAAACATTCATTATTCAATAGAGCCCAATAGCAAAAACCAGCGTTTAGAATGAAGAATCACATTTCTTGGTAGAATCATGCAGGAGTGAAATTTTTTATGGTTTTTTACTCCTCTCAACAGCCCAAACAAGTTTCTAAAAGGATGAGTTTGCAACTACTTTACTTTTGGAGAAAATTCAAAACATTCATTATTCAATAGGGCCCAAACTATCAAAAACCAGCGGTTTCAATGAACACACATTTCTTGGTAGAATCATGCAGGACTGAAATTTTTGATGTTTTTCTACTCCTCTCATGAGCCCAAACAAGTCTCTAAAAGCATGAGTTTGCAACTACTTTACTTTTGGAGAAAATTCAAAACATTCATTATTCAATAGAGCCCAATAGCAAAAACCAGCGTTTTGAATGAAGAATCACATTTCTTGGTAGAATCATGCAGGATTGAAATTTTTGATGGTTTTTTACTCCTCTCAACAGCCCAAACAAGTTTCTAAAAGGATGAGTTTGCAACTACTTTACTTTTGGAGAAAATTCAAAACATTCATTATTCAATAGGGCCCAAACTATCAAAAACCAGCGGTTTCAATGAACACACATTTCTTGGTAGAATCATGCAGGACTGAAATTTTTGATGTTTTTCTACTCCTCTCATGAGCCCAAACAAGTCTCTAAAAGCATGAGTTTGCAACTACTTTACTTTTGGAGAAAATTCAAAACATTCATTATTCAATAGAGCCCAATAGCAAAAACTAGCGTTTTGAATGAAGAATCACATTTCTTGGTAGAATCATGCAGGATTGAAATTTTTGATGGTTTTTTACTCCTCTCAACAGCCCAAACAAGTTTCTAAAAGGATGAGTTTGCAACTACTTTACTTTTGGAGAAAATTCAAAACATTCATTATTCAATAGGGCCCAAACTATCAAAAACCAGCGGTTTCAATGAACACACATTTCTTGGTAGAATCATGCAGTACTGAAATTTTTGATGTTTTTCTACTCCTCTCATGAGCCCAAACAAGTCACTAAAAGCATGAGTTTGCAACTACTTTACTTTTGGAGAAAATTCAAAACATTCATTATTCAATAGAGCCCAATAGCAAAAATCAGGTTTTGAATGAAGAATCACATTTCTTGGTACAATCATGCAGGACTGAAATTTTTGATGTTTTTCTACTCCTCTCATGAGCCCAAACAAGTCTCTAAAAGGATGAGTTTGCAACTACTTTACTTTTGGAGAAAATTCAAAACATTCATTATTCAATAGAGCCCAATAGCAAAAACCAGCGTTTAGAATGAAGAATCACATTTCTTGGTAGAATCATGCAGGATTGAAATTTTTTATGGTTTTTTACTCCTCTCAACAGCCCAAACAAGTTTCTAAAAGGATGAGTTTGCAACTACTTTACTTTTGGAGAAAATTCAAAACATTCATTATTCAATAGGGCCCAAACTATCAAAAACCAGCGGTTTCAATGAACACACATTTCTTGGTAGAATCATGCAGGACTGAAATTTTTGATGTTTTTCTACTCCTCTCATGAGCCCAAACAAGTCTCTAAAAGCATGAGTTTGCAACTACTTTACTTTTGGAGAAAATTCAAAACATTCATTATTCAATAGAGCCCAATAGCAAAAACCAGCGTTTTGAATGAAGAATCACATTTCTTGGTAGAATCATGCAGGATTGAAATTTTTGATGGTTTTTTACTCCTCTCAACAGCCCAAACAAGTTTCTAAAAGGATGAGTTTGCAACTACTTTACTTTTGGAGAAAATTCAAAACATTCATTATTCAATAGGGCCCAAACTATCAAAAACCAGCGGTTTCAATGAACACACATTTCTTGGTAGAATCATGCAGGACTGAAATTTTTGATGTTTTTCTACTCCTCTCATGAGCCCAAACAAGTCTCTAAAAGCATGAGTTTGCAACTACTTTACTTTTGGAGAAAATTCAAAACATTCATTATTCAATAGAGCCCAATAGCAAAAATCAGGTTTTGAATGAAGAATCACATTTCTTGGTAGAATCATGCAGGATTGAAATTGTTGATGGTTTTTTACTCCTCTCAACAGCCCAAACAAGTTTCTAAAAGGATGAGTTTGCAACTACTTTACTTTTGGAGAAAATTCAAAACATTCATTATTCAATAGGGCCCAAACTATCAAAAACCAGCGGTTTCAATGAACACACATTTCTTGGTAGAATCATGCAGGACTGAAATTTTTGATGGTTTTCTACTCCTCTTATGAGCCCAAACAAGTCTCTAAAAGCATGAGTTTGCAACTACTTTACTTTTGGAGAAAATTCAAAACATTCATTATTCAATAGAGCCCAATAGCAAAAACCAGCGTTTTGAATGAAGAATCACATTTCTTGGTAGAATCATGCAGGATTGAAATTTTTGATGGTTTTTTACTCCTCTCAACAGCCCAAACAAGTTTCTAAAAGGATGAGTTTGCAACTACTTTACTTTTGTAGAAAATTCAAAACATTCATTATTCAATAGGGCCCAAACTATCAAAAACCAGCGGTTTCAATGAACACACATTTCTTGGTAGAATCATGCAGGACTGAAATTTTTGATGTTTTTCTACTCCTCTCATGAGCCCAAACAAGTCTCTAAAAGCATGAGTTTGCAACTACTTTACTTTTGGAGAAAATTCAAAACATTCATTATTCAATAGAGCCCAATAGCAAAAATCAGGTTTTGAATGAAGAATCACATTTCTTGGTAGAATCATGCAGGATTGAAATTTTTGATGGTTTTTTACTCCTCTCAACAGCCCAAACAAGTTTCTAAAAGGATGAGTTTGCAACTACTTTACTTTTGGAGAAAATTCAAAACATTCATTATTCAATAGGGCCCAAAATATCAAAAACCAGCGGTTTGAATGAACACACATTTCTTGGTAGAATCGTGCAGGACTGAAATTTTTGATGTTTTTCTACTCCTCTCATGAGCCCAAACAAGTCTCTAAAAGGATGAGTTTGCAACTACTTTACTTTTGGAGAAAATTCAAAACATTCATTATTCAATAGAGCCCAATAGCAAAAACCAGCATTTTGAATGAAGAATCACATTTCTTGGTAGAATCATGCAGGATTGAAATTTTTGATGGTTTTTTACTCCTCTCAACAGCCCAAACAAGTTTCTAAAAGGATGAGTTTGCAACTACTTTACTTTTGGAGAAAATTCAAAACATTCATTATTCAATACGGCCCAAACTATCAAAAACCAGCGGTTTGAATGAACACACATTTCTTGGTAGAATCATGCAGGACTGAAATTTTTGATGTTTTTCTACTTCGCTCATGAGCCCAAACAAGTCTCTAAAAGGATGAGTTTGCAACTACTTTACTTTTGGAGAAAATTCAAAACATTCATTATTCAATAGAGCCCAATAGCAAAAACCAGCGTTTTGAATGAAGAATCACATTTCATGGTAGAATCATGCAGGATTGAAATTTTTGATGGTTTTTTACTCCTCTCAACAGCCCAAACAAGTTTCTACAAGGATGAGTTTGCAACTACTTTACTTTTGGACAAAATTCAAAACATTCATTATTCAATAGGGCCCAAACTATCAAAAACCAGCGGTTTCAATGAACACACATTTCTTGGTAGAATCATGCATGACTGAAATTTTTGATGTTTTTCTACTCCTCTCATGAGCCCAATCAAGTCTCTAAAAGCATGAGTTTGCAACTACTTTACTTTTGGAGAAAATTCAAAACATTCATTATTCATTAGAGCCCAATAGCAAAAATCAGGTTTTGAATGAAGAATCACATTTCTTGGTAGAATCATGCAGGATTGAAATTTTTGATGGTTTTTTACTACTCTCAACAGCCCAAACAAGTTTCTAAAAGGATGAGTTTGCAACTACTTTACTTTTGGAGAAAATTCAAAACATTGATTATTCAATAGGGCCCAAAATATCAAAAACCAGCGGTTTGAATGAACACACATTTCTTGGTAGAATCGTGCAGGACTGAAATTTTTGATGTTTTTCTACTCCTCTCATGAGCCCAAACAAGTCTCTAAAAGCATGAGTTTGCAACTACTTTACTTTTGGAGAAAATTCAAAACATTCAATATTCAATAGAGCCCAATAGCAAAAACCAGCGTTTTGAATGAAGAATCATATTTCTTGGTAGAATCATGAAGGATTGAAATTTTTGATGGTTTTTTACTCCTCTCAACAGCCCAAACAAGTTTCTAAAAGGATGAGTTTGCAACTACTTTACTTTTGGAGAAAATTCAAAACATTCATTATTCAATAGGGCCCAAACTATCAAAAACCAGCGGTTTCAATGAACAAACATTTCTTGGTAGAATCATGCAGGACTGAAATTTTTGATGTTTTTCTACTCCTCTCATGAGCCCAAACAAGTCTCTAAAAGCATGAGTTTGCAACTACTTTACTTTTGGAGAAAATTCAAAACATTCATTATTCAATAAAGCCCAATAGCAAAAATCAGGTTTTGAATGAAGAATCACATTTCTTGGTAGAATCATGCAGGATTGAAATTTTTGATGGTTTTTTACTCCTCTCAACAGCCCAAACAAGTTTCTAAAAGGATGAGTTTGCAACTACTTTACTTTTGGAGAAAATTCAAAACATTCATTATTCAATAGGGCCCAAACTATCAAAAACCATCGGTTTCAATGAACACACATTTCTTGGTAGAATCATGCAGGACTGAAATTTTTGATGTTTTTCTACTCCTCTCATGAGCCCAAACAAGAAAATAAAAGCATGAGTTTGCAACTACTTTACTTTTGTAGAAAATTCAAAACATTCATTATTCAATAAAGCCCAATAGCAAAAATCAGGTTTTGAATGAAGAATCACATTTCTTGGTAGAATCATGCAGGATTGAAATTTTTGATGGTTTTTTACTCCTCTCAACAGCCCAAACAAGTTTCTAAAAGGATGAGTTTGCAACTACTTTACTTTTGGAGAAAATTCAAAACATTCATTATTCAATAGGGCCCAAACTATGAAAAACCAGCGGTTTCAATGAACACACATTTCTTGGTAGAATCATGCAGGACTGAAATTTTTGATGTTTTTCTACTCCTCTCATGAGCCCAAACAAGTCTCTAAAAGCATGAGTTTGCAACTACTTTACTTTTGGAGAAAATTCAAAACATTCATTATTCAATAGAGCCCAATAGCAAAAACCAGCGTTTTGAATGAAGAATCACATTTCTTGGTAGAATCATGCAGGATTGAAATTTTTGATGGTTTTTTACTCCTCTCAACAGCCCAAACAAGTTTCTAAAAGCATGAGTTTGCAACTACTTTACTTTTGGAGAAAATTCAAAACATTCATTATTCAATAGAGCCCAATAGCAAAAATCAGGTTTTGAATGAAGAATCACATTTCTTGGTAAAATCATGCAGGTTTAAAATTTTTGATGGTTTTTTACTCCTCTCAACAGCCCAAACAAGTTTCTAAAAGGATGAGTTTGCAACTACTTTACTTTTGGAGAAAATTCAAAACATTCATTATTCAATAGGGCCCAAACTATCAAAAACCAGTGGTTTGAATGAACACACATTTCTTGGTAGAGTCATGCAGGACTGAAATTTTTGATGTTTTTCTACTCCTCTCATGAGCCCAAACAAGTCTCTAAAAGCATGAGTTTGCAACTACTTTACTTTTGGAGAAAATTCAAAACATTCATTATTCAATAGATCCCAATAGCAAAAATCAGGTTTTGAATGAAGAATCACATTTCTTGGTAGAATCATGCAGGATTGAAATTTTTGATGGTTTTTTACTCCTCTCAACAGCCCAAACAAGTTTCTAAAAGGATGAGTTTGCAACTACTTTACTTTTGGAGAAAATTCAAAACATTCATTATTCAATAGGGCCCAAAATATCAAAAACCAGCGGTTTGAATGAACACACATTTCTTGGTAGAATCGTGCAGGACTGAAATTTTTGATGTTTTTCTACTCCTCTCATGAGCCCAAACAAGTCTCTAAAAGGATGAGTTTGCAACTACTTTACTTTTGGAGAAAATTCAAAACATTCATTATTCAATAGAGCCCAATAGCAAAAATCAGGTTTTGAATGAAGAATCACATTTCTTGGTAAAATCATGCAGGATTGAAATTTTTGATGGTTTTTTACTCCTCTCAACAGCCCAAACAAGTTTCTAAAAGGATGAGTTTGCAACTACTTTACTTTTGGAGAAAATTCAAAACATTCATTATTCAATAGGGCCCAAACTATCAAAAACCAGCGGTTTCAATGAACACACATTTCTTGGTAGAATCATGCAGGACTGAAATTTTTGATGTTTTTCTACTCCTCTCATGAGCCCAAACAAGTCTCTAAAAGCATGAGTTTGCAACTACTTTACTTTTGGAGAAAATTCAAAACATTCATTATTCAATAGAGCCCAATAGCAAAAATCAGGTTTTGAATGAAGAATCACATTTCTTGGTAGAATCATGCAGGATTGAAATTTTTGATGGTTTTTTACTCCTCTCAACAGCCCAAACAAGTTTCTAAAAGGATGAGTTTGCAACTACTTTACTTTTGGAGAAAATTCAAAACATTCATTATTCAATAGGGCCCAAAATATCAAAAACCAGCGGTTTGAATGAACACACATTTCTTGGTAGAATCGTGCAGGACTGAAATTTTTGATGTTTTTCTACTTCTCTCATGAGCCCAAACAAGTCTCTAAAAGGATGAGTTTGCAACTACTTTACTTTTGGAGAAAATTCAAAACATTCATTATTCAATAGAGCCCAATAGCAAAAACCAGCGTTTTGAATGAAGAATCACATTTCTTGGTAGAATCACGCAGGATTGAAATTTTTGATGGTTTTTTACTCCTCTCAACAGCCCAAACAAGTTTCTAAAAGGCTGAGTTTGCAACTACTTTACTTTTGGAGAAAATTCAAAACATTCATTATTCAATAGGGCCCAAACTATCAAAAACCAGCGGTTTGAATGAACACACATTTCTTGGTAGAATCATGCAGGACTGAAATTTTTGATGTTTTCCTACTCCTCTCATGAGCCCAAACAAGTCTCTAAAAGCATGAGTTTGCAACTACTTTACTTTTGGAGAAAATTCAAAACATTCATTACTCAAAAGAGCCCAATAGCAGAAACCAGCGTTTTGAATGAAGAATCACATTTCTTGGTAGAATCATGCAGGATTGAAATTTTTGATGGTTTTTTACTCCTCTCAACAGCCCAAACAAGTTTCTAAAAGGATGAGTTTGCAACTACTTTACTTTTGGAGAAAATTCAAAACATTTATTATTCAATAGGGCCCAAACTATCAAAAACCAGCGGTTTCAATGAACACACATTTCTTGGTAGAATCATGCAGGACTGAAATTTTTGATGTTTTTCTACTCCTCTCATGAGCCCAAACAAGTCTCTAAAAGCATGAGTTTGCAACTACTTTACTTTTGGAGAAAATTCAAAACATTCATTATTCAATAGAGCCCAATAGCAAAAATCAGGTTTTGAATGAAGAATCACATTTCTTGGTATAATCATGCAGGATTGAAATTTTTGATGTTTTTTTACTCCTCTCAACAGCCCAAACAAGTTTCTAAAAGGATGAGTTTGTAACTACTTTACTTTTGGAGAACATTCAAAACATTCATTATTCAATAGGGCCCAAACTATCAAAAACCAGCGGTTTCAATGAACACATATTTCTTGGTAGAATCATGCAGGACTGAAATTTTTGATGTTTTTCTACTCCTCTCATGAGCCCAAACAAGTCTCTAAAAGCATGAGTTTGCAACTACTTTACTTTTGGAGAAAATTCAAAACATTCATTATTCAATAGAGCCCAATAGCAAAAATCAGGTTTTGAATGAAGAATCACATTTCTTGGTATAATCATGCAGGATTGAAATTTTTGATGGTTTTTTACTCCTCTCAACAGCCCAAACAAGTTTCTAAAAGGATGAGTTTGTAACTACTTTACTTTTGGAGAAAATTCAAAACATTCATTATTCAATAGGGCCCAAACTATCAAAAACCAGCGGTTTCAATGAACACACATTTCTTGGTAGAATCATGCAGGACTGAAATTTTTGATGTTTTTCTACTCCTCTCATGAGCCCAAACAAGTCTCTAAAAGCATGAGTTTGCAACTACTTTACTTTTGGAGAAAATTCAAAACATTCACTATTCAATAGAGCCCAATAGCAAAAATCAGGTTTTGAATGAAGAATCACATTTCTTGGTAAAATCATGCAGGTTTAAAATTTTTGATGGTTTTTTACTCCTCTCAACAGCCCAAACAAGTTTCTAAAAGGATGAGTTTGCAACTACTTTACTTTTGGAGAAAATTCAAAACATTCATTATTCAATAGGGCCCAAACTATCAAAAACCAGCGGTTTGAATGAACACACATTTCTTGGTAGAGTCATGCAGGACTGAAATTTTTGATGTTTTTCTACTCCTCTCATGAGCCCAAACAAGTCTCTAAAAGCATGAGTTTGCAACTACTTTACTTTTGGAGAAAATTCAAAACATTCATTATTCAATAGAGCCCAATAGCAAAAATCAGGTTTTGAATGAAGAATCACATTTCTTGGTAGAATCATGCAGGATTGAAATTTTTGATGGTTTTTTACTCCTCTCAACAGCCCAAACAAGTTTCTAAAAGGATGAGTTTGCAACTACTTTACTTTTGGAGAAAATTCAAAACATTCATTATTCAATAGGGCCCAAAATATCAAAAACCAGCGGTTTGAATGAACACACATTTCTTGGTAGAATCGTGCAGGACTGAAATTTTTGATGTTTTTCTACTCCTCTCATGAGCCCAAACAAGTCTCTAAAAGGATGAGTTTGCAACTACTTTACTTTTGGAGAAAATTCAAAACATTCATTATTCAATAGAGCCCAATAGCAAAAACCAGCGTTTTGAATGAAGAATCACATTTCTTGGTAGAATCACGCAGGATTGAAATTTTTGATGGTTTTTTACTCCTCTCAACAGCCCAAACAAGTTTCTAAAAGGATGAGTTTGCAACTACTTTACTTTTGGAGAAAATTCAAAACATTCATTATTCAATAGGGCCCAAACTATCAAAAACCAGCGGTTTGAATGAACACACATTTCTTGGTAGAATCATGCAGGACTGAAATTTTTGATGTTTTTCTACTCCTCTCATGAGCCCAAACAAGTCTCTAAAAGCATGAGTTTGCAACTACTTTACTTTTGGAGAAAATTCAAAACATTCATTACTCAAAAGAGCCCAATAGCAGAAACCAGCGTTTTGAATGAAGAATCACATTTCTTGGTAGAATCATGCAGGATTGAAATTTTTGATGGTTTTTTACTCCTCTCAACAGCCCAAACAAGTTTCTAAAAGGATGAGTTTGCAACTACTTTACTTTTGGAGAAAATTCAAAACATTTATTATTCAATAGGGCCCAAACTATCAAAAACCAGCGGTTTCAATGAACACACATTTCTTGGTAGAATCATGCAGGACTGAAATTTTTGATGTTTTTCTACTCCTCTCATGAGCCCAAACAAGTCTCTAAAAGCATGAGTTTGCAACTACTTTACTTTTGGAGAAAATTCAAAACATTCATTATTCAATAGAGCCCAATAGCAAAAATCAGGTTTTGAATGAAGAATCACATTTCTTGGTATAATCATGCAGGATTGAAATTTTTGATGTTTTTTTACTCCTCTCAACAGCCCAAACAAGTTTCTAAAAGGATGAGTTTGTAACTACTTTACTTTTGGAGAAAATTCAAAACATTCATTATTCAATAGGGCCCAAGCTATCAAAAACCAGCGGTTTCAATGAACACACATTTCTAGGTAGAATCATGCAGGACTGAAATTTTTGATGTTTTTCTACTCCTCTCATGAGCCCAAACAAGTCTCTAAAAGCATGAGTTTGCAACTGCTTTACTTTTGGAGAAAATTCAAAACATTCATTATTCAATAGAGCCCAATAGCAAAAATCAGGTTTTGAATGAAGAATCACATTTCTTGGTAAAATCATGCAGGATTGAAATTTTTGATGGTTTTTTACTCCTCTCAACAGCCCAAACAAGTTTCTAAAAGGATGAGTTTGCAACTACTTTACTTTTGGAGAAAATTCAAAACATTCATTATTCAATAGGGCCCAAACTATCAAAAACCAGCGGTTTCAATGAACACACATTTTTTAGTAGAATCATGCAGGACTGAAATTTTTGATGTTTTTCTACTCCTCTCATGAGCCCAAACAAGTCTCTAAAAGCATGAGTTTGCAACTACTTTACTTTTGGAGAAAATTCAAAACATTCATTATTCAATAGAGCCCAATAGCAAAAATCAGGTTTTGAATGAAGAATCACATTTCTTGGTAGAATCATGCAGGATTGAAATTTTTGATGTTTTTTTACTCCTCTCAACAGCCCAAACAAGTTTCTAAAAGCATGAGTTTGCAACTACTTTACTTTTGGAGAAAATTCAAAACATTCATTATTCAATAGAGCCCAATAGCAAAAATCAGGTTTTGAATGAAGAATCACATTTCTTGGTAAAATCATGCAGGATTGAAATTTTTGATGGTTTTTTACTCCTCTCAACAGCCCAAACAAGTTTCTAAAAGGATGAGTTTGCAACTACTTTACTTTTGGAGAAAATTCAAAACATTCATTATTCAATAGGGCCCAAACTATCAAAAACCAGCGGTTTCAATGAACACACATTTCTTGGTAGAATCATGCAGGACTGAAATTTTTGATGTTTTTCTACTCCTCTCATGAGCCCAAACAAGTCTCTAAAAGCATGAGTTTGCAACTACTTTACTTTTGGAGAAAATTCAAAACATTCATTACTCAAAAGAGCCCAATAGCAAAAACCAGCGTTTTGAATGAAGAATCACATTTCTTGGTAGAATCATGCAGGATTGAAATTTTTGATGGTTTTTTACTCCTCTCAACAGCCCAAACAAGTTTCTAAAAGGATGAGTTTGCAACTACTTTACTTTTGGAGAAAATTCAAAACATTCATTATTCAATAGGGCCCAAACTATCAAAAACCAGCGGTTTCAATGAACACACATTTCTTGGTAGAATCATGCAGGACTGAAATTTTTGATGTTTTTCTACTCCTCTCATGAGCCCAAACAAGTCTCTAAAAGCATGAGTTTGCAACTACTTTACTTTTGGAGAAAATTCAAAACATTCACTATTCAATAGAGCCCAATAGCAAAAATCAGGTTTTGAATGAAGAATCACATTTCTTGGTAAAATCATGCAGGATTGAAATTTTTGATGGTTTTTTACTCCTCTCAACAGCCCAAACAAGTTTCTAAAAGGATGAGTTTGCAACTACTTTACTTTTGGAGAAAATTCAAAACATTAATTATTCAATAGGGCCCAAACTATCAAAAACCAGCGGTTTGAATGAACACATATTTCTTGGTAGAATCATGCAGGACTGAAATTTTTGATGTTTTTCTACTCCTCTCATGAGCCCAAACAATTCTCTAAAAGCATGAGTTTGCAACTACTTTACTCTTGGAGAAAATTCAAAACATTCATTACTCAAAAGAGCCCAATAGCAAAAACCAGCGTTTTGAATGAAGAATCACATTTCTTGGTAGAATCATGCAGGATTGAAATTTTTGATGGTTTTTTACTCCTCTCAACAGCCCAAACAAGTTTCTAAAAGGATGAGTTTGCAACTACTTTACTTTTGGAGAAAATTCAAAACATTCATTATTCAATAGGGCCCAAACTATCAAAAACCAGCGGTTTCAATGAACACACATTTTTTAGTAGAATCATGCAGGACTGAAATTTTTGATGTTTTTCTACTCCTCTCATGAGCCCAAACAAGTCTCTAAAAGCATGAGTTTGCAACTACTTTACTTTTGGAGAAAATTCAAAACATTCATTACTCAAAAGAGCCCAATAGCAAAAACCAGCGTTTTGAATGAAGAATCACATTTCTTGGTAGAATCATGCAGGATTGAAATTTTTGATGGTTTTTTACTCCTCTCAACAGCCCAAACAAGTTTCTAAAAGGATGAGTTTGCAACTACTTTACTTTTGGAGAAAATTCAAAACATTCATTATTCAATAGGGCCCAAACTATCAAAAACCAGCGGTTTCAATGAACACACATTTCTTGGTAGAATCATGCAGGACTGAAATTTTTGATGTTTTTCTACTCCTCTCATGAGCCCAAACAAGTCTCTAAAAGCATGAGTTTGCAACTACTTTACTTTTGGAGAAAATTCAAAACATTCATTATTCAATAGAGCCCAATAGCAAAAATCAGGTTTTGAATGAAGAATCACATTTCTTGGTAGAATCATGCAGGATTGAAATTTTTGATGGTTTTTTTACTCCTCTCAACAGCCCAAACAAGTTTCTAAAAGGATGAGTTTGCAACTACTTTACTTTTGGAGAAAATTCAAAACATTCATTATTCAATAGGGCCCAAACTATCAAAAACCAGCGGTTTCAATGAACACACATTTCTTGGTAGAATCATGCAGGACTGAAATTTTTGATGTTTTTCTACTCCTCTCATGAGCCCAAACAAGTCTCTAAAAGCATGAGTTTGCAACTACTTTACTTTTGGAGAAAATTCAAAACATTCATTATTCAATAGAGCCCAATAGCAAAAATCAGGTTTTGAATGAAGAATCACATTTCTTGGTAGAATCATGCAGGATTGAAATTTTTGATGGTTTTTTACTCCTCTCAACAGCCCAAACAAGTTTCTAAAAGGATGAGTTTGCAACTACTTTACTTTTGGAGAAAATTCAAAACATTCATTATTCAATAGAGCCCAATAGCAAAAATCAGGTTTTGAATGAAGAATCACATTTCTTGGTAGAATCATGCAGGATTGAAATTTTTGATGGTTTTTTACTCCTCTCAACAGCCCAAACAAGTTTCTAAAAGGATGAGTTTGCAACTACTTTACTTTTGGAGAAAATTCAAAACATTCATTATTCAATAGAGCCCAATAGCAAAAATCAGGTTTTGAATGAAGAATCACATTTCTTGGTAAAATCATGCAGGATTGAAATTTTTGATGGTTTTTTACTCCTCTCAACAGCCCAAACAAGTTTCTAAAAGGATGAGTTTGCAACTACTTTACTTTTGGAGAAAATTCAAAACATTCATTATTCAATAGGGCCCAAACTATCAAAAACCAGCGGTTTGAATGAACACACATTTCTTGGTAGAATCGTGCAGGATTGAAATTTTTGATGTTTTTCTACTCCTCTCATGAGCCCAAACAAGTCTCTAAAAGGATGAGTTTGCAACTACTTTACTTTTGGAGAAAATTCAAAACATTCATTATTCAATAGAGCCCAATAGCAAAAACCAGCGTTTTGAATGAAGAATCACATTTCTTGGTAGAATCACGCAGGATTGAAATTTTTGATGGTTTTTTACTCCTCTCAACAGCCCAAACAAGTTTCTAAAAGGATGAGTTTGCAACTACTTTACTTTTGGAGAAAATTCAAAACATTCATTATTCAATAGGGCCCAAACTATCAAAAACCAGCGGTTTGAATGAACACACATTTCTTGGTAGAATCATGCAGGACTGAAATTTTTGATGTTTTTCTACTCCTCTCATGAGCCCAAACAAGTCTCTAAAAGCATGAGTTTGCAACTACTTTACTTTTGGAGAAAATTCAAAACATTCATTACTCAAAAGAGCCCAATAGCAGAAACCAGCGTTTTGAATGAAGAATCACATTTCTTGGTAGAATCATGCAGGATTGAAATTTTTGATGGTTTTTTACTCCTCTCAACAGCCCAAACAAGTTTCTAAAAGGATGAGTTTGCAACTACTTTACTTTTGGAGAAAATTCAAAACATTTATTATTCAATAGGGCCCAAACTATCAAAAACCAGCGGTTTCAATGAACACACATTTCTTGGTAGAATCATGCAGGACTGAAATTTTTGATGTTTTTCTACTCCTCTCATGAGCCCAAACAAGTCTCTAAAAGCATGAGTTTGCAACTACTTTACTTTTGGAGAAAATTCAAAACATTCATTATTCAATAGAGCCCAATAGCAAAAATCAGGTTTTGAATGAAGAATCACATTTCTTGGTATAATCATGCAGGATTGAAATTTTTGATGTTTTTTTACTCCTCTCAACAGCCCAAACAAGTTTCTAAAAGGATGAGTTTGTAACTACTTTACTTTTGGAGAAAATTCAAAACATTCATTATTCAATAGGGCCCAAGCTATCAAAAACCAGCGGTTTCAATGAACACACATTTCTAGGTAGAATCATGCAGGACTGAAATTTTTGATGTTTTTCTACTCCTCTCATGAGCCCAAACAAGTCTCTAAAAGCATGAGTTTGCAACTACTTTACTTTTGGAGAAAATTCAAAACATTCATTATTCAATAGAGCCCAATAGCAAAAATCAGGTTTTGAATGAAGAATCACATTTCTTGGTAAAATCATGCAGGATTGAAATTTTTGATGGTTTTTTACTCCTCTCAACAGCCCAAACAAGTTTCTAAAAGGATGAGTTTGCAACTACTTTACTTTTGGAGAAAATTCAAAACATTCATTATTCAATAGGGCCCAAACTATCAAAAACCAGCGGTTTCAATGAACACCCATTTTTTAGTAGAATCATGCAGGACTGAAATTTTTGATGTTTTTCTACTCCTCTCATGAGCCCAAACAAGTCTCTAAAAGCATGAGTTTGCAACTACTTTACTTTTGGAGAAAATTCAAAACATTCATTATTCAATAGAGCCCAATAGCAAAAATCAGGTTTTGAATGAAGAATCACATTTCTTGGTAGAATCATGCAGGATTGAAATTTTTGATGTTTTTTTACTCCTCTCAACAGCCCAAACAAGTTTCTAAAAGCATGAGTTTGCAACTACTTTACTTTTGGAGAAAATTCAAAACATTCATTATTCAATAGAGCCCAATAGCAAAAATCAGGTTTTGAATGAAGAATCACATTTCTTGGTAAAATCATGCAGGATTGAAATTTTTGATGGTTTTTTACTCCTCTCAACAGCCCAAACAAGTTTCTAAAAGGATGAGTTTGCAACTACTTTACTTTTGGAGAAAATTCAAAACATTCATTATTCAATAGGGCCCAAACTATCAAAAACCAGCGGTTTCAATGAACACACATTTCTTGGTAGAATCATGCAGGACTGAAATTTTTGATGTTTTTCTACTCCTCTCATGAGCCCAAACAAGTCTCTAAAAGCATGAGTTTGCAACTACTTTACTTTTGGAGAAAATTCAAAACATTCAACTATTCAATAGAGCCCAATAGCAAAAATCAGGTTTTGAATGAAGAATCACATTTCTTGGTAAAATCATGCAGGATTGAAATTTTTGATGGTTTTTTACTCCTCTCAACAGCCCAAACAAGTTTCTAAAAGGATGAGTTTGCAACTACTTTACTTTTGGAGAAAATTCAAAACATTCATTATTCAATAGGGCCCAAACTATCAAAAACGAGCGGTTTGAATGAACACACATTTCTTGGTAGAATCATGCAGGACTGAAATTTTTGATGTTTTTCTACTCCTCTCATGAGCCCAAACAAGTCTCTAAAAGCATGAGTTTGCAACTACTTTACTTTTGGAGAAAATTCAAAACATTCATTACTCAAAAGAGCCCAATAGCAAAAACCAGCGTTTTGAATGAAGAATCACATTTCTTGGTAGAATCATGCAGGATTGAAATTTTTGATGGTTTTTTACTCCTCTCAACAGCCCAAACAAGTTTCTAAAAGGATGAGTTTGCAACTACTTTACTTTTGGAGAAAATTCAAAACATTCATTATTCAATAGGGCCCAAACTATCAAAAACCAGCGGTTTCAATGAACACACATTTCTTGGTAGAATCATGCAGGACTGAAATTTTTGATGTTTTTCTACTCCTCTCATGAGCCCAAACAAGTCTCTAAAAGCATGAGTTTGCAACTACTTTACTTTTGGAGAAAATTCAAAACATTCACTATTCAATAGAGCCCAATAGCAAAAATCAGGTTTTGAATGAAGAATCACATTTCTTGGTAAAATCATGCAGGATTGAAATTTTTGATGGTTTTTTACTCCTCTCAACAGCCCAAACAAGTTTCTAAAAGGATGAGTTTGCAACTACTTTACTTTTGGAGAAAATTCAAAACATTAATTATTCAATAGGGCCCAAACTATCAAAAACCAGCGGTTTGAATGAACACATATTTCTTGGTAGAATCATGCAGGACTGAAATTTTTGATGTTTTTCTACTCCTCTCATGAGCCCAAACAATTCTCTAAAAGCATGAGTTTGCAACTACTTTACTCTTGGAGAAAATTCAAAACATTCATTACTCAAAAGAGCCCAATAGCAAAAACCAGCGTTTTGAATGAAGAATCACATTTCTTGGTAGAATCATGCAGGATTGAAATTTTTGATGGTTTTTTACTCCTCTCAACAGCCCAAACAAGTTTCTAAAAGGATGAGTTTGCAACTACTTTACTTTTGGAGAAAATTCAAAACATTCATTATTCAATAGGGCCCAAACTATCAAAAACCAGCGGTTTCAATGAACACACATTTTTTAGTAGAATCATGCAGGACTGAAATTTTTGATGTTTTTCTACTCCTCTCATGAGCCCAAACAAGTCTCTAAAAGCATGAGTTTGCAACTACTTTACTTTTGGAGAAAATTCAAAACATTCATTACTCAAAAGAGCCCAATAGCAAAAACCAGCGTTTTGAATGAAGAATCACATTTCTTGGTAGAATCATGCAGGATTGAAATTTTTGATGGTTTTTTACTCCTCTCAACAGCCCAAACAAGTTTCTAAAAGGATGAGTTTGCAACTACTTTACTTTTGGAGAAAATTCAAAACATTCATTATTCAATAGGGCCCAAACTATCAAAAACCAGCGGTTTCAATGAACACACATTTCTTGGTAGAATCATGCAGGACTGAAATTTTTGATGTTTTTCTACTCCTCTCATGAGCCCAAACAAGTCTCTAAAAGCATGAGTTTGCAACTACTTTACTTTTGGAGAAAATTCAAAACATTCATTATTCAATAGAGCCCAATAGCAAAAATCAGGTTTTGAATGAAGAATCACATTTCTTGGTAGAATCATGCAGGATTGAAATTTTTGATGGTTTTTTTACTCCTCTCAACAGCCCAAACAAGTTTCTAAAAGGATGAGTTTGCAACTACTTTACTTTTGGAGAAAATTCAAAACATTCATTATTCAATAGGGCCCAAACTATCAAAAACCAGCGGTTTCAATGAACACACATTTCTTGGTAGAATCATGCAGGACTGAAATTTTTGATGTTTTTCTACTCCTCTCATGAGCCCAAACAAGTCTCTAAAAGCATGAGTTTGCAACTACTTTACTTTTGGAGAAAATTCAAAACATTCATTATTCAATAGAGCCCAATAGCAAAAATCAGGTTTTGAATGAAGAATCACATTTCTTGGTAGAATCATGCAGGATTGAAATTTTTGATGGTTTTTTACTCCTCTCAACAGCCCAAACAAGTTTCTAAAAGGATGAGTTTGCAACTACTTTACTTTTGGAGAAAATTCAAAACATTCATTATTCAATAGAGCCCAATAGCAAAAATCAGGTTTTGAATGAAGAATCACATTTCTTGGTAGAATCATGCAGGATTGAAATTTTTGATGGTTTTTTACTCCTCTCAACAGCCCAAACAAGTTTCTAAAAGGATGAGTTTGCAACTACTTTACTTTTGGAGAAAATTCAAAACATTCATTATTCAATAGAGCCCAATAGCAAAAATCAGGTTTTGAATGAAGAATCACATTTCTTGGTAAAATCATGCAGGATTGAAATTTTTGATGGTTTTTTACTCCTCTCAACAGCCCAAACAAGTTTCTAAAAGGATGAGTTTGCAACTACTTTACTTTTGGAGAAAATTCAAAACATTCATTATTCAATAGGGCCCAAACTATCAAAAACCAGCGGTTTGAATGAACACACATTTCTTGGTAGAATCATGCAGGACTGAAATTTTTGATGTTTTTCTACTCCTCTCATGAGCCCAAACAAGTCTCTAAAAGCATGAGTTTGCAACTACTTTACTTTTGGAGAAAATTCAAAACATTCATTACTCAAAAGAGCCCAATAGCAAAAACCAGCGTTTTGAATGAAGAATCACATTTCTTGGTAGAATCATGCAGGATTGAAATTTTTGATGGTTTTTTACTCCTCTCAACAGCCCAAACAAGTTTCTAAAAGGATGAGTTTGCAACTACTTTACTTTTGGAGAAAATTCAAAACATTCATTATTCAATAGGGCCCAAACTATCAAAAACCAGCGGTTTCAATGAACACACATTTCTTGGTAGAATCATGCAGGACTGAAATTTTTGATGTTTTTCTACTCCTCTCATGAGCCCAAACAAGTCTCTAAAAGCATGAGTTTGCAACTACTTTACTTTTGGAGAAAATTCAAAACATTCATTATTCAATAGAGCCCAATAGCAAAAATCAGGTTTTGAATGAAGAATCACATTTCTTGGTAGAATCATGCAGGATTGAAATTTTTGATGGTTTTTTACTCCTCTCAACAGCCCAAACAAGTTTCTAAAAGGATGAGTTTGCAACTACTTTACTTTTGGAGAAAATTCAAAACATTCATTATTCAATAGAGCCCAATAGCAAAAATCAGGTTTTGAATGAAGAATCACATTTCTTGGTAGAATCATGCAGGATTGAAATTTTTGATGGTTTTTTACTCCTCTCAACAGCCCAAACAAGTTTCTAAAAGGATGAGTTTGCAACTACTTTACTTTTGGAGAAAATTCAAAACATTCATTATTCAATAGAGCCCAATAGCAAAAATCAGGTTTTGAATGAAGAATCACATTTCTTGGTAAAATCATGCAGGATTGAAATTTTTGATGGTTTTTTACTCCTCTCAACAGCCCAAACAAGTTTCTAAAAGGATGAGTTTGCAACTACTTTACTTTTGGAGAAAATTCAAAACATTCATTATTCAATAGGGCCCAAACTATCAAAAACCAGCGGTTTGAATGAACACACATTTCTTGGTAGAATCATGCAGGACTGAAATTTTTGATGTTTTTCTACTCCTCTCATGAGCCCAAACAAGTCTCTAAAAGCATGAGTTTGCAACTACTTTACTTTTGGAGAAAATTCAAAACATTCATTACTCAAAAGAGCCCAATAGCAAAAACCAGCGTTTTGAATGAAGAATCACATTTCTTGGTAGAATCATGCAGGATTGAAATTTTTGATGGTTTTTTACTCCTCTCAACAGCCCAAACAAGTTTCTAAAAGGATGAGTTTGCAACTACTTTACTTTTGGAGAAAATTCAAAACATTCATTATTCAATAGGGCCCAAACTATCAAAAACCAGCGGTTTCAATGAACACACATTTCTTGGTAGAATCATGCAGGACTGAAATTTTTGATGTTTTTCTACTCCTCTCATGAGCCCAAACAAGTCTCTAAAAGCATGAGTTTGCAACTACTTTACTTTTGGAGAAAATTCAAAACATTCATTATTCAATAGAGCCCAATAGCAAAAATCAGGTTTTGAATGAAGAATCACATTTCTTGGTAAAATCATGCAGGATTGAAATTTTTGATGGTTTTTTACTCCTCTCAACAGCCCAAACAAGTTTCTAAAAGGATGAGTTTGCAACTACTTTACTTTTGGAGAAAATTCAAAACATTCATTATTCAATAGGGCCCAAACTATCAAAAACCAGCGGTTTCAATGAACACACATTTCTTGGTAGAATCATGCAGGACTGAAATTTTTGATGTTTTTCTACTCCTCTCATGAGCCCAAACAAGTCTCTAAAAGCATGAGTTTGCAACTACTTTACTTTTGGAGAAAATTCAAAACATTCATTATTCAATAGAGCCCAATAGCAAAAATCAGGTTTTGAATGAAGAATCACATTTCTTGGTAGAATCATGCAGGATTGAAATTTTTGATGGTTTTTTACTCCTCTCAACAGCCCAAACAAGTTTCTAAAAGGATGAGTTTGCAACTACTTTACTTTTGGAGAAAATTCAAAACATTCATTATTCAATAGAGCCCAATAGCAAAAATCAGGTTTTGAATGAAGAATCACATTTCTTGGTAAAATCATGCAGGATTGAAATTTTTGATGGTTTTTTACTCCTCTCAACAGCCCAAACAAGTTTCTAAAAGGATGAGTTTGCAACTACTTTACTTTTGGAGAAAATTCAAAACATTAATTATTCAATAGGGCCCAAACTATCAAAAACCAGCGGTTTGAATGAACACATATTTCTTGGTAGAATCATGCAGGACTGAAATTTTTGATGTTTTTCTACTCCTCTCATGAGCCCAAACAATTCTCTAAAAGCATGAGTTTGCAACTACTTTACTCTTGGAGAAAATTCAAAACATTCATTACTCAAAAGAGCCCAATAGCAAAAACCAGCGTTTTGAATGAAGAATCACATTTCTTGGTAGAATCATGCAGGATTGAAATTTTTGATGGTTTTTTACTCCTCTCAACAGCCCAAACAAGTTTCTAAAAGGATGAGTTTGCAACTACTTTACTTTTGGAGAAAATTCAAAACATTCATTATTCAATAGGGCCCAAACTATCAAAAACCAGCGGTTTCAATGAACACACATTTCTTGGTAGAATCATGCAGGACTGAAATTTTTGATGTTTTTCTACTCCTCTCATGAGCCCAAACAAGTCTCTAAAAGCATGAGTTTGCAACTACTTTACTTTTGGAGAAAATTCAAAACATTCATTATTCAATAGAGCCCAATAGCAAAAATCAGGTTTTGAATGAAGAATCACATTTCTTGGTATAATCATGCAGGATTGAAATTTTTGATGGTTTTTTACTCCTATCAACAGCCCAAACAAGTTTCTAAAAGGATGAGTTTGTAACTACTTTACTTTTGGAGAAAATTCAAAACATTCATTATTCAATAGGGCCCAAACTATCAAAAACCAGCGGTTTCAATGAACACACATTTCTTGGTAGAATCATGCAGGACTGAAATTTTTGATGTTTTTCTACTCCTCTCATGAGCCCAAACAAGTCTCTAAAAGCATGAGTTTGCAACTACTTTACTTTTGGAGAAAATTCAAAACATTCATTATTCAATAGAGCCCAATAGCAAAAATCAGGTTTTGAATGAAGAATCACATTTCTTGGTAAAATCATGCAGGATTGAAATTTTTGATGGTTTTTTACTCCTCTCAACAGCCCAAACAAGTTTCTAAAAGGATGAGTTTGCAACTACTTTACTTTTGGAGAAAATTCAAAACATTCATTATTCAATAGGGCCCAAACTATCAAAAACCAGCGGTTTCAATGAACACACATTTTTTAGTAGAATCATGCAGGACTGAAATTTTTGATGTTTTTCTACTTCTCTCATGAGCCCAAACAAGTCTCTAAAAGCATGAGTTTGCAACTACTTTACTTTTGGAGAAAATTCAAAACATTCATTATTCAATAGAGCCCAATAGCAAAAATCAGGTTTTCAATGAAGAATCACATTTCTTGGTAGAATCATGCAGGATTGAAATTTTTGATGGTTTTTTACTCCTCTCAACAGCCCAAACAAGTTTCTAAAAGCATGAGTTTGCAACTACTTTACTTTTGGAGAAAATTCAAAACATTCATTATTCAATAGAGCCCAATAGCAAAAATCAGGTTTTGAATGAAGAATCACATTTCTTGGTAAAATCATGCAGGATTGAAATTTTTGATGGTTTTTTACTCCTCTCAACAGCCCAAACAAGTTTCTAAAAGGATGAGTTTGCAACTACTTTACTTTTGGAGAAAATTCAAAACATTCATTATTCAATAGGGCCCAAACTATCAAAAACCAGCGGTTTCAATGAACACACATTTCTTGGTAGAATCATGCAGGACTGAAATTTTTGATGTTTTTCTACTCCTCTCATGAGCCCAAACAAGTCTCTAAAAGCATGAGTTTGCAACTACTTTACTTTTGGAGAAAATTCAAAACATTCAACTATTCAATAGAGCCCAATAGCAAAAATCAGGTTTTGAATGAAGAATCACATTTCTTGGTAAAATCATGCAGGATTGAAATTTTTGATGGTTTTTTACTCCTCTCAACAGCCCAAACAAGTTTCTAAAAGGATGAGTTTGCAACTACTTTACTTTTGGAGAAAATTCAAAACATTCATTATTCAATAGGGCCCAAACTATCAAAAACGAGCGGTTTGAATGAACACACATTTCTTGGTAGAATCATGCAGGACTGAAATTTTTGATGTTTTTCTACTCCTCTCATGAGCCCAAACAAGTCTCTAAAAGCATGAGTTTGCAACTACTTTACTTTTGGAGAAAATTCAAAACATTCATTACTCAAAAGAGCCCAATAGCAAAAACCAGCGTTTTGAATGAAGAATCACATTTCTTGGTAGAATCATGCAGGATTGAAATTTTTGATGGTTTTTTACTCCTCTCAACAGCCCAAACAAGTTTCTAAAAGGATGAGTTTGCAACTACTTTACTTTTGGAGAAAATTCAAAACATTCATTATTCAATAGGGCCCAAACTATCAAAAACCAGCGGTTTCAATGAACACACATTTCTTGGTAGAATCATGCAGGACTGAAATTTTTGATGTTTTTCTACTCCTCTCATGAGCCCAAACAAGACTCTAAAAGCATGAGTTTGCAACTACTTTACTTTTGGAGAAAATTCAAAACATTCACTATTCAATAGAGCCCAATAGCAAAAATCAGGTTTTGAATGAAGAATCACATTTCTTGGTAAAATCATGCAGGATTGAAATTTTTGATGGTTTTTTACTCCTCTCAACAGCCCAAACAAGTTTCTAAAAGGATGAGTTTGCAACTACTTTACTTTTGGAGAAAATTCAAAACATTAATTATTCAATAGGGCCCAAACTATCAAAAACCAGCGGTTTGAATGAACACACATTTCTTGGTAGAATCATGCAGGACTGAAATTTTTGATGTTTTTCTACTCCTCTCATGAGCCCAAACAAGTCTCTAAAAGCATGAGTTTGCAACTACTTTACTCTTGGAGAAAATTCAAAACATTCATTACTCAAAAGAGCCCAATAGCAAAAACCAGCGTTTTGAATGAAGAATCACATTTCTTGGTAAAATCATGCAGGATTGAAATTTTTGATGGTTTTTTACTCCTCTCAACAGCCCAAACAAGTTTCTAAAAGGATGAGTTTGCAACTACTTTACTTTTGGAGAAAATTCAAAACATTCATTATTCAATAGGGCCCAAACTATCAAAAACCAGCGGTTTCAATGAACACACATTTTTTAGTAGAATCATGCAGGACTGAAATTTTTGATGTTTTTCTACTCCTCTCATGAGCCCAAACAAGTCTCTAAAAGCATGAGTTTGCAACTACTTTACTTTTGGAGAAAATTCAAAACATTCATTATTCAATAGAGCCCAATAGCAAAAATCAGGTTTTGAATGAAGAATCACATTTCTTGGTAGAATCATGCAGGATTGAAATTTTTGATGGTTTTTTACTCCTCTCAACAGCCCAAACAAGTTTCTAAAAGCATGAGTTTGCAACTACTTTACTTTTGGAGAAAATTCAAAACATTCATTATTCAATAGAGCCCAATAGCAAAAATCAGGTTTTGAATGAAGAATCACATTTCTTGGTAAAATCATGCAGGATTGAAATTTTTGATGGTTTTTTACTCCTCTCAACAGCCCAAACAAGTTTCTAAAAGGATGAGTTTGCAACTACTTTACTTTTGGAGAAAATTCAAAACATTCATTATTCAATAGGGCCCAAACTATCAATAACCAGCGGTTTCAATGAACACACATTTCTTGGTAGAATCATGCAGGACTGAAATTTTTGATGTTTTTCTACTCCTCTCATGAGCCCAAACAAGTCTCTAAAAGCATGAGTTTGCAACTACTTTACTTTTGGAGAAAATTCAAAACATTCAACTATTCAATAGAGCCCAATAGCAAAAATCAGGTTTTGAATGAAGAATCACATTTCTTGGTAAAATCATGCAGGATTGAAATTTTTGATGGTTTTTTACTCCTCTCAACAGCCCAAACAAGTTTCTAAAAGGATGAGTTTGCAACTACTTTACTTTTGGAGAAAATTCAAAACATTCATTATTCAATAGGGCCCAAACTATCAAAAACGAGCGGTTTGAATGAACACACATTTCTTGGTAGAATCATGCAGGACTGAAATTTTTGATGTTTTTCTACTCCTCTCATGAGCCCAAACAAGTCTCTAAAAGCATGAGTTTGCAGCTACTTTACTTTTGGAGAAAATTCAAAACATTCATTACTCAAAAGAGCCCAATAGCAAAAACCAGCGTTTTGAATGAAGAATCACATTTCTTGGTAGAATCATGCAGGATTGAAATTTTTGATGGTTTTTTACTCCTCTCAACAGCCCAAACAAGTTTCTAAAAGGATGAGTTTGCAACTACTTTACTTTTGGAGAAAATTCAAAACATTCATTATTCAATAGGGCCCAAACTATCAAAAACCAGCGGTTTCAATGAACACACATTTCTTGGTAGAATCATGCAGGACTGAAATTTTTGATGTTTTTCTACTCCTCTCATGAGCCCAAACAAGTCTCTAAAAGCATGAGTTTGCAACTACTTTACTTTTGGAGAAAATTCAAAACATTCATTATTCAATAGAGCCCAATAGCAAAAATCAGGTTTTGAATGAAGAATCACATTTCTTGGTAGAATCATGCAGGATTGAAATTTTTGATGGTTTTTTACTCCTCTCAACAGCCCAAACAAGTTTCTAAAAGGATGAGTTTGCAACTACTTTACTTTTGGAGAAAATTCAAAACATTCATTATTCAATAGAGCCCAATAGCAAAAATCAGGTTTTGAATGAAGAATCACATTTCTTGGTAGAATCATGCAGGATTGAAATTTTTGATGGTTTTTTACTCCTCTCAACAGCCCAAACAAGTTTCTAAAAGGATGAGTTTGCAACTACTTTACTTTTGGAGAAAATTCAAAACATTCATTATTCAATAGAGCCCAATAGCAAAAATCAGGTTTTGAATGAAGAATCACATTTCTTGGTAAAATCATGCAGGATTGAAATTTTTGATGGTTTTTTACTCCTCTCAACAGCCCAAACAAGTTTCTAAAAGGATGAGTTTGCAACTACTTTACTTTTGGAGAAAATTCAAAACATTCATTATTCAATAGGGCCCAAACTATCAAAAACCAGCGGTTTGAATGAACACACATTTCTTGGTAGAATCATGCAGGACTGAAATTTTTGATGTTTTTCTACTCCTCTCATGAGCCCAAACAAGTCTCTAAAAGCATGAGTTTGCAACTACTTTACTTTTGGAGAAAATTCAAAACATTCATTACTCAAAAGAGCCCAATAGCAAAAACCAGCGTTTTAAATGAAGAATCACATTTCTTGGTAGAATCATGCAGGATTGAAATTTTTGATGGTTTTTCACTCCTCTCAACAGCCCAAACAAGTTTCTAAAAGCATGAGTTTGCAACTACTTTACTTTTGGAGAAAATTCAAAACATTCATTATTCAATAGGGCCCAAACTATCAAAAACCAGCGGTTTCAATGAACACACATTTCTTGGTAGAATCATGCAGGACTGAAATTTTTGATGTTTTTCTACTCCTCTCATGAGCCCAAACAAGTCTCTAAAAGCATGAGTTTGCAACTACTTTACTTTTGGAGAAAATTCAAAACATTCATTATTCAATAGAGCCCAATAGCAAAAATCAGGTTTTGAATGAAGAATCACATTTCTTGGTAGAATCATGCAGGATTGAAATTTTTGATGGTTTTTTACTCCTCACAACAGCCCAAACAAGTTTCTAAAAGGATGAGTTTGCAACTACTTTACTTTTGGAGAAAATTCAAAACATTCATTATTCAATAGGGCCCAAACTATCAAAAACCAGCGGTTTCAATGAACACACATTTCTTGGTAGAATCATGCAGGACTGAAATTTTTGATGTTTTTCTACTCCTCTCATGAGCCCAAACAAGTCTCTAAAAGCATGAGTTTGCAACTACTTTACTTTTGGAGAAAATTCAAAACATTCATTATTCAATAGAGCCCAATAGCAAAAATCAGGTTTTGAATGAAGAATCACATTTCTTGGTAGAATCATGCAGGATTGAAATTTTTGATGGTTTTTTACTCCTCTCAACAGCCCAAACAAGTTTCTAAAAGGATGAGTTTGCAACTACTTTACTTTTGGAGAAAATTCGAAATATTCATTATTCAATAGGGCCCAAAATATCAAAAACCAGCGGTTTGAATGAACACACATTTCTTGGTAGAATCGTGCAGGACTGAAATTTTTGATGTTTTTCTACTCCTCTCATGAGCCCAAACAAGTCTCTAAAAGGATGAGTTTGCAACTACTTTACTTTTGGAGAAAATTCAAAACATTCATTATTCAATAGAGCCCAATAGCAAAAACCAGCGTTTTGAATGAAGAATCACATTTCTTGGTAGAATCATGCAGGATTGAAATTTTTGATGTTTTTTTACTCCTCTCAACAGCCCAAACAAGTTTCTAAAAGGATGAGTTTGCAACTACTTTACTTTTGGAGAAAATTCAAAACATTCATTATTCAATAGGGCCCAAACTATCAAAAACCAGCGGTTTGAATGAACACACATTTCTTGGTAGAATCATGCAGGACTGAAATTTTTGATGTTTTTCTACTCCTCTCATGAGCCCAAACAAGTCTCTAAAAGCATGAGTTTGCAACTACTTTACTTTTGGAGAAAATTCAAAACATTCATTACTCAAAAGAGCCCAATAGCAAAAACCAGCGTTTTGAATGAAGAATCACATTTCTTGGTAGAATCATGCAGGATTGAAATTTTTGATGGTTTTTTTACTCCTCTCAACAGCCCAAACAAGTTTCTAAAAGGGTGAGTTTGCAACTGCTTTACTTTTGGAGAAAATTCAAAACATTCATTATTCAATAGGGCCCAAACTATCAAAAACCAGCGGTTTCAATGAACACACATTTCTTGGTAGAATCATGCAGGACTGAAATTTTTGATGTTTTTCTACTCCTCTCATGAGCCCAAACAAGTCTCTAAAAGCATGAGTTTGCAACTACTTTACTTTTGGAGAAAATTCAAAACATTCATTATTCAATAGAGCCCAATAGCAAAAATCAGGTTTTGAATGAAGAATCACATTTCTTGGTAAAATCATGCAGGATTGAAATTTTTGATGGTTTTTTTACTCCTCTCAACAGCCCAAACAAGTTTCTAAAAGGATGAGTTTGCAACTACTTTACTTTTGGAGAAAATTCAAAACATTCATTATTCAATAGGGCCCAAACTATCAAAAACCAGCGGTTTGAATGAACACACATTTCTTGGTAGAATCATGCAGGACTGAAATTTTTGATGTTTTTCTACTCCTCTCATGAGCCCAAACAAGTCTCTAAAAGCATGAGTTTGCAACTACTTTACTTTTGGAGAAAATTCAAAACATTCATTACTCAAAAGAGCCCAATAGCAAAAACCAGCGTTTTGAATGAAGAATCACATTTCTTGGTAGAATCATGCAGGATTGAAATTTTTGATGGTTTTTTACTCCTCTCAACAGCCCAAACAAGTTTCTAAAAGGATGAGTTTGCAACTACTTTACTTTTGGAGAAAATTCAAAACATTCATTATTCAATAGGGCCCAAACTATCAAAAACCAGCGGTTTCAATGAACACACATTTCTTGGTAGAATCATGCAGGACTGAAATTTTTGATGTTTTTCTACTCCTCTCATGAGCCCAAACAAGTCTCTAAAAGCATGAGTTTGCAACTACTTTACTTTTGGAGAAAATTCAAAACATTCATTATTCAATAGAGCCCAATAGCAAAAATCAGGTTTTGAATGAAGAATCACATTTCTTGGTAAAATCATGCAGGATTGAAATTTTTGATGGTTTTTTACTCCTCTCAACAGCCCAAACAAGTTTCTAAAAGGATGAGTTTGCAACTACTTTACTTTTGGAGAAAATTCAAAACATTCATTATTCAATAGGGCCCAAACTATCAAAAACCAGCGGTTTCAATGAACACACATTTCTTGGTAGAATCATGCAGGACTGAAATTTTTGATGTTTTTCTACTCCTCTCATGAGCCCAAAGAAGTCTCTAAAAGCATGAGTTTGCAACTACTTTACTTTTGGAGAAAATTCAAAACATTCATTATTCAATAGAGCCCAATAGCAAAAATCAGGTTTTGAATGAAGAATCACATTTCTTGGTAGAATCATGCAGGATTGAAATTTTTGATGGTTTTTTACTCCTCTCAACAGCCCAAACAAGTTTCTAATAGGATGAGTTTGCAACTACTTTACTTTTGGAGAAAATTCAAAACATTCATTATTCAATAGGGCCCAAACTATCAAAAACCAGCGGTTTCAATGAACACACATTTCTTGGTAGAATCATGCAGGACTGAAATTTTTGATGTTTTTCTACTCCTCTCATGAGCCCAAACAAGTCTCTAAAAGCATGAGTTTGCAACTACTTTACTTTTGGAGAAAATTCAAAACATTCATTATTCAATAGAGCCCAATAGCAAAAATCAGGTTTTGAATGAAGAATCACATTTCTTGGTAGAATCATGCAGGATTGAAATTTTTGATGGTTTTTTACTCCTCTCAACAGCCCAAACAAGTTTCTAAAAGGATGAGTTTGCAACTACTTTACTTTTGGAGAAAATTCAAAACATTCATTATTCAATAGGGCCCAAACTATCAAAAACCAGCGGTTTCAATGAACACACATTTCTTGGTAGAATCATGCAGGACTGAAATTTTTGATGTTTTTCTACTCCTCTCATGAGCCCAAACAAGTCTCTAAAAGCATGAGTTTGCAACTACTTTACTTTTGGAGAAAATTCAAAACATTCACTATTCAATAGAGCCCAATAGCAAAAACCAGCGTTTTGAATGAAGAATCACATTTCTTGGTAGAATCACGCAGGATTGAAATTTTTGATGGTTTTTTACTCCTCTCAACAGCCCAAACAAGTTTCTAAAAGGATGAGTTTGCAACTACTTTACTTTTGGAGAAAATTCAAAACATTCATTATTCAATAGGGCCCAAACTATCAAAAACCAGCGGTTTGAATGAACACACATTTCTTGGTAGAATCATGCAGGACTGAAATTTTTGATGTTTTTCTACTCCTCTCATGAGCCCAAACAAGTCTCTAAAAGCATGAGTTTGCAACTACTTTACTTTTGGAGAAAATTCAAAACATTCATTACTCAAAAGAGCCCAATAGCAAAAACCAGCGTTTTGAATGAAGAATCACATTTCTTGGTAGAATCATGCAGGATTGAAATTTTTGATGGTTTTTTACTCCTCTCAACAGCCCAAACAAGTTTCTAAAAGGATGAGTTTGCAACTACTTTACTTTTGGAGAAAATTCAAAACATTCATTATTCAATAGGGCCCAAACTATCAAAAACCAGCGGTTTCAATGAACACACATTTCTTGGTAGAATCATGCAGGACTGAAATTTTTGATGTTTTTCTACTCCTCTCATGAGCCCAAACAAGTCTCTAAAAGCATGAGTTTGCAACTACTTTACTTTTGGAGAAAATTCAAAACATTCATTATTCAATAGAGCCCAATAGCAAAAATCAGGTTTTGAATGAAGAATCACATTTCTTGGTATAATCATGCAGGATTGAAATTTTTGATGGTTTTTTACTCCTATCAACAGCCCAAACAAGTTTCTAAAAGGATGAGTTTGTAACTACTTTACTTTTGGAGAAAATTCAAAACATTCATTATTCAATAGGGCCCAAACTATCAAAAACCAGCGGTTTCAATGAACACACATTTCTTGGTAGAATCATGCAGGACTGAAATTTTTGATGTTTTTCTACTCCTCTCATGAGCCCAAACAAGTCTCTAAAAGCATGAGTTTGCAACTACTTTACTTTTGGAGAAAATTCAAAACATTCACTATTCAATAGAGCCCAATAGCAAAAATCAGGTTTTGAATGAAGAATCACATTTCTTGGTAAAATCATGCAGGATTGAAATTTTTGATGGTTTTTTACTCCTCTCAACAGCCCAAACAAGTTTCTAAAAGGATGAGTTTGCAACTACTTTACTTTTGGAGAAAATTCAAAACATTCATTATTCAATAGAGCCCAATAGCAAAAATCAGGTTTTGAATGAAGAATCACATTTCTTGGTAAAATCATGCAGGATTGAAATTTTTGATGGTTTTTTACTCCTCTCAACAGCCCAAACAAGTTTCTAAAAGGATGAGTTTGCAACTACTTTACTTTTGGAGAAAATTCAAAACATTCATTATTCAATAGGGCCCAAACTATCAAAAACCAGCGGTTTGAATGAACACACATTTCTTGGTAGAATCATGCAGGACTGAAATTTTTGATGTTTTTCTACTCCTCTCATGAGCCCAAACAAGTCTCTAAAAGCATGAGTTTGCAACTACTTTACTTTTGGAGAAAATTCAAAACATTCATTACTCAAAAGAGCCCAATAGCAAAAACCAGCGTTTTGAATGAAGAATCACATTTCTTGGTAGAATCATGCAGGATTGAAATTTTTGATGGTTTTTTACTCCTCTCAACAGCCCAAACAAGTTTCTAAAAGGATGAGTTTGCAACTACTTTACTTTTGGAGAAAATTCAAAACATTCATTATTCAATAGGGCCCAAACTATCAAAAACCAGCGGTTTGAATGAACACACATTTCTTGGTAGAATCATGCAGGACTGAAATTTTTGATGTTTTTCTACTCCTCTCATGAGCCCAAACAAGTCTCTAAAAGCATGAGTTTGCAACTACTTTACTTTTGGAGAAAATGCAAAACATTCATTATTCAATAGAGCCCAATAGCAAAAATCAGGTTTTGAATGAAGAATCACATTTCTTGGTAGAATCATGCAGGATTGAAATTTTTGATGGTTTTTTACTCCTCTCAACAGCCCAAACAAGTTTCTAAAAGGATGAGTTTGCAACTACTTTACTTTTGGAGAAAATTCAAAACATTCATTATTCAATAGGGCCCAAACTATCAAAAACCAGCGGTTTCAATGAACACACATTTCTTGGTAGAATCATGCAGGACTGAAATTTTTGATGTTTTTCTACTCCTCTCATGAGCCCAAACAAGTCTCTAAAAGCATGAGTTTGCAACTACTTTACTTTTGGAGAAAATTCAAAACATTCACTATTCAATAGAGCCCAATAGCAAAAATCAGGTTTTGAATGAAGAATCACATTTCTTGGTAAAATCATGCAGGATTGAAATTTTTGATGGTTTTTTACTCCTCTCAACAGCCCAAACAAGTTTCTAAAAGGATGAGTTTGCAAATACTTTACTTTTGGAGAAAATTCAAAACATTCATTATTCAATAGGGCCCAAACTATCAAAAACCAGCGGTTTCAGTGAACACACATTTCTTGGTAGAATCATGCAGGACTGAAATTTTTGATGTTTTTCTACTCCTCTCATGAGCCCAAACAAGTCTCTAAAAGCATGAGTTTGCAACTACTTTACTTTTGGAGAAAATTCAAAACATTCACTATTCAATAGAGCCCAATAGCAAAAACCAGCGTTTTGAATGAAGAATCACATTTCTTGGTAGAATCACGCAGGATTGAAATTTTTGATGGTTTTTTACTCCTCTCAACAGCCCAAACAAGTTTCTAAAAGGATGAGATTGCAACTACTTTACTTTTGGAGAAAATTCAAAACATTCATTATTCAATAGGGCCCAAACTATCAAAAACCAGCGGTTTGAATGAACACACATTTCTTGGTAGAATCATGCAGGACTGAAATTTTTGATGTTTTTCTACTCCTCTCATGAGCCCAAACAAGTCTCTAAAAGCATGAGTTTGCAACTACTTTACTTTTGGAGAAAATTCAAAACATTCATTACTCAAAAGAGCCCAATAGCAAAAACCAGCGTTTTGAATGAAGAATCACATTTCTTGGTAGAATCATGCAGGATTGAAATTTTTGATGGTTTTTTACTCCTCTCAACAGCCCAAACAAGTTTCTAAAAGGATGAGTTTGCAACTACTTTACTTTTGGAGAAAATTCAAAACATTCATTATTCAATAGGGCCCAAACTATCAAAAACCAGCGGTTTCAATGAACACACATTTCTTGGTAGAATCATGCAGGACTGAAATTTTTGATGTTTTTCTACTCCTCTCATGAGCCCAAACAAGTCTCTAAAAGCATGAGTTTGCAACTACTTTACTTTTGGAGAAAATTCAAAACATTCATTATTCAATAGAGCCCAATAGCAAAAATCAGGTTTTGAATGAAGAATCACATTTCTTGGTATAATCATGCAGGATTGAAATTTTTGATGGTTTTTTACTCCTATCAACAGCCCAAACAAGTTTCTAAAAGGATGAGTTTGTAACTACTTTACTTTTGGAGAAAATTCAAAACATTCATTATTCAATAGGGCCCAAACTATCAAAAACCAGCGGTTTCAATGAACACACATTTCTTGGTAGAATCATGCAGGACTGAAATTTTTGATGTTTTTCTACTCCTCTCATGAGCCCAAACAAGTCTCTAAAAGCATGAGTTTGCAACTACTTTACTTTTGGAGAAAATTCAAAACATTCATTATTCAATAGAGCCCAATAGCAAAAATCAGGTTTTGAATGAAGAATCACATTTCTTGGTAAAATCATGCAGGATTGAAATTTTTGATGGTTTTTTACTCCTCTCAACAGCCCAAACAAGTTTCTAAAAGGATGAGTTTGCAACTACTTTACTTTTGGAGAAAATTCAAAACATTCATTATTCAATAGAGCCCAATAGCAAAAATCAGGTTTTGAATGAAGAATCACATTTCTTGGTAAAATCATGCAGGATTGAAATTTTTGATGGTTTTTTACTCCTCTCAACAGCCCAAACAAGTTTCTAAAAGGATGAGTTTGCAACTACTTTACTTTTGGAGAAAATTCAAAACATTCATTATTCAATAGGGCCCAAACTATCAAAAACCAGCGGTTTGAATGAACACACATTTCTTGGTAGAATCATGCAGGACTGAAATTTTTGATGTTTTTCTACTCCTCTCATGAGCCCAAACAAGTCTCTAAAAGCATGAGTTTGCAACTACTTTACTTTTGGAGAAAATTCAAAACATTCATTACTCAAAAGAGCCCAATAGCAAAAACCAGCGTTTTGAATGAAGAATCACATTTCTTGGTAGAATCATGCAGGATTGAAATTTTTGATGGTTTTTTACTCCTCTCAACAGCCCAAACAAGTTTCTAAAAGGATGAGTTTGCAACTACTTTACTTTTGGAGAAAATTCAAAACATTCATTATTCAATAGGGCCCAAACTATCAAAAACCAGCGGTTTCAATGAACACACATTTCTTGGTAGAATCATGCAGGACTGAAATTTTTGATGTTTTTCTACTCCTCTCATGAGCCCAAACAAGTCTCTAAAAGCATGAGTTTGCAACTACTTTACTTTTGGAGAAAATGCAAAACATTCATTATTCAATAGAGCCCAATAGCAAAAATCAGGTTTTGAATGAAGAATCACATTTCTTGGTAGAATCATGCAGGATTGAAATTTTTGATGGTTTTTTACTCCTCTCAACAGCCCAAACAAGTTTCTAAAAGGATGAGTTTGCAACTACTTTACTTTTGGAGAAAATTCAAAACATTCATTATTCAATAGGGCCCAAACTATCAAAAACCAGCGGTTTCAATGAACACACATTTCTTGGTAGAATCATGCAGGACTGAAATTTTTGATGTTTTTCTACTCCTCTCATGAGCCCAAACAAGTCTCTAAAAGCATGAGTTTGCAACTACTTTACTTTTGGAGAAAATTCAAAACATTCACTATTCAATAGAGCCCAATAGCAAAAATCAGGTTTTGAATGAAGAATCACATTTCTTGGTAAAATCATGCAGGATTGAAATTTTTGATGGTTTTTTACTCCTCTCAACAGCCCAAACAAGTTTCTAAAAGGATGAGTTTGCAAATACTTTACTTTTGGAGAAAATTCAAAACATTCATTATTCAATAGGGCCCAAACTATCAAAAACCAGCGGTTTCAATGAACACACATTTCTTGGTAGAATCATGCAGGACTGAAATTTTTGATGTTTTTCTACTCCTCTCATGAGCCCAAACAAGTCTCTAAAAGCATGAGTTTGCAACTACTTTACTTTTGGAGAAAATTCAAAACATTCATTATTCAATAGAGCCCAATAGCAAAAATCAGGTTTTGAATGAAGAATCACATTTCTTGGTAGAATCATGCAGGATTGAAATTTTTGATGGTTTTTTACTCCTCTCAACAGCCCAAACAAGTTTCTAAAAGGATGAGTTTGCAACTACTTTACTTTTGGAGAAAATTCAAAATATTCATTATTCAATAGGGCCCAAAATATCAAAAACCAGCGGTTTGAATGAACACACATTTCTTGGTAGAATCGTGCAGGACTGAAATTTTTGATGTTTTTCTACTCCTCTCATGAGCCCAAACAAGTCTCTAAAAGCATGAGTTTGCAACTACTTTACTTTTGGAGAAAATTCAAAACATTCATTACTCAAAAGAGCCCAATAGCAAAAACCAGCGTTTTGAATGAAGAATCACATTTCTTGGTAGAATCATGCAGGATTGAAATTTTTGATGGTTTTTTACTCCTCTCAACAGCCCAAACAAGTTTCTAAAAGGATGAGTTTGCAACTGCTTTACTTTTGGAGAAAATTCAAAACATTCATTATTCAATAGGGCCCAAAATATCAAAAACCAGCGGTTTGAATGAACACACATTTCTTGGTAGAATCATGCAGGACTGAAATTTTTGATGTTTTTCTACTCCTCTCATGAGCCCAAACAAGTCTCTAAAAGCATGAGTTTGCAACTACTTTACTTTTGGAGAAAATTCAAAACATTCATTACTCAAAAGAGCCCAATAGCAAAAACCAGCGTTTTGAATGAAGAATCACATTTCTTGGTAGAATCATGCAGGATTGAAATTTTTGATGGTTTTTTACTCCTCTCAACAGCCCAAACAAGTTTCTAAAAGGATGAGTTTGCAACTGCTTTACTTTTGGAGAAAATTCAAAACATTCATTATTCAATAGGGCCCAAACTATCAAAAACCAGCGGTTTCAATGAACACACATTTCTTGGTAGAATCATGCAGGACTGAAATTTTTGATGTTTTTCTACTCCTCTCATGAGCCCAAACAAGTCTCTAAAAGCATGAGTTTGCAACTACTTTACTTTTGGAGAAAATTCAAAACATTCATTATTCAATAGAGCCCAATAGCAAAAATCAGGTTTTGAATGAAGAATCACATTTCTTGGTAAAATCATGCAGGATTGAAATTTTTGATGGTTTTTTACTCCTCTCAACAGCCCAAACAAGTTTCTAAAAGGATGAGTTTGCAACTACTTTACTTTTGGAGAAAATTCAAAACATTCATTATTCAATAGGGCCCAAACTATCAAAAACCAGCGGTTTGAATGAACACACATTTCTTGGTAGAATCATGCAGGACTGAAATTTTTGATGTTTTTCTACTCCTCTCATGAGCCCAAACAAGTCTCTAAAAGCATGAGTTTACAACTACTTTACTTTTGGAGAAAATTCAAAACATTCATTACTCAAAAGAGCCCAATAGCAAAAACCAGCGTTTTGAATGAAGAATCACATTTCTTGGTAGAATCATGCAGGATTGAAATTTTTGATGGTTTTTTACTCCTCTCAACAGCCCAAACAAGTTTCTAAAAGGATGAGTTTGCAACTACTTTACTTTTGGAGAAAATTCAAAACATTCATTATTCAATAGGGCCCAAACTATCAAAAACCAGCGGTTTCAATGAACACACATTTCTTGGTAGAATCATGCAGGACTGAAATTTTTGATGTTTTTCTACTCCTCTCATGAGCCCAAACAAGTCTCTAAAAGCATGAGTTTGCAACTACTTTACTTTTGGAGAAAATTCAAAACATTCATTATTCAATAGAGCCCAATAGCAAAAATCAGGTTTTGAATGAAGAATCACATTTCTTGGTAGAATCATGCAGGATTGAAATTTTTGATGTTTTTTTACTCCTCTCAACAGCCCAAACAAGTTTCTAAAAGGATGAGTTTGCAACTACTTTACTTTTGGAGAAAATTCAAAACATTCATTATTCAATAGGGCCCAAACTATCAAAAACCAGCGGTTTCAATGAACACACATTTCTTGGTAGAATCATGCAGGACTGAAATTTTTGATGTTTTTCTACTCCTCTCATGAGCCCAAACAAGTCTCTAAAACCATGAGTTTGCAACTACTTTACTTTTGGAGAAAATTCAAAACATTCATTATTCAATAGAGCCCAATAGCAAAAATCAGGTTTTGAATGAAGAATCACATTTCTTGGTAAAATCATGCAGGATTGAAATTTTTGATGGTTTTTTACTCCTCTCAACAGCCCAAACAAGTTTCTAAAAGGATGAGTTTGCAACTACTTTACTTTTGGAGAAAATTCAAAACATTCATTATTCAATAGGGCCCAAACTATCAAAAACCAGCGGTTTCAATGAACACACATTTCTTGGTAGAATCATGCAGGACTGAAATTTTTGATGTTTTTCTACTCCTCTCATGAGCCCAAACAAGTCTCTAAAAGCATGAGTTTGCAACTACTTTACTTTTGGAGAAATTCAAAACATTCACTATTCAATAGAGCCCAATAGCAAAAATCAGGTTTTGAATGAAGAATCACATTTCTTGGTAAAATCATGTAGGTTTAAAATTTTTGATGGTTTTTTACTCCTCTCAACAGCCCAAACAAGTTTCTAAAAGGATGAGTTTGCAACTACTTTACTTTTGGAGAAAATTCAAAACATTCATTATTCAATAGGGCCCAAACTATCAAAAACCAGCGGTTTGAATGAACACACATTTCTTGGTAGAGTCATGCAGGACTGAAATTTTTGATGTTTTTCTACTCCTCTCATGAGCCCAAACAAGTCTCTAAAAGCATGAGTTTGCAACTACTTTACTTTTGGAGAAAATTCAAAACATTCATTATTCAATAGAGCCCAATAGCAAAAATCAGGTTTTGAATGAAGAATCACATTTCTTGGTAGAATCATGCAGGATTGAAATTTTTGATGGTTTTTTACTCCTCTCAACAGCCCAAACAAGTTTCTAAAAGGATGAGTTTGCAACTACTTTACTTTTGGAGAAAATTCAAAACATTCGTTATTCAATAGGGCCCAAAATATCAAAAACCAGCGGTTTGAATGAACACACATTTCTTGGTAGAATCGTGCAGGACTGAAATTTTTGATGTTTTTCTACTCCTCTCATGAGCCCAAACAAGTCTCTAAAAGGATGAGTTTGCAACTACTTTACTTTTGGAGAAAATTCAAAACATTCATTATTCAATAGAGCCCAATAGCAAAAACCAGCGTTTTGAATGAAGAATCACATTTCTTGGTAGAATCACGCAGGATTGAAATTTTTGATGGTTTTTTACTCCTCTCAACAGCCCAAACAAGTTTCTAAAAGGATGAGTTTGCAACTACTTTACTTTTGGAGAAAATTCAAAACATTCATTATTCAATAGGGCCCAAACTATCAAAAACCAGCGGTTTGAATGAACACACATTTCTTGGTAGAATCATGCAGGACTGAAATTTTTGATGTTTTTCTACTCCTCTCATGAGCCCAAACAAGTCTCTAAAAGCATGAGTTTGCAACTACTTTACTTTTGGAGAAAATTCAAAACATTCATTACTCAAAAGAGCCCAATAGCAAAAACCAGCGTTTTGAATGAAGAATCACATTTCTTGGTAGAATCATGCAGGATTGAAATTTTTGATGGTTTTTTACTCCTCTCAACAGCCCAAACAAGTTTCTAAAAGGATGAGTTTGCAACTACTTTACTTTTGGAGAAAATTCAAAACATTTATTATTCAATAGGGCCCAAACTATCAAAAACCAGCGGTTTCAATGAACACACATTTCTTGGTAGAATCATGCAGGACTGAAATTTTTGATGTTTTTCTACTCCTCTCATGAGCCCAAACAAGTCTCTAAAAGCATGAGTTTGCAACTACTTTACTTTTGGAGAAAATTCAAAACATTCATTATTCAATAGAGCCCAATAGCAAAAATCAGGTTTTGAATGAAGAATCACATTTCTTGGTATAATCATGCAGGATTGAAATTTTTGATGTTTTTTTACTCCTCTCAACAGCCCAAACAAGTTTCTAAAAGGATGAGTTTGTAACTACTTTACTTTTGGAGAAAATTCAAAACATTCATTATTCAATAGGGCCCAAACTATCAAAAACCAGCGGTTTCAATGAACACACATTTCTTGGTAGAATCGTGCAGGACTGAAATTTTTGATGTTTTTCTACTCCTCTCATGAGCCCAAACAAGTCTCTAAAAGGATGAGTTTGCAACTACTTTACTTTTGGAGAAAATTCAAAACATTCATTATTCAATAGAGCCCAATAGCAAAAACCAGCGTTTTGAATGAAGAATCACATTTCTTGGTAGAATCACGCAGGATTGAAATTTTTGATGGTTTTTTACTCCTCTCAACAGCCCAAACAAGTTTCTAAAAGGATGAGTTTGCAACTACTTTACTTTTGGAGAAAATTCAAAACATTCATTATTCAATAGGGCCCAAACTATCAAAAACCAGCGGTTTCAATGAACACACATTTCTTGGTAGAATCATGCAGGACTGAAATTTTTGATGTTTTTCTACTCCTCTCATGAGCCCAAACAAGTTTCTAAAAGCATGAGTTTGCAACTACTTTACTTTTGGAGAAAATTCAAAACATTCACTATTCAATAGAGCCCAATAGCAAAAACCAGCGTTTTGAATGAAGAATCACATTTCTTGGTAGAATCACGCAGGATTGAAATTTTTGATGGTTTTTTACTCCTCTCAACAGCCCAAACAAGTTTCTAAAAGGATGAGTTTGCAACTACTTTACTTTTGGAGAAAATTCAAAACATTCATTATTCAATAGGGCCCAAACTATCAAAAACCAGCGGTTTCAATGAACACACATTTCTTGGTAGAATCATGCAGGACTGAAATTTTTGATGTTTTTCTACTCCTCTCATGAGCCCAAACAAGTCTCTAAAAGCATGAGTTTGCAACTACTTTACTTTTGGAGAAAATTCAAAACATTCATTATTCAATAGAGCCCAATAGCAAAAATCAGGTTTTGAATGAAGAATCACATTTCTTGGTATAATCATGCAGGATTGAAATTTTTGATGGTTTTTTACTCCTATCAACAGCCCAAACAAGTTTCTAAAAGGATGAGTTTGTAACTACTTTACTTTTGGAGAAAATTCAAAACATTCATTATTCAATAGGGCCCAAACTATCAAAAACCAGCGGTTTCAATGAACACACATTTCTTGGTAGAATCATGCAGGACTGAAATTTTTGATGTTTTTCTACTCCTCTCATGAGCCCAAACAAGTCTCTAAAAGCATGAGTTTGCAACTACTTTACTTTTGGAGAAAATTCAAAACATTCATTATTCAATAGAGCCCAATAGCAAAAATCAGGTTTTGAATGAAGAATCACATTTCTTGGTAAAATCATGCAGGATTGAAATTTTTGATGGTTTTTTACTCCTCTCAACAGCCCAAACAAGTTTCTAAAAGGATGAGTTTGCAACTACTTTACTTTTGGAGAAAATTCAAAACATTCATTATTCAATAGAGCCCAATAGCAAAAATCAGGTTTTGAATGAAGAATCACATTTCTTGGTAAAATCATGCAGGATTGAAATTTTTGATGGTTTTTTACTCCTCTCAACAGCCCAAACAAGTTTCTAAAAGGATGAGTTTGCAACTACTTTACTTTTGGAGAAAATTCAAAACATTCATTATTCAATAGGGCCCAAACTATCAAAAACCAGCGGTTTGAATGAACACACATTTCTTGGTAGAATCATGCAGGACTGAAATTTTTGATGTTTTTCTACTCCTCTCATGAGCCCAAACAAGTCTCTAAAAGCATGAGTTTGCAACTACTTTACTTTTGGAGAAAATTCAAAACATTCATTACTAAAAAGAGCCCAATAGCAAAAACCAGCGTTTTGAATGAAGAATCACATTTCTTGGTAGAATCATGCAGGATTGAAATTTTTGATGGTTTTTTACTCCTCTCAACAGCCCAAACAAGTTTCTAAAAGGATGAGTTTGCAACTACTTTACTTTTGGAGAAAATTCAAAACATTCATTATTCAATAGGGCCCAAACTATCAAAAACCAGCGGTTTGAATGAACACACATTTCTTGGTAGAATCATGCAGGACTGAAATTTTTGATGTTTTTCTACTCCTCTCATGAGCCCAAACAAGTCTCTAAAAGCATGAGTTTGCAACTACTTTACTTTTGGAGAAAATGCAAAACATTCATTATTCAATAGAGCCCAATAGCAAAAATCAGGTTTTGAATGAAGAATCACATTTCTTGGTAGAATCATGCAGGATTGAAATTTTTGATGGTTTTTTACTCCTCTCAACAGCCCAAACAAGTTTCTAAAAGGATGAGTTTGCAACTACTTTACTTTTGGAGAAAATTCAAAACATTCATTATTCAATAGGGCCCAAACTATCAAAAACCAGCGGTTTCAATGAACACACATTTCTTGGTAGAATCATGCAGGACTGAAATTTTTGATGTTTTTCTACTCCTCTCATGAGCCCAAACAAGTCTCTAAAAGCATGAGTTTGCAACTACTTTACTTTTGGAGAAAATTCAAAACATTCACTATTCAATAGAGCCCAATAGCAAAAATCAGGTTTTGAATGAAGAATCACATTTCTTGGTAAAATCATGCAGGATTGAAATTTTTGATGGTTTTTTACTCCTCTCAACAGCCCAAACAAGTTTCTAAAAGGATGAGTTTGCAAATACTTTACTTTTGGAGAAAATTCAAAACATTCATTATTCAATAGGGCCCAAACTATCAAAAACCAGCGGTTTCAATGAACACACATTTCTTGGTAGAATCATGCAGGACTGAAATTTTTGATGTTTTTCTACTCCTCTCATGAGCCCAAACAAGTCTCTAAAAGCATGAGTTTGCAACTACTTTACTTTTGGAGAAAATTCAAAACATTCATTATTCAATAGAGCCCAATAGCAAAAATCAGGTTTTGAATGAAGAATCACATTTCTTGGTAGAATCATGCAGGATTGAAATTTTTGATGGTTTTTTACTCCTCTCAACAGCCCAAACAAGTTTCTAAAAGGATGAGTTTGCAACTACTTTACTTTTGGAGAAAATTCAAAATATTCATTATTCAATAGGGCCCAAAATATCAAAAACCAGCGGTTTGAATGAACACACATTTCTTGGTAGAATCGTGCAGGACTGAAATTTTTGATGTTTTTCTACTCCTCTCATGAGCCCAAACAAGTCTCTAAAAGGATGAGTTTGCAACTACTTTACTTTTGGAGAAAATTCAAAACATTCATTATTCAATAGAGCCCAATAGCAAAAACCAGCGTTTTGAATGAAGAATCACATTTCTTGGTAGAATCATGCAGGATTGAAATTTTTGATGTTTTTTTACTCCTCTCAACAGCCCAAACAAGTTTCTAAAAGGATGAGTTTGCAACTACTTTACTTTTGGAGAAAATTCAAAACATTCATTATTCAATAGGGCCCAAACTATCAAAAACCAGCGGTTTGAATGAACACACATTTCTTGGTAGAATCATGCAGGACTGAAATTTTTGATGTTTTTCTACTCCTCTCATGAGCCCAAACAAGTCTCTAAAAGCATGAGTTTGCAACTACTTTACTTTTGGAGAAAATTCAAAACATTCATTACTCAAAAGAGCCCAATAGCAAAAACCAGCGTTTTGAATGAAGAATCACATTTCTTGGTAGAATCATGCAGGATTGAAATTTTTGATGGTTTTTTACTCCTCTCAACAGCCCAAACAAGTTTCTAAAAGGATGAGTTTGCAACTGCTTTACTTTTGGAGAAAATTCAAAACATTCATTATTCAATAGGGCCCAAACTATCAAAAACCAGCGGTTTCAATGAACACACATTTCTTGGTAGAATCATGCAGGACTGAAATTTTTGATGTTTTTCTACTCCTCTCATGAGCCCAAACAAGTCTCTAAAAGCATGAGTTTGCAACTACTTTACTTTTGGAGAAAATTCAAAACATTCATTATTCAATAGAGCCCAATAGCAAAAATCAGGTTTTGAATGAAGAATCACATTTCTTGGTAAAATCATGCAGGATTGAAATTTTTGATGGTTTTTTACTCCTCTCAACAGCCCAAACAAGTTTCTAAAAGGATGAGTTTGCAACTACTTTACTTTTGGAGAAAATTCAAAACATTCATTATTCAATAGGGCCCAAACTATCAAAAACCAGCGGTTTGAATGAACACACATTTCTTGGTAGAATCATGCAGGACTGAAATTTTTGATGTTTTTCTACTCCTCTCATGAGCCCAAACAAGTCTCTAAAAGCATGAGTTTACAACTACTTTACTTTTGGAGAAAATTCAAAACATTCATTACTCAAAAGAGCCCAATAGCAAAAACCAGCGTTTTGAATGAAGAATCACATTTCTTGGTAAAATCATGCAGGATTGAAATTTTTGATGGTTTTTTACTCCTCTCAACAGCCCAAACAAGTTTCTAAAAGGATGAGTTTGCAACTACTTTACTTTTGGAGAAAATTCAAAACATTCATTATTCAATAGGGCCCAAACTATCAAAAACCAGCGGTTTCAATGAACACACATTTCTTGGTAGAATCATGCAGGACTGAAATTTTTGATGTTTTTCTACTCCTCTCATGAGCCCAAACAAGTCTCTAAAAGCATGAGTTTGCAACTACTTTACTTTTGGAGAAAATTCAAAACATTCATTATTCAATAGAGCCCAATAGCAAAAATCAGGTTTTGAATGAAGAATCACATTTCTTGGTAGAATCATGCAGGATTGAAATTTTTGATGTTTTTTTACTCCTCTCAACAGCCCAAACAAGTTTCTAAAAGGATGAGTTTGCAACTACTTTACTTTTGGAGAAAATTCAAAACATTCATTATTCAATAGGGCCCAAACTATCAAAAACCAGCGGTTTCAATGAACACACATTTCTTGGTAGAATCATGCAGGACTGAAATTTTTGATGTTTTTCTACTCCTCTCATGAGCCCAAACAAGTCTCTAAAACCATGAGTTTGCAACTACTTTACTTTTGGAGAAAATTCAAAACATTCATTATTCAATAGAGCCCAATAGCAAAAATCAGGTTTTGAATGAAGAATCACATTTCTTGGTAAAATCATGCAGGATTGAAATTTTTGATGGTTTTTTACTCCTCTCAACAGCCCAAACAAGTTTCTAAAAGGATGAGTTTGCAACTACTTTACTTTTGGAGAAAATTCAAAACATTCATTATTCAATAGGGCCCAAACTATCAAAAACCAGCGGTTTCAATGAACACACATTTCTTGGTAGAATCATGCAGGACTGAAATTTTTGATGTTTTTCTACTCCTCTCATGAGCCCAAACAAGTCTCTAAAAGCATGAGTTTGCAACTACTTTACTTTTGGAGAAATTCAAAACATTCACTATTCAATAGAGCCCAATAGCAAAAATCAGGTTTTGAATGAAGAATCACATTTCTTGGTAAAATCATGTAGGTTTAAAATTTTTGATGGTTTTTTACTCCTCTCAACAGCCCAAACAAGTTTCTAAAAGGATGAGTTTGCAACTACTTTACTTTTGGAGAAAATTCAAAACATTCATTATTCAATAGGGCCCAAACTATCAAAAACCAGCGGTTTGAATGAACACACATTTCTTGGTAGAGTCATGCAGGACTGAAATTTTTGATGTTTTTCTACTCCTCTCATGAGCCCAAACAAGTCTCTAAAAGCATGAGTTTGCAACTACTTTACTTTTGGAGAAAATTCAAAACATTCATTATTCAATAGAGCCCAATAGCAAAAATCAGGTTTTGAATGAAGAATCACATTTCTTGGTAGAATCATGCAGGATTGAAATTTTTGATGGTTTTTTACTCCTCTCAACAGCCCAAACAAGTTTCTAAAAGGATGAGTTTGCAACTACTTTACTTTTGGAGAAAATTCAAAACATTCGTTATTCAATAGGGCCCAAAATATCAAAAACCAGCGGTTTGAATGAACACACATTTCTTGGTAGAATCGTGCAGGACTGAAATTTTTGATGTTTTTCTACTCCTCTCATGAGCCCAAACAAGTCTCTAAAAGGATGAGTTTGCAACTACTTTACTTTTGGAGAAAATTCAAAACATTCATTATTCAATAGAGCCCAATAGCAAAAACCAGCGTTTTGAATGAAGAATCACATTTCTTGGTAGAATCACGCAGGATTGAAATTTTTGATGGTTTTTTACTCCTCTCAACAGCCCAAACAAGTTTCTAAAAGGATGAGTTTGCAACTACTTTACTTTTGGAGAAAATTCAAAACATTCATTATTCAATAGGGCCCAAACTATCAAAAACCAGCGGTTTGAATGAACACACATTTCTTGGTAGAATCATGCAGGACTGAAATTTTTGATGTTTTTCTACTCTCATGAGCCCAAACAAGTCTCTAAAAGCATGAGTTTGCAACTACTTTACTTTTGGAGAAAATTCAAAACATTCATTACTCAAAAGAGCCCAATAGCAAAAACCAGCGTTTTGAATGAAGAATCACATTTCTTGGTAGAATCATGCAGGATTGAAATTTTTGATGGTTTTTTACTCCTCTCAACAGCCCAAACAAGTTTCTAAAAGGATGAGTTTGCAACTACTTTACTTTTGGAGAAAATTCAAAACATTTATTATTCAATAGGGCCCAAACTATCAAAAACCAGCGGTTTCAATGAACACACATTTCTTGGTAGAATCATGCAGGACTGAAATTTTTGATGTTTTTCTACTCTCATGAGCCCAAACAAGTCTCTAAAAGCATGAGTTTGCAACTACTTTACTTTTGGAGAAAATTCAAAACATTCATTACTCAAAAGAGCCCAATAGCAAAAACCAGCGTTTTGAATGAAGAATCACATTTCTTGGTAGAATCATGCAGGATTGAAATTTTTGATGGTTTTTTACTCCTCTCAACAGCCCAAACAAGTTTCTAAAAGGATGAGTTTGCAACTACTTTACTTTTGGAGAAAATTCAAAACATTTATTATTCAATAGGGCCCAAACTATCAAAAACCAGCGGTTTCAATGAACACACATTTCTTGGTAGAATCATGCAGGACTGAAATTTTTGATGTTTTTCTACTCCTCTCATGAGCCCAAACAAGTCTCTAAAAGCATGAGTTTGCAACTACTTTACTTTTGGAGAAAATTCAAAACATTCATTATTCAATAGAGCCCAATAGCAAAAATCAGGTTTTGAATGAAGAATCACATTTCTTGGTATAATCATGCAGGATTGAAATTTTTGATGTTTTTTTACTCCTCTCAACAGCCCAAACAAGTTTCTAAAAGGATGAGTTTGTAACTACTTTACTTTTGGAGAAAATTCAAAACATTCATTATTCAATAGGGCCCAAACTATCAAAAACCAGCGGTTTCAATGAACACACATTTCTTGGTAGAATCATGCAGGACTGAAATTTTTGATGTTTTTCTACTCCTCTCATGAGCCCAAACAAGTCTCTAAAAGCATGAGTTTGCAACTACTTTACTTTTGGAGAAAATTCAAAACATTCATTATTCAATAGAGCCCAATAGCAAAAATCAGGTTTTGAATGAAGAATCACATTTCTTGGTAAAATCATGCAGGATTGAAATTTTTGATGGTTTTTTACTCCTCTCAACAGCCCAAACAAGTTTCTAAAAGGATGAGTTTGCAACTACTTTACTTTTGGAGAAAATTCAAAACATTCATTATTCAATAGGGCCCAAACTATCAAAAACCAGCGGTTTGAATGAACACACATTTCTTGGTAGAATCATGCAGGACTGAAATTTTTGATGTTTTTCTACTCCTCTCATGAGCCCAAACAAGTCTCTAAAAGCATGAGTTTGCAACTACTTTACTTTTGGAGAAAATTCAAAACATTCATTACTCAAAAGAGCCCAATAGCAAAAACCAGCGTTTTGAATGAAGAATCACATTTCTTGGTAGAATCATGCAGGATTGAAATTTTTGATGGTTTTTTACTCCTCTCAACAGCCCAAACAAGTTTCTAAAAGGATGAGTTTGCAACTACTTTACTTTTGGAGAAAATTCAAAACATTCATTATTCAATAGGGCCCAAAATATCAAAAACCAGCGGTTTGAATGAACACACATTTCTTGGTAGAATCGTGCAGGACTGAAATTTTTGATGTTTTTCTACTCCTCTCATGAGCCCAAACAAGTCTCTAAAAGGATGAGTTTGCAACTACTTTACTTTTGGAGAAAATTCAAAACATTCATTATTCAATAGAGCCCAATAGCAAAAACCAGCGTTTTGAATGAAGAATCACATTTCTTGGTAGAATCACGCAGGATTGAAATTTTTGATGGTTTTTTACTCCTCTCAACAGCCCAAACAAGTTTCTAAAAGGATGAGTTTGCAACTACTTTACTTTTGGAGAAAATTCAAAACATTCATTATTCAATAGGGCCCAAACTATCAAAAACCAGCGGTTTCAATGAACACACATTTCTTGGTAGAATCATGCAGGACTGAAATTTTTGATGTTTTTCTACTCCTCTCATGAGCCCAAACAAGTTTCTAAAAGCATGAGTTTGCAACTACTTTACTTTTGGAGAAAATTCAAAACATTCACTATTCAATAGAGCCCAATAGCAAAAACCAGCGTTTTGAATGAAGAATCACATTTCTTGGTAGAATCACGCAGGATTGAAATTTTTGATGGTTTTTTACTCCTCTCAACAGCCCAAACAAGTTTCTAAAAGGATGAGTTTGCAACTACTTTACTTTTGGAGAAAATTCAAAACATTCATTATTCAATAGGGCCCAAACTATCAAAAACCAGCGGTTTGAATGAACACACATTTCTTGGTAGAATCATGCAGGACTGAAATTTTTGATGTTTTTCTACTCCTCTCATGAGCCCAAACAAGTCTCTAAAAGCATGAGTTTGCAACTACTTTACTTTTGGAGAAAATTCAAAACATTCATTACTCAAAAGAGCCCAATAGCAAAAACCAGCGTTTTGAATGAAGAATCACATTTCTTGGTAGAATCATGCAGGATTGAAATTTTTGATGGTTTTTTACTCCTCTCAACAGCCCAAACAAGTTTCTAAAAGGATGAGTTTGCAACTGCTTTACTTTTGGAGAAAATTCAAAACATTCATTATTCAATAGGGCCCAAACTATCAAAAACCAGCGGTTTCAATGAACACACATTTCTTGGTAGAATCATGCAGGACTGAAATTTTTGATGTTTTTCTACTCCTCTCATGAGCCCAAACAAGTCTCTAAAAGCATGAGTTTGCAACTACTTTACTTTTGGAGAAAATTCAAAACATTCATTATTCAATAGAGCCCAATAGCAAAAATCAGGTTTTGAATGAAGAATCACATTTCTTGGTATAATCATGCAGGATTGAAATTTTTGATGGTTTTTTACTCCTATCAACAGCCCAAACAAGTTTCTAAAAGGATGAGTTTGTAACTACTTTACTTTTGGAGAAAATTCAAAACATTCATTATTCAATAGGGCCCAAACTATCAAAAACCAGCGGTTTCAATGAACACACATTTCTTGGTAGAATCATGCAGGACTGAAATTTTTGATGTTTTTCTACTCCTCTCATGAGCCCAAACAAGTCTCTAAAAGCATGAGTTTGCAACTACTTTACTTTTGGAGAAAATTCAAAACATTCATTATTCAATAGAGCCCAATAGCAAAAATCAGGTTTTGAATGAAGAATCACATTTCTTGGTAAAATCATGCAGGATTGAAATTTTTGATGGTTTTTTACTCCTCTCAACAGCCCAAACAAGTTTCTAAAAGGATGAGTTTGCAACTACTTTACTTTTGGAGAAAATTCAAAACATTCATTATTCAATAGGGCCCAAACTATCAAAAACCAGCGGTTTCAATGAACACACATTTTTTAGTAGAATCATGCAGGACTGAAATTTTTGATGTTTTTCTACTCCTCTCATGAGCCCAAACAAGTCTCTAAAAGCATGAGTTTGCAACTACTTTACTTTTGGAGAAAATTCAAAACATTCATTATTCAATAGAGCCCAATAGCAAAAATCAGGTTTTGAATGAAGAATCACATTTCTTGGTAGAATCATGCAGGATTGAAATTTTTGATGGTTTTTTACTCCTCTCAACAGCCCAAACAAGTTTCTAAAAGCATGAGTTTGCAACTACTTTACTTTTGGAGAAAATTCAAAACATTCATTATTCAATAGAGCCCAATAGCAAAAATCAGGTTTTGAATGAAGAATCACATTTCTTGGTAAAATCATGCAGGATTGAAATTTTTGATGGTTTTTTACTCCTCTCAACAGCCCAAACAAGTTTCTAAAAGGATGAGTTTGCAACTACTTTACTTTTGGAGAAAATTCAAAACATTCATTATTCAATAGGGCCCAAACTATCAAAAACCAGCGGTTTCAATGAACACACATTTCTTGGTAGAATCATGCAGGACTGAAATTTTTGATGTTTTTCTACTCCTCTCATGAGCCCAAACAAGTCTCTAAAAGCATGAGTTTGCAACTACTTTACTTTTGGAGAAAATTCAAAACATTCAACTATTCAATAGAGCCCAATAGCAAAAATCAGGTTTTGAATGAAGAATCACATTTCTTGGTAAAATCATGCAGGATTGAAATTTTTGATGGTTTTTTACTCCTCTCAACAGCCCAAACAAGTTTCTAAAAGGATGAGTTTGCAACTACTTTACTTTTGGAGAAAATTCAAAACATTCATTATTCAATAGGGCCCAAACTATCAAAAACGAGCGGTTTGAATGAACACACATTTCTTGGTAGAATCATGCAGGACTGAAATTTTTGATGTTTTTCTACTCCTCTCATGAGCCCAAACAAGTCTCTAAAAGCATGAGTTTGCAACTACTTTACTTTTGGAGAAAATTCAAAACATTCATTACTCAAAAGAGCCCAATAGCAAAAACCAGCGTTTTGAATGAAGAATCACATTTCTTGGTAGAATCATGCAGGATTGAAATTTTTGATGGTTTTTTACTCCGCTCAACAGCCCAAACAAGTTTCTAAAAGGATGAGTTTGCAACTACTTTACTTTTGGAGAAAATTCAAAACATTCATTATTCAATAGGGCCCAAACTATCAAAAACCAGCGGTTTCAATGAACACACATTTCTTGGTAGAATCATGCAGGACTGAAATTTTTGATGTTTTTCTACTCCTCTCATGAGCCCAAACAAGTCTCTAAAAGCATGAGTTTGCAACTACTTTACTTTTGGAGAAAATTCAAAACATTCACTATTCAATAGAGCCCAATAGCAAAAATCAGGTTTTGAATGAAGAATCACATTTCTTGGTAAAATCATGCAGGATTGAAATTTTTGATGGTTTTTTACTCCTCTCAACAGCCCAAACAAGTTTCTAAAAGGATGAGTTTGCAACTACTTTACTTTTGGAGAAAATTCAAAACATTAATTATTCAATAGGGCCCAAACTATCAAAAACCAGCGGTTTGAATGAACACACATTTCTTGGTAGAATCATGCAGGACTGAAATTTTTGATGTTTTTCTACTACTCTCATGAGCCCAAACAAGTCTCTAAAAGCATGAGTTTGCAACTACTTTACTCTTGGAGAAAATTCAAAACATTCATTACTCAAAAGAGCCCAATAGCAAAAACCAGCGTTTTGAATGAAGAATCACATTTCTTGGTAAAATCATGCAGGATTGAAATTTTTGATGGTTTTTTACTCCTCTCAACAGCCCAAACAAGTTTCTAAAAGGATGAGTTTGCAACTACTTTACTTTTGGAGAAAATTCAAAACATTCATTATTCAATAGGGCCCAAACTATCAAAAACCAGCGGTTTCAATGAACACACATTTTTTAGTAGAATCATGCAGGACTGAAATTTTTGATGTTTTTCTACTCCTCTCATGAGCCCAAACAAGTCTCTAAAAGCATGAGTTTGCAACTACTTTACTTTTGGAGAAAATTCAAAACATTCATTATTCAATAGAGCCCAATAGCAAAAATCAGGTTTTGAATGAAGAATCACATTTCTTGGTAGAATCATGCAGGATTGAAATTTTTGATGGTTTTTTACTCCTCTCAACAGCCCAAACAAGTTTCTAAAAGCATGAGTTTGCAACTACTTTACTTTTGGAGAAAATTCAAAACATTCATTATTCAATAGAGCCCAATAGCAAAAATCAGGTTTTGAATGAAGAATCACATTTCTTGGTAAAATCATGCAGGATTGAAATTTTTGATGGTTTTTTACTCCTCTCAACAGCCCAAACAAGTTTCTAAAAGGATGAGTTTGCAACTACTTTACTTTTGGAGAAAATTCAAAACATTCATTATTCAATAGGGCCCAAACTATCAATAACCAGCGGTTTCAATGAACACACATTTCTTGGTAGAATCATGCAGGACTGAAATTTTTGATGTTTTTCTACTCCTCTCATGAGCCCAAACAAGTCTCTAAAAGCATGAGTTTGCAACTACTTTACTTTTGGAGAAAATTCAAAACATTCAACTATTCAATAGAGCCCAATAGCAAAAATCAGGTTTTGAATGAAGAATCACATTTCTTGGTAAAATCATGCAGGATTGAAATTTTTGATGGTTTTTTACTCCTCTCAACAGCCCAAACAAGTTTCTAAAAGGATGAGTTTGCAACTACTTTACTTTTGGAGAAAATTCAAAACATTCATTATTCAATAGGGCCCAAACTATCAAAAACGAGCGGTTTGAATGAACACACATTTCTTGGTAGAATCATGCAGGACTGAAATTTTTGATGTTTTTCTACTCCTCTCATGAGCCCAAACAAGTCTCTAAAAGCATGAGTTTGCAGCTACTTTACTTTTGGAGAAAATTCAAAACATTCATTACTCAAAAGAGCCCAATAGCAAAAACCAGCGTTTTGAATGAAGAATCACATTTCTTGGTAGAATCATGCAGGATTGAAATTTTTGATGGTTTTTTACTCCTCTCAACAGCCCAAACAAGTTTCTAAAAGGATGAGTTTGCAACTACTTTACTTTTGGAGAAAATTCAAAACATTCATTATTCAATAGGGCCCAAACTATCAAAAACCAGCGGTTTCAATGAACACACATTTCTTGGTAGAATCATGCAGGACTGAAATTTTTGATGTTTTTCTACTCCTCTCATGAGCGCAAACAAGTCTCTAAAAGCATGAGTTTGCAACTACTTTACTTTTGGAGAAAATTCAAAACATTCATTATTCAATAGAGCCCAATAGCAAAAATCAGGTTTTGAATGAAGAATCACATTTCTTGGTAGAATCATGCAGGATTGAAATTTTTGATGGTTTTTTACTCCTCTCAACAGCCCAAACAAGTTTCTAAAAGGATGAGTTTGCAACTACTTTACTTTTGGAGAAAATTCAAAACATTCATTATTCAATAGGGCCCAAAATATCAAAAACCAGCGGTTTGAATGAACACACATTTCTTGGTAGAATCGTGCAGGACTGAAATTTTTGATGTTTTTCTACTCCTCTCATGAGCCCAAACAAGTCTCTAAAAGGATGAGTTTGCAACTACTTTACTTTTGGAGAAAATTCAAAACATTCATTATTCAATAGAGCCCAATAGCAAAAACCAGCGTTTTGAATGAAGAATCACATTTCTTGGTAGAATCATGCAGGATTGAAATTTTTGATGGTTTTTTACTCCACTCAACAGCCCAAACAAGTTTCTAAAAGGATGAGTTTGCAACTACTTTACTTTTGGAGAAAATTCAAAACATTCATTATTCAATAGGGCCCAAACTATCAAAAACCAGCGGTTTCAATGAACACACATTTCTTGGTAGAATCATGCAGGACTGAAATTTTTGATGTTTTTCTACTCCTCTCATGAGCCCAAACAAGTCTCTAAAAGCATGAGTTTGCAACTACTTTACTTTTGGAGAAAATTCAAAACATTCATTATTCAATAGAGCCCAATAGCAAAAATCAGGTTTTGAATGAAGAATCACATTTCTTGGTAGAATCATGCAGGATTGAAATTTTTGATGGTTTTTTACTCCTCTCAACAGCCCAAACAAGTTTATAAAAGGATGAGTTTGTAACTACTTTACTTTTGGAGAAAATTCAAAACATTCATTATTCAATAGGGCCCAAACTATCAAAAACCAGCGGTTTCAATGAACACACATTTCTTGGTAGAATCATTCAGGACTGAAATTTTTGATGTTTTTCTACTCCTCTCATGAGCCCAAACAAGTCTCTAAAAGCATGAGTTTGCAACTACTTTACTTTTGGAGAAAATTCAAAACATTCATTATTCAATAGAGCCCAATAGCAAAAATCAGGTTTTGAATGAAGAATCACATTTCTTGGTAAAATCATGCAGGATTGAAATTTTTGATGGTTTTATACTCCTCTCAACAGCCCAAACAAGTTTCTAAAAGGATGAGTTTGCAACTACTTTACTTTTGGAGAAAATTCAAAACATTCATTATTCAATAAGGCCCAAACTATCAAAAACCAGCGGTTTCAATGAACACACATTTCTTGGTAGAATCATGCAGGACTGAAATTTTTGATGTTTTTCTACTCCTCTCATGAGCCCAAACAAGTCTCTAAAAGCATGAGTTTGCAACTACTTTACTTTTGGAGAAAATTCAAAACATTCATTACTCAAAAGAGCCCAATAGCAAAAACCAGCGTTTTGAATGAAGAATCACATTTCTTGGTAGAATCATGCAGGATTGAAATTTTTGATGGTTTTTTACTCCTCTCAACAGCCCAAACAAGTTTCTAAAAGGATGAGTTTGCAACTACTTTACTTTTGGAGAAAATTCAAAACATTCATTATTCAATAGGGCCCAAACTATCAAAAACCAGCGGTTTCAATGAACACACATTTCTTGGTAGAATCATGCAGGACTGAAATTTTTGATGTTTTTCTACTCTTCTCTTGAGCCCAAAAAAGTCTCTAAGAGCATGAGTTTGCAACTACTTTACTTTTGTAGAAAATTCAAAACATTCATTATTCAATAGAGCCCAATAGCAAAAATCAGGTTTTGAATGAAGAATCACATTTCTTGGTAGAATCATGCAGGATTGAAATTTTTGATGGTTTTTTACTCCTCTCAACAGCCCAAACAAGTTTCTAAAAGGGTGAGTTTGCAACTACTTTACTTTTGGAGAAAATTACATTCATTATTCAATAGGGCCCAAACTATCAAAAACCAGCGGTTTCAATGAACACACATTTCTTGGTAGAATCATGCAGGACTGAAATTTTTGATGTTTTTCTACTCCTCTCATGAGCCCAAACAAGTCTCTAAAAGCATGAGTTTGCAACTACTTTACTTTTGGAGAAAATTCAAAACATTCATTATTCAATAGAGCCCAATAGCAAAAATCAGGTTTTGAATGAAGAATCACATTTCTTGGTAAAATCATGCAGGATTGAAATTTTTGATGGTTTTTTACTCCTCTCAACAGCCCAAACAAGTTTCTAAAAGGATGAGTTTGCAACTACTTTACTTTTGGAGAAAATTCAAAACATTCATTATTCAATAGGGCCCAAACTATCAAAAACCAGCGGTTTCAATGAACACACATTTCTTGGTAGAATCATGCAGGACTGAAATTTTTGATGTTTTTCTACTCCTCTCATGAGCCCAAAGAAGTCTCTAAAAGCATGAGTTTGCAACTACTTTACTTTTGTAGAAAATTCAAAACATTCATTATTCAATAGAGCCCAATAGCAAAAATCAGGTTTTGAATGAAGAATCACATTTCTTGGTAGAATCATGCAGGATTGAAATTTTTGATGGTTTTTTACTCCTCTCAACAGCCCAAACAAGTTTCTAATAGGATGAGTTTGCAACTACTTTACTTTTGGAGAAAATTCAAAACATTCATTATTCAATAGGGCCCAAACTATCAAAAACCAGCGGTTTCAATGAACACACATTTCTTGGTAGAATCATGCAGGACTGAAATTTTTGATGTTTTTCTACTCCTCTCATGAGCCCAAACAAGTCTCTAAAAGCATGAGTTTGCAACTACTTTACTTTTGGAGAAAATTCAAAACATTCATTATTCAATAGAGCCCAATAGCAAAAATCAGGTTTTGAATGAAGAATCACATTTCTTGGTAGAATCATGCAGGATTGAAATTTTTGATGGTTTTTTACTCCTCTCAACAGCCCAAACAAGTTTCTAAAAGGATGAGTTTGCAACTACTTTACTTTTGGAGAAAATTCAAAACATTCATTATTCAATAGGGCCCAAACTATCAAAAACCAGCGGTTTCAATGAACACACATTTCTTGGTAGAATCATGCAGGACTGAAATTTTTGATGTTTTTCTACTCCTCTCATGAGCCCAAACAAGTCTCTAAAAGCATGAGTTTGCAACTACTTTACTTTTGGAGAAAATTCAAAACATTCATTATTCAATAGAGCCCAATAGCAAAAATCAGGTTTTGAATGAAGAATCACATTTCTTGGTAGAATCATGCAAGATTGAAATTTTTGATGGTTTTTTACTCCTCTCAACAGCCCAAACAAGTTTCTAAAAGGATGAGTTTGCAACTACTTTACTTTTGGAGAAAATTCAAAACATTCATTATTCACTAGGGCCCAAACTATCAAAAACCAGCGGTTTGAATGAACACACATTTCTTGGTAGAATCGTGCAGTACTGAAATTTTTGATGTTTTTCTACTCCTCTTATGAGCCCAAACAAGTGTCTAAAAGGATGAGTTTGCAACTACTTTACTTTTGGAGAAAATTCAAAACATTCATTATTCAATAGAGCCCAATAGCAAAAACGAGCGTTTTGAATGAAGAATCACATTTCTTGGTAGAATCATGCAGGATTGAAATTTTTGATGGTTTTTTACTCCTCTCAACAGCCCAAACAAGTTTCTAAAAGGATGAGTTTGCAACTACTTTACTTTTGGAGAAAATTCAAAACATTCATTATTCAATAGGGCCCAAACTATCAAAAACCAGCGGTTTGAATGAACACACATTTCTTGGTAGAATCATGCAGGACTGAAATTTTTGATGTTTTTCTACTCCTCTCATGAGCCCAAACAAGTCTCTAAAAGCATGAGTTTGCAACTACTTTACTTTTGGAGAAAATTCAAAACATTCATTACTCAAAAGAGCCCAATAGCAAAAACCAGCGTTTTGAATGAAGAATCACATTTCTTGGTACAATCATGCAGGATTGAAATTTTTGATGGTTTTTTACTCCTCTCAACAGCCCAAACAAGTTTCTAAAAGGATGAGTTTGCAACTACTATACTTTTGGAGAAAATTCAAAACATTCATTATTCAATAGGGCCCAAACTATCAAAAACCAGCGGTTTCAATGAACACACATTTCTTGGTAGAATCATGCAGGACTGAAATTTTTGATGTTTTTCTACTCCTCTCATGAGCCCAAAGAAGTCTCTAAAAGCATGAGTTTGCAACTACTTTACTTTTGGAGAAAATTCAAAACATTCATTATTCAATAGAGCCCAATAGCAAAAATCAGGTTTTGAATGAAGAATCACATTTCTTGGTAGAATCATGTAGGATTGAAATTTTTGATGGTTTTTTACTCCTCTCAACAGCCCAAACAAGTTTCTAAAAGGATGAGTTTGCAACTACTTTACTTTTGGAGAAAATTCAAAACATTCATTATTCAATAGGGCCCAAACTATCAAAAACCAGCGGTTTCAATGAACACACATTTCTTGGTAGAATCATGCAGGACTGAAATTTTTGATGTTTTTCTACTCCTCTCATGAGCCCAAACAAGTCTCTAAAAGCATGAGTTTGCAACTACTTTACTTTTGGAGAAAATTCAAAACATTCATTATTCAATAGAGCCCAATAGCAAAAATCAGGTTTTGAATGAAGAATCACATTTCTTGGTAGAATCATGCAGGATTGAAATTTTTGATGGTTTTTTACTCCTCTCAACAGCCCAAACAAGTTTCTAAAAGGATGAGTTTGCAACTACTTTACTTTTGGAGAAAATTCAAAACATTCATTATTCACTAGGGCCCAAAATATCAAAAACCAGCGGTTTGAATGAACACACATTTCTTGGTAGAATCGTGCAGGACTGAAATTTTTGATGTTTTTCTACTCCTCTCATGAGCCCAAACAAGTGTCTAAAAGGATGAGTTTGCAACTACTTTACTTTTGGAGAAAATTCAAAACATTCATTATTCAATAGAGCCCAATAGCAAAAACCAGCGTTTTGAATGAAGAATCACATTTCTTGGTAGAATCATGCAGGATTGAAATTTTTGATGGTTTTTTACTCCTCTCAACAGCCCAAACAAGTTTCTAAAAGGATGAGTTTGCAACTACTTTACTTTTGGAGAAAATTCAAAACATTCATTATTCAATAGGGCCCAAACTATCAAAAACCAGCGGTTTCAATGAACACACATTTCTTGGTAGAATCATGCAGGACTGAAATTTTTGATGTTTTTCTACTCCTCTCATGAGCCCAAACAAGTCTCTAAAAGCATGAGTTTGCAACTACTTTACTTTTGGAGAAAATTCAAAACATTCATTATTCAATAGAGCCCAATAGCAAAAATCAGGTTTTGAATGAAGAATCACATTTCTTGGTAAAATCATGCACGATTGAAATTTTTGATGGTTTTTTACTCCTCTCAACAGCCCAAACAAGTTTCTAAAAGGATGAGTTTGCAACTACTTTACTTTTGGAGAAAATTCAAAACATTCATTATTCAATAGGGCCCAAACTATCAAAAACCAGCGGTTTCAATGAACACACATTTCTTGGTAGAATCATGCAGGACTGAAATTTTTGATGTTTTTCTACTCCTCTCATGAGCCCAAACAAGTCTCTAAAAGCATGAGTTTGCAACTACTTTACTTTTGGAGAAAATTCAAAACATTCATTATTCAATAGAGCCCAATAGCAAAAATCAGGTTTTGAATGAAGAATCACATTTCTTGGTAGAATCATGCAGGATTGAAATTTTTGATGGTTTTTTACTCCTCTCAACAGCCCAAACAAGTTTCTAAAAGGATGAGTTTGCAACTACTTTACTTTTGGAGAAAATTCAAAACATTCATTATTCACTAGGGCCCAAAATGTCAAAAACCAGCGGTTTCAATGAACACACATTTCTTGGTAGAATCGTGCAGGACTGAAATTTTTGATGTTTTTCTACTCCTCTCATGAGCCCAAACAAGTGTCTAAAAGGATGAGTTTGCAACTACTTTACTTTTGGAGAAAATTCAAAACATTCATTATTCAATAGAGCCCAATAGCACAAACCAGCGTTTTGAATGAAGAATCACATTTCTTGGTAGAATCATGCAGGATTGAAATTTTTGATGGTTTTTTACTCCTCTCAACAGCCCAAACAAGTTTCTAAAAGGATGAGTTTGCAACTACTTTACTTTTGGAGAAAATTCAAAACATTCATTATTCAATAGGGCCCAAACTATCAAAAACCAGCGGTTTGAATGAACACACATTTCTTGGTAGAATCATGCAGGACTGAAATTTTTGATGTTTTTCTACTCCTCTCATGAGCCCAAACAAGTCTCTAAAAGCATGAGTTTGCAACTACTTTACTTTTGGAGAAAATTCAAAACATTCATTACTCAAAAGAGCCCAATAGCAAAAACCAGCGTTTTGAATGAAGAATCACATTTCTTGGTACAATCATGCAGGATTGAAATTTTTGATGGTTTTTTACTCCTCTCAACAGCCCAAACAAGTTTCTAAAAGGATGAGTTTGCAACTACTTTACTTTTGGAGAAAATTCAAAACATTCATTATTCAATAGGGCCCAAACTATCAAAAACCAGCGGTTTCAATGAACACACATTTCTTGGTAGAATCATGCAGGACTGAAATTTTTGATGTTTTTCTACTCCTCTCATGAGCCCAAACAAGTCTCTAAAAGCATGAGTTTGCAACTACTTTACTTTTGGAGAAAATTCAAAACATTCACTATTCAATAGAGCCCAATAGCAAAAATCAGGTTTTGAATGAAGAATCACATTTCTTGGTAGAATCATGCAGGATTGAAATTTTTGATGGTTTTTTACTCCTCTCAACAGCCCAAACAAGTTTCTAAAAGGATGAGTTTGTAACTACTTTACTTCTGGAGAAAATTCAAAACATTCATTACTCAATAGGGCCCAAACTATCAAAAACCAGCGGTTTCAATGAACACACATTTCTTGGTAGAATCATGCAGGACTGAAATTTTTGATGTTTTTCTACTCCTCTCATGAGCCCAAACAAGTCTCTAAAAGCATGAGTTTGCAACTACTTTTGGAGAAAATTCAAAACATTCACTATTCAATAGAGCCCAATAGCAAAAATCAGGTTTTGAATGAAGAATCACATTTCTTGGTAAAATCATGCAGGATTGAAATTTTTGATGGTTTTTTACTCCTCTCAACAGCCCAAACAAGTTTCTAAAAGGATGAGTTTGCAACTACTTTACTTTTGGAGAAAATTCAAAACATTCATTATTCAATAGGGCCCAAACTATCAAAAACCAGCGGTTTCAATGAACACACATTTCTTGGTAGAATCATGCAGGACTGAAATTTTTGATGTTTTTCTACTCCTCTCATGAGCCCAAACAAGTCTCTAAAAGCATGAGTTTGCAACTACTTTACTTTTGGAGAAAATTCAAAACATTCATTATTCAATAGAGCCCAATAGCAAAAATCAGGTTTTGAATGAAGAATCACATTTCTTGGTAGAATCATGCAGGATTGAAATTTTTGATGGTTTTTTACTCCTCTCAACAGCCCAAACAAGTTTCTAAAAGGATGAGTTTGCAACTACTTTACTTTTGGAGAAAATTCAAAACATTCATTATTCAATAGGGCCCAAAATATCAAAAACCAGCGGTTTGAATGAACACACATTTCTTGGTAGAATCGTGCAGGACTGAAATTTTTGATGTTTTTCTACTCCTCTCATGAGCCCAAACAAGTCTCTAAAAGGATGAGTTTGCAACTACTTTACTTTTGGAGAAAATTCAAAACATTCATTATTCAATAGAGCCCAATAGCAAAAACCAGCGTTTTGAATGAAGAATCACATTTCTTGGTAGAATCATGCAGGATTGAAATTTTTGATGGTTTTTTACTCCACTCAACAGCCCAAACAAGTTTCTAAAAGGATGAGTTTGCAACTACTTTACTTTTGGAGAAAATTCAAAACATTCATTATTCAATAGGGCCCAAACTATCAAAAACCAGCGGTTTCAATGAACACACATTTCTTGGTAGAATCATGCAGGACTGAAATTTTTGATGTTTTTCTACTCCTCTCATGAGCCCAAACAAGTCTCTAAAAGCATGAGTTTGCAACTACTTTACTTTTGGAGAAAATTCAAAACATTCATTATTCAATAGAGCCCAATAGCAAAAATCAGGTTTTGAATGAAGAATCACATTTCTTGGTAGAATCATGCAGGATTGAAATTTTTGATGGTTTTTTACTCCTCTCAACAGCCCAAACAAGTTTATAAAAGGATGAGTTTGTAACTACTTTACTTTTGGAGAAAATTCAAAACATTCATTATTCAATAGGGCCCAAACTATCAAAAACCAGCGGTTTCAATGAACACATATTTCTTGGTAGAATCATTCAGGACTGAAATTTTTGATGTTTTTCTACTCCTCTCATGAGCCCAAACAAGTCTCTAAAAGCATGAGTTTGCAACTACTTTACTTTTGGAGAAAATTCAAAACATTCATTATTCAATAGAGCCCAATAGCAAAAATCAGGTTTTGAATGAAGAATCACATTTCTTGGTAAAATCATGCAGGATTGAAATTTTTGATGGTTTTATACTCCTCTCAACAGCCCAAACAAGTTTCTAAAAGGATGAGTTTGCAACTACTTTACTTTTGGAGAAAATTCAAAACATTCATTATTCAATAAGGCCCAAACTATCAAAAACCAGCGGTTTCAATGAACACACATTTCTTGGTAGAATCATGCAGGACTGAAATTTTTGATGTTTTTCTACTCCTCTCATGAGCCCAAACAAGTCTCTAAAAGCATGAGTTTGCAACTACTTTACTTTTGGAGAAAATTCAAAACATTCATTACTCAAAAGAGCCCAATAGCAAAAACCAGCGTTTTGAATGAAGAATCACATTTCTTGGTAGAATCATGCAGGATTGAAATTTTTGATGGTTTTTTACTCCTCTCAACAGCCCAAACAAGTTTCTAAAAGGATGAGTTTGCAACTACTTTACTTTTGGAGAAAATTCAAAACATTCATTATTCAATAGGGCCCAAACTATCAAAAACCAGCGGTTTCAATGAACACACATTTCTTGGTAGAATCATGCAGGACTGAAATTTTTGATGTTTTTCTACTCCTCTCATGAGCCCAAACAAGTCTCTAAAAGCATGAGTTTGCAACTACTTTACTTTTGGAGAAAATTCAAAACATTCATTATTCAATAGAGCCCAATAGCAAAAATCAGGTTTTGAATGAAGAATCACATTTCTTGGTAGAATCATGCAGGATTGAAATTTTTGATGGTTTTTTACTCCTCTCAACAGCCCAAACAAGTTTCTAAAAGGATGAGTTTGCAACTACTTTACTTTTGGAGAAAATTCAAAACATTCATTATTCAATAGGGCCCAAAATATCAAAAACCAGCGGTTTGAATGAACACACATTTCTTGGTAGAATCGTGCAGGACTGAAATTTTTGATGTTTTTCTACTCCTCTCATGAGCCCAAACAAGTCTCTAAAAGGATGAGTTTGCAACTACTTTACTTTTGGAGAAAATTCAAAACATTCATTATTCAATAGAGCCCAATAGCAAAAACCAGCGTTTTGAATGAAGAATCACATTTCTTGGTAGAATCATGCAGGATTGAAATTTTTGATGGTTTTTTACTCCACTCAACAGCCCAAACAAGTTTCTAAAAGGATGAGTTTGCAACTACTTTACTTTTGGAGAAAATTCAAAACATTCATTATTCAATAGGGCCCAAACTATCAAAAACCAGCGGTTTCAATGAACACACATTTCTTGGTAGAATCATGCAGGACTGAAATTTTTGATGTTTTTCTACTCCTCTCATGAGCCCAAACAAGTCTCTAAAAGCATGAGTTTGCAACTACTTTACTTTTGGAGAAAATTCAAAACATTCATTATTCAATAGAGCCCAATAGCAAAAATCAGGTTTTGAATGAAGAATCACATTTCTTGGTAGAATCATGCAGGATTGAAATTTTTGATGGTTTTTTACTCCTCTCAACAGCCCAAACAAGTTTATAAAAGGATGAGTTTGTAACTACTTTACTTTTGGAGAAAATTCAAAACATTCATTATTCAATAGGGCCCAAACTATCAAAAACCAGCGGTTTCAATGAACACATATTTCTTGGTAGAATCATTCAGGACTGAAATTTTTGATGTTTTTCTACTCCTCTCATGAGCCCAAACAAGTCTCTAAAAGCATGAGTTTGCAACTACTTTACTTTTGGAGAAAATTCAAAACATTCATTATTCAATAGAGCCCAATAGCAAAAATCAGGTTTTGAATGAAGAATCACATTTCTTGGTAAAATCATGCAGGATTGAAATTTTTGATGGTTTTATACTCCTCTCAACAGCCCAAACAAGTTTCTAAAAGGATGAGTTTGCAACTACTTTACTTTTGGAGAAAATTCAAAACATTCATTATTCAATAAGGCCCAAACTATCAAAAACCAGCGGTTTCAATGAACACACATTTCTTGGTAGAATCATGCAGGACTGAAATTTTTGATGTTTTTCTACTCCTCTCATGAGCCCAAACAAGTCTCTAAAAGCATGAGTTTGCAACTACTTTACTTTTGGAGAAAATTCAAAACATTCATTACTCAAAAGAGCCCAATAGCAAAAACCAGCGTTTTGAATGAAGAATCACATTTCTTGGTAGAATCATGCAGGATTGAAATTTTTGATGGTTTTTTACTCCTCTCAACAGCCCAAACAAGTTTCTAAAAGGATGAGTTTGCAACTACTTTACTTTTGGAGAAAATTCAAAACATTCATTATTCAATAGGGCCCAAACTATCAAAAACCAGCGGTTTCAATGAACACACATTTCTTGGTAGAATCATGCAGGACTGAAATTTTTGATGTTTTTCTACTCCTCTCATGAGCCCAAACAAGTCTCTAAAAGCATGAGTTTGCAACTACTTTACTTTTGGAGAAAATTCAAAACATTCATTATTCAATAGAGCCCAATAGCAAAAATCAGGTTTTGAATGAAGAATCACATTTCTTGGTAAAATCATGCAGGATTGAAATTTTTGATGGTTTTTTACTCCTCTCAACAGCCCAAACAAGTTTCTAAAAGGATGAGTTTGCAACTACTTTACTTTTGGAGAAAATTCAAAACATTCATTATTCAATAGGGCCCAAACTATCAAAAACCAGCGGTTTCAATGAACACACATTTTTTAGTAGAATCATGCAGGACTGAAATTTTTGATGTTTTTCTACTCCTCTCATGAGCCCAAACAAGTCTCTAAAAGCATGAGTTTGCAACTACTTTACTTTTGGAGAAAATTCAAAACATTCATTATTCAATAGAGCCCAATAGCAAAAATCAGGTTTTGAATGAAGAATCACATTTCTTGGTAGAATCATGCAGGATTGAAATTTTTGATGGTTTTTTACTCCTCTCAACAGCCCAAACAAGTTTCTAAAAGCATGAGTTTGCAACTACTTTACTTTTGGAGAAAATTCAAAACATTCATTATTCAATAGAGCCCAATAGCAAAAATCAGGTTTTGAATGAAGAATCACATTTCTTGGTAAAATCATGCAGGATTGAAATTTTTGATGGTTTTTTACTCCTCTCAACAGCCCAAACAAGTTTCTAAAAGGATGAGTTTGCAACTACTTTACTTTTGGAGAAAATTCAAAACATTCATTATTCAATAGGGCCCAAACTATCAAAAACCAGCGGTTTCAATGAACACACATTTCTTGGTAGAATCATGCAGGACTGAAATTTTTGATGTTTTTCTACTCCTCTCATGAGCCCAAACAAGTCTCTAAAAGCATGAGTTTGCAACTACTTTACTTTTGGAGAAAATTCAAAACATTCAACTATTCAATAGAGCCCAATAGCAAAAATCAGGTTTTGAATGAAGAATCACATTTCTTGGTAAAATCATGCAGGATTGAAATTTTTGATGGTTTTTTACTCCTCTCAACAGCCCAAACAAGTTTCTAAAAGGATGAGTTTGCAACTACTTTACTTTTGGAGAAAATTCAAAACATTCATTATTCAATAGGGCCCAAACTATCAAAAACGAGCGGTTTGAATGAACACACATTTCTTGGTAGAATCATGCAGGACTGAAATTTTTGATGTTTTTCTACTCCTCTCATGAGCCCAAACAAGTCTCTAAAAGCATGAGTTTGCAACTACTTTACTTTTGGAGAAAATTCAAAACATTCATTACTCAAAAGAGCCCAATAGCAAAAACCAGCGTTTTGAATGAAGAATCACATTTCTTGGTAGAATCATGCAGGATTGAAATTTTTGATGGTTTTTTACTCCTCTCAACAGCCCAAACAAGTTTCTAAAAGGATGAGTTTGCAACTACTTTACTTTTGGAGAAAATTCAAAACATTCATTATTCAATAGGGCCCAAACTATCAAAAACCAGCGGTTTCAATGAACACACATTTCTTGGTAGAATCATGCAGGACTGAAATTTTTGATGTTTTTCTACTCCTCTCATGAGCCCAAACAAGTCTCTAAAAGCATGAGTTTGCAACTACTTTACTTTTGGAGAAAATTCAAAACATTCACTATTCAATAGAGCCCAATAGCAAAAATCAGGTTTTGAATGAAGAATCACATTTCTTGGTAAAATCATGCAGGATTGAAATTTTTGATGGTTTTTTACTCCTCTCCACAGCCCAAACAAGTTTCTAAAAGGATGAGTTTGCAACTACTTTACTTTTGGAGAAAATTCAAAACATTAATTATTCAATAGGGCCCAAACTATCAAAAACCAGCGGTTTGAATGAACACACATTTCTTGGTAGAATCATGCAGGACTGAAATTTTTGATGTTTTTCTACTCCTCTCATGAGCCCAAACAAGTCTCTAAAAGCATGAGTTTGCAACTACTTTACTCTTGGAGAAAATTCAAAACATTCATTACTCAAAAGAGCCCAATAGCAAAAACCAGCGTTTTGAATGAAGAATCACATTTCTTGGTAGAATCATGCAGGATTGAAATTTTTGATGGTTTTTTACTCCTCTCAACAGCCCAAACAAGTTTCTAAAAGGATGAGTTTGCAACTACTTTACTTTTGGAGAAAATTCAAAACATTCATTATTCAATAGGGCCCAAACTATCAAAAACCAGCGGTTTCAATGAACACACATTTTTTAGTAGAATCATGCAGGACTGAAATTTTTGATGTTTTTCTACTCCTCTCATGAGCCCAAACAAGTCTCTAAAAGCATGAGTTTGCAACTACTTTACTTTTGGAGAAAATTCAAAACATTCATTATTCAATAGAGCCCAATAGCAAAAATCAGGTTTTGAATGAAGAATCACATTTCTTGGTAGAATCATGCAGGATTGAAATTTTTGATGGTTTTTTACTCCTCTCAACAGCCCAAACAAGTTTCTAAAAGCATGAGTTTGCAACTACTTTACTTTTGGAGAAAATTCAAAACATTCATTATACAATAGAGCCCAATAGCAAAAATCAGGTTTTGAATGAAGAATCACATTTCTTGGTAAAATCATGCAGGATTGAAATTTTTGATGGTTTTTTACTCCTCTCAACAGCCCAAACAAGTTTCTAAAAGGATGAGTTTGCAACTACTTTACTTTTGGAGAAAATTCAAAACATTCATTATTCAATAGGGCCCAAACTATCAATAACCAGCGGTTTCAATGAACACACATTTCTTGGTAGAATCATGCAGGACTGAAATTTTTGATGTTTTTCTACTCCTCTCATGAGCCCAAACAAGTCTCTAAAAGCATGAGTTTGCAACTACTTTACTTTTGGAGAAAATTCAAAACATTCAACTATTCAATAGAGCCCAATAGCAAAAATCAGGTTTTGAATGAAGAATCACATTTCTTGGTAAAATCATGCAGGATTGAAATTTTTGATGGTTTTTTACTCCTCTCAACAGCCCAAACAAGTTTCTAAAAGGATGAGTTTGCAACTACTTTACTTTTGGAGAAAATTCAAAACATTCATTATTCAATAGGGCCCAAACTATCAAAAACGAGCGGTTTGAATGAACACACATTTCTTGGTAGAATCATGCAGGACTGAAATTTTTGATGTTTTTCTACTCCTCTCATGAGCCCAAACAAGTCTCTAAAAGCATGAGTTTGCAACTACTTTACTTTTGGAGAAAATTCAAAACATTCATTACTCAAAAGAGCCCAATAGCAAAAACCAGCGTTTTGAATGAAGAATCACATTTCTTGGTAGAATCATGCAGGATTGAAATTTTTGATGGTTTTTTACTCCTCTCAACAGCCCAAACAAGTTTCTAAAAGGATGAGTTTGCAACTACTTTACTTTTGGAGAAAATTCAAAACATTCATTATTCAATAGGGCCCAAACTATCAAAAACCAGCGGTTTCAATGAACACACATTTCTTGGTAGAATCATGCAGGACTGAAATTTTTGATGTTTTTCTACTCCTCTCATGAGCCCAAACAAGTCTCTAAAAGCATGAGTTTGCAACTACTTTACTTTTGGAGAAAATTCAAAACATTCATTATTCAATAGAGCCCAATAGCAAAAATCAGGTTTTGAATGAAGAATCACATTTCTTGGTAGAATCATGCAGGATTGAAATTTTTGATGGTTTTTTTACTCCTCTCAACAGCCCAAACAAGTTTCTAAAAGGATGAGTTTGCAACTACTTTACTTTTGGAGAAAATTCAAAACATTCATTATTCAATAGGGCCCAAACTATCAAAAACCAGCGGTTTCAATGAACACACATTTCTTGGTAGAATCATGCAGGACTGAAATTTTTGATGTTTTTCTACTCCTCTCATGAGCCCAAACAAGTCTCTAAAAGCATGAGTTTGCAACTACTTTACTTTTGGAGAAAATTCAAAACATTCATTATTCAATAGAGCCCAATAGCAAAAATCAGGTTTTGAATGAAGAATCACATTTCTTGGTAGAATCATGCAGGATTGAAATTTTTGATGGTTTTTTACTCCTCTCAACAGCCCAAACAAGTTTCTAAAAGGATGAGTTTGCAACTACTTTACTTTTGGAGAAAATTCAAAACATTCATTATTCAATAGGGCCCAAACTATCAAAAACCAGCGGTTTCAATGAACACACATTTCTTGGTAGAATCATGCAGGACTGAAATTTTTGATGTTTTTCTACTCCTCTCATGAGCCCAAACAAGTCTCTAAAAGCATGAGTTTGCAACTACTTTACTTTTGGAGAAAATTCAAAACATTCATTATTCAATAGGGCCCAAACTATCAAAAACCAGCGGTTTCAATGAACACACATTTTTTAGTAGAATCATGCAGGACTGAAATTTTTGATGTTTTTCTACTCCTCTCATGAGCCCAAACAAGTCTCTAAAAGCATGAGTTTGCAACTACTTTACTTTTGGAGAAAATTCAAAACATTCATTATTCAATAGAGCCCAATAGCAAAAATCAGGTTTTGAATGAAGAATCACATTTCTTGGTAGAATCATGCAGGATTGAAATTTTTGATGGTTTTTTACTCCTCTCAACAGCCCAAACAAGTTTCTAAAAGCATGAGTTTGCAACTACTTTACTTTTGGAGAAAATTCAAAACATTCATTATTCAATAGAGCCCAATAGCAAAAATCAGGTTTTGAATGAAGAATCACATTTCTTGGTAAAATCATGCAGGATTGAAATTTTTGATGGTTTTTTACTCCTCTCAACAGCCCAAACAAGTTTCTAAAAGGATGAGTTTGCAACTACTTTACTTTTGGAGAAAATTCAAAACATTCATTATTCAATAGGGCCCAAACTATCAAAAACCAGCGGTTTCAATGAACACACATTTCTTGGTAGAATCATGCAGGACTGAAATTTTTGATGTTTTTCTACTCCTCTCATGAGCCCAAACAAGTCTCTAAAAGCATGAGTTTGCAACTACTTTACTTTTGGAGAAAATTCAAAACATTCAACTATTCAATAGAGCCCAATAGCAAAAATCAGGTTTTGAATGAAGAATCACATTTCTTGGTAAAATCATGCAGGATTGAAATTTTTGATGGTTTTTTACTCCTCTCAACAGCCCAAACAAGTTTCTAAAAGGATGAGTTTGCAACTACTTTACTTTTGGAGAAAATTCAAAACATTCATTATTCAATAGGGCCCAAACTATCAAAAACGAGCGGTTTGAATGAACACACATTTCTTGGTAGAATCATGCAGGACTGAAATTTTTGATGTTTTTCTACTCCTCTCATGAGCCCAAACAAGTCTCTAAAAGCATGAGTTTGCAACTACTTTACTTTTGGAGAAAGTAAAAATTCAAAACATTCATTACTCAAAAGAGCCCAATAGCAAAAACCAGCGTTTTGAATGAAGAATCACATTTCTTGGTAGAATCATGCAGGATTGAAATTTTTGATGGTTTTTTACTCCTCTCAACAGCCCAAACAAGTTTCTAAAAGGATGAGTTTGCAACTACTTTACTTTTGGAGAAAATTCAAAACATTCATTATTCAATAGGGCCCAAACTATCAAAAACCAGCGGTTTCAATGAACACACATTTCTTGGTAGAATCATGCAGGACTGAAATTTTTGATGTTTTTCTACTCCTCTCATGAGCCCAAACAAGTCTCTAAAAGCATGAGTTTGCAACTACTTTACTTTTGGAGAAAATTCAAAACATTCACTATTCAATAGAGCCCAATAGCAAAAATCAGGTTTTGAATGAAGAATCACATTTCTTGGTAAAATCATGCAGGATTGAAATTTTTGATGGTTTTTTACTCCTCTCAACAGCCCAAACAAGTTTCTAAAAGGATGAGTTTGCAACTACTTTACTTTTGGAGAAAATTCAAAACATTCATTACTCAAAAGAGCCCAATAGCAAAAACCAGCGTTTTGAATGAAGAATCACATTTCTTGGTAGAATCATGCAGGATTGAAATTTTTGATGGTTTTTTACTCCTCTCAACAGCCCAAACAAGTTTCTAAAAGGATGAGTTTGCAACTACTTTACTTTTGGAGAAAATTCAAAACATTCATTATTCAATAGGGCCCAAACTATCAAAAACCAGCGGTTTCAATGAACACACATTTTTTAGTAGAATCATGCAGAACTGAAATTTTTGATGTTTTTCTACTCCTCTCATGAGCCCAAACAAGTCTCTAAAAGCATGAGTTTGCAACTACTTTACTTTTGGAGAAAATTCAAAACATTCATTATTCAATAGAGCCCAATAGCAAAAATCAGGTTTTGAATGAAGAATCACATTTCTTGGTAGAATCATGCAGGATTGAAATTTTTGATGGTTTTTTACTCCTCTCAACAGCCCAAACAAGTTTCTAAAAGCATGAGTTTGCAACTACTTTACTTTTGGAGAAAATTCAAAACATTCATTATTCAATAGAGCCCAATAGCAAAAATCAGGTTTTGAATGAAGAATCACATTTCTTGGTAAAATCATGCAGGATTGAAATTTTTGATGGTTTTTTACTCCTCTCAACAGCCCAAACAAGTTTCTAAAAGGATGAGTTTGCAACTACTTTACTTTTGGAGAAAATTCAAAACATTCATTATTCAATAGGGCCCAAACTATCAATAACCAGCGGTTTCAATGAACACACATTTCTTGGTAGAATCATGCAGGACTGAAATTTTTGATGTTTTTCTACTCCTCTCATGAGCCCAAACAAGTCTCTAAAAGCATGAGTTTGCAACTACTTTACTTTTGGAGAAAATTCAAAACATTCAACTATTCAATAGAGCCCAATAGCAAAAATCAGGTTTTGAATGAAGAATCACATTTCTTGGTAAAATCATGCAGGATTGAAATTTTTGATGGTTTTTTACTCCTCTCAACAGCCCAAACAAGTTTCTAAAAGGATGAGTTTGCAACTACTTTACTTTTGGAGAAAATTCAAAACATTCATTATTCAATAGGGCCCAAACTATCAAAAACGAGCGGTTTGAATGAACACACATTTCTTGGTAGAATCATGCAGGACTGAAATTTTTGATGTTTTTCTACTCCTCTCATGAGCCCAAACAAGTCTCTAAAAGCATGAGTTTGCAACTACTTTACTTTTGGAGAAAATTCAAAACATTCATTACTCAAAAGAGCCCAATAGCAAAAACCAGCGTTTTGAATGAAGAATCACATTTCTTGGTAGAATCATGCAGGATTGAAATTTTTGATGGTTTTTTACTCCTCTCAACAGCCCAAACAAGTTTCTAAAAGGATGAGTTTGCAACTACTTTACTTTTGGAGAAAATTCAAAACATTCATTATTCAATAGGGCCCAAACTATCAAAAACCAGCGGTTTCAATGAACACACATTTCTTGGTAGAATCATGCAGGACTGAAATTTTTGATGTTTTTCTACTCCTCTCATGAGCCCAAACAAGTCTCTAAAAGAATGAGTTTGCAACTACTTTACTTTTGGAGAAAATTCAAAACATTCATTATTCAATAGAGCCCAATAGCAAAAATCAGGTTTTGAATGAAGAATCACATTTCTTGGTAGAATCATGCAGGATTGAAATTTTTGATGGTTTTTTTACTCCTCTCAACAGCCCAAACAAGTTTCTAAAAGGATGAGTTTGCAACTACTTTACTTTTGGAGAAAATTCAAAACATTCATTATTCAATAGGGCCCAAACTATCAAAAACCAGCGGTTTCAATGAACACACATTTCTTGGTAGAATCATGCAGGACTGAAATTTTTGATGTTTTTCTACTCCTCTCATGAGCCCAAACAAGTCTCTAAAAGCATGAGTTTGCAACTACTTTACTTTTGGAGAAAATTCAAAACATTCATTATTCAATAGAGCCCAATAGCAAAAATCAGGTTTTGAATGAAGAATCACATTTCTTGGTAGAATCATGCAGGATTGAAATTTTTGATGGTTTTTTACTCCTCTCAACAGCCCAAACAAGTTTCTAAAAGGATGAGTTTGCAACTACTTTACTTTTGGAGAAAATTCAAAACATTCATTATTCAATAGGGCCCAAACTATCAAAAACCAGCGGTTTCAATGAACACACATTTCTTGGTAGAATCATGCAGGACTGAAATTTTTGATGTTTTTCTACTCCTCTCATGAGCCCAAACAAGTCTCTAAAAGCATGAGTTTGCAACTACTTTACTTTTGGAGAAAATTCAAAACATTCACTATTCAATAGAGCCCAATAGCAAAAATCAGGTTTTGAATGAAGAATCACATTTCTTGGTAAAATCATGCAGGATTGAAATTTTTGATGGTTTTTTACTCCTCTCAACAGCCCAAACAAGTTTCTAAAAGGATGAGTTTGCAACTACTTTACTTTTGGAGAAAATTCAAAACATGCATTATTCAATAGGGCCCAAACTATCAAAAACCAGCGGTTTCAATGAACACACATTTCTTGGTAGAATCATGCAGGACTGAAATTTTTGATGTTTTTCTACTCCTCTCATGAGCCCAAACAAGTCTCTAAAAGCATGAGTTTGCAACTACTTTACTTTTGGAGAAAATTCAAAACATTCATTATTCAATAGAGCCCAATAGCAAAAATCAGGTTTTGAATGAAGAATCACATTTCTTGGTAGAATCATGCAGGATTGAAATTTTTGATGGTTTTTTACTCCTCTCAACAGCCCAAACAAGTTTCTAAAAGGATGACTTTGCAACTACTTTACTTTTGGAGAAAATTCAAAATATTCATTATTCAATAGGGCCCAAAATATCAAAAACCAGCGGTTTGAATGAACACACATTTCTTGGTAGAATCGTGCAGGACTGAAATTTTTGATGTTTTTCTACTCCTCTCATGAGCCCAAACAAGTCTCTAAAAGGATGAGTTTGCAACTACTTTACTTTTGGAGAAAATTCAAAACATTCATTATTCAATAGAGCCCAATAGCAAAAACCAGCGTTTTGAATGAAGAAACACATTTCTTGGTAGAATCATGCAGGATTGAAATTTTTGATGTTTTTTTACTCCTCTCAAAAGCCCAAACAAGTTTCTAAAAGGATGAGTTTGCAACTACTTTACTTTTGGAGAAAATTCAAAACATTCATTATTCAATAGGGCCCAAACTATCAAAAACCAGCGGTTTGAATGAACACACATTTCTTGGTAGAATCATGCAGGACTGAAATTTTTGATGTTTTTCTACTCCTCTCATGAGCCCAAACAAGTCTCTAAAAGCATGAGTTTGCAACTACTTTACTTTTGGAGAAAATTCAAAACATTCATTACTCAAAAGAGCCCAATAGCAAAAACCAGCGTTTTGAATGAAGAATCACATTTCTTGGTAGAATCATGCAGGATTGAAATTTTTGATGGTTTTTTACTCCTCTCAACAGCCCAAACAAGTTTCTAAAAGGATGAGTTTGCAACTGCTTTACTTTTGGAGAAAATTCAAAACATTCATTATTCAATAGGGCCCAAACTATCAAAAACCAGCGGTTTCAATGAACACACATTTCTTGGTAGAATCATGCAGGACTGAAATTTTTGATGTTTTTCTACTCCTCTCATGAGCCCAAACAAGTCTCTAAAAGCATGAGTTTGCAACTACTTTACTTTTGGAGAAAATTCAAAACATTCATTATTCAATAGAGCCCAATAGCAAAAATCAGGTTTTGAATGAAGAATCACATTTCTTGGTAAAATCATGCAGGATTGAAATTTTTGATGGTTTTTTACTCCTCTCAACAGCCCAAACAAGTTTCTAAAAGGATGAGTTTGCAACTACTTTACTTTTGGAGAAAATTCAAAACATTCATTATTCAATAGGGCCCAAACTATCAAAAACCAGCGGTTTGAATGAACACACATTTCTTGGTAGAATCATGCAGGACTGAAATTTTTGATGTTTTTCTACTCCTCTCATGAGCCCAAACAAGTCTCTAAAAGCATGAGTTTGCAACTACTTTACTTTTGGAGAAAATTCAAAACATTCATTACTCAAAAGAGCCCAATAGCAAAAACCAGCGTTTTGAATGAAGAATCACATTTCTTGGTAGAATCATGCAGGATTGAAATTTTTGATGGTTTTTTACTCCTCTCAACAGCCCAAACAAGTTTCTAAAAGGATGAGTTTGCAACTACTTTACTTTTGGAGAAAATTCAAAACATTCATTATTCAATAGGGCCCAAAATATCAAAAACCAGCGGTTTGAATGAACACACATTTCTTGGTAGAATCGTGCAGGACTGAAATTTTTGATGTTTTTCTACTCCTCTCATGAGCCCAAACAAGTCTCTAAAAGGATGAGTTTGCAACTACTTTACTTTTGGAGAAAATTCAAAACATTCATTATTCAATAGAGCCCAATAGCAAAAACCAGCGTTTTGAATGAAGAATCACATTTCTTGGTAGAATCATGCAGGATTGAAATTTTTGATGGTTTTTTACTCCACTCAACAGCCCAAACAAGTTTCTAAAAGGATGAGTTTGCAACTACTTTACTTTTGGAGAAAATTCAAAACATTCATTATTCAATAGGGCCCAAACTATCAAAAACCAGCGGTTTCAATGAACACACATTTCTTGGTAGAATCATGCAGGACTGAAATTTTTGATGCTTTTCTACTCCTCTCATGAGCCCAAACAAGTCTCTAAAAGCATGAGTTTGCAACTACTTTACTTTTGGAGAAAATTCAAAACATTCATTATTCAATAGAGCCCAATAGCAAAAATCAGGTTTTGAATGAAGAATCACATTTCTTGGTAGAATCATGCAGGATTGAAATTTTTGATGGTTTTTTACTCCTCTCAACAGCCCAAACAAGTTTATAAAAGGATGAGTTTGTAACTACTTTACTTTTGGAGAAAATTCAAAACATTCATTATTCAATAGGGCCCAAACTATCAAAAACCAGCGGTTTCAATGAACACATATTTCTTGGTAGAATCATTCAGGACTGAAATTTTTGATGTTTTTCTACTCCTCTCATGAGCCCAAACAAGTCTCTAAAAGCATGAGTTTGCAACTACTTTACTTTTGGAGAAAATTCAAAACATTCATTATTCAATAGAGCCCAATAGCAAAAATCAGGTTTTGAATGAAGAATCACATTTCTTGGTAAAATCATGCAGGATTGAAATTTTTGATGGTTTTATACTCCTCTCAACAGCCCAAACAAGTTTCTAAAAGGATGAGTTTGCAACTACTTTACTTTTGGAGAAAATTCAAAACATTCATTATTCAATAAGGCCCAAACTATCAAAAACCAGCGGTTTCAATGAACACACATTTCTTGGTAGAATCATGCAGGACTGAAATTTTTGATGTTTTTCTACTCCTCTCATGAGCCCAAACAAGTCTCTAAAAGCATGAGTTTGCAACTACTTTACTTTTGGAGAAAATTCAAAACATTCATTACTCAAAAGAGCCCAATAGCAAAAACCAGCGTTTTGAATGAAGAATCACATTTCTTGGTAGAATCATGCAGGATTGAAATTTTTGATGGTTTTTTACTCCTCTCAACAGCCCAAACAAGTTTCTAAAAGGATGAGTTTGCAACTACTTTACTTTTGGAGAAAATTCAAAACATTCATTATTCAATAGGGCCCAAACTATCAAAAACCAGCGGTTTCAATGAACACACATTTCTTGGTAGAATCATGCAGGACTGAAATTTTTGATGTTTTTCTACTCTTCTCTTGAGCCCAAAAAAGTCTCTAAGAGCATGAGTTTGCAACTACTTTACTTTTGTAGAAAATTCAAAACATTCATTATTCAATAGAGCCCAATAGCAAAAATCAGGTTTTGAATGAAGAATCACATTTCTTGGTAGAATCATGCAGGATTGAAATTTTTGATGGTTTTTTACTCCTCTCAACAGCCCAAACAAGTTTCTAAAAGGGTGAGTTTGCAACTACTTTACTTTTGGAGAAAATTACATTCATTATTCAATAGGGCCCAAACTATCAAAAACCAGCGGTTTCAATGAACACACATTTCTTGGTAGAATCATGCAGGACTGAAATTTTTGATGTTTTTCTACTCCTCTCATGAGCCCAAACAAGTCTCTAAAAGCATGAGTTTGCAACTACTTTACTTTTGGAGAAAATTCAAAACATTCATTATTCAATAGAGCCCAATAGCAAAAATCAGGTTTTGAATGAAGAATCACATTTCTTGGTATAATCATGCAGGATTGAAATTTTTGATGGTTTTTTACTCCTATCAACAGCCCAAACAAGTTTCTAAAAGGATGAGTTTGTAACTACTTTACTTTTGGAGAAAATTCAAAACATTCATTATTCAATAGGGCCCAAACTATCAAAAACCAGCGGTTTCAATGAACACACATTTCTTGGTAGAATCATGCAGGACTGAAATTTTTGATGTTTTTCTACTCCTCTCATGAGCCCAAACAAGTCTCTAAAAGCATGAGTTTGCAACTACTTTACTTTTGGAGAAAATTCAAAACATTCATTATTCAATAGAGCCCAATAGCAAAAATCAGGTTTTGAATGAAGAATCACATTTCTTGGTAGAATCATGCAGGATTGAAATTTTTGATGGTTTTTTACTCCTCTCAACAGCCCAAACAAGTTTCTAAAAGGATGAGTTTGCAACTACTTTACTTTTGGAGAAAATTCAAAACATTCATTATTCAATAGGGCCCAAAATATCAAAAACCAGCGGTTTGAATGAACACACATTTCTTGGTAGAATCGTGCAGGACTGAAATTTTTGATGTTTTTCTACTCCTCTCATGAGCCCAAACAAGTCTCTAAAAGGATGAGTTTGCAACTACTTTACTTTTGGAGAAAATTCAAAACATTCATTATTCAATAGAGCCCAATAGCAAAAACCAGCGTTTTGAATGAAGAATCACATTTCTTGGTAGAATCATGCAGGATTGAAATTTTTGATGGTTTTTTACTCCACTCAACAGCCCAAACAAGTTTCTAAAAGGATGAGTTTGCAACTACTTTACTTTTGGAGAAAATTCAAAACATTCATTATTCAATAGGGCCCAAACTATCAAAAACCAGCGGTTTCAATGAACACACATTTCTTGGTAGAATCATGCAGGACTGAAATTTTTGATGTTTTTCTACTCCTCTCATGAGCCCAAACAAGTCTCTAAAAGCATGAGTTTGCAACTACTTTACTTTTGGAGAAAATTCAAAACATTCATTATTCAATAGAGCCCAATAGCAAAAATCAGGTTTTGAATGAAGAATCACATTTCTTGGTAGAATCATGCAGGATTGAAATTTTTGATGGTTTTTTACTCCTCTCAACAGCCCAAACAAGTTTATAAAAGGATGAGTTTGTAACTACTTTACTTTTGGAGAAAATTCAAAACATTCATTATTCAATAGGGCCCAAACTATCAAAAACCAGCGGTTTCAATGAACACATATTTCTTGGTAGAATCATTCAGGACTGAAATTTTTGATGTTTTTCTACTCCTCTCATGAGCCCAAACAAGTCTCTAAAAGCATGAGTTTGCAACTACTTTACTTTTGGAGAAAATTCAAAACATTCATTATTCAATAGAGCCCAATAGCAAAAATCAGGTTTTGAATGAAGAATCACATTTCTTGGTAAAATCATGCAGGATTGAAATTTTTGATGGTTTTATACTCCTCTCAACAGCCCAAACAAGTTTCTAAAAGGATGAGTTTGCAACTACTTTACTTTTGGAGAAAATTCAAAACATTCATTATTCAATAAGGCCCAAACTATCAAAAACCAGCGGTTTCAATGAACACACATTTCTTGGTAGAATCATGCAGGACTGAAATTTTTGATGTTTTTCTACTCCTCTCATGAGCCCAAACAAGTCTCTAAAAGCATGAGTTTGCAACTACTTTACTTTTGGAGAAAATTCAAAACATTCATTACTCAAAAGAGCCCAATAGCAAAAACCAGCGTTTTGAATGAAGAATCACATTTCTTGGTAGAATCATGCAGGATTGAAATTTTTGATGGTTTTTTACTCCTCTCAACAGCCCAAACAAGTTTCTAAAAGGATGAGTTTGCAACTACTTTACTTTTGGAGAAAATTCAAAACATTCATTATTCAATAGGGCCCAAACTATCAAAAACCAGCGGTTTCAATGAACACACATTTCTTGGTAGAATCATGCAGGACTGAAATTTTTGATGTTTTTCTACTCCTCTCATGAGCCCAAACAAGTCTCTAAAAGCATGAGTTTGCAACTACTTTACTTTTGGAGAAAATTCAAAACATTCATTATTCAATAGAGCCCAATAGCAAAAATCAGGTTTTGAATGAAGAATCACATTTCTTGGTAAAATCATGCAGGATTGAAATTTTTGATGGTTTTTTACTCCTCTCAACAGCCCAAACAAGTTTCTAAAAGGATGAGTTTGCAACTACTTTACTTTTGGAGAAAATTCAAAACATTCATTATTCAATAGGGCCCAAACTATCAAAAACCAGCGGTTTCAATGAACACACATTTTTTAGTAGAATCATGCAGGACTGAAATTTTTGATGTTTTTCTACTCCTCTCATGAGCCCAAACAAGTCTCTAAAAGCATGAGTTTGCAACTACTTTACTTTTGGAGAAAATTCAAAACATTCATTATTCAATAGAGCCCAATAGCAAAAATCAGGTTTTGAATGAAGAATCACATTTCTTGGTAGAATCATGCAGGATTGAAATTTTTGATGGTTTTTTACTCCTCTCAACAGCCCAAACAAGTTTCTAAAAGCATGAGTTTGCAACTACTTTACTTTTGGAGAAAATTCAAAACATTCATTATTCAATAGAGCCCAATAGCAAAAATCAGGTTTTGAATGAAGAATCACATTTCTTGGTAAAATCATGCAGGATTGAAATTTTTGATGGTTTTTTACTCCTCTCAACAGCCCAAACAAGTTTCTAAAAGGATGAGTTTGCAACTACTTTACTTTTGGAGAAAATTCAAAACATTCATTATTCAATAGGGCCCAAACTATCAAAAACCAGCGGTTTCAATGAACACACATTTCTTGGTAGAATCATGCAGGACTGAAATTTTTGATGTTTTTCTACTCCTCTCATGAGCCCAAACAAGTCTCTAAAAGCATGAGTTTGCAACTACTTTACTTTTGGAGAAAATTCAAAACATTCAACTATTCAATAGAGCCCAATAGCAAAAATCAGGTTTTGAATGAAGAATCACATTTCTTGGTAAAATCATGCAGGATTGAAATTTTTGATGGTTTTTTACTCCTCTCAACAGCCCAAACAAGTTTCTAAAAGGATGAGTTTGCAACTACTTTACTTTTGGAGAAAATTCAAAACATTCATTATTCAATAGGGCCCAAACTATCAAAAACGAGCGGTTTGAATGAACACACATTTCTTGGTAGAATCATGCAGGACTGAAATTTTTGATGTTTTTCTACTCCTCTCATGAGCCCAAACAAGTCTCTAAAAGCATGAGTTTGCAACTACTTTACTTTTGGAGAAAATTCAAAACATTCATTACTCAAAAGAGCCCAATAGCAAAAACCAGCGTTTTGAATGAAGAATCACATTTCTTGGTAGAATCATGCAGGATTGAAATTTTTGATGGTTTTTTACTCCTCTCAACAGCCCAAACAAGTTTCTAAAAGGATGAGTTTGCAACTACTTTACTTTTGGAGAAAATTCAAAACATTCATTATTCAATAGGGCCCAAACTATCAAAAACCAGCGGTTTCAATGAACACACATTTCTTGGTAGAATCATGCAGGACTGAAATTTTTGATGTTTTTCTACTCCTCTCATGAGCCCAAACAAGTCTCTAAAAGCATGAGTTTGCAACTACTTTACTTTTGGAGAAAATTCAAAACATTCACTATTCAATAGAGCCCAATAGCAAAAATCAGGTTTTGAATGAAGAATCACATTTCTTGGTAAAATCATGCAGGATTGAAATTTTTGATGGTTTTTTACTCCTCTCCACAGCCCAAACAAGTTTCTAAAAGGATGAGTTTGCAACTACTTTACTTTTGGAGAAAATTCAAAACATTAATTATTCAATAGGGCCCAAACTATCAAAAACCAGCGGTTTGAATGAACACACATTTCTTGGTAGAATCATGCAGGACTGAAATTTTTGATGTTTTTCTACTCCTCTCATGAGCCCAAACAAGTCTCTAAAAGCATGAGTTTGCAACTACTTTACTCTTGGAGAAAATTCAAAACATTCATTACTCAAAAGAGCCCAATAGCAAAAACCAGCGTTTTGAATGAAGAATCACATTTCTTGGTAGAATCATGCAGGATTGAAATTTTTGATGGTTTTTTACTCCTCTCAACAGCCCAAACAAGTTTCTAAAAGGATGAGTTTGCAACTACTTTACTTTTGGAGAAAATTCAAAACATTCATTATTCAATAGGGCCCAAACTATCAAAAACCAGCGGTTTCAATGAACACACATTTTTTAGTAGAATCATGCAGGACTGAAATTTTTGATGTTTTTCTACTCCTCTCATGAGCCCAAACAAGTCTCTAAAAGCATGAGTTTGCAACTACTTTACTTTTGGAGAAAATTCAAAACATTCATTATTCAATAGAGCCCAATAGCAAAAATCAGGTTTTGAATGAAGAATCACATTTCTTGGTAGAATCATGCAGGATTGAAATTTTTGATGGTTTTTTACTCCTCTCAACAGCCCAAACAAGTTTCTAAAAGCATGAGTTTGCAACTACTTTACTTTTGGAGAAAATTCAAAACATTCATTATTCAATAGAGCCCAATAGCAAAAATCAGGTTTTGAATGAAGAATCACATTTCTTGGTAAAATCATGCAGGATTGAAATTTTTGATGGTTTTTTACTCCTCTCAACAGCCCAAACAAGTTTCTAAAAGGATGAGTTTGCAACTACTTTACTTTTGGAGAAAATTCAAAACATTCATTATTCAATAGGGCCCAAACTATCAAAAACCAGCGGTTTCAATGAACACACATTTCTTGGTAGAATCATGCAGGACTGAAATTTTTGATGTTTTTCTACTCCTCTCATGAGCCCAAACAAGTCTCTAAAAGCATGAGTTTGCAACTACTTTACTTTTGGAGAAAATTCAAAACATTCAACTATTCAATAGAGCCCAATAGCAAAAATCAGGTTTTGAATGAAGAATCACATTTCTTGGTAAAATCATGCAGGATTGAAATTTTTGATGGTTTTTTACTCCTCTCAACAGCCCAAACAAGTTTCTAAAAGGATGAGTTTGCAACTACTTTACTTTTGGAGAAAATTCAAAACATTCATTATTCAATAGGGCCCAAACTATCAAAAACGAGCGGTTTGAATGAACACACATTTCTTGGTAGAATCATGCAGGACTGAAATTTTTGATGTTTTTCTACTCCTCTCATGAGCCCAAACAAGTCTCTAAAAGCATGAGTTTGCAACTACTTTACTTTTGGAGAAAATTCAAAACATTCATTACTCAAAAGAGCCCAATAGCAAAAACCAGCGTTTTGAATGAAGAATCACATTTCTTGGTAGAATCATGCAGGATTGAAATTTTTGATGGTTTTTTACTCCTCTCAACAGCCCAAACAAGTTTCTAAAAGGATGAGTTTGCAACTACTTTACTTTTGGAGAAAATTCAAAACATTCATTATTCAATAGGGCCCAAACTATCAAAAACCAGCGGTTTCAATGAACACACATTTCTTGGTAGAATCATGCAGGACTGAAATTTTTGATGTTTTTCTACTCCTCTCATGAGCCCAAACAAGTCTCTAAAAGCATGAGTTTGCAACTACTTTACTTTTGGAGAAAATTCAAAACATTCACTATTCAATAGAGCCCAATAGCAAAAATCAGGTTTTGAATGAAGAATCACATTTCTTGGTAAAATCATGCAGGATTGAAATTTTTGATGGTTTTTTACTCCTCTCAACAGCCCAAACAAGTTTCTAAAAGGATGAGTTTGCAACTACTTTACTTTTGGAGAAAATTCAAAACATTAATTATTCAATAGGGCCCAAACTATCAAAAACCAGCGGTTTGAATGAACACACATTTCTTGGTAGAATCATGCAGGACTGAAATTTTTGATGTTTTTCTACTCCTCTCATGAGCCCAAACAAGTCTCTAAAAGCATGAGTTTGCAACTACTTTACTCTTGGAGAAAATTCAAAACATTCATTACTCAAAAGAGCCCAATAGCAAAAACCAGCGTTTTGAATGAAGAATCACATTTCTTGGTAGAATCATGCAGGATTGAAATTTTTGATGGTTTTTTACTCCTCTCAACAGCCCAAACAAGTTTCTAAAAGGATGAGTTTGCAACTACTTTACTTTTGGAGAAAATTCAAAACATTCATTATTCAATAGGGCCCAAACTATCAAAAACCAGCGGTTTCAATGAACACACATTTTTTAGTAGAATCATGCAGGACTGAAATTTTTGATGTTTTTCTACTCCTCTCATGAGCCCAAACAAGTCTCTAAAAGCATGAGTTTGCAACTACTTTACTTTTGGAGAAAATTCAAAACATTCATTATTCAATAGAGCCCAATAGCAAAAATCAGGTTTTGAATGAAGAATCACATTTCTTGGTAGAATCATGCAGGATTGAAATTTTTGATGGTTTTTTACTCCTCTCAACAGCCCAAACAAGTTTCTAAAAGCATGAGTTTGCAACTACTTTACTTTTGGAGAAAATTCAAAACATTCATTATTCAATAGAGCCCAATAGCAAAAATCAGGTTTTGAATGAAGAATCACATTTCTTGGTAAAATCATGCAGGATTGAAATTTTTGATGGTTTTTTACTCCTCTCAACAGCCCAAACAAGTTTCTAAAAGGATGAGTTTGCAACTACTTTACTTTTGGAGAAAATTCAAAACATTCATTATTCAATAGGGCCCAAACTATCAATAACCAGCGGTTTCAATGAACACACATTTCTTGGTAGAATCATGCAGGACTGAAATTTTTGATGTTTTTCTACTCCTCTCATGAGCCCAAACAAGTCTCTAAAAGCATGAGTTTGCAACTACTTTACTTTTGGAGAAAATTCAAAACATTCAACTATTCAATAGAGCCCAATAGCAAAAATCAGGTTTTGAATGAAGAATCACATTTCTTGGTAAAATCATGCAGGATTGAAATTTTTGATGGTTTTTTACTCCTCTCAACAGCCCAAACAAGTTTCTAAAAGGATGAGTTTGCAACTACTTTACTTTTGGAGAAAATTCAAAACATTCATTATTCAATAGGGCCCAAACTATCAAAAACGAGCGGTTTGAATGAACACACATTTCTTGGTAGAATCATGCAGGACTGAAATTTTTGATGTTTTTCTACTCCTCTCATGAGCCCAAACAAGTCTCTAAAAGCATGAGTTTGCAACTACTTTACTTTTGGAGAAAATTCAAAACATTCATTACTCAAAAGAGCCCAATAGCAAAAACCAGCGTTTTGAATGAAGAATCACATTTCTTGGTAGAATCATGCAGGATTGAAATTTTTGATGGTTTTTTACTCCTCTCAACAGCCCAAACAAGTTTCTAAAAGGATGAGTTTGCAACTACTTTACTTTTGGAGAAAATTCAAAACATTCATTATTCAATAGGGCCCAAACTATCAAAAACCAGCGGTTTCAATGAACACACATTTCTTGGTAGAATCATGCAGGACTGAAATTTTTGATGTTTTTCTACTCCTCTCATGAGCCCAAACAAGTCTCTAAAAGAATGAGTTTGCAACTACTTTACTTTTGGAGAAAATTCAAAACATTCATTATTCAATAGAGCCCAATAGCAAAAATCAGGTTTTGAATGAAGAATCACATTTCTTGGTAGAATCATGCAGGATTGAAATTTTTGATGGTTTTTTTACTCCTCTCAACAGCCCAAACAAGTTTCTAAAAGGATGAGTTTGCAACTACTTTACTTTTGGAGAAAATTCAAAACATTCATTATTCAATAGGGCCCAAACTATCAAAAACCAGCGGTTTCAATGAACACACATTTCTTGGTAGAATCATGCAGGACTGAAATTTTTGATGTTTTTCTACTCCTCTCATGAGCCCAAACAAGTCTCTAAAAGCATGAGTTTGCAACTACTTTACTTTTGGAGAAAATTCAAAACATTCATTATTCAATAGAGCCCAATAGCAAAAATCAGGTTTTGAATGAAGAATCACATTTCTTGGTAGAATCATGCAGGATTGAAATTTTTGATGGTTTTTTACTCCTCTCAACAGCCCAAACAAGTTTCTAAAAGGATGAGTTTGCAACTACTTTACTTTTGGAGAAAATTCAAAACATTCATTATTCAATAGGGCCCAAACTATCAAAAACCAGCGGTTTCAATGAACACACATTTCTTGGTAGAATCATGCAGGACTGAAATTTTTGATGTTTTTCTACTCCTCTCATGAGCCCAAACAAGTCTCTAAAAGCATGAGTTTGCAACTACTTTACTTTTGGAGAAAATTCAAAACATTCACTATTCAATAGAGCCCAATAGCAAAAATCAGGTTTTGAATGAAGAATCACATTTCTTGGTAAAATCATGCAGGATTGAAATTTTTGATGGTTTTTTACTCCTCTCAACAGCCCAAACAAGTTTCTAAAAGGATGAGTTTGCAACTACTTTACTTTTGGAGAAAATTCAAAACATGCATTATTCAATAGGGCCCAAACTATCAAAAACCAGCGGTTTCAATGAACACACATTTCTTGGTAGAATCATGCAGGACTGAAATTTTTGATGTTTTTCTACTCCTCTCATGAGCCCAAACAAGTCTCTAAAAGCATGAGTTTGCAACTACTTTACTTTTGGAGAAAATTCAAAACATTCATTATTCAATAGAGCCCAATAGCAAAAATCAGGTTTTGAATGAAGAATCACATTTCTTGGTAGAATCATGCAGGATTGAAATTTTTGATGGTTTTTTACTCCTCTCAACAGCCCAAACAAGTTTCTAAAAGGATGACTTTGCAACTACTTTACTTTTGGAGAAAATTCAAAATATTCATTATTCAATAGGGCCCAAAATATCAAAAACCAGCGGTTTGAATGAACACACATTTCTTGGTAGAATCGTGCAGGACTGAAATTTTTGATGTTTTTCTACTCCTCTCATGAGCCCAAACAAGTCTCTAAAAGGATGAGTTTGCAACTACTTTACTTTTGGAGAAAATTCAAAACATTCATTATTCAATAGAGCCCAATAGCAAAAACCAGCGTTTTGAATGAAGAATCACATTTCTTGGTAGAATCATGCAGGATTGAAATTTTTGATGTTTTTTTACTCCTCTCAACAGCCCAAACAAGTTTCTAAAAGGATGAGTTTGCAACTACTTTACTTTTGGAGAAAATTCAAAACATTCATTATTCAATAGGGCCCAAACTATCAAAAACCAGCGGTTTGAATGAACACACATTTCTTGGTAGAATCATGCAGGACTGAAATTTTTGATGTTTTTCTACTCCTCTCATGAGCCCAAACAAGTCTCTAAAAGCATGAGTTTGCAACTACTTTACTTTTGGAGAAAATTCAAAACATTCATTACTCAAAAGAGCCCAATAGCAAAAACCAGCGTTTTGAATGAAGAATCACATTTCTTGGTAGAATCATGCAGGATTGAAATTTTTGATGGTTTTTTACTCCTCTCAACAGCCCAAACAAGTTTCTAAAAGGATGAGTTTGCAACTGCTTTACTTTTGGAGAAAATTCAAAACATTCATTATTCAATAGGGCCCAAACTATCAAAAACCAGCGGTTTCAATGAACACACATTTCTTGGTAGAATCATGCAGGACTGAAATTTTTGATGTTTTTCTACTCCTCTCATGAGCCCAAACAAGTCTCTAAAAGCATGAGTTTGCAACTACTTTACTTTTGGAGAAAATTCAAAACATTCATTATTCAATAGAGCCCAATAGCAAAAATCAGGTTTTGAATGAAGAATCACATTTCTTGGTAAAATCATGCAGGATTGAAATTTTTGATGGTTTTTTACTCCTCTCAACAGCCCAAACAAGTTTCTAAAAGGATGAGTTTGCAACTACTTTACTTTTGGAGAAAATTCAAAACATTCATTATTCAATAGGGCCCAAACTATCAAAAACCAGCGGTTTGAATGAACACACATTTCTTGGTAGAATCATGCAGGACTGAAATTTTTGATGTTTTTCTACTCCTCTCATGAGCCCAAACAAGTCTCTAAAAGCATGAGTTTGCAACTACTTTACTTTTGGAGAAAATTCAAAACATTCATTACTCAAAAGAGCCCAATAGCAAAAACCAGCGTTTTGAATGAAGAATCACATTTCTTGGTAGAATCATGCAGGATTGAAATTTTTGATGGTTTTTTACTCCTCTCAACAGCCCAAACAAGTTTCTAAAAGGATGAGTTTGCAACTACTTTACTTTTGGAGAAAATTCAAAACATTCATTATTCAATAGGGCCCAAACTATCAAAAACCAGCGGTTTCAATGAACACACATTTCTTGGTAGAATCATGCAGGACTGAAATTTTTGATGTTTTTCTACTCCTCTCATGAGCCCAAACAAGTCTCTAAAAGCATGAGTTTGCAACTACTTTACTTTTGGAGAAAATTCAAAACATTCATTATTCAATAGAGCCCAATAGCAAAAATCAGGTTTTGAATGAAGAATCACATTTCTTGGTAAAATCATGCAGGATTGAAATTTTTGATGGTTTTTTACTCCTCTCAACAGCCCAAACAAGTTTCTAAAAGGATGAGTTTGCAACTACTTTACTTTTGGAGAAAATTCAAAACATTCATTATTCAATAGGGCCCAAACTATCAAAAACCAGCGGTTTCAATGAACACACATTTCTTGGTAGAATCATGCAGGAATGAAATTTTTGATGTTTTTCTACTCCTCTCATGAGCCCAAAGAAGTCTCTAAAAGCATGAGTTTGCAACTACTTTACTTTTGGAGAAAATTCAAAACATTCATTATTCAATAGAGCCCAATAGCAAAAATCAGGTTTTGAATGAAGAATCACATTTCTTGGTAGAATCATGCAGGATTGAAATTTTTGATGGTTTTTTACTCCTCTCAACAGCCCAAACAAGTTTCTAATAGGATGAGTTTGCAACTACTTTACTTTTGGAGAAAATTCAAAACATTCATTATTCAATAGGGCCCAAACTATCAAAAACCAGCGGTTTCAATGAACACACATTTCTTGGTAGAATCATGCAGGACTGAAATTTTTGATGTTTTTCTACTCCTCTCATGAGCCCAAACAAGTCTCTAAAAGCATGAGTTTGCAACTACTTTACTTTTGGAGAAAATTCAAAACATTCATTATTCAATAGAGCCCAATAGCAAAAATCAGGTTTTGAATGAAGAATCACATTTCTTGGTAGAATCATGCAGGATTGAAATTTTTGATGGTTTTTTACTCCTCTCAACAGCCCAAACAAGTTTCTAAAAGGATGAGTTTGCAACTACTTTACTTTTGGAGAAAATTCAAAACATTCATTATTCAATAGGGCCCAAACTATCAAAAACCAGCGGTTTCAATGAACACATTTCTTGGTAGAATCATGCAGGACTGAAATTTTTGATGTTTTTCTACTCCTCTCATGAGCCCAAACAAGTCTCTAAAAGCATGAGTTTGCAACTACTTTACTTTTGGAGAAAATTCAAAACATTCATTATTCAATAGAGCCCAATAGCAAAAATCAGGTTTTGAATGAAGAATCACATTTCTTGGTAGAATCATGCAGGATTGAAATTTTTGATGGTTTTTTACTCCTCTCAACAGCCCAAACAAGTTTCTAAAAGGATGAGTTTGCAACTACTTTACTTTTGGAGAAAATTCAAAACATTCATTTTTCACTAGGGCCCAAAATATCAAAAACCAGCGGTTTGAATGAACACACATTTCTTGGTAGAATCGTGCAGGACTGAAATTTTTGATGTTTTTCTACTCCTCTCATGAGCCCAAACAAGTGTCTAAAAGGATGAGTTTGCAACTACTTTACTTTTGGAGAAAATTCAAAACATTCATTATTCAATAGAGCCCAATAGCACAAACCAGCGTTTTGAATGAAGAATCACATTTCTTGGTAGAATCATGCAGGATTGAAATTTTTGATGGTTTTTTACTCCTCTCAACAGCCCAAACAAGTTTCTAAAAGGATGAGTTTGCAACTACTTTACTTTTGGAGAAAATTCAAAACATTCATTATTCAATAGGGCCCAAACTATCAAAAACCAGCGGTTTGAATGAACACACATTTCTTGGTAGAATCATGCAGGACTGAAATTTTTGATGTTTTTCTACTCCTCTCATGAGCCCAAACAAGTCTCTAAAAGCATGAGTTTGCAACTACTTTACTTTTGGAGAAAATTCAAAACATTCATTACTCAAAAGAGCCCAATAGCAAAAACCAGCGTTTTGAATGAAGAATCACATTTCTTGGTACAATCATGCAGGATTGACATTTTTGATGGTTTTTTACTCCTCTCAACAGCCCAAACAAGTTTCTAAAAGGATGAGTTTGCAACTACTTTACTTTTGGAGAAAATTCAAAACATTCATTATTCAATAGGGCCCAAACTATCAAAAACCAGCGGTTTCAATGAACACACATTTCTTGGTAGAATCATGCAGGACTGAAATTTTTGATGTTTTTCTACTCCTCTCATGAGCCCAAACAAGTCTCTAAAAGCATGAGTTTGCAACTACTTTACTTTTGGAGAAAATTCAAAACATTCATTATTCAATAGAGCCCAATAGCAAAAATCAGGTTTTGAATGAAGAATCACATTTCTTGGTAGAATCATGCAGGATTGAAATTTTTGATGGTTTTTTACTCCTCTCAACAGCCCAAACAAGTTTCTAAAAGGATGAGTTTGTAACTACTTTACTTTTGGAGAAAATTCAAAACATTCATTATTCAATAGGGCCCAAACTATCAAAAACCAGCGGTTTCAATGAACACACATTTCTTGGTAGAATCATGCAGGACTGAAATTTTTGATGTTTTTCTACTCCTCTCATGAGCCCAAACAAGTCTCTAAAAGCATGAGTTTGCAACTACTTTTGGAGAAAATTCAAAACATTCACTATTCAATAGAGCCCAATAGCAAAAATCAGGTTTTGAATGAAGAATCACATTTCTTGGTAAAATCATGCAGGATTGAAATTTTTGATGGTTTTTTACTCCTCTCAACAGCCCAAACAAGTTTCTAAAAGGATGAGTTTGCAACTACTTTACTTTTGGAGAAAATTCAAAACATTCATTATTCAATAGGGCCCAAACTATCAAAAACCAGCGGTTTCAATGAACACACATTTCTTGGTAGAATCATGCAGGACTGAAATTTTTGATGTTTTTCTACTCCTCTCATGAGCCCAAACAAGTCTCTAAAAGCATGAGTTTGCAACTACTTTACTTTTGGAGAAAATTCAAAACATTCATTATTCAATAGAGCCCAATAGCAAAAATCAGGTTTTGAATGAAGAATCACATTTCTTGGTAGAATCATGCAGGATTGAAATTTTTGATGGTTTTTTACTCCTCTCAACAGCCCAAACAAGTTTCTAAAAGGATGAGTTTGTAACTACTTTACTTTTGGAGAAAATTCAAAACATTCATTATTCAATAGGGCCCAAACTATCAAAAACCAGCGGTTTCAATGAACACACATTTCTTGGTAGAATCATGCAGGACTGAAATTTTTGATGTTTTTCTACTCCTCTCATGAGCCCAAACAAGTCTCTAAAAGCATGAGTTTGCAACTACTTTTGGAGAAAATTCAAAACATTCACTATTCAATAGAGCCCAATAGCAAAAATCAGGTTTTGAATGAAGAATCACATTTCTTGGTAAAATCATGCAGGATTGAAATTTTTGATGGTTTTTTACTCCTCTCAACAGCCCAAACAAGTTTCTAAAAGGATGAGTTTGCAACTACTTTACTTTTGGAGAAAATTCAAAACATTCATTATTCAATAGGGCCCAAACTATCAAAAACCAGCGGTTTCAATGAACACACATTTCTTGGTAGAATCATGCAGGACTGAAATTTTTGATGTTTTTCTACTCCTCTCATGAGCCCAAACAAGTCTCTAAAAGCATGAGTTTGCAACTACTTTACTTTTGGAGAAAATTCAAAACATTCATTATTCAATAGAGCCCAATAGCAAAAATCAGGTTTTGAATGAAGAATCACATTTCTTGGTAGAATCATGCAGGATTGAAATTTTTGATGGTTTTTTACTCCTCTCAACAGCCCAAACAAGTTTCTAAAAGGATGAGTTTGCAACTACTTTACTTTTGGAGAAAATTCAAAACATTCATTATTCAATAGGGCCCAAAATATCAAAAACCAGCGGTTTGAATGAACACACATTTCTTGGTAGAATCGTGCAGGACTGAAATTTTTGATGTTTTTCTACTCCTCTCATGAGCCCAAACAAGTCTCTAAAAGGATGAGTTTGCAACTACTTTACTTTTGGAGAAAATTCAAAACATTCATTATTCAATAGAGCCCAATAGCAAAAACCAGCGTTTTGAATGAAGAATCACATTTCTTGGTAGAATCATGCAGGATTGAAATTTTTGATGGTTTTTTACTCCACTCAACAGCCCAAACAAGTTTCTAAAAGGATGAGTTTGCAACTACTTTACTTTTGGAGAAAATTCAAAACATTCATTATTCAATAGGGCCCAAACTATCAAAAACCAGCGGTTTCAATGAACACACATTTCTTGGTAGAATCATGCAGGACTGAAATTTTTGATGTTTTTCTACTCCTCTCATGAGCCAAAACAAGTCTCTAAAAGCATGAGTTTGCAACTACTTTACTTTTGGAGAAAATTCAAAACATTCATTATTCAATAGAGCCCAATAGCAAAAATCAGGTTTTGAATGAAGAATCACATTTCTTGGTAGAATCATGCAGGATTGAAATTTTTGATGGTTTTTTACTCCTCTCAACAGCCCAAACAAGTTTCTAAAAGGATGAGTTTGTAACTACTTTACTTTTGGAGAAAATTCAAAACATTCATTATTCAATAGGGCCCAAACTATCAAAAACCAGCGGTTTCAATGAACACACATTTCTTGGTAGAATCATTCAGGACTGAAATTTTTGATGTTTTTCTACTCCTCTCATGAGCCCAAACAAGTCTCTAAAAGCATGAGTTTGCAACTACTTTACTTTTGGAGAAAATTCAAAACATTCATTATTCAATAGAGCCCAATAGCAAAAATCAGGTTTTGAATGAAGAATCACATTTCTTGGTAAAATCATGCAGGATTGAAATTTTTGATGGTTTTATACTCCTCTCAACAGCCCAAACAAGTTTCTAAAAGGATGAGTTTGCAACTACTTTACTTTTGGAGAAAATTCAAAACATTCATTATTCAATAAGGCCCAAACTATCAAAAACCAGCGGTTTCAATGAACACACATTTCTTGGTAGAATCATGCAGGACTGAAATTTTTGATGTTTTTCTACTCCTCTCATGAGCCCAAACAAGTCTCTAAAAGCATGAGTTTGCAACTACTTTACTTTTGGAGAAAATTCAAAACATTCATTACTCAAAAGAGCCCAATAGCAAAAACCAGCGTTTTGAATGAAGAATCACATTTCTTGGTAGAATCATGCAGGATTGAAATTTTTGATGGTTTTTTACTCCTCTCAACAGCCCAAACAAGTTTCTAAAAGGATGAGTTTGCAACTACTTTACTTTTGGAGAAAATTCAAAACATTCATTATTCAATAGGGCCCAAACTATCAAAAACCAGCGGTTTCAATGAACACACATTTCTTGGTAGAATCATGCAGGACTGAAATTTTTGATGTTTTTCTACTCTTCTCTTGAGCCCAAAAAAGTCTCTAAGAGCATGAGTTTGCAACTACTTTACTTTTGTAGAAAATTCAAAACATTCATTATTCAATAGAGCCCAATAGCAAAAATCAGGTTTTGAATGAAGAATCACATTTCTTGGTAGAATCATGCAGGATTGAAATTTTTGATGGTTTTTTACTCCTCTCAACAGCCCAAACAAGTTTCTAAAAGGATGAGTTTGCAACTACTTTACTTTTGGAGAAAATTCAAAACATTCATTATTCAATAGGGCCCAAACTATCAAAAACCAGCGGTTTCAATGAACACACATTTCTTGGTAGAATCATGCAGGACTGAAATTTTTGATGTTTTTCTACTCCTCTCATGAGCCCAAACAAGTCTCTAAAAGCATGAGTTTGCAACTACTTTTGGAGAAAATTCAAAACATTCACTATTCAATAGAGCCCAATAGCAAAAATCAGGTTTTGAATGAAGAATCACATTTCTTGGTAAAATCATGCAGGATTGAAATTTTTGATGGTTTTTTACTCCTCTCAACAGCCCAAACAAGTTTCTAAAAGGATGAGTTTGCAACTACTTTACTTTTGGAGAAAATTCAAAACATTCATTATTCAATAGGGCCCAAACTATCAAAAACCAGCGGTTTCAATGAACACACATTTCTTGGTAGAATCATGCAGGACTGAAATTTTTGATGTTTTTCTACTCCTCTCATGAGCCCAAACAAGTCTCTAAAAGCATGAGTTTGCAACTACTTTACTTTTGGAGAAAATTCAAAACATTCATTATTCAATAGAGCCCAATAGCAAAAATCAGGTTTTGAATGAAGAATCACATTTCTTGGTAGAATCATGCAGGATTGAAATTTTTGATGGTTTTTTACTCCTCTCAACAGCCCAAACAAGTTTCTAAAAGGATGAGTTTGCAACTACTTTACTTTTGGAGAAAATTCAAAACATTCATTATTCAATAGGGCCCAAAATATCAAAAACCAGCGGTTTAAATGAACACACATTTCTTGGTAGAATCGTGCAGGACTGAAATTTTTGATGTTTTTCTACTCCTCTCATGAGCCCAAACAAGTCTCTAAAAGGATGAGTTTGCAACTACTTTACTTTTGGAGAAAATTCAAAACATTCATTATTCAATAGAGCCCAATAGCAAAAACCAGCGTTTTGAATGAAGAATCACATTTCTTGGTAGAATCATGCAGGATTGAAATTTTTGATGGTTTTTTACTCCACTCAACAGCCCAAACAAGTTTCTAAAAGGATGAGTTTGCAACTACTTTACTTTTGGAGAAAATTCAAAACATTCATTATTCAATAGGGCCCAAACTATCAAAAACCAGCGGTTTCAATGAACACACATTTCTTGGTAGAATCATGCAGGACTGAAATTTTTGATGTTTTTCTACTCCTCTCATGAGCCCAAACAAGTCTCTAAAAGCATGAGTTTGCAACTACTTTACTTTTGGAGAAAATTCAAAACATTCATTATTCAATAGAGCCCAATAGCAAAAATCAGGTTTTGAATGAAGAATCACATTTCTTGGTAGAATCATGGAGGATTGAAATTTTTGATGGTTTTTTACTCCTCTCAACAGCCCAAACAAGTTTCTAAAAGGATGAGTTTGTAACTACTTTACTTTTGGAGAAAATTCAAAACATTCATTATTCAATAGGGCCCAAACTATCAAAAACCAGCGGTTTCAATGAACACACATTTCTTGGTAGAATCATTCAGGACTGAAATTTTTGATGTTTTTCTACTCCTCTCATGAGCCCAAACAAGTCTCTAAAAGCATGAGTTTGCAACTACTTTACTTTTGGAGAAAATTCAAAACATTCATTATTCAATAGAGCCCAATAGCAAAAATCAGGTTTTGAATGAAGAATCACATTTCTTGGTAAAATCATGCAGGATTGAAATTTTTGATGGTTTTATACTCCTCTCAACAGCCCAAACAAGTTTCTAAAAGGATGAGTTTGCAACTACTTTACTTTTGGAGAAAATTCAAAACATTCATTATTCAATAAGGCCCAAACTATAAAAAACCAGCGGTTTCAATGAACACACATTTCTTGGTAGAATCATGCAGGACTGAAATTTTTGATGTTTTTCTACTCCTCTCATGAGCCCAAACAAGTCTCTAAAAGCATGAGTTTGCAACTACTTTACTTTTGGAGAAAATTCAAAACATTCATTACTCAAAAGAGCCCAATAGCAAAAACCAGCGTTTTGAATGAAGAATCACATTTCTTGGTAGAATCATGCAGGATTGAAATTTTTGATGGTTTTTTACTCCTCTCAACAGCCCAAACAAGTTTCTAAAAGGATGAGTTTGCAACTACTTTACTTTTGGAGAAAATTCAAAACATTCATTATTCAATAGGGCCCAAACTATCAAAAACCAGCGGTTTCAATGAACACACATTTCTTGGTAGAATCATGCAGGACTGAAATTTTTGATGTTTTTCTACTCTTCTCTTGAGCCCAAAAAAGTCTCTAAGAGCATGAGTTTGCAACTACTTTACTTTTGTAGAAAATTCAAAACATTCATTATTCAATAGAGCCCAATAGCAAAAATCAGGTTTTGAATGAAGAATCACATTTCTTGGTAGAATCATGCAGGATTGAAATTTTTGATGGTTTTTTACTCCTCTCAACAGCCCAAACAAGTTTCTAAAAGGATGAGTTTGCAACTACTTTACTTTTGGAGAAAATTCAAAACATTCATTATTCAATAGGGCCCAAACTATCAAAAACCAGCGGTTTCAATGAACACACATTTCTTGGTAGAATCATGCAGGACTGAAATTTTTGATGTTTTTCTACTCCTCTCATGAGCCCAAACAAGTCTCTAAAAGCATGAGTTTGCAACTACTTTACTTTTGGAGAAAATTCAAAACATTCATTATTCAATAGAGCCCAATAGCAAAAATTAGGTTTTGAATGAAGAATCACATTTCTTGGTATAATCATGCAGGATTGAAATTTTTGATGGTTTTTTACTCCTATCAACAGCCCAAACAAGTTTCTAAAAGGATGAGTTTGCAACTACTTTACTTTTGGAGAAAATTCAAAACATTCATTATTCAATAGGGCCCAAACTATCAAAAACCAGCGGTTTCAATGAACACACATTTCTTGGTAGAATCATGCAGGACTGAAATTTTTGATGTTTTTCTACTCCTCTCATGAGCCCAAACAAGTCTCTAAAAGCATGAGTTTGCAACTACTTTACTTTTGGAGAAAATTCAAAACATTCATTATTCAATAGAGCCCAATAGCAAAAATCAGGTTTTGAATGAAGAATCACATTTCTTGGTAAAATCATGCAGGATTGAAATTTTTGATGGTTTTTTACTCCTCTCAACAGCCCAAACAAGTTTCTAAAAGGATGAGTTTGCAACTACTTTACTTTTGGAGAAAATTCAAAACATTCATTATTCAATAGGGCCCAAACTATCAAAAACCAGCGGTTTCAATGAACACGCATTTTTTAGTAGAATCATGCAGGACTGAAATTTTTGATGTTTTTCTACTCCTCTCATGAGCCCAAACAAGTCTCTAAAAGCATGAGTTTGCAACTACTTTACTTTTGGAGAAAATTCAAAACATTCATTATTCAATAGAGCCCAATAGCAAAAATCAGGTTTTGAATGAAGAATCACATTTCTTGGTAGAATCATGCAGGATTGAAATTTTTGATGGTTTTTTACTCCTCTCAACAGCCCAAACAAGTTTCTAAAAGCATGAGTTTGCAACTACTTTACTTTTGGAGAAAATTCAAAACATTCATTATTCAATAGAGCCCAATAGCAAAAATCAGGTTTTGAATGAAGAATCACATTTCTTGGTAAAATCATGCAGGATTGAAATTTTTGATGGTTTTTTACTCCTCTCAACAGCCCAAACAAGTTTCTAAAAGGATGAGTTTGCAACTACTTTACTTTTGGAGAAAATTCAAAACATTCATTATTCAATAGGGCCCAAACTATCAAAAACCAGCGGTTTCAATGAACACACATTTCTTGGTAGAATCATGCAGGACTGAAATTTTTGATGTTTTTCTACTCCTCTCATGAGCCCAAACAAGTCTCTAAAAGCATGAGTTTGCAACTACTTTACTTTTGGAGAAAATTCAAAACATTCAACTATTCAATAGAGCCCAATAGCAAAAATCAGGTTTTGAATGAAGAATCACATTTCTTGGTAAAATCATGCAGGATTGAAATTTTTGATGGTTTTTTACTCCTCTCAACAGCCCAAACAAGTTTCTAAAAGGATGAGTTTGCAACTACTTTACTTTTGGAGAAAATTCAAAACATTCATTATTCAATAGGGCCCAAACTATCAAAAACGAGCGGTTTGAATGAACACACATTTCTTGGTAGAATCATGCAGGACTGAAATTTTTGATGTTTTTCTACTCCTCTCATGAGCCCAAACAAGTCTCTAAAAGCATGAGTTTGCAACTACTTTACTTTTGGAGAAAATTCAAAACATTCATTACTCAAAAGAGCCCAATAGCAAAAACCAGCGTTTTGAATGAAGAATCACATTTCTTGGTAGAATCATGCAGGATTGAAATTTTTGATGGTTTTTTACTCCTCTCAACAGCCCAAACAAGTTTCTAAAAGGATGAGTTTGCAACTACTTTACTTTTGGAGAAAATTCAAAACATTCATTATTCAATAGGGCCCAAACTATCAAAAACCAGCGGTTTCAATGAACACACATTTCTTGGTAGAATCATGCAGGACTGAAATTTTTGATGTTTTTCTACTCCTCTCATGAGCCCAAACAAGTCTCTAAAAGCATGAGTTTGCAACTACTTTACTTTTGGAGAAAATTCAAAACATTCACTATTCAATAGAGCCCAATAGCAAAAATCAGGTTTTGAATGAAGAATCACATTTCTTGGTAAAATCATGCAGGATTGAAATTTTTGATGGTTTTTTACTCCTCTCAACAGCCCAAACAAGTTTCTAAAAGGATGAGTTTGCAACTACTTTACTTTTGGAGAAAATTCAAAACATTAATTATTCAATAGGGCCCAAACTATCAAAAACCAGCGGTTTGAATGAACACACATTTCTTGGTAGAATCATGCAGGACTGAAATTTTTGATGTTTTTCTACTCCTCTCATGAGCCCAAACAAGTCGCTAAAAGCATGAGTTTGCAACTACTTTACTCTTGGAGAAAATTCAAAACATTCATTACTCAAAAGAGCCCAATAGCAAAAACCAGCGTTTTGAATGAAGAATCACATTTCTTGGTACAATCATGCAGGATTGAAATTTTTGATGGTTTTTTACTCCTCTCAACAGCCCAAACAAGTTTCTAAAAGGATGAGTTTGCAACTACTTTACTTTTGGAGAAAATTCAAAACATTCATTATTCAATAGGGCCCAAACTATCAATAACCAGCGGTTTCAATGAACACACATTTCTTGGTAGAATCATGCAGGACTGAAATTTTTGATGTTTTTCTACTCCTCTCATGAGCCCAAACAAGTCTCTAAAAGCATGAGTTTGCAAATACTTTACTTTTGGAGAAAATTCAAAACATTCAACTATTCAATAGAGCCCAATAGCAAAAATCAGGTTTTGAATGAAGAATCACATTTCTTGGTAAAATCATGCAGGATTGAAATTTTTGATGGTTTTTTACTCCTCTCAACAGCCCAAACAAGTTTCTAAAAGGATGAGTTTGCAACTACTTTACTTTTGGAGAAAATTCAAAACATTCATTATTCAATAGGGCCCAAACTATCAAAAACGAGCGGTTTGAATGAACACACATTTCTTGGTAGAATCATGCAGGACTGAAATTTTTGATGTTTTTCTACTCCTCTCATGAGCCCAAACAAGTCTCTAAAAGCATGAGTTTGCAACTACTTTACTTTTGGAGAAAATTCAAAACATTCATTACTCAAAAGAGCCCAATAGCAAAAACCAGCGTTTTGAATGAAGAATCACATTTCTTGGTAGAATCATGCAGGATTGAAATTTTTGATGGTTTTTTACTCCTCTCAACAGCCCAAACAAGTTTCTAAAAGGATGAGTTTGCAACTACTTTACTTTTGGAGAAAATTCAAAACATTCATTATTCAATAGGGCCCAAACTATCAAAAACCAGCGGTTTCAATGAACACACATTTCTTGGTAGAATCATGCAGGACTGAAATTTTTGATGTTTTTCTACTCCTCTCATGAGCCCAAACAAGTCTCTAAAAGCATGAGTTTGCAACTACTTTACTTTTGGAGAAAATTCAAAACATTCATTATTCAATAGAGCCCAATAGCAAAAATCAGGTTTTGAATGAAGAATCACATTTCTTGGTAGAATCATGCAGGATTGAAATTTTTGATGGTTTTTTACTCCTCTCAACAGCCCAAACAAGTTTCTAAAAGGATGAGTTTGCAACTACTTTACTTTTGGAGAAAATTCAAAACATTCATTATTCAATAGGGCCCAAACTATCAAAAACCAGCGGTTTCAATGAACACACATTTCTTGGTAGAATCATGCAGGACTGAAATTTTTGATGTTTTTCTACTCCTCTCATGAGCCCAAACAAGTCTCTAAAAGCATGAGTTTGCAACTACTTTACTTTTGGAGAAAATTCAAAACATTCATTATTCAATAGAGCCCAATAGCAAAAATCAGGTTTTGAATGAAGAATCACATTTCTTGGTAGAATCATGCAGGATTGAAATTTTTGATGGTTTTTTACTCCTCTCAACAGCCCAAACAAGTTTCTAAAAGGATGAGTTTGCAACTACTTTACTTTTGGAGAAAATTCAAAACATTCATTATTCAATAGGGCCCAAACTATCAAAAACCAGCGGTTTCAATGAACACACATTTCTTGGTAGAATCATGCAGGACTGAAATTTTTGATGTTTTTCTACTCCTCTCATGAGCCCAAACAAGTCTCTAAAAGCATGAGTTTGCAACTACTTTACTTTTGGAGAAAATTCAAAACATTCACTATTCAATAGAGCCCAATAGCAAAAATCAGGTTTTGAATGAAGAATCACATTTCTTGGTAAAATCATGCAGGATTGAAATTTTTGATGGTTTTTTACTCCTCTCAACAGCCCAAACAAGTTTCTAAAAGGATGAGTTTGCAACTACTTTACTTTTGGAGAAAATTCAAAACATTCATTATTCAATAGGGCCCAAACTATCAAAAACCAGCGGTTTCAATGAACACACATTTCTTGGTAGAATCATGCAGGACTGAAATTTTTGATGTTTTTCTACTCCTCTCATGAGCCCAAACAAGTCTCTAAAAGCATGAGTTTGCAACTACTTTACTTTTGGAGAAAATTCAAAACATTCATTATTCAATAGAGCCCAATAGCAAAAATCAGGTTTTGAATGAAGAATCACATTTCTTGGTAGAATCATGCAGGATTGAAATTTTTGATGGTTTTTTACTCCTCTCAACAGCCCAAACAAGTTTCTAAAAGGATGAGTTTGCAACTACTTTACTTTTGGAGAAAATTCAAAATATTCATTATTCAATAGGGCCCAAAATATCAAAAACCAGCGGTTTGAATGAACACACATTTCTTGGTAGAATCGTGCAGGACTGAAATTTTTGATGTTTTTCTACTCCTCTCATGAGCCCAAACAAGTCTCTAAAAGGATGAGTTTGCAACTACTTTACTTTTGGAGAAAATTCAAAACATTCATTATTCAATAGAGCCCAATAGCAAAAACCAGCGTTTTGAATGAAGAATCACATTTCTTGGTAGAATCATGCAGGATTGAAATTTTTGATGTTTTTTTACTCCTCTCAACAGCCCAAACAAGTTTCTAAAAGGATGAGTTTGCAACTACTTTACTTTTGGAGAAAATTCAAAACATTCATTATTCAATAGGGCCCAAACTATCAAAAACCAGCGGTTTGAATGAACACACATTTCTTGGTAGAATCATGCAGGACTGAAATTTTTGATGTTTTTCTACTCCTCTCATGAGCCCAAACAAGTCTCTAAAAGCATGAGTTTGCAACTACTTTACTTTTGGAGAAAATTCAAAACATTCATTACTCAAAAGAGCCCAATAGCAAAAACCAGCGTTTTGAATGAAGAATCACATTTCTTGGTAGAATCATGCAGGATTGAAATTTTTGATGGTTTTTTACTCCTCTCAACAGCCCAAACAAGTTTCTAAAAGGATGAGTTTGCAACTGCTTTACTTTTGGAGAAAATTCAAAACATTCATTATTCAATAGGGCCCAAACTATCAAAAACCAGCGGTTTCAATGAACACACATTTCTTGGTAGAATCATGCAGGACTGAAATTTTTGATGTTTTTCTACTCCTCTCATGAGCCCAAACAAGTCTCTAAAAGCATGAGTTTGCAACTACTTTACTTTTGGAGAAAATTCAAAACATTCATTATTCAATAGAGCCCAATAGCAAAAATCAGGTTTTGAATGAAGAATCACATTTCTTGGTAAAATCATGCAGGATTGAAATTTTTGATGGTTTTTTACTCCTCTCAACAGCCCAAACAAGTTTCTAAAAGGATGAGTTTGCAACTACTTTACTTTTGGAGAAAATTCAAAACATTCATTATTCAATAGGGCCCAAACTATCAAAAACCAGCGGTTTGAATGAACACACATTTCTTGGTAGAATCATGCAGGACTGAAATTTTTGATGTTTTTCTACTCCTCTCATGAGCCCAAACAAGTCTCTAAAAGCATGAGTTTGCAACTACTTTACTTTTGGAGAAAATTCAAAACATTCATTACTCAAAAGAGCACAATAGCAAAAACCAGCGTTTTGAATGAAGAATCACATTTCTTGGTAGAATCATGCAGGATTGAAATTTTTGATGGTTTTTTACTCCTCTCAACAGCCCAAACAAGTTTCTAAAAGGATGAGTTTGCAACTACTTTACTTTTGGAGAAAATTCAAAACATTCATTATTCAATAGGGCCCAAACTATCAAAAACCAGCGGTTTCAATGAACACACATTTCTTGGTAGAATCATGCAGGACTGAAATTTTTGATGTTTTTCTACTCCTCTCATGAGCCCAAACAAGTCTCTAAAAGCATGAGTTTGCAACTACTTTACTTTTGGAGAAAATTCAAAACATTCATTATTCAATAGAGCCCAATAGCAAAAATCAGGTTTTGAATGAAGAATCACATTTCTTGGTAAAATCATGCAGGATTGAAATTTTTGATGGTTTTTTACTCCTCTCAACAGCCCAAACAAGTTTCTAAAAGGATGAGTTTGCAACTACTTTACTTTTGGAGAAAATTCAAAACATTCATTATTCAATAGGGCCCAAACTATCAAAAACCAGCGGTTTCAATGAACACACATTTCTTGGTAGAATCATGCAGGACTGAAATTTTTGATGTTTTTCTACTCCTCTCATGAGCCCAAAGAAGTCTCTAAAAGCATGAGTTTGCAACTACTTTACTTTTGGAGAAAATTCAAAACATTCATTATTCAATAGAGCCCAATAGCAAAAATCAGGTTTTGAATGAAGAATCACATTTCTTGGTAGAATCATGCAGGATTGAAATTTTTGATGGTTTTTTACTCCTCTCAACAGCCCAAACAAGTTTCTAATAGGATGAGTTTGCAACTACTTTACTTTTGGAGAAAATTCAAAACATTCATTATTCAATAGGGCCCAAACTATCAAAAACCAGCGGTTTCAATGAACACACATTTCTTGGTAGAATCATGCAGGACTGAAATTTTTGATGTTTTTCTACTCCTCTCATGAGCCCAAACAAGTCTCTAAAAGCATGAGTTTGCAACTACTTTACTTTTGGAGAAAATTCAAAACATTCATTATTCAATAGAGCCCAATAGCAAAAATCAGGTTTTGAATGAAGAATCACATTTCTTGGTAGAATCATGCAGGATTGAAATTTTTGATGGTTTTTTACTCCTCTCAACAGCCCAAACAAGTTTCTAAAAGGATGAGTTTGCAACTACTTTACTTTTGGAGAAAATTCAAAACATTCATTATTCAATAGGGCCCAAACTATCAAAAACCAGCGGTTTCAATGAACACACATTTCTTGGTAGAATCATGCAGGACTGAAATTTTTGATGTTTTTCTACTCCTCTCATGAGCCCAAACAAGTCTCTAAAAGCATGAGTTTGCAACTACTTTACTTTTGGAGAAAATTCAAAACATTCATTATTCAATAGAGCCCAATAGCAAAAATCAGGTTTTGAATGAAGAATCACATTTCTTGGTAGAATCATGCAGGATTGAAATTTTTGATGGTTTTTTACTCCTCTCAACAGCCCAAACAAGTTTCTAAAAGGATGAGTTTGCAACTACTTTACTTTTGGAGAAAATTCAAAACATTCATTATTCACTAGGGCCCAAAATATCAAAAACCAGCGGTTTGAATGAACACACATTTCTTGGTAGAATCGTGCAGGACTGAAATTTTTGATGTTTTTCTACTCCTCTCATGAGCCCAAACAAGTGTCTAAAAGGATGAGTTTGCAACTACTTTACTTTTGGAGAAAATTCAAAACATTCATTATTCAATAGAGCCCAATAGCACAAACCAGCGTTTTGAATGAAGAATCACATTTCTTGGTAGAATCATGCAGGATTGAAATTTTTGATGGTTTTTTACTCCTCTCAACAGCCCAAACAAGTTTCTAAAAGGATGAGTTTGCAACTACTTTACTTTTGGAGAAAATTCAAAACATTCATTATTCAATAGGGCCCAAACTATCAAAAACCAGCGGTTTGAATGAACACACATTTCTTGGTAGAATCATGCAGGACTGAAATTTTTGATGTTTTTCTACTCCTCTCATGAGCCCAAACAAGTCTCTAAAAGCATGAGTTTGCAACTACTTTACTTTTGGAGAAAATTCAAAACATTCATTACTCAAAAGAGCCCAATAGCAAAAACCAGCGTTTTGAATGAAGAATCACATTTCTTGGTACAATCATGCAGGATTGACATTTTTGATGGTTTTTTACTCCTCTCAACAGCCCAAACAAGTTTCTAAAAGGATGAGTTTGCAACTACTTTACTTTTGGAGAAAATTCAAAACATTCATTATTCAATAGGGCCCAAACTATCAAAAACCAGCGGTTTCAATGAACACACATTTCTTGGTAGAATCATGCAGGACTGAAATTTTTGATGTTTTTCTACTCCTCTCATGAGCCCAAACAAGTCTCTAAAAGCATGAGTTTGCAACTACTTTACTTTTGGAGAAAATTCAAAACATTCATTATTCAATAGAGCCCAATAGCAAAAATCAGGTTTTGAATGAAGAATCACATTTCTTGGTAGAATCATGCAGGATTGAAATTTTTGATGGTTTTTTACTCCTCTCAACAGCCCAAACAAGTTTCTAAAAGGATGAGTTTGTAACTACTTTACTTTTGGAGAAAATTCAAAACATTCATTATTCAATAGGGCCCAAACTATCAAAAACCAGCGGTTTCAATGAACACACATTTCTTGGTAGAATCATGCAGGACTGAAATTTTTGATGTTTTTCTACTCCTCTCATGAGCCCAAACAAGTCTCTAAAAGCATGAGTTTGCAACTACTTTTGGAGAAAATTCAAAACATTCACTATTCAATAGAGCCCAATAGCAAAAATCAGGTTTTGAATGAAGAATCACATTTCTTGGTAAAATCATGCAGGATTGAAATTTTTGATGGTTTTTTACTCCTCTCAACAGCCCAAACAAGTTTCTAAAAGGATGAGTTTGCAACTACTTTACTTTTGGAGAAAATTCAAAACATTCATTATTCAATAGGGCCCAAACTATCAAAAACCAGCGGTTTCAATGAACACACATTTCTTGGTAGAATCATGCAGGACTGAAATTTTTGATGTTTTTCTACTCCTCTCATGAGCCCAAACAAGTCTCTAAAAGCATGAGTTTGCAACTACTTTACTTTTGGAGAAAATTCAAAACATTCATTATTCAATAGAGCCCAATAGCAAAAATCAGGTTTTGAATGAAGAATCACATTTCTTGGTAGAATCATGCAGGATTGAAATTTTTGATGGTTTTTTACTCCTCTCAACAGCCCAAACAAGTTTCTAAAAGGATGAGTTTGTAACTACTTTACTTTTGGAGAAAATTCAAAACATTCATTATTCAATAGGGCCCAAACTATCAAAAACCAGCGGTTTCAATGAACACACATTTCTTGGTAGAATCATGCAGGACTGAAATTTTTGATGTTTTTCTACTCCTCTCATGAGCCCAAACAAGTCTCTAAAAGCATGAGTTTGCAACTACTTTTGGAGAAAATTCAAAACATTCATTATTCAATAGAGCCCAATAGCAAAAATCAGGTTTTGAATGAAGAATCACATTTCTTGGTAAAATCATGCAGGATTGAAATTTTTGATGGTTTTTTACTCCTCTCAACAGCCCAAACAAGTTTCTAAAAGGATGAGTTTGCAACTACTTTACTTTTGGAGAAAATTCAAAACATTCATTATTCAATAGGGCCAAAACTATCAAAAACCAGCGGTTTCAATGAACACACATTTCTTGGTAGAATCATGCAGGACTGAAATTTTTGATGTTTTTCTACTCCTCTCATGAGCCCAAACAAGTCTCCAAAAGCATGAGTTTGCAACTACTTTACTTTTGGAGAAAATTCAAAACATTCATTATTCAATAGAGCCCAATAGCAAAAATCAGGTTTTGAATGAAGAATCACATTTCTTGGTAGAATCATGCAGGATTGAAATTTTTGATGGTTTTTTACTCCTCTCAACAGCCCAAACAAGTTTCTAAAAGGATGAGTTTGCAACTACTTTACTTTTGGAGAAAATTCAAAACATTCATTATTCACTAGGGCCCAAAATATCAAAAACCAGCGGTTTGAATGAACACACATTTCTTGGTAGAATCGTGCAGGACTGAAATTTTTGATGTTTTTCTACTCCTCTCATGAGCCCAAACAAGTGTCTAAAAGGATGAGTTTGCAACTACTTTACTTTTGGAGAAAATTCAAAACATTCATTATTCAATAGAGCCCAATAGCACAAACCAGCGTTTTGAATGAAGAATCACATTTCTTGGTAGAATCATGCAGGATTGAAATTTTTGATGGTTTTTTACTCCTCTCAACAGCCCAAACAAGTTTCTAAAAGGATGAGTTTGCAACTACTTTACTTTTGGAGAAAATTCAAAACATTCATTATTCAATAGGGCCCAAACTATCAAAAACCAGCGGTTTGAATGAACACACATTTCTTGGTAGAATCATGCAGGACTGAAATTTTTGATGTTTTTCTACTCCTCTCATGAGCCCAAACAAGTCTCTAAAAGCATGAGTTTGCAACTACTTTACTTTTGGAGAAAATTCAAAACATTCATTACTCAAAAGAGCCCAATAGCAAAAACCAGCGTTTTGAATGAAGAATCACATTTCTTGGTACAATCATGCAGGATTGACATTTTTGATGGTTTTTTACTCCTCTCAACAGCCCAAACAAGTTTCTAAAAGGATGAGTTTGCAACTACTTTACTTTTGGAGAAAATTCAAAACATTCATTATTCAATAGGGCCCAAACTATCAAAAACCAGCGGTTTCAATGAACACACATTTCTTGGTAGAATCATGCAGGACTGAAATTTTTGATGTTTTTCTACTCCTCTCATGAGCCCAAACAAGTCTCTAAAAGCATGAGTTTGCAACTACTTTACTTTTGGAGAAAATTCAAAACATTCATTATTCAATAGAGCCCAATAGCAAAAATCAGGTTTTGAATGAAGAATCACATTTCTTGGTAGAATCATGCAGGATTGAAATTTTTGATGGTTTTTTACTCCTCTCAACAGCCCAAACAAGTTTCTAAAAGGATGAGTTTGTAACTACTTTACTTTTGGAGAAAATTCAAAACATTCATTATTCAATAGGGCCCAAACTATCAAAAACCAGCGGTTTCAATGAACACACATTTCTTGGTAGAATCATGCAGGACTGAAATTTTTGATGTTTTTCTACTCCTCTCATGAGCCCAAACAAGTCTCTAAAAGCATGAGTTTGCAACTACTTATGGAGAAAATTCAAAACATTCATTATTCAATAGAGCCCAATAGCAAAAATCAGGTTTTGAATGAAGAATCACATTTCTTGGTAAAATCATGCAGGATTGAAATTTTTGATGGTTTTTTACTCCTCTCAACAGCCCAAACAAGTTTCTAAAAGGATGAGTTTGCAACTACTTTACTTTTGGAGAAAATTCAAAACATTCATTATTCAATAGGGCCCAAACTATCAAAAACCAGCGGTTTCAATGAACACACATTTCTTGGTAGAATCATGCAGGACTGAAATTTTTGATGTTTTTCTACTCCTCTCATGAGCCCAAACAAGTCTCTAAAAGCATGAGTTTGCAACTACTTTACTTTTGGAGAAAATTCAAAACATTCATTATTCAATAGAGCCCAATAGCAAAAATCAGGTTTTGAATGAAGAATCACATTTCTTGGTAAAATCATGCACGATTGAAATTTTTGATGGTTTTTTACTCCTCTCAACAGCCCAAACAAGTTTCTAAAAGGATGAGTTTGCAACTACTTTACTTTTGGAGAAAATTCAAAACATTCATTATTCAATAGGGCCCAAACTATCAAAAACCAGCGGTTTCAATGAACACACATTTCTTGGTAGAATCATGCAGGACTGAAATTTTTGATGTTTTTCTACTCCTCTCATGAGCCCAAACAAGTCTCTAAAAGCATGAGTTTGCAACTACTTTACTTTTGGAGAAAATTCAAAACATTCATTATTCAATAGAGCCCAATAGCAAAAATCAGGTTTTGAATGAAGAATCACATTTCTTGGTAGAATCATGCAGGATTGAAATTTTTGATGGTTTTTTACTCCTCTCAACAGCCCAAACAAGTTTCTAAAAGGATGAGTTTGCAACTACTTTACTTTTGGAGAAAATTCAAAACATTCATTATTCACTAGGGCCCAAAATATAAAACACCAGCGGTTTGAATGAACACACATTTCTTGGTAAAATCGTGCAGGACTGAAATTTTTGATGTTTTTCTACTCCTCTCATGAGCCCAAACAAGTGTCTAAAAGGATGAGTTTGCAACTACTTTACTTTTGGAGAAAATTCAAAACATTCATTATTCAATAGAGCCCAATAGCACAAACCAGCGTTTTGAATGAAGAATCACATTTCTTGGTAGAATCATGCAGGATTGAAATTTTTGATGGTTTTTTACTCCTCTCAACAGCCCAAACAAGTTTCTAAAAGGATGAGTTTGCAACTACTTTACTTTTGGAGAAAATTCAAAACATTCATTATTCAATAGGGCCCAAACTATCAAAAACCAGCGGTTTCAATGAACACACATTTCTTGGTAGAATCATGCAGGACTGAAATTTTTTATGTTTTTCTACTCCTCTCATGAGCCCAAACAAGTCTCTAAAAGCATGAGTTTGCAACTACTTTACTTTTGGAGAAAATTCAAAACATTCACTATTCAATAGAGCCCAATAGCAAAAATCAGGTTTTGAATGAAGAATCACATTTCTTGGTAAAATCATGCAGGATTGAAATTTTTGATGGTTTTTTACTCCTCTCAACATCCCAAACAAGTTTCTAAAAGGATGAGTTTGCAACTACTTTACTTTTGGAGAAAATTCAAAACATTCATTATTCAATAGGGCCCAAACTATCAAAAACCAGCGGTTTCAATGAACACACATTTCTTGGTAGAATCATGCAGGACTGAAATTTTTGATGTTTTTCTACTCCTCTCATGAGCCCAAACAAGTCTCTAAAAGCATGAGTTTGCAACTACTTTACTTTTGGAGAAAATTCAAAACATTCATTATTCAATAGAGCCCAATAGCAAAAATCAGGTTTTGAATGAAGAATCACATTTCTTGGTAGAATCATGCAGGATTGAAATTTTTGATGGTTTTTTACTCCTCTCAACAGCCCAAACAAGTTTCTAAAAGGATGAGTTTGCAACTACTTTACTTTTGGAGAAAATTCAAAACATTCATTATTCACTAGGGCCCAAAATATCAAAAACCAGCGGTTTGAATGAACACACATTTCTTGGTAGAATCGTGCAGGACTGAAATTTTTGATGTTTTTCTACTCCTCTCATGAGCCCAAAGAAGTCTCTAAAAGGATGAGTTTGCAACTACTTTACTTTTGGAGAAAATTCAAAACATTCATTATTCAATAGAGCCCAATAGCACAAACCAGCGTTTTGAATGAAGAATCACATTTCTTGGTAGAATCATGCAGGATTGAAATTTTTGATGGTTTTTTACTCCTCTCAACAGCCCAAACAAGTTTCTAAAAGGATGAGTTTGCAACTACTTTACTTTTGGAGAAAATTCAAAACATTCATTATTCAATAGGGCCCAAACTATCAAAAACCAGCGGTTTGAATGAACACACATTTCTTGGTAGAATCATGCAGGACTGAAATTTTTGATGTTTTTCTACTCCTCTCATGAGCCCAAACAAGTCTCTAAAAGCATGAGTTTGCAACTACTTTACTTTTGGAGAAAATTCAAAACATTCATTACTCAAAAGAGCCCAATAGCAAAAACCAGCGTTTTGAATGAAGAATCACATTTCTTGGTACAATCATGCAGGATTGACATTTTTGATGGTTTTTTACTCCTCTCAACAGCCCAAACAAGTTTCTAAAAGGATGAGTTTGCAACTACTTTACTTTTGGAGAAAATTCAAAACATTCATTATTCAATAGGGCCCAAACTATCAAAAACCAGCGGTTTCAATGAACACACATTTCTTGGTAGAATCATGCAGGACTGAAATTTTTGATGTTTTTCTACTCCTCTCATGAGCCCAAACAAGTCTCTAAAAGCATGAGTTTGCAACTACTTTACTTTTGGAGAAAATTCAAAACATTCATTATTCAATAGAGCCCAATAGCAAAAATCAGGTTTTGAATGAAGAATCACATTTCTTGGTAGAATCATGCAGGATTGAAATTTTTGATGGTTTTTTACTCCTCTCAACAGCCCAAACAAGTTTCTAAAAGGATGAGTTTGTAACTACTTTACTTTTGGAGAAAATTCAAAACATTCATTATTCAATAGGGCCCAAACTATCAAAAACCAGCGGTTTCAATGAACACACATTTCTTGGTAGAATCATGCAGGACTGAAATTTTTGATGTTTTTCTACTCCTCTCATGAGCCCAAACAAGTCTCTAAAAGCATGAGTTTGCAACTACTTTTGGAGAAAATTCAAAACATTCATTATTCAATAGAGCCCAATAGCAAAAATCAGGTTTTGAATGAAGAATCACATTTCTTGGTAAAATCATGCAGGATTGAAATTTTTAATGGTTTTTTACTCCTCTCAACAGCCCAAACAAGTTTCTAAAAGGATGAGTTTGCAACTACTTTACTTTTGGAGAAAATTCAAAACATTCATTATTCAATAGGGCCCAAACTATCAAAAACCAGCGGTTTCAATGAACACACATTTCTTGGTAGAATCATGCAGGACTGAAATTTTTGATGTTTTTCTACTCCTCTCATGAGCCCAAACAAGTCTCTAAAAGCATGAGTTTGCAACTACTTTACTTTTGGAGAAAATTCAAAACATTCATTATTCAATAGAGCCCAATAGCAAAAATCAGGTTTTGAATGAAGAATCACATTTCTTGGTAAAATCATGCACGATTGAAATTTTTGATGGTTTTTTACTCCTCTCAACAGCCCAAACAAGTTTCTAAAAGGATGAGTTTGCAACTACTTTACTTTTGGAGAAAATTCAAAACATTCATTATTCAATAGGGCCCAAACTATCAAAAACCAGCGGTTTCAATGAACACACATTTCTTGGTAGAATCATGCAGGACTGAAATTTTTGATGTTTTTCTACTCCTCTCATGAGCCCAAACAAGTCTCTAAAAGCATGAGTTTGCAACTACTTTACTTTTGGAGAAAATTCAAAACATTCATTATTCAATAGAGCCCAATAGCAAAAATCAGGTTTTGAATGAAGAATCACATTTCTTGGTAGAATCATGCAGGATTGAAATTTTTGATGGTTTTTTACTCCTCTCAACAGCCCAAACAAGTTTCTAAAAGGATGAGTTTGCAACTACTTTACTTTTGGAGAAAATTCAAAACATTCATTATTCACTAGGGCCCAAAATATCAAAAACCAGCGGTTTGAATGAACACACATTTCTTGGTAAAATCGTGCAGGACTGAAATTTTTGATGTTTTTCTACTCCTCTCATGAGCCCAAACAAGTGTCTAAAAGGATGAGTTTGCAACTACTTTACTTTTGGAGAAAATTCAAAACATTCATTATTCAATAGAGCCCAATAGCACAAACCAGCGTTTTGAATGAAGAATCACATTTCTTGGTAGAATCATGCAGGATTGAAATTTTTGATGGTTTTTTACTCCTCTCAACAGCCCAAACAAGTTCCTAAAAGGATGAGTTTGCAACTACTTTACTTTTGGAGAAAATTCAAAACATTCATTATTCAATAGGGCCCAAACTATCAAAAACCAGCGGTTTCAATGAACACACATTTCTTGGTAGAATCATGCAGGACTGAAATTTTTTATGTTTTTCTACTCCTCTCATGAGCCCAAACAAGTCTCTAAAAGCATGAGTTTGCAACTACTTTACTTTTGGAGAAAATTCAAAACATTCATTATTCAATAGAGCCCAATAGCAAAAATCAGGTTTTGAATGAAGAGTCACATTTCTTGGTAGAATCATGCAGGATTGAAATTTTTGATGGTTTTTTACTCCACTCAACAGCCCAAACAAGTTTCTAAAAGGATGAGTTTGCAACTACTTTACTTTTGGAGAAAATTCAAAACATTCATTATTCAATAGGGCCCAAACTATCAAAAAAAAGCGGTTTCAATGAACACACATTTCTTGGTAGAATCATGCAGGACTGAAATTTTTGATGTTTTTCTACTCCTCTCATGAGCCCAAACAAGTCTCTAAAAGCATGAGTTTGCAACTACTTTACTTTTGGAGAAAATTCAAAACATTCACTATTCAATAGAGCCCAATAGCAAAAATCAGGTTTTGAATGAAGAATCACATTTCTTGGTAAAATCATGCAGGATTGAAATTTTTGATGGTTTTTTACTCCTCTCAACAGCCCAAACAAGTTTCTAAAAGGATGAGTTTGCAACTACTTTACTTTTGGAGAAAATTCAAAACATTCATTATTCAATAGGGCCCAAACTATCAAAAACCAGCAGTTTCAATGAACACACATTTCTTGGTAGAATCATGCAGGACTGAAATTTTTGATGTTTTTCTACTCCTCTCATGAGCCCAAACAAGTCTCTAAAAGCATGAGTTTGCAACTACTTTACTTTTGGAGAAAATTCAAAACATTCATTATTCAATAGAGCCCAATAGCAAAAATCAGGTTTTGAATGAAGAATCACATTTCTTGGTAGAATCATGCAGGATTGAAATTTTTGATGGTTTTTTACTCCTCTCAACAGCCCAAACAAGTTTCTAAAAGGATGAGTTTGCAACTACTTTACTTTTGGAGAAAATTCAAAACATTCATTATTCAATAGGGCCCAAAATATCAAAAACCAGCGGTTTGAATGAACACACATTTCTTGGTAGAATCGTGCAGGACTGAAATTTTTGATGTTTTTCTACTCCTCTCATGAGCCCAAACAAGTCTCTAAAAGGATGAGTTTGCAACTACTTTACTTTTGGAGAAAGTTCAAAACATTCATTATTCAATAGAGCCCAATAGCAAAAACCAGCGTTTTGAATGAAGAATCACATTTCTTGGTAGAATCATGCAGGATTGAAATTTTTGATGGTTTTTTACTCCACTCAACAGCCCAAACAAGTTTATAAAAGGATGAGTTTGCAACTACTTTACTTTTGGAGAAAATTCAAAACATTCATTATTCAATAGGGCCCAAACTATCAAAAACCAGCGGTTTCAATGAACACACATTTCTTGGTAGAATCATGCAGGACTGAAATTTTTGATGTTTTTCTACTCCTCTCATGAGCCCAAACAAGTCTCTAAAAGCATGAGTTTGCAACTACTTTACTTTTGGAGAAAATTCAAAACATTCATTACTCAAAAGAGCCCAATAGCAAAAACCAGCGTTTTGAATGAAGAATCACATTTCTTGGTAGAATCATGCAGGATTGAAATTTTTGATGGTTTTTTACTCCTCTCAACAGCACAAACAAGTTTCTAAAAGGATGAGTTTGCAACTACTTTACTTTTGGAGAAAATTCAAAACATTCATTATTCAATAGGGCCCAAACTATCAAAAACCAGCGGTTTCAATGAACACACATTTCTTGGTAGAATCATGCAGGACTGAAATTTTTGATGTTTTTCTACTCTTCTCTTGAGCCCAAAAAAGTCTCTAAGAGCATGAGTTTGCAACTACTTTACTTTTGTAGAAAATTCAAAACATTCATTATTCAATAGAGCCCAATAGCAAAAATCAGGTTTTGAATGAAGAATCACATTTCTTGGTAGAATCATGCAGGATTGAAATTTTTGATGGTTTTTTACTCCTCTCAACAGCCCAAACAAGTTTATAAAAGGATGAGTTTGCAACTACTTTACTTTTGGAGAAAATTCAAAACATTCATTATTCAATAGGGCCCAAACTATCAAAAACCAGCGGTTTCAATGAACACACATTTCTTGGTAGAATCATGCAGGACTGAAATTTTTGATGTTTTTCTACTCCTCTCATGAGCCCAAACAAGTCTCTAAAAGCATGAGTTTGCAACTACTTTACTTTTGGAGAAAAGTCAAAACATTCATTATTCAATAGAGCCCAATAGCAAAAATCAGGTTTTGAATGAAGAATCACATTTCTTGGTAAAATCATGCAGGATTGAAATTTGTGATGGTTTTTTACTCCTCTCAACAGCCCAAACAAGTTTCTAAAAGGATGAGTTTGCAACTACTTTACTTTTGGAGAAAATTCAAAACATTCATTATTCATTAGGGCCCAAACTATCAAAAACCAGCGGTTTCAATGAACACACATTTCTTGGTAGAATCATGCAGGACTGAAATTTTTGATGTTTTTCTACTCCTCTCATGAGCCCAAACAAGTCTCTAAAAGCATGAGTTTGCAACTACTTTACTTTTGGAGAAAATTCAAAACATTCACTATTCAATAGAGCCCAATAGCAAAAATCAGGTTTTGAATGAAGAATCACATTTCTTGGTAAAATCATGCAGGATTGAAATTTTTGATGGTTTTTTACTCCTCTCAACAGCCCAAACAAGTTTCTAAAAGGATGAGTTTGCAACTACTTTACTTTTGGAGAAAATTCAAAACATTCATTATTCAATAGGGCCCAAACTATCAAAAACCAGCGGTTTCAATGAACACACATTTCTTGGTAGAATAATGCAGGACTGAAATTTTTGATGTTTTTCTACTCCTCTCATGAGCCCAAACAAGTCTCTAAAAGCATGAGTTTGCAACTACTTTACTTTTGGAGAAAATTCAAAACATTCATTATTCAATAGAGCCCAATAGCAAAAATCAGGTTTTGAATGAAGAGTCACATTTCTTGGTAGAATCATACAGGATTGAAATTTTTGATGGTTTTTTACTCCACTCAACAGCCCAAACAAGTTTCTAAAAGGATGAGTTTGCAACTACTTTACTTTTGGAGAAAATTCAAAACATTCATTATTCAATAGGGCCCAAACTATCAAAAAAAAGCGGTTTCAATGAACACACATTTCTTGGTAGAATCATGCAGGACTGAAATTTTTGATGTTTTTCTACTCCTCTCATGAGCCCAAACAAGTCTCTAAAAGCATGAGTTTGCAACTACTTTACTTTTGGAGAAAATTCAAAACATTCACTATTCAATAGAGCCCAATAGCAAAAATCAGGTTTTGAATGAAGAATCACATTTCTTGGTAAAATCATGCAGGATTGAAATTTTTGATGGTTTTTTACTCCTCTCAACAGCCCAAACAAGTTTCTAAAAGGATGAGTTTGCAACTACTTTACTTTTGGAGAAAATTCAAAACATTCATTATTCAATAGGGCCCAAACTATCAAAAACCAGCGGTTTCAATGAACACACATTTCTTGGTAGAATCATGCAGGACTGAAATTTTTGATGTTTTTCTACTCCTCTCATGAGCCCAAACAAGTCTCTAAAAGCATGAGTTTGCAACTACTTTACTTTTGGAGAAAATTCAAAACATTCATTATTCAATAGAGCCCAATAGCAAAAATCAGGTTTTGAATGAAGAATCACATTTCTTGGTAGAATCATGCAGGATTGAAATTTTTGATGGTTTTTTACTCCTCTCAACAGCCCAAACAAGTTTCTAAAAGGATGAGTTTGCAACTACTTTACTTTTGGAGAAAATTCAAAACATTCATTATTCAATAGGGCCCAAAATATCAAAAACCAGCGGTTTGAATGAACACACATTTCTTGGTAGAATCGTGCAGGACTGAAATTTTTGATGTTTTTCTACTCCTCTCATGAGCCCAAACAAGTCTCTAAAAGGATGAGTTTGCAACTACTTTACTTTTGGAGAAAATTCAAAACATTCATTATTCAATAGAGCCCAATAGCAAAAACCAGCGTTTTGAATGAAGAATCACATTTCTTGGTAGAATCATGCAGGATTGAAATTTTTGATGGTTTTTTACTCCACTCAACAGCCCAAACAAGTTTCTAAAAGGATGAGTTTGCAACTACTTTACTTTTGGAGAAAATTCAAAACATTCATTATTCAATAGGGCCCAAACTATCAAAAACCAGCGGTTTCAATGAACACACATTTCTTGGTAGAATCATGCAGGACTGAAATTTTTGATGTTTTTCTACTCCTCTCATGAGCCCAAGCAAGTCTCTAAAAGCATGAGTTTGCAACTACTTTACTTTTGGAGAAAATTCAAAACATTCATTATTCAATAGAGCCCAATAGCAAAAATCAGGTTTTGAATGAAGAATCACATTTCTTGGTAGAATCATGCAGGATTGAAATTTTTGATGGTTTTTTACTCCTCTCAACAGCCCAAACAAGTTTCTAAAAGGATGAGTTTGTAACTACTCTACTTTTGGAGAAAATTCAAAACATTCATTATTCAATAAGGCCCAAACTATCAAAAACCAGCGGTTTCAATGAACACACATTTCTTGGTAGAATCATGCAGGACTGAAATTTTTGATGTTTTTCTACTCCTCTCATGAGCCCAAACAAGTCTCTAAAAGCATGAGTTTGCAACTACTTTACTTTTGGAGAAAATTCAAAACATTCATTACTCAAAAGAGCCCAATAGCAAAAACCAGCGTTTTGAATGAAGAATCACATTTCTTGGTAGAATCATGCAGGATTGAAATTTTTGATGGTTTTTTACTCCTCTCAACAGCCCAAACAAGTTTCTAAAAGGATGAGTTTGCAACTACTTTACTTTTGGAGAAAATTCAAAACATTCATTATTCAATAGGGCCCAAACTATCAAAAACCAGCGGTTTCAATGAACACACATTTCTTGGTAGAATCATGCAGGACTGAAATTTTTGATGTTTTTCTACTCTTCTCTTGAGCCCAAAAAAGTCTCTAAGAGCATGAGTTTGCAACTACTTTACTTTTGTAGAAAATTCAAAACATTCATTATTCAATAGAGCCCAATAGCAAAAATCAGGTTTTGAATGAAGAATCACATTTCTTGGTAGAATCATGCAGGATTGAAATTTTTGATGGTTTTTTACTCCTCTCAACAGCCCAAACAAGTTTCTAAAAGGATGAGTTTGCAACTACTTTACTTTTGGAGAAAATTCAAAACATTCATTATTCAATAGGGCCCAAACTATCAAAAACCAGCGGTTTCAATGAACACACATTTCTTGGTAGAATCATGCAGGACTGAAATTTTTGATGTTTTTCTACTCCTCTCATGAGCCCAAACAAGTCTCTAAAAGCATGAGTTTGCAACTACTTTACTTTTGGAGAAAAGTCAAAACATTCATTATTCAATAGAGCCCAATAGCAAAAATCAGGTTTTGAATGAAGAATCACATTTCTTGGTAAAATCATGCAGGATTGAAATTTTTGATGGTTTTTTACTCCTCTCAACAGCCCAAACAAGTTTCTAAAAGGATGAGTTTGCAACTACTTTACTTTTGGAGAAAATTCAAAACATTCATTATTCAATAGGGCCCAAACTATCAAAAACCAGCGGTTTCAATGAACACACATTTCTTGGTAGAATCATGCAGGACTGAAATTTTTGATGTTTTTCTACTCATCTCATGAGCCCAAACAAGTCTCTAAAAGCATGAGTTTGCAACTACTTTACTTTTGGAGAAAATTCAAAACATTCACTATTCAATAGAGCCCAATAGCAAAAATCAGGTTTTGAATGAAGAATCACATTTCTTGGTAAAATCATGCAGGATTGAAATTTTTGATGGTTTTTTACTCCTCTCAACAGCCCAAACAAGTTTCTAAAAGGATGAGTTTGCAACTACTTTACTTTTGGAGAAAATTCAAAACATTCATTATTCAATAGGGCCCAAAATATCAAAAACCAGCGGTTTGAATGAACACACATTTCTTGGTAGAATCGTGCAGGACTGAAATTTTTGATGTTTTTCTACTCCTCTCATGAGCCCAAACAAGTCTCTAAAAGCATGAGTTTGCAACTACTTTACTTTTGGAGAAAATTCAAAACATTCATTATTCAATAGAGCCCAATAGCAAAAACCAGCGTTTTGAATGAAGAATCACATTTCTTGGTAGAATCATGCAGGATTGAAATTTTTGATGGTTTTTTACTCCACTCAACAGCCCAAACAAGTTTCTAAAAGGATGAGTTTGCAACTACTTTACTTTTGGAGAAAATTCAAAACATTCATTATTCAATAGGGCCCAAACTATCAAAAACCAGCGGTTTCAATGAACACACATTTCTTGGTAGAATCATGCAGGACTGAAATTTTTGATGTTTTTCTACTCCTCTCATGAGCCCAAGCAAGTCTCTAAAAGCATGAGTTTGCAACTACTTTACTTTTGGAGAAAATTCAAAACATTCATTATTCAATAGAGCCCAATAGCAAAAATCAGGTTTTGAATGAAGAATCACATTTCTTGGTAGAATCATGCAGGATTGAAATTTTTGATGGTTTTTTACTCCTCTCAACAGCCCAAACAAGTTTCTAAAAGGATGAGTTTGTAACTACTCTACTTTTGGAGAAAATTCAAAACATTCATTATTCAATAAGGCCCAAACTATCAAAAACCAGCGGTTTCAATGAACACACATTTCTTGGTAGAATCATGCAGGACTGAAATTTTTGATGTTTTTCTACTCCTCTCATGAGCCCAAACAAGTCTCTAAAAGCATGAGTTTGCAACTACTTTACTTTTGGAGAAAATTCAAAACATTCATTACTCAAAAGAGCCCAATAGCAAAAACCAGCGTTTTGAATGAAGAATCACATTTCTTGGTAGAATCATGCAGGATTGAAATTTTTGATGGTTTTTTACTCCTCTCAACAGCCCAAACAAGTTTCTAAAAGGATGAGTTTGCAACTACTTTACTTTTGGAGAAAATTCAAAACATTCATTATTCAATAGGGCCCAAACTATCAAAAACCAGCGGTTTCAATGAACACACATTTCTTGGTAGAATCATGCAGGACTGAAATTTTTGATGTTTTTCTACTCTTCTCTTGAGCCCAAAAAAGTCTCTAAGAGCATGAGTTTGCAACTACTTTACTTTTGTAGAAAATTCAAAACATTCATTATTCAATAGAGCCCAATAGCAAAAATCAGGTTTTGAATGAAGAATCACATTTCTTGGTAGAATCATGCAGGATTGAAATTTTTGATGGTTTTTTACTCCTCTCAACAGCCCAAACAAGTTTCTAAAAGGATGAGTTTGCAACTACTTTACTTTTGGAGAAAATTCAAAACATTCATTATTCAATAGGGCCCAAACTATCAAAAACCAGCGGTTTCAATGAACACACATTTCTTGGTAGAATCATGCAGGACTGAAATTTTTGATGTTTTTCTACTCCTCTCATGAGCCCAAACAAGTCTCTAAAAGCATGAGTTTGCAACTACTTTACTTTTGGAGAAAAGTCAAAACATTCATTATTCAATAGAGCCCAATAGCAAAAATCAGGTTTTGAATGAAGAATCACATTTCTTGGTAAAATCATGCAGGATTGAAATTTTTGATGGTTTTTTACTCCTCTCAACAGCCCAAACAAGTTTCTAAAAGGATGAGTTTGCAACTACTTTACTTTTGGAGAAAATTCAAAACATTCATTATTCAATAGGGCCCAAACTATCAAAAACCTGCGGTTTCAATGAACACACATTTCTTGGTAGAATCATGCAGGACTGAAATTTTTGATGTTTTTCTACTCCTCTCATGAGCCCAAACAAGTCTCTAAAAGCATGAGTTTGCAACTACTTTACTTTTGGAGAAAATTCAAAACATTCACTATTCAATAGAGCCCAATAGCAAAAATCAGGTTTTGAATGAAGAATCACATTTCTTGGTAAAATCATGCAGGATTGAAATTTTTGATGGTTTTTTACTCCTCTCAACAGCCCAAACAAGTTTCTAAAAGGATGAGTTTGCAACTACTTTACTTTTGGAGAAAATTCAAAACATTCATTATTCAATAGGGCCCAAAATATCAAAAACCAGCGGTTTGAATGAACACACATTTCTTGGTAGAATCGTGCAGGACTGAAATTTTTGATGTTTTTCTACTCCTCTCATGAGCCCAAACAAGTCTCTAAAAGCATGAGTTTGCAACTACTTTACTTTTGGAGAAAAGTCAAAACATTCATTATTCAATAGAGCCCAATAGCAAAAATCAGGTTTTGAATGAAGAATCACATTTCTTGGTAGAATCATGCAGGATTGAAATTTTTGATGGTTTTTTACTCCTCTCAACAGCCCAAACAAGTTTCTAAAAGGATGAGTTTGCAACTACTTTACTTTTGGAGAAAATTCAAAACATTCATTATTCACTAGGGCCCAAAATATCAAAAACCAGCGGTTTGAATGAACACACATTTCTTGGTAGAATCGTGCAGGACTGAAATTTTTGATGTTTTTCTACTCCTCTCATGAGCCCAAACAAGTGTCTAAAAGGATGAGTTTGCAACTACTTTACTTTTGGAGAAAATTCAAAACATTCATTATTCAATAGAGCCCAATAGCACAAACCAGCGTTTTGAATGAAGAATCACATTTCTTGGTAGAATCATGCAGGATTGAAATTTTTGATGGTTTTTTACTCCTCTCAACAGCCCAAACAAGTTTCTAAAAGGATGAGTTTGCAACTACTTTACTTTTGGAGAAAATTCAAAACATTCATTATTCAATAGGGCCCAAACTATCAAAAACCAGCGGTTTGAATGAACACACATTTCTTGGTAGAATCATGCAGGACTGAAATTTTTGATGTTTTTCTACTCCTCTCATGAGCCCAAACAAGTCTCTAAAAGCATGAGTTTGCAACTACTTTACTTTTGGAGAAAATTCAAAACATTCATTACTCAAAAGAGCCCAATAGCAAAAACCAGCGTTTTGAATGAAGAATCACATTTCTTGGTACAATCATGCAGGATTGACATTTTTGATGGTTTTTTACTCCTCTCAACAGCCCAAACAAGTTTCTAAAAGGATGAGTTTGCAACTACTTTACTTTTGGAGAAAATTCAAAACATTCATTATTCAATAGGGCCCAAACTATCAAAAACCAGCGGTTTCAATGAACACACATTTCTTGGTAGAATCATGCAGGACTGAAATTTTTGATGTTTTTCTACTCCTCTCATGAGCCCAAACAAGTCTCTAAAAGCATGAGTTTGCAACTACTTTACTTTTGGAGAAAATTCAAAACATTCATTATTCAATAGAGCCCAATAGCAAAAATCAGGTTTTGAATGAAGAATCACATTTCTTGGTAGAATCATGCAGGATTGAAATTTTTGATGGTTTTTTACTCCTCTCAACAGCCCAAACAAGTTTCTAAAAGGATCAGTTTGTAACTACTTTACTTTTGGAGAAAATTCAAAACATTCATTATTCAATAGGGCCCAAACTATCAAAAACCAGCGGTTTCAATGAACACACATTTCTTGGTAGAATCATGCAGGACTGAAATTTTTGATGTTTTTCTACTCCTCTCATGAGCCCAAACAAGTCTCTAAAAGCATGAGTTTGCAACTACTTTTGGAGAAAATTCAAAACATTCATTATTCAATAGAGCCCAATAGCAAAAATCAGGTTTTGAATGAAGAATCACATTTCTTGGTAAAATCATGCAGGATTGAAATTTTTGATGGTTTTTTACTCCTCTCAACAGCCCAAACAAGTTTCTAAAAGGATGAGTTTGCAACTACTTTACTTTTGGAGAAAATTCAAAACATTCATTATTCAATAGGGCCCAAACTATCAAAAACCAGCGGTTTCAATGAACACACATTTCTTGGTAGAATCATGCAGGACTGAAATTTTTGATGTTTTTCTACTCCTCTCATGAGCCCAAACAAGTCTCTAAAAGCATGAGTTTGCAACTACTTTACTTTTGGAGAAAATTCAAAACATTCATTATTCAATAGAGCCCAATAGCAAAAATCAGGTTTTGAATGAAGAATCACATTTCTTGGTAAAATCATGCACGATTGAAATTTTTGATGGTTTTTTACTCCTCTCAACAGCCCAAACAAGTTTCTAAAAGGATGAGTTTGCAACTACTTTACTTTTGGAGAAAATTCAAAACATTCATTATTCAATAGGGCCCAAACTATCAAAAACCAGCGGTTTCAATGAACACACATTTCTTGGTAGAATCATGCAGGACTGAAATTTTTGATGTTTTTCTACTCCTCTCATGAGCCCAAACAAGTCTCTAAAAGCATGAGTTTGCAACTACTTTACTTTTGGAGAAAATTCAAAACATTCATTATTCAATAGAGCCCAATAGCAAAAATCAGGTTTTGAATGAAGAATCACATTTCTTGGTAGAATCATGCAGGATTGAAATTTTTGATGGTTTTTTACTCCTCTCAACAGCCCAAACAAGTTTCTAAAAGGATGAGTTTGCAACTACTTTACTTTTGGAGAAAATTCAAAACATTCATTATTCAATAGGGCCCAAACTATCAAAAACCAGCGGTTTGAATGAACACACATTTCTTGGTAGAATCATGCAGGACTGAAATTTTTGATGTTTTTCTACTCCTCTCATGAGCCCAAACAAGTCTCTAAAAGCATGAGTTTGCAACTACTTTACTTTTGGAGAAAATTCAAAACATTCATTACTCAAAAGAGCCCAATAGCAAAAACCAGCGTTTTGAATGAAGAATCACATTTCTTGGTACAATCATGCAGGATTGACATTTTTGATGGTTTTTTACTCCTCTCAACAGCCCAAACAAGTTTCTAAAAGGATGAGTTTGCAACTACTTTACTTTTGGAGAAAATTCAAAACATTCATTATTCAATAGGGCCCAAACTATCAAAAACCAGCGGTTTCAATGAACACACATTTCTTGGTAGAATCATGCAGGACTGAAATTTTTGATGTTTTTCTACTCCTCTCATGAGCCCAAACAAGTCTCTAAAAGCATGAGTTTGCAACTACTTTACTTTTGGAGAAAATTCAAAACATTCATTATTCAATAGAGCCCAATAGCAAAAATCAGGTTTTGAATGAAGAATCACATTTCTTGGTAGAATCATGCAGGATTGAAATTTTTGATGGTTTTTTACTCCTCTCAACAGCCCAAACAAGTTTCTAAAAGGATGAGTTTGTAACTACTTTACTTTTGGAGAAAATTCAAAACATTCATTATTCAATAGGGCCCAAACTATCAAAAACCAGCGGTTTCAATGAACACACATTTCTTGGTAGAATCATGCAGGACTGAAATTTTTGATGTTTTTCTACTCCTCTCATGAGCCCAAACAAGTCTCTAAAAGCATGAGTTTGCAACTACTTTTGGAGAAAATTCAAAACATTCATTATTCAATAGAGCCCAACAGCAAAAATCAGGTTTTGAATGAAGAATCACATTTCTTGGTAAAATCATGCAGGATTGAAATTTTTGATGGTTTGTTACTCCTCTCAACAGCCCAAACAAGTTTCTAAAAGGATGAGTTTGCAACTACTTTACTTTTGGAGAAAATTCAAAACATTCATTATTCAATAGGGCCCAAACTATCAAAAACCAGCGGTTTCAATGAACACACATTTCTTGGCAGAATCATGCAGGACTGAAATTTTTGATGTTTTTCTACTCCTCTCATGAGCCCAAACAAGTCTCTAAAAGCATGAGTTTGCAACTACTTTACTTTTGGAGAAAATTCAAAACATTCATTATTCAATAGAGCCCAATAGCAAAAATCAGGTTTTGAATGAAGAATCACATTTCTTGGTAAAATCATGCACGATTGAAATTTTTGATGGTTTTTTACTCCTCTCAACAGCCCAAACAAGTTTCTAAAAGGATGAGTTTGCAACTACTTTACTTTTGGAGAAAATTCAAGAGGGGGCGTGGCTTGCAGGGGAGCAGAGCAGTCGTGTTTTCGGGAGCTCCTGCTCTTCCCTAACTTAAGCTAAAAGAAGATTGCTTATTTGTGGAGTAATTGGACTGCAAATCAAAGAGAACATGCCTGGACGAAGATATAAGAAGAAAAAAGCGGCCCCATGGGAGAAAAAACACTTGGCAGGACTAAGAGACTCCGGTGAGGCACCCGACCTAGGCCTTCCTCATGCTGAAGGTAAACAACAGAGGCCGCCACAATATTCTAATCACCGGCGGGGTGGAGGAGGGGAGGAATGCCCACGTGGAGTCCTGACAGCATGCAGAACGACAGCGGTGAATTCCCTTGCATCTGGCGCGGTCCCTGCTTCAGTTGATCGGAGCGGGGGGCCCGCGGGGAGAGCTGCGGCTGTGCAGTTGCGGGGAAGCAGCGGCAGTGAAGCTTGTGAAGCGGTCCCTGCTTTGACTGATGAGAGAGGGGAGACCGTCGTGAGAGCCGTGGCTGTGCAGCTGCGGGGAAGTAGCGGCGGTGGAGCTCCTGCAGCGCTGCGGTGTGGAGATCCTGCAGCGGTGAGTTCCCCTACTTGTGGAGCAGTCTCTGCTTCGGCTGCCGGGAGCGGGAGGATCAGGATGAAAGCCGCAGCTGTGCAGTTGCAGGGAAGCAGCGGCGGTGAAGCTTGTGGAGCGGTCCCTGCTTTAACTTATGAGAGAGGAGAGACCGACGTGAGAGCCGTGGCTGTGCAGCTGCAGGCGCCGCGGTGTGGAGCTGCATATACATCATCTTTGGGCCTGCAAAGAAGAACTCCAGATCCATTGGGAGTTTACACAGGAACCAAATCTTCGGCGGTGGATTCTTTTGTTCTGGCTTCAGTTGAGAGGTGCGGGGGAGCCGCGGCTAAGCCGCTACAGAAGAACATCAAAGAGAAATCTCCTGCAACACCGCCTTATGAACCGGCCGGTTCACCCTTTGTTACTGAGCATATGAAACCATCAGGAGACCAAACAGTGAGTGGGGTGTTGGCGGAGGAGCCCCCTGGGCTTAGTGCGGTCCCAGCTGTAGTTGTTAAAAGCCCGGGAAATTCAGTTGGAGTCATGGCCGTGCACCTGGGGGAGTATGGTTGTGGGGAAACCTCTGCATTGCCGCTGCATAAATATGCCGAAGGTTCATCTTTAATTACTTCTACTGCAACTTTAATAACCTCTAACGCATATCCCAACAGTGTTTTGCGATGCGATGCAGTGGAATTTATTCCGGCACATCCGTTTAACCAGCAATTAAATGGGGAGACAAATATAAAGCCACTACTGCATTGTGGGGGGGTCCCATCCCCCTCTGAGCTAGGTGATAGTGTGGAGCCTCAAAATGATATTAATAAGGGTCCACAAAAAAATGGATCTTTGCATTCGCCAAAAAAGGGGTTGGAGCAACCAGTTTCTGTTTCCACCAAACAATCACTGGCTGATTTCTGTTATAAGCTTTTTGCAGACATTAATAAAAAAACTGATGAGGACATTAGATCTAGACTCAACAATTCTGAAATTAAAGACCTGTCTCCTTCTCCTCCTCCTCTTCCTACTACTAACGCAGATTTAAACCATAACAAATCAGATATATCGTCTGATGGCGGGGAGGAGTCAGAAAGTGTTTGCTCTGATGGATCTCTTGAGGAGGTGGTCTCTACTATAAGCTCAGAAAGTGACTTGATTGATAGTAGTGTTATGGATGAGGCATTTTCAACATGTTCTTTTAATTCGGAGAGTTCTGTCGGCCATGGGGACTCTGGAGACGAGCAGATTTCTAACGAGGATAAACCTACTATAGCTAAAAAGAATAATGATGCTGATACTGAGGAGACATCTCTTGATTTATTGTCGCTGGACAATATAATGGTTTCTGGGGAGTATCCCGCTGACGATTTTCTGGTTAAATTATGCAAAGCTTTCTTGACCTCATTGAATGGCCTGGGAGTTGTCGGTGGGGGAGACTCGGGAACTGACAAAGTTAAAGCAATAGGAAACTTGATTAAGCAACTCATGAAGGACATATTATTGATAGTAGTCAGCGATAATATAATAAAACCTAACTCCACACCTGACATTTCTCTTCAAAGTGCAGAATCTACTTCTAAAAAATTTGAATTCTCGTCTTCTGAAAAAGCTTCAGATTTTCATGAACTCTCGGACTCTGTGAAGAAAATACAGAATGATATTGCCTCTTTTAGATGCTGCTTGTCCAATTTTGAGGATTTAAAGAGAAAGAATAATATAAAAATCAGAGGCATTCCTGAGTCAATCCAACCATCCCGACTTAAGGAGTACGTCTCTTCAATGGTGTCTTATTTAGTTCCGGAAACTAAAGGGAAAAACCTTATTGAGAAAATATTTAGGATTAGAAGACCTTCTTCTTTGCCACCTGATCTAGCCAGTGATGTCATCGTTTCATTCTATCCTAATTGGGTGAGCAATACCCTCCTTGGCGTATCCAGAGATTCAAACTTCCTCTCGTCACCTTACAGTAACTTAACTTTCTTCAAAGATCTATCCAGATTCACTATACAAAAACGCAGATCATTTTTCCAGACAACAACTTGGCTTCGAAATGCTCATATTAGTTATAATTGGACCCAATCATCAACATTACTTGTGAATTTTGCTTCCAAGTTGGTTCACATTCGATCTCCGGAGGAGGGTTTGGACTTCCTTAAAAATACCGGACTGATCCCTATTGTCTCTCCTTCTAATACTCTTCGTCCATCTGCGCAGGACCTCCGTCTCCATCATACATGAACTTTGGACTCCCTTGGATCTTCTCTATTGTGGACTGTCAGGGTTTGTTTCTCCTTATTTTGATTTGCAACTGAAATAACTTCAAGATTTGTGGTTGCTTGCTCCACTAAGATAATCTGAGAATAAAAAAAGCCGAACTTTCCTCCTCCTATTGGTCTTTGGGTACTGGATACTCGGACCAACGCGACAAGTTTGCATATAACATTTGAGTTACTTAAATTTTTTTTTTGTGTACTAGTATATGTATGCTTGTCCTCATACAATAGGAGTTTATTCACTCCTAAAACACTACAAAGAAACATACTGTTAGTCTTTGTCTTGGCTCTTCTTTATGGGGTTTTTCAATCCCCACTATATCGAAGAGACAAGACACTTTAGTATAGTTTATTTCCCTCCTTTCTTCCCTCTGTTCTACCCTTTGTACGTCTCAATAAAGCAACTTAAAACTTACTCCGAACCCCTTACCCTTCCTTTCCCTTTGCCTTATTGTAATATCTACACTTAAACATCAATGTTAAACTATTGCTGTTATCTTGAAAACTTAATAAAGTTCTTTGAAAATGGAGAAAATTCAAAACATTCATTATTCAATAGGGCCCAAACTATCAAAAACCAGCGGTTTCAATGAACACACATTTCTTGGTAGAATCATGCAGGACTGAAATTTTTGATGTTTTTCTACTCCTCTCATGAGCCCAAACAAGTCTCTAAAAGCATGAGTTTGCAACTACTTTACTTTTGGAGAAAATTCAAAACATTCATTATTCAATAGAGCCCAATAGCAAAAATCAGGTTTTGAATGAAGAATCACATTTCTTGGTAGAATCATGCAGGATTGAAATTTTTGATGGTTTTTTACTCCTCTCAACAGCCCAAACAAGTTTCTAAAAGGATGAGTTTGCAACTACTTTACTTTTGGAGAAAATTCAAAACATTCATTATTCACTAGGGCCCAAAATATCAAAAACCAGCGGTTTGAATGAACACACATTTCTTGGTAAAATCGTGCAGGACTGAAATTTTTGATGTTTTTCTACTCCTCTCATGAGCCCAAACAAGTGTCTAAAAGGATGAGTTTGCAACTACTTTACTTTTGGAGAAAATTCAAAACATTCATTATTCAATAGAGCCCAATAGCACAAACCAGCGTTTTGAATGAAGAATCACATTTCTTGGTAGAATCATGCAGGATTGAAATTTTTGATGGTTTTTTACTCCTCTCAACAGCCCAAACAAGTTCCTAAAAGGATGAGTTTGCAACTACTTTACTTTTGGAGAAAATTCAAAACATTCATTATTCAATAGGGCCCAAACTATCAAAAACCAGCGGTTTCAATGAACACACATTTCTTGGTAGAATCATGCAGGACTGAAATTTTTTATGTTTTTCTACTCCTCTCATGAGCCCAAACAAGTCTCTAAAAGCATGAGTTTGCAACTACTTTACTTTTGGAGAAAATTCAAAACATTCACTATTCAATAGAGCCCAATAGCAAAAATCAGGTTTTGAATGAAGAATCACATTTCTTGGTAAAATCATGCAGGATTGAAATTTTTGATGGTTTTTTACTCCTCTCAACAGCCCAAACAAGTTTCTAAAAGGATGAGTTTGCAACTACTTTACTTTTGGAGAAAATTCAAAACATTCATTATTCAATAGGGCCCAAACTATCAAAAACCAGCGGTTTCAATGAACACACATTTCTTGGTAGAATAATGCAGGACTGAAATTTTTGATGTTTTTCTACTCCTCTCATGAGCCCAAACAAGTCTCTAAAAGCATGAGTTTGCAACTACTTTACTTTTGGAGAAAATTCAAAACATTCATTATTCAATAGAGCCCAATAGCAAAAATCAGGTTTTGAATGAAGAGTCACATTTCTTGGTAGAATCATGCAGGATTGAAATTTTTGATGGTTTTTTACTCCACTCAACAGCCCAAACAAGTTTCTAAAAGGATGAGTTTGCAACTACTTTACTTTTGGAGAAAATTCAAAACATTCATTATTCAATAGGGCCCAAACTATCAAAAAAAAGCGGTTTCAATGAACACACATTTCTTGGTAGAATCATGCAGGACTGAAATTTTTGATGTTTTTCTACTCCTCTCATGAGCCCAAACAAGTCTCTAAAAGCATGAGTTTGCAACTACTTTACTTTTGGAGAAAATTCAAAACATTCACTATTCAATAGAGCCCAATAGCAAAAATCAGGTTTTGAATGAAGAATCACATTTCTTGGTAAAATCATGCAGGATTGAAATTTTTGATGGTTTTTTACTCCTCTCAACAGCCCAAACAAGTTTCTAAAAGGATGAGTTTGCAACTACTTTACTTTTGGAGAAAATTCAAAACATTCATTATTCAATAGGGCCCAAACTATCAAAAACCAGCAGTTTCAATGAACACACATTTCTTGGTAGAATCATGCAGGACTGAAATTTTTGATGTTTTTCTACTCCTCTCATGAGCCCAAACAAGTCTCTAAAAGCATGAGTTTGCAACTACTTTACTTTTGGAGAAAATTCAAAACATTCATTATTCAATAGAGCCCAATAGCAAAAATCAGGTTTTGAATGAAGAATCACATTTCTTGGTAGAATCATGCAGGATTGAAATTTTTGATGGTTTTTTACTCCTCTCAACAGCCCAAACAAGTTTCTAAAAGGATGAGTTTGCAACTACTTTACTTTTGGAGAAAATTCAAAACATTCATTATTCAATAGGGCCCAAAATATCAAAAACCAGCGGTTTGAATGAACACACATTTCTTGGTAGAATCGTGCAGGACTGAAATTTTTGATGTTTTTCTACTCCTCTCATGAGCCCAAACAAGTCTCTAAAAGGATGAGTTTGCAACTACTTTACTTTTGGAGAAAGTTCAAAACATTCATTATTCAATAGAGCCCAATAGCAAAAACCAGCGTTTTGAATGAAGAATCACATTTCTTGGTAGAATCATGCAGGATTGAAATTTTTGATGGTTTTTTACTCCACTCAACAGCCCAAACAAGTTTCTAAAAGGATGAGTTTGCAACTACTTTACTTTTGGAGAAAATTCAAAACATTCATTATTCAATAGGGCCCAAACTATCAAAAACCAGCGGTTTCAATGAACACACATTTCTTGGTAGAATCATGCAGGACTGAAATTTTTGATGTTTTTCTACTCCTCTCATGAGCCCAAGCAAGTCTCTAAAAGCATGAGTTTGCAACTACTTTACTTTTGGAGAAAATTCAAAACATTCATTATTCAATAGAGCCCAATAGCAAAAATCAGGTTTTGAATGAAGAATCACATTTCTTGGTAGAATCATGCAGGATTGAAATTTTTGATGGTTTTTTACTCCTCTCAACAGCCCAAACAAGTTTCTAAAAGGATGAGTTTGTAACTACTCTACTTTTGGAGAAAATTCAAAACATTCATTATTCAATAAGGCCCAAACTATCAAAAACCAGCGGTTTCAATGAACACACATTTCTTGGTAGAATCATGCAGGACTGAAATTTTTGATGTTTTTCTACTCCTCTCATGAGCCCAAACAAGTCTCTAAAAGCATGAGTTTGCAACTACTTTACTTTTGGAGAAAATTCAAAACATTCATTACTCAAAAGAGCCCAATAGCAAAAACCAGCGTTTTGAATGAAGAATCACATTTCTTGGTAGAATCATGCAGGATTGAAATTTTTGATGGTTTTTTACTCCTCTCAACAGCCCAAACAAGTTTCTAAAAGGATGAGTTTGCAACTACTTTACTTTTGGAGAAAATTCAAAACATTCATTATTCAATAGGGCCCAAACTATCAAAAACCAGCGGTTTCAATGAACACACATTTCTTGGTAGAATCATGCAGGACTGAAATTTTTGATGTTTTTCTACTCTTCTCTTGAGCCCAAAAAAGTCTCTAAGAGCATGAGTTTGCAACTACTTTACTTTTGTAGAAAATTCAAAACATTCATTATTCAATAGAGCCCAATAGCAAAAATCAGGTTTTGAATGAAGAATCACATTTCTTGGTAGAATCATGCAGGATTGAAATTTTTGATGGTTTTTTACTCCTCTCAACAGCCCAAACAAGTTTCTAAAAGGATGAGTTTGCAACTACTTTACTTTTGGAGAAAATTCAAAACATTCATTATTCAATAGGGCCCAAACTATCAAAAACCAGCGGTTTCAATGAACACACATTTCTTGGTAGAATCATGCAGGACTGAAATTTTTGATGTTTTTCTACTCCTCTCATGAGCCCAAACAAGTCTCTAAAAGCATGAGTTTGCAACTACTTTACTTTTGGAGAAAAGTCAAAACATTCATTATTCAATAGAGCCCAATAGCAAAAATCAGGTTTTGAATGAAGAATCACATTTCTTGGTAAAATCATGCAGGATTGAAATTTGTGATGGTTTTTTACTCCTCTCAACAGCCCAAACAAGTTTCTAAAAGGATGAGTTTGCAACTACTTTACTTTTGGAGAAAATTCAAAACATTCATTATTCAATAGGGCCCAAACTATCAAAAACCAGCGGTTTCAATGAACACACATTTCTTGGTAGAATCATGCAGGACTGAAATTTTTGATGTTTTTCTACTCCTCTCATGAGCCCAAACAAGTCTCTAAAAGCATGAGTTTGCAACTACTTTACTTTTGGAGAAAATTCAAAACATTCACTATTCAATAGAGCCCAATAGCAAAAATCAGGTTTTGAATGAAGAATCACATTTCTTGGTAAAATCATGCAGGATTGAAATTTTTGATGGTTTTTTACTCCTCTCAACAGCCCAAACAAGTTTCTAAAAGGATGAGTTTGCAACTACTTTACTTTTGGAGAAAATTCAAAACATTCATTATTCAATAGGGCCCAAACTATCAAAAACCAGCGGTTTCAATGAACACACATTTCTTGGTAGAATAATGCAGGACTGAAATTTTTGATGTTTTTCTACTCCTCTCATGAGCCCAAACAAGTCTCTAAAAGCATGAGTTTGCAACTACTTTACTTTTGGAGAAAATTCAAAACATTCATTATTCAATAGAGCCCAATAGCAAAAATCAGGTTTTGAATGAAGAGTCACATTTCTTGGTAGAATCATACAGGATTGAAATTTTTGATGGTTTTTTACTCCACTCAACAGCCCAAACAAGTTTCTAAAAGGATGAGTTTGCAACTACTTTACTTTTGGAGAAAATTCAAAACATTCATTATTCAATAGGGCCCAAACTATCAAAAAAAAGCGGTTTCAATGAACACACATTTCTTGGTAGAATCATGCAGGACTGAAATTTTTGATGTTTTTCTACTCCTCTCATGAGCCCAAACAAGTCTCTAAAAGCATGAGTTTGCAACTACTTTACTTTTGGAGAAAATTCAAAACATTCACTATTCAATAGAGCCCAATAGCAAAAATCAGGTTTTGAATGAAGAATCACATTTCTTGGTAAAATCATGCAGGATTGAAATTTTTGATGGTTTTTTACTCCTCTCAACAGCCCAAACAAGTTTCTAAAAGGATGAGTTTGCAACTACTTTACTTTTGGAGAAAATTCAAAACATTCATTATTCAATAGGGCCCAAACTATCAAAAACCAGCGGTTTCAATGAACACACATTTCTTGGTAGAATCATGCAGGACTGAAATTTTTGATGTTTTTCTACTCCTCTCATGAGCCCAAACAAGTCTCTAAAAGCATGAGTTTGCAACTACTTTACTTTTGGAGAAAATTCAAAACATTCATTATTCAATAGAGCCCAATAGCAAAAATCAGGTTTTGAATGAAGAATCACATTTCTTGGTAGAATCATGCAGGATTGAAATTTTTGATGGTTTTTTACTCCTCTCAACAGCCCAAACAAGTTTCTAAAAGGATGAGTTTGCAACTACTTTACTTTTGGAGAAAATTCAAAACATTCATTATTCAATAGGGCCCAAAATATCAAAAACCAGCGGTTTGAATGAACACACATTTCTTGGTAGAATCGTGCAGGACTGAAATTTTTGATGTTTTTCTACTCCTCTCATGAGCCCAAACAAGTCTCTAAAAGGATGAGTTTGCAACTACTTTACTTTTGGAGAAAATTCAAAACATTCATTATTCAATAGAGCCCAATAGCAAAAACCAGCGTTTTGAATGAAGAATCACATTTCTTGGTAGAATCATGCAGGATTGAAATTTTTGATGGTTTTTTACTCCACTCAACAGCCCAAACAAGTTTCTAAAAGGATGAGTTTGCAACTACTTTACTTTTGGAGAAAATTCAAAACATTCATTATTCAATAGGGCCCAAACTATCAAAAACCAGCGGTTTCAATGAACACACATTTCTTGGTAGAATCATGCAGAACTGAAATTTTTGATGTTTTTCTACTCCTCTCATGAGCCCAAGCAAGTCTCTAAAAGCATGAGTTTGCAACTACTTTACTTTTGGAGAAAATTCAAAACATTCATTATTCAATAGAGCCCAATAGCAAAAATCAGGTTTTGAATGAAGAATCACATTTCTTGGTAGAATCATGCAGGATTGAAATTTTTGATGGTTTTTTACTCCTCTCAACAGCCCAAACAAGTTTCTAAAAGGATGAGTTTGTAACTACTCTACTTTTGGAGAAAATTCAAAACATTCATTATTCAATAAGGCCCAAACTATCAAAAACCAGCGGTTTCAATGAACACACATTTCTTGGTAGAATCATGCAGGACTGAAATTTTTGATGTTTTTCTACTCCTCTCATGAGCCCAAACAAGTCTCTAAAAGCATGAGTTTGCAACTACTTTACTTTTGGAGAAAATTCAAAACATTCATTACTCAAAAGAGCCCAATAGCAAAAACCAGCGTTTTGAATGAAGAATCACATTTCTTGGTAGAATCATGCAGGATTGAAATTTTTGATGGTTTTTTACTCCTCTCAACAGCCCAAACAAGTTTCTAAAAGGATGAGTTTGCAACTACTTTACTTTTGGAGAAAATTCAAAACATTCATTATTCAATAGGGCCCAAACTATCAAAAACCAGCGGTTTCAATGAACACACATTTCTTGGTAGAATCATGCAGGACTGAAATTTTTGATGTTTTTCTACTCTTCTCTTGAGCCCAAAAAAGTCTCTAAGAGCATGAGTTTGCAACTACTTTACTTTTGTAGAAAATTCAAAACATTCATTATTCAATAGAGCCCAATAGCAAAAATCAGGTTTTGAATGAAGAATCACATTTCTTGGTAGAATCATGCAGGATTGAAATTTTTGATGGTTTTTTACTCCTCTCAACAGCCCAAACAAGTTTCTAAAAGGATGAGTTTGCAACTACTTTACTTTTGGAGAAAATTCAAAACATTCATTATTCAATAGGGCCCAAACTATCAAAAACCAGCGGTTTCAATGAACACACATTTCTTGGTAGAATCATGCAGGACTGAAATTTTTGATGTTTTTCTACTCCTCTCATGAGCCCAAACAAGTCTCTAAAAGCATGAGTTTGCAACTACTTTACTTTTGGAGAAAAGTCAAAACATTCATTATTCAATAGAGCCCAATAGCAAAAATCAGGTTTTGAATGAAGAATCACATTTCTTGGTAAAATCATGCAGGATTGAAATTTTTGATGGTTTTTTACTCCTCTCAACAGCCCAAACAAGTTTCTAAAAGGATGAGTTTGCAACTACTTTACTTTTGGAGAAAATTCAAAACATTCATTATTCAATAGGGCCCAAACTATCAAAAACCAGCGGTTTCAATGAACACACATTTCTTGGTAGAATCATGCAGGACTGAAATTTTTGATGTTTTTCTACTCCTCTCATGAGCCCAAACAAGTCTCTAAAAGCATGAGTTTGCAACTACTTTACTTTTGGAGAAAATTCAAAACATTCACTATTCAATAGAGCCCAATAGCAAAAATCAGGTTTTGAATGAAGAATCACATTTCTTGGTAAAATCATGCAGGATTGAAATTTTTGATGGTTTTTTACTCCTCTCAACAGCCCAAACAAGTTTCTAAAAGGATGAGTTTGCAACTACTTTACTTTTGGAGAAAATTCAAAACATTCATTATTCAATAGGGCCCAAAATATCAAAAACCAGCGGTTTGAATGAACACACATTTCTTGGTAGAATCGTGCAGGACTGAAATTTTTGATGTTTTTCTACTCCTCTCATGAGCCCAAACAAGTCTCTAAAAGCATGAGTTTGCAACTACTTTACTTTTGGAGAAAATTCAAAACATTCATTATTCAATAGAGCCCAATAGCAAAAACCAGCGTTTTGAATGAAGAATCACATTTCTTGGTAGAATCATGCAGGATTGAAATTTTTGATGGTTTTTTACTCCACTCAACAGCCCAAACAAGTTTCTAAAAGGATGAGTTTGCAACTACTTTACTTTTGGAGAAAATTCAAAACATTCATTATTCAATAGGGCCCAAACTATCAAAAACCAGCGGTTTCAATGAACACACATTTCTTGGTAGAATCATGCAGGACTGAAATTTTTGATGTTTTTCTACTCCTCTCATGAGCCCAAGCAAGTCTCTAAAAGCATGAGTTTGCAACTACTTTACTTTTGGAGAAAATTCAAAACATTCATTATTCAATAGAGCCCAATAGCAAAAATCAGGTTTTGAATGAAGAATCACATTTCTTGGTAGAATCATGCAGGATTGAAATTTTTGATGGTTTTTTACTCCTCTCAACAGCCCAAACAAGTTTCTAAAAGGATGAGTTTGTAACTACTCTACTTTTGGAGAAAATTCAAAACATTCATTATTCAATAAGGCCCAAACTATCAAAAACCAGCGGTTTCAAAGAACACACATTTCTTGGTAGAATCATGCAGGACTGAAATTTTTGATGTTTTTCTACTCCTCTCATGAGCCCAAACAAGTCTCTAAAAGCATGAGTTTGCAACTACTTTACTTTTGGAGAAAATTCAAAACATTCATTACTCAAAAGAGCCCAATAGCAAAAACCAGCGTTTTGAATGAAGAATCACATTTCTTGGTAGAATCATGCAGGATTGAAATTTTTGATGGTTTTTTACTCCTCTCAACAGCCCAAACAAGTTTCTAAAAGGATGAGTTTGCAACTACTTTACTTTTGGAGAAAATTCAAAACATTCATTATTCAATAGGGCCCAAACTATCAAAAACCAGCGGTTTCAATGAACACACATTTCTTGGTAGAATCATGCAGGACTGAAATTTTTGATGTTTTTCTACTCTTCTCTTGAGCCCAAAAAAGTCTCTAAGAGCATGAGTTTGCAACTACTTTACTTTTGTAGAAAATTCAAAACATTCATTATTCAATAGAGCCCAATAGCAAAAATCAGGTTTTGAATGAAGAATCACATTTCTTGGTAGAATCATGCAGGATTGAAATTTTTGATGGTTTTTTACTCCTCTCAACAGCCCAAACAAGTTTCTAAAAGGATGAGTTTGCAACTACTTTACTTTTGGAGAAAATTCAAAACATTCATTATTCAATAGGGCCCAAACTATCAAAAACCAGCGGTTTCAATGAACACACATTTCTTGGTAGAATCATGCAGGACTGAAATTTTTGATGTTTTTCTACTCCTCTCATGAGCCCAAACAAGTCTCTAAAAGCATGAGTTTGCAACTACTTTACTTTTGGAGAAAAGTCAAAACATTCATTATTCAATAGAGCCCAATAGCAAAAATCAGGTTTTGAATGAAGAATCACATTTCTTGGTAAAATCATGCAGGATTGAAATTTTTGATGGTTTTTTACTCCTCTCAACAGCCCAAACAAGTTTCTAAAAGGATGAGTTTGCAACTACTTTACTTTTGGAGAAAATTCAAAACATTCATTATTCAATAGGGCCCAAACTATCAAAAACCAGCGGTTTCAATGAACACACATTTCTTGGTAGAATCATGCAGGACTGAAATTTTTGATGTTTTTCTACTCCTCTCATGAGCCCAAACAAGTCTCTAAAAGCATGAGTTTGCAACTACTTTACTTTTGGAGAAAATTCAAAACATTCACTATTCAATAGAGCCCAATAGCAAAAATCAGGTTTTGAATGAAGAATCACATTTCTTGGTAAAATCATGCAGGATTGAAATTTTTGATGGTTTTTTACTCCTCTCAACAGCCCAAACAAGTTTCTAAAAGGATGAGTTTGCAACTACTTTACTTTTGGAGAAAATTCAAAACATTCATTATTCAATAGGGCCCAAAATATCAAAAACCAGCGGTTTGAATGAACACACATTTCTTGGTAGAATCGTGCAGGACTGAAATTTTTGATGTTTTTCTACTCCTCTCATGAGCCCAAACAAGTCTCTAAAAGCATGAGTTTGCAACTACTTTACTTTTGGAGAAAAGTCAAAACATTCATTATTCAATAGAGCCCAATAGCAAAAATCAGGTTTTGAATGAAGAATCACATTTCTTGGTAGAATCATGCAGGATTGAAATTTTTGATGATTTTTTACTCCTCTCAACAGCCCAAACAAGTTTCTAAAAGGATGAGTTTGCAACTACTTTACTTTTGGAGAAAATTCAAAACATTCATTATTCAATAGGGCCCAAACTATCAAAAACCAGCGGTTTCAATGAACACACATTTCTTGGTAGAATCATGCAGGACTGAAATTTTTGATGTTTTTCTACTCCTCTCATGAGCCCAAACAAGTCTCTAAAAGCATGAGTTTGCAACTACTTTACTTTTGGAGAAAATTCAAAACATTCACTATTCAATAGAGCCCAATAGCAAAAATCAGGTTTTGAATGAAGAATCACATTTCTTGGTAAAATCATGCAGGATTGAAATTTTTGATGGTTTTTTACTCCTCTCAACAGCCCAAACAAGTTTCTAAAAGGATGAGTTTGCAACTACTTTACTTTTGGAGAAAATTCAAAACATTCATTATTCAATAGGGCCCAAACTATCAAAAACCAGCGGTTTCAATGAACACACATTTCTTGGTAGAATAATGCAGGACTGAAATTTTTGATGTTTTTCTACTCCTCTCATGAGCCCAAACAAGTCTCTAAAAGCATGAGTTTGCAACTACTTTACTTTTGGAGAAAATTCAAAACATTCATTATTCAATAGAGCCCAATAGCAAAAATCAGGTTTTGAATGAAGAGTCACATTTCTTGGTAGAATCATGCAGGATTGAAATTTTTGATGGTTTTTTACTCCACTCAACAGCCCAAACAAGTTTCTAAAAGGATGAGTTTGCAACTACTTTACTTTTGGAGAAAATTCAAAACATTCATTATTCAATAGGGCCCAAACTATCAAAAAAAAGCGGTTTCAATGAACACACATTTCTTGGTAGAATCATGCAGGACTGAAATTTTTGATGTTTTTCTACTCCTCTCATGAGCCCAAACAAGTCTCTAAAAGCATGAGTTTGCAACTACTTTACTTTTGGAGAAAATTCAAAACATTCACTATTCAATAGAGCCCAATAGCAAAAATCAGGTTTTGAATGAAGAATCACATTTCTTGGTAAAATCATGCAGGATTGAAATTTTTGATGGTTTTTTACTCCTCTCAACAGCCCAAACAAGTTTCTAAAAGGATGAGTTTGCAACTACTTTACTTTTGGAGAAAATTCAAAACATTCATTATTCAATAGGGCCCAAACTATCAAAAACCAGCAGTTTCAATGAACACACATTTCTTGGTAGAATCATGCAGGACTGAAATTTTTGATGTTTTTCTACTCCTCTCATGAGCCCAAACAAGTCTCTAAAAGCATGAGTTTGCAACTACTTTACTTTTGGAGAAAATTCAAAACATTCATTATTCAATAGAGCCCAATAGCAAAAATCAGGTTTTGAATGAAGAATCACATTTCTTGGTAGAATCATGCAGGATTGAAATTTTTGATGGTTTTTTACTCCTCTCAACAGCCCAAACAAGTTTCTAAAAGGATGAGTTTGCAACTACTTTACTTTTGGAGAAAATTCAAAACATTCATTATTCAATAGGGCCCAAAATATCAAAAACCAGCGGTTTGAATGAACACACATTTCTTGGTAGAATCGTGCAGGACTGAAATTTTTGATGTTTTTCTACTCCTCTCATGAGCCCAAACAAGTCTCTAAAAGGATGAGTTTGCAACTACTTTACTTTTGGAGAAAGTTCAAAACATTCATTATTCAATAGAGCCCAATAGCAAAAACCAGCGTTTTGAATGAAGAATCACATTTCTTGGTAGAATCATGCAGGATTGAAATTTTTGATGGTTTTTTACTCCACTCAACAGCCCAAACAAGTTTCTAAAAGGATGAGTTTGCAACTACTTTACTTTTGGAGAAAATTCAAAACATTCATTATTCAATAGGGCCCAAACTATCAAAAACCAGCGGTTTCAATGAACACACATTTCTTGGTAGAATCATGCAGGACTGAAATTTTTGATGTTTTTCTACTCCTCTCATGAGCCCAAGCAAGTCTCTAAAAGCATGAGTTTGCAACTACTTTACTTTTGGAGAAAATTCAAAACATTCATTATTCAATAGAGCCCAATAGCAAAAATCAGGTTTTGAATGAAGAATCACATTTCTTGGTAGAATCATGCAGGATTGAAATTTTTGATGGTTTTTTACTCCTCTCAACAGCCCAAACAAGTTTCTAAAAGGATGAGTTTGTAACTACTCTACTTTTGGAGAAAATTCAAAACATTCATTATTCAATAAGGCCCAAACTATCAAAAACCAGCGGTTTCAATGAACACACATTTCTTGGTAGAATCATGCAGGACTGAAATTTTTGATGTTTTTCTACTCCTCTCATGAGCCCAAACAAGTCTCTAAAAGCATGAGTTTGCAACTACTTTACTTTTGGAGAAAATTCAAAACATTCATTACTCAAAAGAGCCCAATAGCAAAAACCAGCGTTTTGAATGAAGAATCACATTTCTTGGTAGAATCATGCAGGATTGAAATTTTTGATGGTTTTTTACTCCTCTCAACAGCCCAAACAAGTTTCTAAAAGGATGAGTTTGCAACTACTTTACTTTTGGAGAAAATTCAAAACATTCATTATTCAATAGGGCCCAAACTATCAAAAACCAGCGGTTTCAATGAACACACATTTCTTGGTAGAATCATGCAGGACTGAAATTTTTGATGTTTTTCTACTCTTCTCTTGAGCCCAAAAAAGTCTCTAAGAGCATGAGTTTGCAACTACTTTACTTTTGTAGAAAATTCAAAACATTCATTATTCAATAGAGCCCAATAGCAAAAATCAGGTTTTGAATGAAGAATCACATTTCTTGGTAGAATCATGCAGGATTGAAATTTTTGATGGTTTTTTACTCCTCTCAACAGCCCAAACAAGTTTCTAAAAGGATGAGTTTGCAACTACTTTACTTTTGGAGAAAATTCAAAACATTCATTATTCAATAGGGCCCAAACTATCAAAAACCAGCGGTTTCAATGAACACACATTTCTTGGTAGAATCATGCAGGACTGAAATTTTTGATGTTTTTCTACTCCTCTCATGAGCCCAAACAAGTCTCTAAAAGCATGAGTTTGCAACTACTTTACTTTTGGAGAAAAGTCAAAACATTCATTATTCAATAGAGCCCAATAGCAAAAATCAGGTTTTGAATGAAGAATCACATTTCTTGGTAAAATCATGCAGGATTGAAATTTGTGATGGTTTTTTACTCCTCTCAACAGCCCAAACAAGTTTCTAAAAGGATGAGTTTGCAACTACTTTACTTTTGGAGAAAATTCAAAACATTCATTATTCAATAGGGCCCAAACTATCAAAAACCAGCGGTTTCAATGAACACACATTTCTTGGTAGAATCATGCAGGACTGAAATTTTTGATGTTTTTCTACTCCTCTCATGAGCCCAAACAAGTCTCTAAAAGCATGAGTTTGCAACTACTTTACTTTTGGAGAAAATTCAAAACATTCACTATTCAATAGAGCCCAACAGCAAAAATCAGGTTTTGAATGAAGAATCACATTTCTTGGTAAAATCATGCAGGATTGAAATTTTTGATGGTTTTTTACTCCTCTCAACAGCCCAAACAAGTTTCTAAAAGGATGAGTTTGCAACTACTTTACTTTTGGAGAAAATTCAAAACATTCATTATTCAATAGGGCCCAAACTATCAAAAACCAGCGGTTTCAATGAACACACATTTCTTGGTAGAATAATGCAGGACTGAAATTTTTGATGTTTTTCTACTCCTCTCATGAGCCCAAACAAGTCTCTAAAAGCATGAGTTTGCAACTACTTTACTTTTGGAGAAAATTCAAAACATTCATTATTCAATAGAGCCCAATAGCAAAAATCAGGTTTTGAATGAAGTCACATTTCTTGGTAGAATCATACAGGATTGAAATTTTTGATGGTTTTTTACTCCACTCAACAGCCCAAACAAGTTTCTAAAAGGATGAGTTTGCAACTACTTTACTTTTGGAGAAAATTCAAAACATTCATTATTCAATAGGGCCCAAACTATCAAAAAAAAGCGGTTTCAATGAACACACATTTCTTGGTAGAATCATGCAGGACTGAAATTTTTGATGTTTTTCTACTCCTCTCATGAGCCCAAACAAGTCTCTAAAAGCATGAGTTTGCAACTACTTTACTTTTGGAGAAAATTCAAAACATTCACTATTCAATAGAGCCCAATAGCAAAAATCAGGTTTTGAATGAAGAATCACATTTCTTGGTAAAATCATGCAGGATTGAAATTTTTGATGGTTTTTTACTCCTCTCAACAGCCCAAACAAGTTTCTAAAAGGATGAGTTTGCAACTACTTTACTTTTGGAGAAAATTCAAAACATTCATTATTCAATAGGGCCCAAACTATCAAAAACCAGCGGTTTCAATTAACACACATTTCTTGGTAGAATCATGCAGGACTGAAATTTTTGATGTTTTTCTACTCCTCTCATGAGCCCAAACAAGTCTCTAAAAGCATGAGTTTGCAACTACTTTACTTTTGGAGAAAATTCAAAACATTCATTATTCAATAGAGCCCAATAGCAAAAATCAGGTTTTGAATGAAGAATCACATTTCTTGGTAGAATCATGCAGGATTGAAATTTTTGATGGTTTTTTACTCCTCTCAACAGCCCAAACAAGTTTCTAAAAGGATGAGTTTGCAACTACTTTACTTTTGGAGAAAATTCAAAACATTCATTATTCAATAGGGCCCAAAATATCAAAAACCAGCGGTTTGAATGAACACACATTTCTTGGTAGAATCGTGCAGGACTGAAATTTTTGATGTTTTTCTACTCCTCTCATGAGCCCAAACAAGTCTCTAAAAGGATGAGTTTGCAACTACTTTACTTTTGGAGAAAATTCAAAACATTCATTATTCAATAGAGCCCAATAGCAAAAACCAGCGTTTTGAATGAAGAATCACATTTCTTGGTAGAATCATGCAGGATTGAAATTTTTGATGGTTTTTTACTCCACTCAACAGCCCAAACAAGTTTCTAAAAGGATGAGTTTGCAACTACTTTACTTTTGGAGAAAATTCAAAACATTCATTATTCAATAGGGCCCAAACTATCAAAAACCAGCGGTTTCAATGAACACACATTTCTTGGTAGAATCATGCAGGACTGAAATTTTTGATGTTTTTCTACTCCTCTCATGAGCCCAAGCAAGTCTCTAAAAGCATGAGTTTGCAACTACTTTACTTTTGGAGAAAATTCAAAACATTCATTATTCAATAGAGCCCAATAGCAAAAATCAGGTTTTGAATGAAGAATCACATTTCTTGGTAGAATCATGCAGGATTGAAATTTTTGATGGTTTTTTACTCCTCTCAACAGCCCAAACAAGTTTCTAAAAGGATGAGTTTGTAACTACTCTACTTTTGGAGAAAATTCAAAACATTCATTATTCAATAAGGCCCAAACTATCAAAAACCAGCGGTTTCAAAGAACACACATTTCTTGGTAGAATCATGCAGGACTGAAATTTTTGATGTTTTTCTACTCCTCTCATGAGCCCAAACAAGTCTCTAAAAGCATGAGTTTGCAACTACTTTACTTTTGGAGAAAATTCAAAACATTCATTACTCAAAAGAGCCCAATAGCAAAAACCAGCGTTTTGAATGAAGAATCACATTTCTTGGTAGAATCATGCAGGATTGAAATTTTTGATGGTTTTTTACTCCTCTCAACAGCCCAAACAAGTTTCTAAAAGGATGAGTTTGCAACTACTTTACTTTTGGAGAAAATTCAAAACATTCATTATTCAATAGGGCCCAAAATATCAAAAACCAGCGGTTTGAATGAACACACATTTCTTGGTAGAATCGTGCAGGACTGAAATTTTTGATGTTTTTCTACTCCTCTCATGAGCCCAAACAAGTCTCTAAAAGCATGAGTTTGCAACTACTTTACTTTTGGAGAAAAGTCAAAACATTCATTATTCAATAGAGCCCAATAGCAAAAATCAGGTTTTGAATGAAGAATCACATTTCTTGGTAGAATCATGCAGGATTGAAATTTTTGATGATTTTTTACTCCTCTCAACAGCCCAAACAAGTTTCTAAAAGGATGAGTTTGCAACTACTTTACTTTTGGAGAAAATTCAAAACATTCATTATTCAATAGGGCCCAAACTATCAAAAACCAGCGGTTTCAATGAACACACATTTCTTGGTAGAATCATGCAGGACTGAAATTTTTGATGTTTTTCTACTCCTCTCATGAGCCCAAACAAGTCTCTAAAAGCATGAGTTTGCAACTACTTTACTTTTGGAGAAAATTCAAAACATTCACTATTCAATAGAGCCCAATAGCAAAAATCAGGTTTTGAATGAAGAATCACATTTCTTGGTAAAATCATGCAGGATTGAAATTTTTGATGGTTTTTTACTCCTCTCAACAGCCCAAACAAGTTTCTAAAAGGATGAGTTTGCAACTACTTTACTTTTGGAGAAAATTCAAAACATTCATTATTCAATAGGGCCCAAACTATCAAAAACCAGCGGTTTCAATGAACACACATTTCTTGGTAGAATAATGCAGGACTGAAATTTTTGATGTTTTTCTACTCCTCTCATGAGCCCAAACAAGTCTCTAAAAGCATGAGTTTGCAACTACTTTACTTTTGGAGAAAATTCAAAACATTCATTATTCAATAGAGCCCAATAGCAAAAATCAGGTTTTGAATGAAGAGTCACATTTCTTGGTAGAATCATGCAGGATTGAAATTTTTGATGGTTTTTTACTCCACTCAACAGCCCAAACAAGTTTCTAAAAGGATGAGTTTGCAACTACTTTACTTTTGGAGAAAATTCAAAACATTCATTATTCAATAGGGCCCAAACTATCAAAAAAAAGCGGTTTCAATGAACACACATTTCTTGGTAGAATCATGCAGGACTGAAATTTTTGATGTTTTTCTACTCCTCTCATGAGCCCAAACAAGTCTCTAAAAGCATGAGTTTGCAACTACTTTACTTTTGGAGAAAATTCAAAACATTCACTATTCAATAGAGCCCAATAGCAAAAATCAGGTTTTGAATGAAGAATCACATTTCTTGGTAAAATCATGCAGGATTGAAATTTTTGATGGTTTTTTACTCCTCTCAACAGCCCAAACAAGTTTCTAAAAGGATGAGTTTGCAACTACTTTACTTTTGGAGAAAATTCAAAACATTCATTATTCAATAGGGCCCAAACTATCAAAAACCAGCAGTTTCAATGAACACACATTTCTTGGTAGAATCATGCAGGACTGAAATTTTTGATGTTTTTCTACTCCTCTCATGAGCCCAAACAAGTCTCTAAAAGCATGAGTTTGCAACTACTTTACTTTTGGAGAAAATTCAAAACATTCATTATTCAATAGAGCCCAATAGCAAAAATCAGGTTTTGAATGAAGAATCACATTTCTTGGTAGAATCATGCAGGATTGAAATTTTTGATGGTTTTTTACTCCTCTCAACAGCCCAAACAAGTTTCTAAAAGGATGAGTTTGCAACTACTTTACTTTTGGAGAAAATTCAAAACATTCATTATTCAATAGGGCCCAAAATATCAAAAACCAGCGGTTTGAATGAACACACATTTCTTGGTAGAATCGTGCAGGACTGAAATTTTTGATGTTTTTCTACTCCTCTCATGAGCCCAAACAAGTCTCTAAAAGGATGAGTTTGCAACTACTTTACTTTTGGAGAAAGTTCAAAACATTCATTATTCAATAGAGCCCAATAGCAAAAACCAGCGTTTTGAATGAAGAATCACATTTCTTGGTAGAATCATGCAGGATTGAAATTTTTGATGGTTTTTTACTCCACTCAACAGCCCAAACAAGTTTCTAAAAGGATGAGTTTGCAACTACTTTACTTTTGGAGAAAATTCAAAACATTCATTATTCAATAGGGCCCAAACTATCAAAAACCAGCGGTTTCAATGAACACACATTTCTTGGTAGAATCATGCAGGACTGAAATTTTTGATGTTTTTCTACTCCTCTCATGAGCCCAAGCAAGTCTCTAAAAGCATGAGTTTGCAACTACTTTACTTTTGGAGAAAATTCAAAACATTCATTATTCAATAGAGCCCAATAGCAAAAATCAGGTTTTGAATGAAGAATCACATTTCTTGGTAGAATCATGCAGGATTGAAATTTTTGATGGTTTTTTACTCCTCTCAACAGCCCAAACAAGTTTCTAAAAGGATGAGTTTGTAACTACTCTACTTTTGGAGAAAATTCAAAACATTCATTATTCAATAAGGCCCAAACTATCAAAAACCAGCGGTTTCAATGAACACACATTTCTTGGTAGAATCATGCAGGACTGAAATTTTTGATGTTTTTCTACTCCTCTCATGAGCCCAAACAAGTCTCTAAAAGCATGAGTTTGCAACTACTTTACTTTTGGAGAAAATTCAAAACATTCATTACTCAAAAGAGCCCAATAGCAAAAACCAGCGTTTTGAATGAAGAATCACATTTCTTGGTAGAATCATGCAGGATTGAAATTTTTGATGGTTTTTTACTCCTCTCAACAGCCCAAACAAGTTTCTAAAAGGATGAGTTTGCAACTACTTTACTTTTGGAGAAAATTCAAAACATTCATTATTCAATAGGGCCCAAACTATCAAAAACCAGCGGTTTCAATGAACACACATTTCTTGGTAGAATCATGCAGGACTGAAATTTTTGATGTTTTTCTACTCTTCTCTTGAGCCCAAAAAAGTCTCTAAGAGCATGAGTTTGCAACTACTTTACTTTTGTAGAAAATTCAAAACATTCATTATTCAATAGAGCCCAATAGCAAAAATCAGGTTTTGAATGAAGAATCACATTTCTTGGTAGAATCATGCAGGATTGAAATTTTTGATGGTTTTTTACTCCTCTCAACAGCCCAAACAAGTTTCTAAAAGGATGAGTTTGCAACTACTTTACTTTTGGAGAAAATTCAAAACATTCATTATTCAATAGGGCCCAAACTATCAAAAACCAGCGGTTTCAATGAACACACATTTCTTGGTAGAATCATGCAGGACTGAAATTTTTGATGTTTTTCTACTCCTCTCATGAGCCCAAACAAGTCTCTAAAAGCATGAGTTTGCAACTACTTTACTTTTGGAGAAAAGTCAAAACATTCATTATTCAATAGAGCCCAATAGCAAAAATCAGGTTTTGAATGAAGAATCACATTTCTTGGTAAAATCATGCAGGATTGAAATTTGTGATGGTTTTTTACTCCTCTCAACAGCCCAAACAAGTTTCTAAAAGGATGAGTTTGCAACTACTTTACTTTTGGAGAAAATTCAAAACATTCATTATTCAATAGGGCCCAAACTATCAAAAACCAGCGGTTTCAATGAACACACATTTCTTGGTAGAATCATGCAGGACTGAAATTTTTGATGTTTTTCTACTCCTCTCATGAGCCCAAACAAGTCTCTAAAAGCATGAGTTTGCAACTACTTTACTTTTGGAGAAAATTCAAAACATTCACTATTCAATAGAGCCCAATAGCAAAAATCAGGTTTTGAATGAAGAATCACATTTCTTGGTAAAATCATGCAGGATTGAAATTTTTGATGGTTTTTTACTCCTCTCAACAGCCCAAACAAGTTTCTAAAAGGATGAGTTTGCAACTACTTTACTTTTGGAGAAAATTCAAAACATTCATTATTCAATAGGGCCCAAACTATCAAAAACCAGCGGTTTCAATGAACACACATTTCTTGGTAGAATAATGCAGTACTGAAATTTTTGATGTTTTTCTACTCCTCTCATGAGCCCAAACAAGTCTCTAAAAGCATGAGTTTGCAACTACTTTACTTTTGGAGAAAATTCAAAACATTCATTATTCAATAGAGCCCAATAGCAAAAATCAGGTTTTGAATGAAGTCACATTTCTTGGTAGAATCATACAGGATTGAAATTTTTGATGGTTTTTTACTCCACTCAACAGCCCAAACAAGTTTCTAAAAGGATGAGTTTGCAACTACTTTACTTTTGGAGAAAATTCAAAACATTCATTATTCAATAGGGCCCAAACTATCAAAAAAAAGCGGTTTCAATGAACACACATTTCTTGGTAGAATCATGCAGGACTGAAATTTTTGATGTTTTTCTACTCCTCTCATGAGCCCAAACAAGTCTCTAAAAGCATGAGTTTGCAACTACTTTACTTTTGGAGAAAATTCAAAACATTCATTATTCAATAGAGCCCAATAGCAAAAATCAGGTTTTGAATGAAGAATCACATTTCTTGGTAGAATCATGCAGGATTGAAATTTTTGATGGTTTTTTACTCCTCTCAACAGCCCAAACAAGTTTCTAAAAGGATGAGTTTGCAACTACTTTACTTTTGGAGAAAATTCAAAACATTCATTATTCAATAGGGCCCAAAATATCAAAAACCAGCGGTTTGAATGAACACACATTTCTTGGTAGAATCGTGCAGGACTGAAATTTTTGATGTTTTTCTACTCCTCTCATGAGCCCAAACAAGTCTCTAAAAGGATGAGTTTGCAACTACTTTACTTTTGGAGAAAATTCAAAACATTCATTATTCAATAGAGCCCAATAGCAAAAACCAGCGTTTTGAATGAAGAATCACATTTCTTGGTAGAATCATGCAGGATTGAAATTTTTGATGGTTTTTTACTCCACTCAACAGCCCAAACAAGTTTCTAAAAGGATGAGTTTGCAACTACTTTACTTTTGGAGAAAATTCAAAACATTCATTATTCAATAGGGCCCAAACTATCAAAAACCAGCGGTTTCAATGAACACACATTTCTTGGTAGAATCATGCAGGACTGAAATTTTTGATGTTTTTCTACTCCTCTCATGAGCCCAAGCAAGTCTCTAAAAGCATGAGTTTGCAACTACTTTACTTTTGGAGAAAATTCAAAACATTCATTATTCAATAGAGCCCAATAGCAAAAATCAGGTTTTGAATGAAGAATCACATTTCTTGGTATAATCATGCAGGATTGAAATTTTTGATGGTTTTTTACTCCTCTCAACAGCCCAAACAAGTTTCTAAAAGGATGAGTTTGTAACTACTCTACTTTTGGAGAAAATTCAAAACATTCATTATTCAATAAGGCCCAAACTATCAAAAACCAGCGGTTTCAAAGAACACACATTTCTTGGTAGAATCATGCAGGACTGAAATTTTTGATGTTTTTCTACTCCTCTCATGAGCCCAAACAAGTCTCTAAAAGCATGAGTTTGCAACTACTTTACTTTTGGAGAAAATTCAAAACATTCATTACTCAAAAGAGCCCAATAGCAAAAACCAGCGTTTTGAATGAAGAATCACATTTCTTGGTAGAATCATGCAGGATTGAAATTTTTGATGGTTTTTTACTCCTCTCAACAGCCCAAACAAGTTTCTAAAAGGATGAGTTTGCAACTACTTTACTTTTGGAGAAAATTCAAAACATTCATTATTCAATAGGGCCCAAACTATCAAAAACCAGCGGTTTCAATGAACACACATTTCTTGGTAGAATCATGCAGGACTGAAATTTTTGATGTTTTTCTACTCTTCTCTTGAGCCCAAAAAAGTCTCTAAGAGCATGAGTTTGCAACTACTTTACTTTTGTAGAAAATTCAAAACATTCATTATTCAATAGAGCCCAATAGCAAAAATCAGGTTTTGAATGAAGAATCACATTTCTTGGTAGAATCATGCAGGATTGAAATTTTTGATGGTTTTTTACTCCTCTCAACAGCCCAAACAAGTTTCTAAAAGGATGAGTTTGCAACTACTTTACTTTTGGAGAAAATTCAAAACATTCATTATTCAATAGGGCCCAAACTATCAAAAACCAGCGGTTTCAATGAACACACATTTCTTGGTAGAATCATGCAGGACTGAAATTTTTGATGTTTTTCTACTCCTCTCATGAGCCCAAACAAGTCTCTAAAAGCATGAGTTTGCAACTACTTTACTTTTGGAGAAAAGTCAAAACATTCATTATTCAATAGAGCCCAATAGCAAAAATCAGGTTTTGAATGAAGAATCACATTTCTTGGTAAAATCATGCAGGATTGAAATTTTTGATGGTTTTTTACTCCTCTCAACAGCCCAAACAAGTTTCTAAAAGGATGAGTTTGCAACTACTTTACTTTTGGAGAAAATTCAAAACATTCATTATTCAATAGGGCCCAAACTATCAAAAACCAGCGGTTTCAATGAACACACATTTCTTGGTAGAATCATGCAGGACTGAAATTTTTGATGTTTTTCTACTCCTCTCATGAGCCCAAACAAGTCTCTAAAAGCATGAGTTTGCAACTACTTTACTTTTGGAGAAAATTCAAAACATTCACTATTCAATAGAGCCCAATAGCAAAAATCAGGTTTTGAATGAAGAATCACATTTCTTGGTAAAATCATGCAGGATTGAAATTTTTGATGGTTTTTTACTCCTCTCAACAGCCCAAACAAGTTTCTAAAAGGATGAGTTTGCAACTACTTTACTTTTGGAGAAAATTCAAAACATTCATTATTCAATAGGGCCCAAAATATCAAAAACCAGCGGTTTGAATGAACACACATTTCTTGGTAGAATCGTGCAGGACTGAAATTTTTGATGTTTTTCTACTCCTCTCATGAGCCCAAACAAGTCTCTAAAAGCATGAGTTTGCAACTACTTTACTTTTGGAGAAAAGTCAAAACATTCATTATTCAATAGAGCCCAATAGCAAAAATCAGGTTTTGAATGAAGAATCACATTTCTTGGTAGAATCATGCAGGATTGAAATTTTTGATGATTTTTTACTCCTCTCAACAGCCCAAACAAGTTTCTAAAAGGATGAGTTTGCAACTACTTTACTTTTGGAGAAAATTCAAAACATTCATTATTCAATAGGGCCCAAACTATCAAAAACCAGCGGTTTCAATGAACACACATTTCTTGGTAGAATCATGCAGGACTGAAATTTTTGATGTTTTTCTACTCCTCTCATGAGCCCAAACAAGTCTCTAAAAGCATGAGTTTGCAACTACTTTACTTTTGGAGAAAATTCAAAACATTCACTATTCAATAGAGCCCAATAGCAAAAATCAGGTTTTGAATGAAGAATCACATTTCTTGGTAAAATCATGCAGGATTGAAATTTTTGATGGTTTTTTACTCCTCTCAACAGCCCAAACAAGTTTCTAAAAGGATGAGTTTGCAACTACTTTACTTTTGGAGAAAATTCAAAACATTCATTATTCAATAGGGCCCAAACTATCAAAAACCAGCGGTTTCAATGAACACACATTTCTTGGTAGAATAATGCAGGACTGAAATTTTTGATGTTTTTCTACTCCTCTCATGAGCCCAAACAAGTCTCTAAAAGCATGAGTTTGCAACTACTTTACTTTTGGAGAAAATTCAAAACATTCATTATTCAATAGAGCCCAATAGCAAAAATCAGGTTTTGAATGAAGAGTCACATTTCTTGGTAGAATCATGCAGGATTGAAATTTTTGATGGTTTTTTACTCCACTCAACAGCCCAAACAAGTTTCTAAAAGGATGAGTTTGCAACTACTTTACTTTTGGAGAAAATTCAAAACATTCATTATTCAATAGGGCCCAAACTATCAAAAAAAAGCGGTTTCAATGAACACACATTTCTTGGTAGAATCATGCAGGACTGAAATTTTTGATGTTTTTCTACTCCTCTCATGAGCCCAAACAAGTCTCTAAAAGCATGAGTTTGCAACTACTTTACTTTTGGAGAAAATTCAAAACATTCACTATTCAATAGAGCCCAATAGCAAAAATCAGGTTTTGAATGAAGAATCACATTTCTTGGTAAAATCATGCAGGATTGAAATTTTTGATGGTTTTTTACTCCTCTCAACAGCCCAAACAAGTTTCTAAAAGGATGAGTTTGCAACTACTTTACTTTTGGAGAAAATTCAAAACATTCATTATTCAATAGGGCCCAAACTATCAAAAACCAGCAGTTTCAATGAACACACATTTCTTGGTAGAATCATGCAGGACTGAAATTTTTGATGTTTTTCTACTCCTCTCATGAGCCCAAACAAGTCTCTAAAAGCATGAGTTTGCAACTACTTTACTTTTGGAGAAAATTCAAAACATTCATTATTCAATAGAGCCCAATAGCAAAAATCAGGTTTTGAATGAAGAATCACATTTCTTGGTAGAATCATGCAGGATTGAAATTTTTGATGGTTTTTTACTCCTCTCAACAGCCCAAACAAGTTTCTAAAAGGATGAGTTTGCAACTACTTTACTTTTGGAGAAAATTCAAAACATTCATTATTCAATAGGGCCCAAAATATCAAAAACCAGCGGTTTGAATGAACACACATTTCTTGGTAGAATCGTGCAGGACTGAAATTTTTGATGTTTTTCTACTCCTCTCATGAGCCCAAACAAGTCTCTAAAAGCATGAGTTTGCAACTACTTTACTTTTGGAGAAAATTCAAAACATTCATTACTCAAAAGAGCCCAATAGCAAAAACCAGCGTTTTGAATGAAGAATCACATTTCTTGGTAGAATCATGCAGGATTGAAATTTTTGATGGTTTTTTACTCCTCTCAACAGCCCAAACAAGTTTCTAAAAGGATGAGTTTGCAACTACTTTACTTTTGGAGAAAATTCAAAACATTCATTATTCAATAGGGCCCAAACTATCAAAAACCAGCGGTTTCAATGAACACACATTTCTTGGTAGAATCATGCAGGACTGAAATTTTTGATGTTTTTCTACTCTTCTCTTGAGCCCAAAAAAGTCTCTAAGAGCATGAGTTTGCAACTACTTTACTTTTGTAGAAAATTCAAAACATTCATTATTCAATAGAGCCCAATAGCAAAAATCAGGTTTTGAATGAAGAATCACATTTCTTGGTAGAATCATGCAGGATTGAAATTTTTGATGGTTTTTTACTCCTCTCAACAGCCCAAACAAGTTTCTAAAAGGATGAGTTTGCAACTACTTTACTTTTGGAGAAAATTCAAAACATTCATTATTCAATAGGGCCCAAACTATCAAAAACCAGCGGTTTCAATGAACACACATTTCTTGGTAGAATCATGCAGGACTGAAATTTTTGATGTTTTTCTACTCCTCTCATGAGCCCAAACAAGTCTCTAAAAGCATGAGTTTGCAACTACTTTACTTTTGGAGAAAAGTCAAAACATTCATTATTCAATAGAGCCCAATAGCAAAAATCAGGTTTTGAATGAAGAATCACATTTCTTGGTAAAATCATGCAGGATTGAAATTTGTGATGGTTTTTTACTCCTCTCAACAGCCCAAACAAGTTTCTAAAAGGATGAGTTTGCAACTACTTTACTTTTGGAGAAAATTCAAAACATTCATTATTCAATAGGGCCCAAACTATCAAAAACCAGCGGTTTCAATGAACACACATTTTTTGGTAGAATCATGCAGGACTGAAATTTTTGATGTTTTTCTACTCCTCTCATGAGCCCAAACAAGTCTCTAAAAGCATGAGTTTGCAACTACTTTACTTTTGGAGAAAATTCAAAACATTCACTATTCAATAGAGCCCAATAGCAAAAATCAGGTTTTGAATGAAGAATCACATTTCTTGGTAAAATCATGCAGGATTGAAATTTTTGATGGTTTTTTACTCCTCTCAACAGCCCAAACAAGTTTCTAAAAGGATGAGTTTGCAACTACTTTACTTTTGGAGAAAATTCAAAACATTCATTATTCAATAGGGCCCAAACTATCAAAAACCAGCGGTTTCAATGAACACACATTTCTTGGTAGAATAATGCAGGACTGAAATTTTTGATGTTTTTCTACTCCTCTCATGAGCCCAAACAAGTCTCTAAAAGCATGAGTTTGCAACTACTTTACTTTTGGAGAAAATTCAAAACATTCATTATTCAATAGAGCCCAATAGCAAAAATCAGGTTTTGAATGAAGAATCACATTTCTTGGTAAAATCATGCACGATTGAAATTTTTGATGGTTTTTTACTCCTCTCAACAGCCCAAACAAGTTTCTAAAAGGATGAGTTTGCAACTACTTTACTTTTGGAGAAAATTCAAAACATTCATTATTCAATAGGGCCCAAACTATCAAAAACCAGCGGTTTCAATGAACACACATTTCTTGGTAGAATCATGCAGGACTGAAATTTTTGATGTTTTTCTACTCCTCTCATGAGCCCAAACAAGTCTCTAAAAGCATGAGTTTGCAACTACTTTACTTTTGGAGAAAATTCAAAACATTCATTATTCAATAGAGCCCAATAGCAAAAATCAGGTTTTGAATGAAGAATCACATTTCTTGGTAGAATCATGCAGGATTGAAATTTTTGATGGTTTTTTACTCCTCTCAACAGCCCAAACAAGTTTCTAAAAGGATGAGTTTGCAACTACTTTACTTTTGGAGAAAATTCAAAACATTCATTATTCACTAGGGCCCAAAATATCAAAAAACAGCGGTTTGAATGAACACACATTTCTTGGTAAAATCGTGCAGGACTGAAATTTTTGATGTTTTTCTACTCCTCTCATGAGCCCAAACAAGTGTCTAAAAGGATGAGTTTGCAACTACTTTACTTTTGGAGAAAATTCAAAACATTCATTATTCAATAGAGCCCAATAGCACAAACCAGCGTTTTGAATGAAGAATCACATTTCTTGGTAGAATCATGCAGGATTGAAATTTTTGATGGTTTTTTACTCCTCTCAACAGCCCAAACAAGTTCCTAAAAGGATGAGTTTGCAACTACTTTACTTTTGGAGAAAATTCAAAACATTCATTATTCAATAGGGCCCAAACTATCAAAAACCAGCGGTTTCAATGAACACACATTTCTTGGTAGAATCATGCAGGACTGAAATTTTTTATGTTTTTCTACTCCTCTCATGAGCCCAAACAAGTCTCTAAAAGCATGAGTTTGCAACTACTTTACTTTTGGAGAAAATTCAAAACATTCATTATTCAATAGAGCCCAATAGCAAAAATCAGGTTTTGAATGAAGAGTCACATTTCTTGGTAGAATCATGCAGGATTGAAATTTTTGATGGTTTTTTACTCCACTCAACAGCCCAAACAAGTTTCTAAAAGGATGAGTTTGCAACTACTTTACTTTTGGAGAAAATTCAAAACATTCATTATTCAATAGGGCCCAAACTATCAAAAAAAAGCGGTTTCAATGAACACACATTTCTTGGTAGAATCATGCAGGACTGAAATTTTTGATGTTTTTCTACTCCTCTCATGAGCCCAAACAAGTCTCTAAAAGCATGAGTTTGCAACTACTTTACTTTTGGAGAAAATTCAAAACATTCACTATTCAATAGAGCCCAATAGCAAAAATCAGGTTTTGAATGAAGAATCACATTTCTTGGTAAAATCATGCAGGATTGAAATTTTTGATGGTTTTTTACTCCTCTCAACAGCCCAAACAAGTTTCTAAAAGGATGAGTTTGCAACTACTTTACTTTTGGAGAAAATTCAAAACATTCATTATTCAATAGGGCCCAAACTATCAAAAACCAGCAGTTTCAATGAACACACATTTCTTGGTAGAATCATGCAGGACTGAAATTTTTGATGTTTTTCTACTCCTCTCATGAGCCCAAACAAGTCTCTAAAAGCATGAGTTTGCAACTACTTTACTTTTGGAGAAAATTCAAAACATTCATTATTCAATAGAGCCCAATAGCAAAAATCAGGTTTTGAATGAAGAATCACATTTCTTGGTAGAATCATGCAGGATTGAAATTTTTGATGGTTTTTTACTCCTCTCAACAGCCCAAACAAGTTTCTAAAAGGATGAGTTTGCAACTACTTTACTTTTGGAGAAAATTCAAAACATTCATTATTCAATAGGGCCCAAAATATCAAAAACCAGCGGTTTGAATGAACACACATTTCTTGGTAGAATCGTGCAGGACTGAAATTTTTGATGTTTTTCTACTCCTCTCATGAGCCCAAACAAGTCTCTAAAAGGATGAGTTTGCAACTACTTTACTTTTGGAGAAAGTTCAAAACATTCATTATTCAATAGAGCCCAATAGCAAAAACCAGCGTTTTGAATGAAGAATCACATTTCTTGGTAGAATCATGCAGGATTGAAATTTTTGATGGTTTTTTACTCCACTCAACAGCCCAAACAAGTTTATAAAAGGATGAGTTTGCAACTACTTTACTTTTGGAGAAAATTCAAAACATTCATTATTCAATAGGGCCCAAACTATCAAAAACCAGCGGTTTCAATGAACACACATTTCTTGGTAGAATCATGCAGGACTGAAATTTTTGATGTTTTTCTACTCCTCTCATGAGCCCAAACAAGTCTCTAAAAGCATGAGTTTGCAACTACTTTACTTTTGGAGAAAATTCAAAACATTCATTACTCAAAAGAGCCCAATAGCAAAAACCAGCGTTTTGAATGAAGAATCACATTTCTTGGTAGAATCATGCAGGATTGAAATTTTTGATGGTTTTTTACTCCTCTCAACAGCACAAACAAGTTTCTAAAAGGATGAGTTTGCAACTACTTTACTTTTGGAGAAAATTCAAAACATTCATTATTCAATAGGGCCCAAACTATCAAAAACCAGCGGTTTCAATGAACACACATTTCTTGGTAGAATCATGCAGGACTGAAATTTTTGATGTTTTTCTACTCTTCTCTTGAGCCCAAAAAAGTCTCTAAGAGCATGAGTTTGCAACTACTTTACTTTTGTAGAAAATTCAAAACATTCATTATTCAATAGAGCCCAATAGCAAAAATCAGGTTTTGAATGAAGAATCACATTTCTTGGTAGAATCATGCAGGATTGAAATTTTTGATGGTTTTTTACTCCTCTCAACAGCCCAAACAATTTTCTAAAAGGATGAGTTTGCAACTACTTTACTTTTGGAGAAAATTCAAAACATTCATTATTCAATAGGGCCCAAACTATCAAAAACCAGCGGTTTCAATGAACACACATTTCTTGGTAGAATCATGCAGGACTGAAATTTTTGATGTTTTTCTACTCCTCTCATGAGCCCAAACAAGTCTCTAAAAGCATGAGTTTGCAACTACTTTACTTTTGGAGAAAAGTCAAAACATTCATTATTCAATAGAGCCCAATAGCAAAAATCAGGTTTTGAATGAAGAATCACATTTCTTGGTAAAATCATGCAGGATTGAAATTTGTGATGGTTTTTTACTCCTCTCAACAGCCCAAACAAGTTTCTAAAAGGATGAGTTTGCAACTACTTTACTTTTGGAGAAAATTCAAAACATTCATTATTCAATAGGGCCCAAACTATCAAAAACCAGCGGTTTCAATGAACACACATTTCTTGGTAGAATCATGCAGGACTGAAATTTTTGATGTTTTTCTACTCCTCTCATGAGCCCAAACAAGTCTCTAAAAGCATGAGTTTGCAACTACTTTACTTTTGGAGAAAATTCAAAACATTCACTATTCAATAGAGCCCAATAGCAAAAATCAGGTTTTGAATGAAGAATCACATTTCTTGGTAAAATCATGCAGGATTGAAATTTTTGATGGTTTTTTACTCCTCTCAACAGCCCAAACAAGTTTCTAAAAGGATGAGTTTGCAACTACTTTACTTTTGGAGAAAATTCAAAACATTCATTATTCAATAGGGCCCAAACTATCAAAAACCAGCGGTTTCAATGAACACACATTTCTTGGTAGAATCATGCAGGACTGAAATTTTTGATGTTTTTCTACTCCTCTCATGAGCCCAAACAAGTCTCTAAAAGCATGAGTTTGCAACTACTTTACTTTTGGAGAAAATTCAAAACATTCATTATTCAATAGAGCCCAATAGCAAAAATCAGGTTTTGAATGAAGAATCACATTTCTTGGTAGAATCATGCAGGATTGAAATTTTTGATGGTTTTTTACTCCTCTCAACAGCCCAAACAAGTTTCTAAAAGGATGAGTTTGCAACTACTTTACTTTTGGAGAAAATTCAAAACATTCATTATTCAATAGGGCCCAAAATATCAAAAACCAGCGGTTTGAATGAACACACATTTCTTGGTAGAATCGTGCAGGACTGAAATTTTTGATGTTTTTCTACTCCTCTCATGAGCCCAAACAAGTCTCTAAAAGGATGAGTTTGCAACTACTTTACTTTTGGAGAAAATTCAAAACATTCATTATTCAATAGAGCCCAATAGCAAAAACCAGCGTTTTGAATGAAGAATCACATTTCTTGGTAGAATCATGCAGGATTGAAATTTTTGATGGTTTTTTACTCCACTCAACAGCCCAAACAAGTTTCTAAAAGGATGAGTTTGCAACTACTTTACTTTTGGAGAAAATTCAAAACATTCATTATTCAATAGGGCCCAAACTATCAAAAACCAGCGGTTTCAATGAACACACATTTCTTGGTAGAATCATGCAGGACTGAAATTTTTGATGTTTTTCTACTCCTCTCATGAGCCCAAGCAAGTCTCTAAAAGCATGAGTTTGCAACTACTTTACTTTTGGAGAAAATTCAAAACATTCATTATTCAATAGAGCCCAATAGCAAAAATCAGGTTTTGAATGAAGAATCACATTTCTTGGTAGAATCATGCAGGATTGAAATTTTTGATGGTTTTTTACTCCTCTCAACAGCCCAAACAAGTTTCTAAAAGGATGAGTTTGTAACTACTCTACTTTTGGAGAAAATTCAAAACATTCATTATTCAATAAGGCCCAAACTATCAAAAACCAGCGGTTTCAATGAACACACATTTCTTGGTAGAATCATGCAGGACTGAAATTTTTGATGTTTTTCTACTCCTCTCATGAGCCCAAACAAGTCTCTAAAAGCATGAGTTTGCAACTACTTTACTTTTGGAGAAAATTCAAAACATTCATTACTCAAAAGAGCCCAATAGCAAAAACCAGCGTTTTGAATGAAGAATCACATTTCTTGGTAGAATCATGCAGGATTGAAATTTTTGATGGTTTTTTACTCCTCTCAACAGCCCAAACAAGTTTCTAAAAGGATGAGTTTGCAACTACTTTACTTTTGGAGAAAATTCAAAACATTCATTATTCAATAGGGCCCAAACTATCAAAAACCAGCGGTTTCAATGAACACACATTTCTTGGTAGAATCATGCAGGACTGAAATTTTTGATGTTTTTCTACTCTTCTCTTGAGCCCAAAAAAGTCTCTAAGAGCATGAGTTTGCAACTACTTTACTTTTGTAGAAAATTCAAAACATTCATTATTCAATAGAGCCCAATAGCAAAAATCAGGTTTTGAATGAAGAATCACATTTCTTGGTAGAATCATGCAGGATTGAAATTTTTGATGGTTTTTTACTCCTCTCAACAGCCCAAACAAGTTTCTAAAAGGATGAGTTTGCAACTACTTTACTTTTGGAGAAAATTCAAAACATTCATTATTCAATAGGGCCCAAACTATCAAAAACCAGCGGTTTCAATGAACACACATTTCTTGGTAGAATCATGCAGGACTGAAATTTTTGATGTTTTTCTACTCCTCTCATGAGCCCAAACAAGTCTCTAAAAGCATGAGTTTGCAACTACTTTACTTTTGGAGAAAAGTCAAAACATTCATTATTCAATAGAGCCCAATAGCAAAAATCAGGTTTTGAATGAAGAATCACATTTCTTGGTAAAATCATGCAGGATTGAAATTTTTGATGGTTTTTTACTCCTCTCAACAGCCCAAACAAGTTTCTAAAAGGATGAGTTTGCAACTACTTTACTTTTGGAGAAAATTCAAAACATTCATTATTCAATAGGGCCCAAACTATCAAAAACCAGCGGTTTCAATGAACACACATTTCTTGGTAGAATCATGCAGGACTGAAATTTTTGATGTTTTTCTACTCATCTCATGAGCCCAAACAAGTCTCTAAAAGCATGAGTTTGCAACTACTTTACTTTTGGAGAAAATTCAAAACATTCACTATTCAATAGAGCCCAATAGCAAAAATCAGGTTTTGAATGAAGAATCACATTTCTTGGTAAAATCATGCAGGATTGAAATTTTTGATGGTTTTTTACTCCTCTCAACAGCCCAAACAAGTTTCTAAAAGGATGAGTTTGCAACTACTTTACTTTTGGAGAAAATTCAAAACATTCATTATTCAATAGGGCCCAAAATATCAAAAACCAGCGGTTTGAATGAACACACATTTCTTGGTAGAATCGTGCAGGACTGAAATTTTTGATGTTTTTCTACTCCTCTCATGAGCCCAAACAAGTCTCTAAAAGCATGAGTTTGCAACTACTTTACTTTTGGAGAAAATTCAAAACATTCATTATTCAATAGAGCCCAATAGCAAAAACCAGCGTTTTGAATGAAGAATCACATTTCTTGGTAGAATCATGCAGGATTGAAATTTTTGATGGTTTTTTACTCCACTCAACAGCCCAAACAAGTTTCTAAAAGGATGAGTTTGCAACTACTTTACTTTTGGAGAAAATTCAAAACATTCATTATTCAATAGGGCCCAAACTATCAAAAACCAGCGGTTTCAATGAACACACATTTCTTGGTAGAATCATGCAGGACTGAAATTTTTGATGTTTTTCTACTCCTCTCATGAGCCCAAGCAAGTCTCTAAAAGCATGAGTTTGCAACTACTTTACTTTTGGAGAAAATTCAAAACATTCATTATTCAATAGAGCCCAATAGCAAAAATCAGGTTTTGAATGAAGAATCACATTTCTTGGTAGAATCATGCAGGATTGAAATTTTTGATGGTTTTTTACTCCTCTCAACAGCCCAAACAAGTTTCTAAAAGGATGAGTTTGTAACTACTCTACTTTTGGAGAAAATTCAAAACATTCATTATTCAATAAGGCCCAAACTATCAAAAACCAGCGGTTTCAATGAACACACATTTCTTGGTAGAATCATGCAGGACTGAAATTTTTGATGTTTTTCTACTCCTCTCATGAGCCCAAACAAGTCTCTAAAAGCATGAGTTTGCAACTACTTTACTTTTGGAGAAAATTCAAAACATTCATTACTCAAAAGAGCCCAATAGCAAAAACCAGCGTTTTGAATGAAGAATCACATTTCTTGGTAGAATCATGCAGGATTGAAATTTTTGATGGTTTTTTACTCCTCTCAACAGCCCAAACAAGTTTCTAAAAGGATGAGTTTGCAACTACTTTACTTTTGGAGAAAATTCAAAACATTCATTATTCAATAGGGCCCAAACTATCAAAAACCAGCGGTTTCAATGAACACACATTTCTTGGTAGAATCATGCAGGACTGAAATTTTTGATGTTTTTCTACTCTTCTCTTGAGCCCAAAAAAGTCTCTAAGAGCATGAGTTTGCAACTACTTTACTTTTGTAGAAAATTCAAAACATTCATTATTCAATAGAGCCCAATAGCAAAAATCAGGTTTTGAATGAAGAATCACATTTCTTGGTAGAATCATGCAGGATTGAAATTTTTGATGGTTTTTTACTCCTCTCAACAGCCCAAACAAGTTTCTAAAAGGATGAGTTTGCAACTACTTTACTTTTGGAGAAAATTCAAAACATTCATTATTCAATAGGGCCCAAACTATCAAAAACCAGCGGTTTCAATGAACACACATTTCTTGGTAGAATCATGCAGGACTGAAATTTTTGATGTTTTTCTACTCCTCTCATGAGCCCAAACAAGTCTCTAAAAGCATGAGTTTGCAACTACTTTACTTTTGGAGAAAAGTCAAAACATTCATTATTCAATAGAGCCCAATAGCAAAAATCAGGTTTTGAATGAAGAATCACATTTCTTGGTAAAATCATGCAGGATTGAAATTTTTGATGGTTTTTTACTCCTCTCAACAGCCCAAACAAGTTTCTAAAAGGATGAGTTTGCAACTACTTTACTTTTGGAGAAAATTCAAAACATTCATTATTCAATAGGGCCCAAACTATCAAAAACCTGCGGTTTCAATGAACACACATTTCTTGGTAAAATCATGCAGGACTGAAATTTTTGATGTTTTTCTACTCCTCTCATGAGCCCAAACAAGTCTCTAAAAGCATGAGTTTGCAACTACTTTACTTTTGGAGAAAATTCAAAACATTCACTATTCAATAGAGCCCAATAGCAAAAATCAGGTTTTGAATGAAGAATCACATTTCTTGGTAAAATCATGCAGGATTGAAATTTTTGATGGTTTTTTACTCCTCTCAACAGCCCAAACAAGTTTCTAAAAGGATGAGTTTGCAACTACTTTACTTTTGGAGAAAATTCAAAACATTCATTATTCAATAGGGCCCAAAATATCAAAAACCAGCGGTTTGAATGAACACACATTTCTTGGTAGAATCGTGCAGGACTGAAATTTTTGATGTTTTTCTACTCCTCTCATGAGCCCAAACAAGTCTCTAAAAGCATGAGTTTGCAACTACTTTACTTTTGGAGAAAAGTCAAAACATTCATTATTCAATAGAGCCCAATAGCAAAAATCAGGTTTTGAATGAAGAATCACATTTCTTGGTAGAATCATGCAGGATTGAAATTTTTGATGGTTTTTTACTCCTCTCAACAGCCCAAACAAGTTTCTAAAAGGATGAGTTTGCAACTACTTTACTTTTGGAGAAAATTCAAAACATTCATTATTCACTAGGGCCCAAAATATCAAAAACCAGCGGTTTGAATGAACACACATTTCTTGGTAGAATCGTGCAGGACTGAAATTTTTGATGTTTTTCTACTCCTCTCATGAGCCCAAACAAGTGTCTAAAAGGATGAGTTTGCAACTACTTTACTTTTGGAGAAAATTCAAAACATTCATTATTCAATAGAGCCCAATAGCACAAACCAGCGTTTTGAATGAAGAATCACATTTCTTGGTAGAATCATGCAGGATTGAAATTTTTGATGGTTTTTTACTCCTCTCAACAGCCCAAACAAGTTTCTAAAAGGATGAGTTTGCAACTACTTTACTTTTGGAGAAAATTCAAAACATTCATTATTCAATAGGGCCCAAACTATCAAAAACCAGCGGTTTGAATGAACACACATTTCTTGGTAGAATCATGCAGGACTGAAATTTTTGATGTTTTTCTACTCCTCTCATGAGCCCAAACAAGTCTCTAAAAGCATGAGTTTGCAACTACTTTACTTTTGGAGAAAATTCAAAACATTCATTACTCAAAAGAGCCCAATAGCAAAAACCAGCGTTTTGAATGAAGAATCACATTTCTTGGTACAATCATGCAGGATTGACATTTTTGATGGTTTTTTACTCCTCTCAACAGCCCAAACAAGTTTCTAAAAGGATGAGTTTGCAAATACTTTACTTTTGGAGAAAATTCAAAACATTCATTATTCAATAGGGCCCAAACTATCAAAAACCAGCGGTTTCAATGAACACACATTTCTTGGTAGAATCATGCAGGACTGAAATTTTTGATGTTTTTCTACTCCTCTCATGAGCCCAAACAAGTCTCTAAAAGCATGAGTTTGCAACTACTTTACTTTTGGAGAAAATTCAAAACATTCATTATTCAATAGAGCCCAATAGCAAAAATCAGGTTTTGAATGAAGAATCACATTTCTTGGTAGAATCATGCAGGATTGAAATTTTTGATGGTTTTTTACTCCTCTCAACAGCCCAAACAAGTTTCTAAAAGGATGAGTTTGTAACTACTTTACTTTTGGAGAAAATTCAAAACATTCATTATTCAATAGGGCCCAAACTATCAAAAACCAGCGGTTTCAATGAACACACATTTCTTGGTAGAATCATGCAGGACTGAAATTTTTGATGTTTTTCTACTCCTCTCATGAGCCCAAACAAGTCTCTAAAAGCATGAGTTTGCAACTACTTTTGGAGAAAATTCAAAACATTCATTATTCAATAGAGCCCAATAGCAAAAATCAGGTTTTGAATGAAGAATCACATTTCTTGGTAAAATCATGCAGGATTGAAATTTTTGATGGTTTTTTACTCCTCTCAACAGCCCAAACAAGTTTCTAAAAGGATGAGTTTGCAACTACTTTACTTTTGGAGAAAATTCAAAACATTCATTATTCAATAGGGCCCAAACTATCAAAAACCAGCGGTTTCAATGAACACACATTTCTTGGTAGAATCATGCAGGACTGAAATTTTTGATGTTTTTCTACTCCTCTCATGAGCCCAAACAAGTCTCTAAAAGCATGAGTTTGCAACTACTTTACTTTTGGAGAAAATTCAAAACATTCATTATTCAATAGAGCCCAATAGCAAAAATCAGGTTTTGAATGAAGAATCACATTTCTTGGTAAAATCATGCACGATTGAAATTTTTGATGGTTTTTTACTCCTCTCAACAGCCCAAACAAGTTTCTAAAAGGATGAGTTTGCAACTACTTTACTTTTGGAGAAAATTCAAAACATTCATTATTCAATAGGGCCCAAACTATCAAAAACCAGCGGTTTCAATGAACACACATTTCTTGGTAGAATCATGCAGGACTGAAATTTTTGATGTTTTTCTACTCCTCTCATGAGCCCAAACAAGTCTCTAAAAGCATGAGTTTGCAACTACTTTACTTTTGGAGAAAATTCAAAACATTCATTATTCAATAGAGCCCAATAGCAAAAATCAGGTTTTGAATGAAGAATCACATTTCTTGGTAGAATCATGCAGGATTGAAATTTTTGATGGTTTTTTACTCCTCTCAACAGCCCAAACAAGTTTCTAAAAGGATGAGTTTGCAACTACTTTACTTTTGGAGAAAATTCAAAACATTCATTATTCAATAGGGCCCAAACTATCAAAAACCAGCGGTTTGAATGAACACACATTTCTTGGTAGAATCATGCAGGACTGAAATTTTTGATGTTTTTCTACTCCTCTCATGAGCCCAAACAAGTCTCTAAAAGCATGAGTTTGCAACTACTTTACTTTTGGAGAAAATTCAAAACATTCATTACTCAAAAGAGCCCAATAGCAAAAACCAGCGTTTTGAATGAAGAATCACATTTCTTGGTACAATCATGCAGGATTGACATTTTTGATGGTTTTTTACTCCTCTCAACAGCCCAAACAAGTTTCTAAAAGGATGAGTTTGCAACTACTTTACTTTTGGAGAAAATTCAAAACATTCATTATTCAATAGGGCCCAAACTATCAAAAACCAGCGGTTTCAATGAACACACATTTCTTGGTAGAATCATGCAGGACTGAAATTTTTGATGTTTTTCTACTCCTCTCATGAGCCCAAACAAGTCTCTAAAAGCATGAGTTTGCAACTACTTTTGGAGAAAATTCAAAACATTCATTATTCAATAGAGCCCAACAGCAAAAATCAGGTTTTGAATGAAGAATCACATTTCTTGGTAAAATCATGCAGGATTGAAATTTTTGATGGTTTGTTACTCCTCTCAACAGCCCAAACAAGTTTCTAAAAGGATGAGTTTGCAACTACTTTACTTTTGGAGAAAATTCAAAACATTCATTATTCAATAGGGCCCAAACTATCAAAAACCAGCGGTTTCAATGAACACACATTTCTTGGCAGAATCATGCAGGACTGAAATTTTTGATGTTTTTCTACTCCTCTCATGAGCCCAAACAAGTCTCTAAAAGCATGAGTTTGCAACTACTTTACTTTTGGAGAAAATTCAAAACATTCATTATTCAATAGAGCCCAATAGCAAAAATCAGGTTTTGAATGAAGAATCACATTTCTTGGTAAAATCATGCACGATTGAAATTTTTGATGGTTTTTTACTCCTCTCAACAGCCCAAACAAGTTTCTAAAAGGATGAGTTTGCAACTACTTTACTTTTGGAGAAAATTCAAAACATTCATTATTCAATAGGGCCCAAACTATCAAAAACCAGCGGTTTCAATGAACACACATTTCTTGGTAGAATCATGCAGGACTGAAATTTTTGATGTTTTTCTACTCCTCTCATGAGCCCAAACAAGTCTCTAAAAGCATGAGTTTGCAACTACTTTACTTTTGGAGAAAATTCAAAACATTCATTATTCAATAGAGCCCAATAGCAAAAATCAGGTTTTGAATGAAGAATCACATTTCTTGGTAGAATCATGCAGGATTGAAATTTTTGATGGTTTTTTACTCCTCTCAACAGCCCAAACAAGTTTCTAAAAGGATGAGTTTGCAACTACTTTACTTTTGGAGAAAATTCAAAACATTCATTATTCACTAGGGCCCAAAATATCAAAAACCAGCGGTTTGAATGAACACACATTTCTTGGTAAAATCGTGCAGGACTGAAATTTTTGATGTTTTTCTACTCCTCTCATGAGCCCAAACAAGTGTCTAAAAGGATGAGTTTGCAACTACTTTACTTTTGGAGAAAATTCAAAACATTCATTATTCAATAGAGCCCAATAGCACAAACCAGCGTTTTGAATGAAGAATCACATTTCTTGGTAGAATCATGCAGGATTGAAATTTTTGATGGTTTTTTACTCCTCTCAACAGCCCAAACAAGTTCCTAAAAGGATGAGTTTGCAACTACTTTACTTTTGGAGAAAATTCAAAACATTCATTATTCAATAGGGCCCAAACTATCAAAAACCAGCGGTTTCAATGAACACACATTTCTTGGTAGAATCATGCAGGACTGAAATTTTTTATGTTTTTCTACTCCTCTCATGAGCCCAAACAAGTCTCTAAAAGCATGAGTTTGCAACTACTTTACTTTTGGAGAAAATTCAAAACATTCACTATTCAATAGAGCCCAATAGCAAAAATCAGGTTTTGAATGAAGAATCACATTTCTTGGTAAAATCATGCAGGATTGAAATTTTTGATGGTTTTTTACTCCTCTCAACAGCCCAAACAAGTTTCTAAAAGGATGAGTTTGCAACTACTTTACTTTTGGAGAAAATTCAAAACATTCATTATTCAATAGGGCCCAAACTATCAAAAACCAGCGGTTTCAATGAACACACATTTCTTGGTAGAATAATGCAGGACTGAAATTTTTGATGTTTTTCTACTCCTCTCATGAGCCCAAACAAGTCTCTAAAAGCATGAGTTTGCAACTACTTTACTTTTGGAGAAAATTCAAAACATTCATTATTCAATAGAGCCCAATAGCAAAAATCAGGTTTTGAATGAAGAGTCACATTTCTTGGTAGAATCATACAGGATTGAAATTTTTGATGGTTTTTTACTCCACTCAACAGCCCAAACAAGTTTCTAAAAGGATGAGTTTGCAACTACTTTACTTTTGGAGAAAATTCAAAACATTCATTATTCAATAGGGCCCAAACTATCAAAAAAAAGCGGTTTCAATGAACACACATTTCTTGGTAGAATCATGCAGGACTGAAATTTTTGATGTTTTTCTACTCCTCTCATGAGCCCAAACAAGTCTCTAAAAGCATGAGTTTGCAACTACTTTACTTTTGGAGAAAATTCAAAACATTCACTATTCAATAGAGCCCAATAGCAAAAATCAGGTTTTGAATGAAGAATCACATTTCTTGGTAAAATCATGCAGGATTGAAATTTTTGATGGTTTTTTACTCCTCTCAACAGCCCAAACAAGTTTCTAAAAGGATGAGTTTGCAACTACTTTACTTTTGGAGAAAATTCAAAACATTCATTATTCAATAGGGCCCAAACTATCAAAAACCAGCGGTTTCAATGAACACACATTTCTTGGTAGAATCATGCAGGACTGAAATTTTTGATGTTTTTCTACTCCTCTCATGAGCCCAAACAAGTCTCTAAAAGCATGAGTTTGCAACTACTTTACTTTTGGAGAAAATTCAAAACATTCATTATTCAATAGAGCCCAATAGCAAAAATCAGGTTTTGAATGAAGAATCACATTTCTTGGTAGAATCATGCAGGATTGAAATTTTTGATGGTTTTTTACTCCTCTCAACAGCCCAAACAAGTTTCTAAAAGGATGAGTTTGCAACTACTTTACTTTTGGAGAAAATTCAAAACATTCATTATTCAATAGGGCCCAAAATATCAAAAACCAGCGGTTTGAATGAACACACATTTCTTGGTAGAATCGTGCAGGACTGAAATTTTTGATGTTTTTCTACTCCTCTCATGAGCCCAAACAAGTCTCTAAAAGGATGAGTTTGCAACTACTTTACTTTTGGAGAAAATTCAAAACATTCATTATTCAATAGAGCCCAATAGCAAAAACCAGCGTTTTGAATGAAGAATCACATTTCTTGGTAGAATCATGCAGGATTGAAATTTTTGATGGTTTTTTACTCCACTCAACAGCCCAAACAAGTTTCTAAAAGGATGAGTTTGCAACTACTTTACTTTTGGAGAAAATTCAAAACATTCATTATTCAATAGGGCCCAAACTATCAAAAACCAGCGGTTTCAATGAACACACATTTCTTGGTAGAATCATGCAGGACTGAAATTTTTGATGTTTTTCTACTCCTCTCATGAGCCCAAGCAAGTCTCTAAAAGCATGAGTTTGCAACTACTTTACTTTTGGAGAAAATTCAAAACATTCATTATTCAATAGAGCCCAATAGCAAAAATCAGGTTTTGAATGAAGAATCACATTTCTTGGTAGAATCATGCAGGATTGAAATTTTTGATGGTTTTTTACTCCTCTCAACAGCCCAAACAAGTTTCTAAAAGGATGAGTTTGTAACTACTCTACTTTTGGAGAAAATTCAAAACATTCATTATTCAATAAGGCCCAAACTATCAAAAACCAGCGGTTTCAATGAACACACATTTCTTGGTAGAATCATGCAGGACTGAAATTTTTGATGTTTTTCTACTCCTCTCATGAGCCCAAACAAGTCTCTAAAAGCATGAGTTTGCAACTACTTTACTTTTGGAGAAAATTCAAAACATTCATTACTCAAAAGAGCCCAATAGCAAAAACCAGCGTTTTGAATGAAGAATCACATTTCTTGGTAGAATCATGCAGGATTGAAATTTTTGATGGTTTTTTACTCCTCTCAACAGCCCAAACAAGTTTCTAAAAGGATGAGTTTGCAACTACTTTACTTTTGGAGAAAATTCAAAACATTCATTATTCAATAGGGCCCAAACTATCAAAAACCAGCGGTTTCAATGAACACACATTTCTTGGTAGAATCATGCAGGACTGAAATTTTTGATGTTTTTCTACTCTTCTCTTGAGCCCAAAAAAGTCTCTAAGAGCATGAGTTTGCAACTACTTTACTTTTGTAGAAAATTCAAAACATTCATTATTCAATAGAGCCCAATAGCAAAAATCAGGTTTTGAATGAAGAATCACATTTCTTGGTAGAATCATGCAGGATTGAAATTTTTGATGGTTTTTTACTCCTCTCAACAGCCCAAACAAGTTTCTAAAAGGATGAGTTTGCAACTACTTTACTTTTGGAGAAAATTCAAAACATTCATTATTCAATAGGGCCCAAACTATCAAAAACCAGCGGTTTCAATGAACACACATTTCTTGGTAGAATCATGCAGGACTGAAATTTTTGATGTTTTTCTACTCCTCTCATGAGCCCAAACAAGTTTCTAAAAGCATGAGTTTGCAACTACTTTACTTTTGGAGAAAAGTCAAAACATTCATTATTCAATAGAGCCCAATAGCAAAAATCAGGTTTTGAATGAAGAATCACATTTCTTGGTAAAATCATGCAGGATTGAAATTTTTGATGGTTTTTTACTCCTCTCAACAGCCCAAACAAGTTTCTAAAAGGATGAGTTTGCAACTACTTTACTTTTGGAGAAAATTCAAAACATTCATTATTCAATAGGGCCCAAACTATCAAAAACCAGCGGTTTCAATGAACACACATTTCTTGGTAGAATCATGCAGGACTGAAATTTTTGATGTTTTTCTACTCCTCTCATGAGCCCAAACAAGTCTCTAAAAGCATGAGTTTGCAACTACTTTACTTTTGGAGAAAATTCAAAACATTCACTATTCAATAGAGCCCAATAGCAAAAATCAGGTTTTGAATGAAGAATCACATTTCTTGGTAGAATCATGCAGGATTGAAATTTTTGATGGTTTTTTACTCCTCTCAACAGCCCAAACAAGTTTCTAAAAGGATGAGTTTGTAACTACTCTACTTTTGGAGAAAATTCAAAACATTCATTATTCAATAAGGCCCAAACTATCAAAAACCAGCGGTTTCAATGAACACACATTTCTTGGTAGAATCATGCAGGACTGAAATTTTTGATGTTTTTCTACTCCTCTCATGAGCCCAAACAAGTCTCTAAAAGCATGAGTTTGCAACTACTTTACTTTTGGAGAAAATTCAAAACATTCATTACTCAAAAGAGCCCAATAGCAAAAACCAGCGTTTTGAATGAAGAATCACATTTCTTGGTAGAATCATGCAGGATTGAAATTTTTGATGGTTTTTTACTCCTCTCAACAGCCCAAACAAGTTTCTAAAAGGATGAGTTTGCAACTACTTTACTTTTGGAGAAAATTCAAAACATTCATTATTCAATAGGGCCCAAACTATCAAAAACCAGCGGTTTCAATGAACACACATTTCTTGGTAGAATCATGCAGGACTGAAATTTTTGATGTTTTTCTACTCTTCTCTTGAGCCCAAAAAAGTCTCTAAGAGCATGAGTTTGCAACTACTTTACTTTTGTAGAAAATTCAAAACATTCATTATTCAATAGAGCCCAATAGCAAAAATCAGGTTTTGAATGAAGAATCACATTTCTTGGTAGAATCATGCAGGATTGAAATTTTTGATGGTTTTTTACTCCTCTCAACAGCCCAAACAAGTTTCTAAAAGGATGAGTTTGCAACTACTTTACTTTTGGAGAAAATTCAAAACATTCATTATTCAATAGGGCCCAAACTATCAAAAACCAGCGGTTTCAATGAACACACATTTCTTGGTAGAATCATGCAGGACTGAAATTTTTGATGTTTTTCTACTCCTCTCATGAGCCCAAACAAGTCTCTAAAAGCATGAGTTTGCAACTACTTTACTTTTGGAGAAAAGTCAAAACATTCATTATTCAATAGAGCCCAATAGCAAAAATCAGGTTTTGAATGAAGAATCACATTTCTTGGTAAAATCATGCAGGATTGAAATTTTTGATGGTTTTTTACTCCTCTCAACAGCCCAAACAAGTTTCTAAAAGGATGAGTTTGCAACTACTTTACTTTTGGAGAAAATTCAAAACATTCATTATTCAATAGGGCCCAAACTATCAAAAACCAGCGGTTTCAATGAACACACATTTCTTGGTAGAATCATGCAGGACTGAAATTTTTGATGTTTTTCTACTCCTCTCATGAGCCCAAACAAGTCTCTAAAAGCATGAGTTTGCAACTACTTTACTTTTGGAGAAAATTCAAAACATTCACTATTCAATAGAGCCCAATAGCAAAAATCAGGTTTTGAATGAAGAATCACATTTCTTGGTAAAATCATGCAGGATTGAAATTTTTGATGGTTTTTTACTCCTCTCAACAGCCCAAACAAGTTTCTAAAAGGATGAGTTTGCAACTACTTTACATTTGGAGAAAATTCAAAACATTCATTATTCAATAGGGCCCAAAATATCAAAAACCAGCGGTTTGAATGAACACACATTTCTTGGTAGAATCGTGCAGGACTGAAATTTTTGATGTTTTTCTACTCCTCTCATGAGCCCAAACAAGTCTCTAAAAGCATGAGTTTGCAACTACTTTACTTTTGGAGAAAATTCAAAACATTCATTATTCAATAGAGCCCAATAGCAAAAACCAGCGTTTTGAATGAAGAATCACATTTCTTGGTAGAATCATGCAGGATTGAAATTTTTGATGGTTTTTTACTCCACTCAACAGCCCAAACAAGTTTCTAAAAGGATGAGTTTGCAACTACTTTACTTTTGGAGAAAATTCAAAACATTCATTATTCAATAGGGCCCAAACTATCAAAAACCAGCGGTTTCAATGAACACACATTTCTTGGTAGAATCATGCAGGACTGAAATTTTTGATGTTTTTCTACTCCTCTCATGAGCCCAAGCAAGTCTCTAAAAGCATGAGTTTGCAACTACTTTACTTTTGGAGAAAATTCAAAACATTCATTATTCAATAGAGCCCAATAGCAAAAATCAGGTTTTGAATGAAGAATCACATTTCTTGGTAGAATCATGCAGGATTGAAATTTGTGATGGTTTTTTTACTCCTCTCAACAGCCCAAACAAGTTTCTAAAAGGATGAGTTTGTAACTACTCTACTTTTGGAGAAAATTCAAAACATTCATTATTCAATAAGGCCCAAACTATCAAAAACCAGCGGTTTCAAAGAACACACATTTCTTGGTAGAATCATGCAGGACTGAAATTTTTGATGTTTTTCTACTCCTCTCATGAGCCCAAACAAGTCTCTAAAAGCATGAGTTTGCAACTACTTTACTTTTGGAGAAAATTCAAAACATTCATTACTCAAAAGAGCCCAATAGCAAAAACCAGCGTTTTGAATGAAGAATCACATTTCTTGGTAGAATCATGCAGGATTGAAATTTTTGATGGTTTTTTACTCCTCTCAACAGCCCAAACAAGTTTCTAAAAGGATGAGTTTGCAACTACTTTACTTTTGGAGAAAATTCAAAACATTCATTATTCAATAGGGCCCAAACTATCAAAAACCAGCGGTTTCAATGAACACACATTTCTTGGTAGAATCATGCAGGACTGAAATTTTTGATGTTTTTCTACTCTTCTCTTGAGCCCAAAAAAGTCTCTAAGAGCATGAGTTTGCAACTACTTTACTTTTGTAGAAAATTCAAAACATTCATTATTCAATAGAGCCCAATAGCAAAAATCAGGTTTTGAATGAAGAATCACATTTCTTGGTAGAATCATGCAGGATTGAAATTTTTGATGGTTTTTTACTCCTCTCAACAGCCCAAACAAGTTTCTAAAAGGATGAGTTTGCAACTACTTTACTTTTGGAGAAAATTCAAAACATTCATTATTCAATAGGGCCCAAACTATCAAAAACCAGCGGTTTCAATGAACACACATTTCTTGGTAGAATCATGCAGGACTGAAATTTTTGATGTTTTTCTACTCCTCTCATGAGCCCAAACAAGTCTCTAAAAGCATGAGTTTGCAACTACTTTACTTTTGGAGAAAAGTCAAAACATTCATTATTCAATAGAGCCCAATAGCAAAAATCAGGTTTTGAATGAAGAATCACATTTCTTGGTAAAATCATGCAGGATTGAAATTTTTGATGGTTTTTTACTCCTCTCAACAGCCCAAACAAGTTTCTAAAAGGATGAGTTTGCAACTACTTTACTTTTGGAGAAAATTCAAAACATTCATTATTCAATAGGGCCCAAACTATCAAAAACCAGCGGTTTCAATGAACACACATTTCTTGGTAGAATCATGCAGGACTGAAATTTTTGATGTTTTTCTACTCCTCTCATGAGCCCAAACAAGTCTCTAAAAGCATGAGTTTGCAACTACTTTACTTTTGGAGAAAATTCAAAACATTCACTATTCAATAGAGCCCAATAGCAAAAATCAGGTTTTGAATGAAGAATCACATTTCTTGGTAAAATCATGCAGGATTGAAATTTTTGATGGTTTTTTACTCCTCTCAACAGCCCAAACAAGTTTCTAAAAGGATGAGTTTGCAACTACTTTACTTTTGGAGAAAATTCAAAACATTCATTATTCAATAGGGCCCAAAATATCAAAAACCAGCGGTTTGAATGAACACACATTTCTTGGTAGAATCGTGCAGGACTGAAATTTTTGATGTTTTTCTACTCCTCTCATGAGCCCAAACAAGTCTCTAAAAGCATGAGTTTGCAACTACTTTACTTTTGGAGAAAATTCAAAACATTCATTACTCAAAAGAGCCCAATAGCAAAAACCAGCGTTTTGAATGAAGAATCACATTTCTTGGTAGAATCATGCAGGATTGAAATTTTTGATGGTTTTTTACTCCTCTCAACAGCCCAAACAAGTTTCTAAAAGGATGAGTTTGCAACTACTTTACTTTTGGAGAAAATTCAAAACATTCATTATTCAATAGGGCCCAAACTATCAAAAACCAGCGGTTTCAATGAACACACATTTCTTGGTAGAATCATGCAGGACTGAAATTTTTGATGTTTTTCTACTCTTCTCTTGAGCCCAAAAAAGTCTCTAAGAGCATGAGTTTGCAACTACTTTACTTTTGTAGAAAATTCAAAACATTCATTATTCAATAGAGCCCAATAGCAAAAATCAGGTTTTGAATGAAGAATCACATTTCTTGGTAGAATCATGCAGGATTGAAATTTTTGATGGTTTTTTACTCCTCTCAACAGCCCAAACAAGTTTCTAAAAGGATGAGTTTGCAACTACTTTACTTTTGGAGAAAATTCAAAACATTCATTATTCAATAGGGCCCAAACTATCAAAAACCAGCGGTTTCAATGAACACACATTTCTTGGTAGAATCATGCAGGACTGAAATTTTTGATGTTTTTCTACTCCTCTCATGAGCCCAAACAAGTCTCTAAAAGCATGAGTTTGCAACTACTTTACTTTTGGAGAAAAGTCAAAACATTCATTATTCAATAGAGCCCAATAGCAAAAATCAGGTTTTGAATGAAGAATCACATTTCTTGGTAAAATCATGCAGGATTGAAATTTTTGATGGTTTTTTACTCCTCTCAACAGCCCAAACAAGTTTCTAAAAGGATGAGTTTGCAACTACTTTACTTTTGGAGAAAATTCAAAACATTCATTATTCAATAGGGCCCAAACTATCAAAAACCAGCGGTTTCAATGAACACACATTTCTTGGTAGAATCATGCAGGACTGAAATTTTTGATGTTTTTCTACTCCTCTCATGAGCCCAAACAAGTCTCTAAAAGCATGAGTTTGCAACTACTTTACTTTTGGAGAAAATTCAAAACATTCACTATTCAATAGAGCCCAATAGCAAAAATCAGGTTTTGAATGAAGAATCACATTTCTTGGTAAAATCATGCAGGATTGAAATTTTTGATGGTTTTTTACTCCTCTCAACAGCCCAAACAAGTTTCTAAAAGGATGAGTTTGCAACTACTTTACATTTGGAGAAAATTCAAAACATTCATTATTCAATAGGGCCCAAAATATCAAAAACCAGCGGTTTGAATGAACACACATTTCTTGGTAGAATCGTGCAGGACTGAAATTTTTGATGTTTTTCTACTCCTCTCATGAGCCCAAACAAGTCTCTAAAAGCATGAGTTTGCAACTACTTTACTTTTGGAGAAAATTCAAAACATTCATTATTCAATAGAGCCCAATAGCAAAAACCAGCGTTTTGAATGAAGAATCACATTTCTTGGTAGAATCATGCAGGATTGAAATTTTTGATGGTTTTTTACTCCACTCAACAGCCCAAACAAGTTTCTAAAAGGATGAGTTTGCAACTACTTTACTTTTGGAGAAAATTCAAAACATTCATTATTCAATAGGGCCCAAACTATCAAAAACCAGCGGTTTCAATGAACACACATTTCTTGGTAGAATCATGCAGGACTGAAATTTTTGATGTTTTTCTACTCCTCTCATGAGCCCAAGCAAGTCTCTAAAAGCATGAGTTTGCAACTACTTTACTTTTGGAGAAAATTCAAAACATTCATTATTCAATAGAGCCCAATAGCAAAAATCAGGTTTTGAATGAAGAATCACATTTCTTGGTAGAATCATGCAGGATTGAAATTTGTGATGGTTTTTTTACTCCTCTCAACAGCCCAAACAAGTTTCTAAAAGGATGAGTTTGTAACTACTCTACTTTTGGAGAAAATTCAAAACATTCATTATTCAATAAGGCCCAAACTATCAAAAACCAGCGGTTTCAAAGAACACACATTTCTTGGTAGAATCATGCAGGACTGAAATTTTTGATGTTTTTCTACTCCTCTCATGAGCCCAAACAAGTCTCTAAAAGCATGAGTTTGCAACTACTTTACTTTTGGAGAAAATTCAAAACATTCATTACTCAAAAGAGCCCAATAGCAAAAACCAGCGTTTTGAATGAAGAATCACATTTCTTGGTAGAATCATGCAGGATTGAAATTTTTGATGGTTTTTTACTCCTCTCAACAGCCCAAACAAGTTTCTAAAAGGATGAGTTTGCAACTACTTTACTTTTGGAGAAAATTCAAAACATTCATTATTCAATAGGGCCCAAACTATCAAAAACCAGCGGTTTCAATGAACACACATTTCTTGGTAGAATCATGCAGGACTGAAATTTTTGATGTTTTTCTACTCTTCTCTTGAGCCCAAAAAAGTCTCTAAGAGCATGAGTTTGCAACTACTTTACTTTTGTAGAAAATTCAAAACATTCATTATTCAATAGAGCCCAATAGCAAAAATCAGGTTTTGAATGAAGAATCACATTTCTTGGTAGAATCATGCAGGATTGAAATTTTTGATGGTTTTTTACTCCTCTCAACAGCCCAAACAAGTTTCTAAAAGGATGAGTTTGCAACTACTTTACTTTTGGAGAAAATTCAAAACATTCATTATTCAATAGGGCCCAAACTATCAAAAACCAGCGGTTTCAATGAACACACATTTCTTGGTAGAATCATGCAGGACTGAAATTTTTGATGTTTTTCTACTCCTCTCATGAGCCCAAACAAGTCTCTAAAAGCATGAGTTTGCAACTACTTTACTTTTGGAGAAAAGTCAAAACATTCATTATTCAATAGAGCCCAATAGCAAAAATCAGGTTTTGAATGAAGAATCACATTTCTTGGTAAAATCATGCAGGATTGAAATTTTTGATGGTTTTTTACTCCTCTCAACAGCCCAAACAAGTTTCTAAAAGGATGAGTTTGCAACTACTTTACTTTTGGAGAAAATTCAAAACATTCATTATTCAATAGGGCCCAAACTATCAAAAACCAGCGGTTTCAATGAACACACATTTCTTGGTAGAATCATGCAGGACTGAAATTTTTGATGTTTTTCTACTCCTCTCATGAGCCCAAACAAGTCTCTAAAAGCATGAGTTTGCAACTACTTTACTTTTGGAGAAAATTCAAAACATTCACTATTCAATAGAGCCCAATAGCAAAAATCAGGTTTTGAATGAAGAATCACATTTCTTGGTAAAATCATGCAGGATTGAAATTTTTGATGGTTTTTTACTCCTCTCAACAGCCCAAACAAGTTTCTAAAAGGATGAGTTTGCAACTACTTTACTTTTGGAGAAAATTCAAAACATTCATTATTCAATAGGGCCCAAAATATCAAAAACCAGCGGTTTGAATGAACACACATTTCTTGGTAGAATCGTGCAGGACTGAAATTTTTGATGTTTTTCTACTCCTCTCATGAGCCCAAACAAGTCTCTAAAAGCATGAGTTTGCAACTACTTTACTTTTGGAGAAAAGTCAAAACATTCATTATTCAATAGAGCCCAATAGCAAAAATCAGGTTTTGAATGAAGAATCACATTTCTTGGTAGAATCATGCAGGATTGAAATTTTTGATGATTTTTTACTCCTCTCAACAGCCCAAACAAGTTTCTAAAAGGATGAGTTTGCAACTACTTTACTTTTGGAGAAAATTCAAAACATTCATTATTCAATAGGGCCCAAACTATCAAAAACCAGCGGTTTGAATGAACACACATTTCTTGGTAGAATCATGCAGGACTGAAATTTTTGATGTTTTTCTACTCCTCTCATGAGCCCAAACAAGTCTCTAAAAGCATGAGTTTGCAACTACTTTACTTTTGGAGAAAATTCAAAACATTCACTATTCAATAGAGCCCAATAGCAAAAATCAGGTTTTGAATGAAGAATCACATTTCTTGGTAAAATCATGCAGGATTGAAATTTTTGATGGTTTTTTACTCCTCTCAACAGCCCAAACAAGTTTCTAAAAGGATGAGTTTGCAACTACTTTACTTTTGGAGAAAATTCAAAACATTCATTATTCAATAGGGCCCAAACTATCAAAAACCAGCGGTTTCAATGAACACACATTTCTTGGTAGAATAATGCAGGACTGAAATTTTTGATGTTTTTCTACTCCTCTCATGAGCCCAAACAAGTCTCTAAAAGCATGAGTTTGCAACTACTTTACTTTTGGAGAAAATTCAAAACATTCATTATTCAATAGAGCCCAATAGCAAAAATCAGGTTTTGAATGAAGAGTCACATTTCTTGGTAGAATCATACAGGATTGAAATTTTTGATGGTTTTTTACTCCACTCAACAGCCCAAACAAGTTTCTAAAAGGATGAGTTTGCAACTACTTTACTTTTGGAGAAAATTCAAAACATTCATTATTCAATAGGGCCCAAACTATCAAAAAAAAGCGGTTTCAATGAACACACATTTCTTGGTAGAATCATGCAGGACTGAAATTTTTGATGTTTTTCTACTCCTCTCATGAGCCCAAACAAGTCTCTAAAAGCATGAGTTTGCAACTACTTTACTTTTGGAGAAAATTCAAAACATTCACTATTCAATAGAGCCCAATAGCAAAAATCAGGTTTTGAATGAAGAATCACATTTCTTGGTAAAATCATGCAGGATTGAAATTTTTGATGGTTTTTTACTCCTCTCAACAGCCCAAACAAGTTTCTAAAAGGATGAGTTTGCAACTACTTTACTTTTGGAGAAAATTCAAAACATTCATTATTCAATAGGGCCCAAACTATCAAAAACCAGCAGTTTCAATGAACACACATTTCTTGGTAGAATCATGCAGGACTGAAATTTTTGATGTTTTTCTACTCCTCTCATGAGCCCAAACAAGTCTCTAAAAGCATGAGTTTGCAACTACTTTACTTTTGGAGAAAATTCAAAACATTCATTATTCAATAGAGCCCAATAGCAAAAATCAGGTTTTGAATGAAGAATCACATTTCTTGGTAGAATCATGCAGGATTGAAATTTTTGATGGTTTTTTACTCCTCTCAACAGCCCAAACAAGTTTCTAAAAGGATGAGTTTGCAACTACTTTACTTTTGGAGAAAATTCAAAACATTCATTATTCAATAGGGCCCAAAATATCAAAAACCAGCGGTTTGAATGAACACACATTTCTTGGTAGAATCGTGCAGGACTGAAATTTTTGATGTTTTTCTACTCCTCTCATGAGCCCAAACAAGTCTCTAAAAGGATGAGTTTGCAACTACTTTACTTTTGGAGAAAGTTCAAAACATTCATTATTCAATAGAGCCCAATAGCAAAAACCAGCGTTTTGAATGAAGAATCACATTTCTTGGTAGAATCATGCAGGATTGAAATTTTTGATGGTTTTTTACTCCACTCAACAGCCCAAACAAGTTTCTAAAAGGATGAGTTTGCAACTACTTTACTTTTGGAGAAAATTCAAAACATTCATTATTCAATAGGGCCCAAACTATCAAAAACCAGCGGTTTCAATGAACACACATTTCTTGGTAGAATCATGCAGGACTGAAATTTTTGATGTTTTTCTACTCCTCTCATGAGCCCAAGCAAGTCTCTAAAAGCATGAGTTTGCAACTACTTTACTTTTGGAGAAAATTCAAAACATTCATTATTCAATAGAGCCCAATAGCAAAAATCAGGTTTTGAATGAAGAATCACATTTCTTGGTAGAATCATGCAGGATTGAAATTTTTGATGGTTTTTTACTCCTCTCAACAGCCCAAACAAGTTTCTAAAAGGATGAGTTTGTAACTACTCTACTTTTGGAGAAAATTCAAAACATTCATTATTCAATAAGGCCCAAACTATCAAAAACCAGCGGTTTCAATGAACACACATTTCTTGGTAGAATCATGCAGGACTGAAATTTTTGATGTTTTTCTACTCCTCTCATGAGCCCAAACAAGTCTCTAAAAGCATGAGTTTGCAACTACTTTACTTTTGGAGAAAATTCAAAACATTCATTACTCAAAAGAGCCCAATAGCAAAAACCAGCGTTTTGAATGAAGAATCACATTTCTTGGTAGAATCATGCAGGATTGAAATTTTTGATGGTTTTTTACTCCTCTCAACAGCCCAAACAAGTTTCTAAAAGGATGAGTTTGCAACTACTTTACTTTTGGAGAAAATTCAAAACATTCATTATTCAATAGGGCCCAAACTATCAAAAACCAGCGGTTTCAATGAACACACATTTCTTGGTAGAATCATGCAGGACTGAAATTTTTGATGTTTTTCTACTCTTCTCTTGAGCCCAAAAAAGTCTCTAAGAGCATGAGTTTGCAACTACTTTACTTTTGTAGAAAATTCAAAACATTCATTATTCAATAGAGCCCAATAGCAAAAATCAGGTTTTGAATGAAGAATCACATTTCTTGGTAGAATCATGCAGGATTGAAATTTTTGATGGTTTTTTACTCCTCTCAACAGCCCAAACAAGTTTCTAAAAGGATGAGTTTGCAACTACTTTACTTTTGGAGAAAATTCAAAACATTCATTATTCAATAGGGCCCAAACTATCAAAAACCAGCGGTTTCAATGAACACACATTTCTTGGTAGAATCATGCAGGACTGAAATTTTTGATGTTTTTCTACTCCTCTCATGAGCCCAAACAAGTCTCTAAAAGCATGAGTTTGCAACTACTTTACTTTTGGAGAAAAGTCAAAACATTCATTATTCAATAGAGCCCAATAGCAAAAATCAGGTTTTGAATGAAGAATCACATTTCTTGGTAAAATCATGCAGGATTGAAATTTGTGATGGTTTTTTACTCCTCTCAACAGCCCAAACAAGTTTCTAAAAGGATGAGTTTGCAACTACTTTACTTTTGGAGAAAATTCAAAACATTCATTATTCAATAGGGCCCAAACTATCAAAAACCAGCGGTTTCAATGAACACACATTTCTTGGTAGAATCATGCAGGACTGAAATTTTTGATGTTTTTCTACTCCTCTCATGAGCCCAAACAAGTCTCTAAAAGCATGAGTTTGCAACTACTTTACTTTTGGAGAAAATTCAAAACATTCACTATTCAATAGAGCCCAATAGCAAAAATCAGGTTTTGAATGAAGAATCACATTTCTTGGTAAAATCATGCAGGATTGAAATTTTTGATGGTTTTTTACTCCTCTCAACAGCCCAAACAAGTTTCTAAAAGGATGAGTTTGCAACTACTTTACTTTTGGAGAAAATTCAAAACATTCATTATTCAATAGGGCCCAAACTATCAAAAACCAGCGGTTTCAATGAACACACATTTCTTGGTAGAATAATGCAGGACTGAAATTTTTGATGTTTTTCTACTCCTCTCATGAGCCCAAACAAGTCTCTAAAAGCATGAGTTTGCAACTACTTTACTTTTGGAGAAAATTCAAAACATTCATTATTCAATAGAGCCCAATAGCAAAAATCAGGTTTTGAATGAAGAGTCACATTTCTTGGTAGAATCATACAGGATTGAAATTTTTGATGGTTTTTTACTCCACTCAACAGCCCAAACAAGTTTCTAAAAGGATGAGTTTGCAACTACTTTACTTTTGGAGAAAATTCAAAACATTCATTATTCAATAGGGCCCAAACTATCAAAAAAAAGCGGTTTCAATGAACACACATTTCTTGGTAGAATCATGCAGGACTGAAATTTTTGATGTTTTTCTACTCCTCTCATGAGCCCAAACAAGTCTCTAAAAGCATGAGTTTGCAACTACTTTACTTTTGGAGAAAATTCAAAACATTCACTATTCAATAGAGCCCAATAGCAAAAATCAGGTTTTGAATGAAGAATCACATTTCTTGGTAAAATCATGCAGGATTGAAATTTTTGATGGTTTTTTACTCCTCTCAACAGCCCAAACAAGTTTCTAAAAGGATGAGTTTGCAACTACTTTACTTTTGGAGAAAATTCAAAACATTCATTATTCAATAGGGCCCAAACTATCAAAAACCAGCGGTTTCAATGAACACACATTTCTTGGTAGAATCATGCAGGACTGAAATTTTTGATGTTTTTCTACTCCTCTCATGAGCCCAAACAAGTCTCTAAAAGCATGAGTTTGCAACTACTTTACTTTTGGAGAAAATTCAAAACATTCATTATTCAATAGAGCCCAATAGCAAAAATCAGGTTTTGAATGAAGAATCACATTTCTTGGTAGAATCATGCAGGATTGAAATTTTTGATGGTTTTTTACTCCTCTCAACAGCCCAAACAAGTTTCTAAAAGGATGAGTTTGCAACTACTTTACTTTTGGAGAAAATTCAAAACATTCATTATTCAATAGGGCCCAAAATATCAAAAACCAGCGGTTTGAATGAACACACATTTCTTGGTAGAATCGTGCAGGACTGAAATTTTTGATGTTTTTCTACTCCTCTCATGAGCCCAAACAAGTCTCTAAAAGGATGAGTTTGCAACTACTTTACTTTTGGAGAAAATTCAAAACATTCATTATTCAATAGAGCCCAATAGCAAAAACCAGCGTTTTGAATGAAGAATCACATTTCTTGGTAGAATCATGCAGGATTGAAATTTTTGATGGTTTTTTACTCCACTCAACAGCCCAAACAAGTTTCTAAAAGGATGAGTTTGCAACTACTTTACTTTTGGAGAAAATTCAAAACATTCATTATTCAATAGGGCCCAAACTATCAAAAACCAGCGGTTTCAATGAACACACATTTCTTGGTAGAATCATGCAGGACTGAAATTTTTGATGTTTTTCTACTCCTCTCATGAGCCCAAGCAAGTCTCTAAAAGCATGAGTTTGCAACTACTTTACTTTTGGAGAAAATTCAAAACATTCATTATTCAATAGAGCCCAATAGCAAAAATCAGGTTTTGAATGAAGAATCACATTTCTTGGTAGAATCATGCAGGATTGAAATTTTTGATGGTTTTTTACTCCTCTCAACAGCCCAAACAAGTTTCTAAAAGGATGAGTTTGTAACTACTCTACTTTTGGAGAAAATTCAAAACATTCATTATTCAATAAGGCCCAAACTATCAAAAACCAGCGGTTTCAAAGAACACACATTTCTTGGTAGAATCATGCAGGACTGAAATTTTTGATGTTTTTCTACTCCTCTCATGAGCCCAAACAAGTCTCTAAAAGCATGAGTTTGCAACTACTTTACTTTTGGAGAAAATTCAAAACATTCATTACTCAAAAGAGCCCAATAGCAAAAACCAGCGTTTTGAATGAAGAATCACATTTCTTGGTAGAATCATGCAGGATTGAAATTTTTGATGGTTTTTTACTCCTCTCAACAGCACAAACAAGTTTCTAAAAGGATGAGTTTGCAACTACTTTACTTTTGGAGAAAATTCAAAACATTCATTATTCAATAGGGCCCAAACTATCAAAAACCAGCGGTTTCAATGAACACACATTTCTTGGTAGAATCATGCAGGACTGAAATTTTTGATGTTTTTCTACTCTTCTCTTGAGCCCAAAAAAGTCTCTAAGAGCATGAGTTTGCAACTACTTTACTTTTGTAGAAAATTCAAAACATTCATTATTCAATAGAGCCCAATAGCAAAAATCAGGTTTTGAATGAAGAATCACATTTCTTGGTAGAATCATGCAGGATTGAAATTTTTGATGGTTTTTTACTCCTCTCAACAGCCCAAACAAGTTTCTAAAAGGATGAGTTTGCAACTACTTTACTTTTGGAGAAAATTCAAAACATTCATTATTCAATAGGGCCCAAACTATCAAAAACCAGCGGTTTCAATGAACACACATTTCTTGGTAGAATCATGCAGGACTGAAATTTTTGATGTTTTTCTACTCCTCTCATGAGCCCAAACAAGTCTCTAAAAGCATGAGTTTGCAACTACTTTACTTTTGGAGAAAAGTCAAAACATTCATTATTCAATAGAGCCCAATAGCAAAAATCAGGTTTTGAATGAAGAATCACATTTCTTGGTAAAATCATGCAGGATTGAAATTTTTGATGGTTTTTTACTCCTCTCAACAGCCCAAACAAGTTTCTAAAAGGATGAGTTTGCAACTACTTTACTTTTGGAGAAAATTCAAAACATTCATTATTCAATAGGGCCCAAACTATCAAAAACCAGCGGTTTCAATGAACACACATTTCTTGGTAGAATCATGCAGGACTGAAATTTTTGATGTTTTTCTACTCCTCTCATGAGCCCAAACAAGTCTCTAAAAGCATGAGTTTGCAACTACTTTACTTTTGGAGAAAATTCAAAACATTCACTATTCAATAGAGCCCAATAGCAAAAATCAGGTTTTGAATGAAGAATCACATTTCTTGGTAAAATCATGCAGGATTGAAATTTTTGATGGTTTTTTACTCCTCTCAACAGCCCAAACAAGTTTCTAAAAGGATGAGTTTGCAACTACTTTACTTTTGGAGAAAATTCAAAACATTCATTATTCAATAGGGCCCAAAATATCAAAAACCAGCGGTTTGAATGAACACACATTTCTTGGTAGAATCGTGCAGGACTGAAATTTTTGATGTTTTTCTACTCCTCTCATGAGCCCAAACAAGTCTCTAAAAGCATGAGTTTGCAACTACTTTACTTTTGGAGAAAAGTCAAAACATTCATTATTCAATAGAGCCCAATAGCAAAAATCAGGTTTTGAATGAAGAATCACATTTCTTGGTAGAATCATGCAGGATTGAAATTTTTGATGATTTTTTACTCCTCTCAACAGCCCAAACAAGTTTCTAAAAGGATGAGTTTGCAACTACTTTACTTTTGGAGAAAATTCAAAACATTCATTATTCAATAGGGCCCAAACTATCAAAAACCAGCGGTTTCAATGAACACACATTTCTTGGTAGAATCATGCAGGACTGAAATTTTTGATGTTTTTCTACTCCTCTCATGAGCCCAAACAAGTCTCTAAAAGCATGAGTTTGCAACTACTTTACTTTTGGAGAAAATTCAAAACATTCACTATTCAATAGAGCCCAATAGCAAAAATCAGGTTTTGAATGAAGAATCACATTTCTTGGTAAAATCATGCAGGATTGAAATTTTTGATGGTTTTTTACTCCTCTCAACAGCCCAAACAAGTTTCTAAAAGGATGAGTTTGCAACTACTTTACTTTTGGAGAAAATTCAAAACATTCATTATTCAATAGGGCCCAAACTATCAAAAACCAGCGGTTTCAATGAACACACATTTCTTGGTAGAATAATGCAGGACTGAAATTTTTGATGTTTTTCTACTCCTCTCATGAGCCCAAACAAGTCTCTAAAAGCATGAGTTTGCAACTACTTTACTTTTGGAGAAAATTCAAAACATTCATTATTCAATAGAGCCCAATAGCAAAAATCAGGTTTTGAATGAAGAGTCACATTTCTTGGTAGAATCATGCAGGATTGAAATTTTTGATGGTTTTTTACTCCACTCAACAGCCCAAACAAGTTTCTAAAAGGATGAGTTTGCAACTACTTTACTTTTGGAGAAAATTCAAAACATTCATTATTCAATAGGGCCCAAACTATCAAAAAAAAGCGGTTTCAATGAACACACATTTCTTGGTAGAATCATGCAGGACTGAAATTTTTGATGTTTTTCTACTCCTCTCATGAGCCCAAACAAGTCTCTAAAAGCATGAGTTTGCAACTACTTTACTTTTGGAGAAAATTCAAAACATTCACTATTCAATAGAGCCCAATAGCAAAAATCAGGTTTTGAATGAAGAATCACATTTCTTGGTAAAATCATGCAGGATTGAAATTTTTGATGGTTTTTTACTCCTCTCAACAGCCCAAACAAGTTTCTAAAAGGATGAGTTTGCAACTACTTTACTTTTGGAGAAAATTCAAAACATTCATTATTCAATAGGGCCCAAACTATCAAAAACCAGCAGTTTCAATGAACACACATTTCTTGGTAGAATCATGCAGGACTGAAATTTTTGATGTTTTTCTACTCCTCTCATGAGCCCAAACAAGTCTCTAAAAGCATGAGTTTGCAACTACTTTACTTTTGGAGAAAATTCAAAACATTCATTATTCAATAGAGCCCAATAGCAAAAATCAGGTTTTGAATGAAGAATCACATTTCTTGGTAGAATCATGCAGGATTGAAATTTTTGATGGTTTTTTACTCCTCTCAACAGCCCAAACAAGTTTCTAAAAGGATGAGTTTGCAACTACTTTACTTTTGGAGAAAATTCAAAACATTCATTATTCAATAGGGCCCAAAATATCAAAAACCAGCGGTTTGAATGAACACACATTTCTTGGTAGAATCGTGCAGGACTGAAATTTTTGATGTTTTTCTACTCCTCTCATGAGCCCAAACAAGTCTCTAAAAGGATGAGTTTGCAACTACTTTACTTTTGGAGAAAGTTCAAAACATTCATTATTCAATAGAGCCCAATAGCAAAAACCAGCGTTTTGAATGAAGAATCACATTTCTTGGTAGAATCATGCAGGATTGAAATTTTTGATGGTTTTTTACTCCACTCAACAGCCCAAACAAGTTTCTAAAAGGATGAGTTTGCAACTACTTTACTTTTGGAGAAAATTCAAAACATTCATTATTCAATAGGGCCCAAACTATCAAAAACCAGCGGTTTCAATGAACACACATTTCTTGGTAGAATCATGCAGGACTGAAATTTTTGATGTTTTTCTACTCCTCTCATGAGCCCAAGCAAGTCTCTAAAAGCATGAGTTTGCAACTACTTTACTTTTGGAGAAAATTCAAAACATTCATTATTCAATAGAGCCCAATAGCAAAAATCAGGTTTTGAATGAAGAATCACATTTCTTGGTAGAATCATGCAGGATTGAAATTTTTGATGGTTTTTTACTCCTCTCAACAGCCCAAACAAGTTTCTAAAAGGATGAGTTTGTAACTACTCTACTTTTGGAGAAAATTCAAAACATTCATTATTCAATAAGGCCCAAACTATCAAAAACCAGCGGTTTCAATGAACACACATTTCTTGGTAGAATCATGCAGGACTGAAATTTTTGATGTTTTTCTACTCCTCTCATGAGCCCAAACAAGTCTCTAAAAGCATGAGTTTGCAACTACTTTACTTTTGGAGAAAATTCAAAACATTCATTACTCAAAAGAGCCCAATAGCAAAAACCAGCGTTTTGAATGAAGAATCACATTTCTTGGTAGAATCATGCAGGATTGAAATTTTTGATGGTTTTTTACTCCTCTCAACAGCCCAAACAAGTTTCTAAAAGGATGAGTTTGCAACTACTTTACTTTTGGAGAAAATTCAAAACATTCATTATTCAATAGGGCCCAAACTATCAAAAACCAGCGGTTTCAATGAACACACATTTCTTGGTAGAATCATGCAGGACTGAAATTTTTGATGTTTTTCTACTCTTCTCTTGAGCCCAAAAAAGTCTCTAAGAGCATGAGTTTGCAACTACTTTACTTTTGTAGAAAATTCAAAACATTCATTATTCAATAGAGCCCAATAGCAAAAATCAGGTTTTGAATGAAGAATCACATTTCTTGGTAGAATCATGCAGGATTGAAATTTTTGATGGTTTTTTACTCCTCTCAACAGCCCAAACAAGTTTCTAAAAGGATGAGTTTGCAACTACTTTACTTTTGGAGAAAATTCAAAACATTCATTATTCAATAGGGCCCAAACTATCAAAAACCAGCGGTTTCAATGAACACACATTTCTTGGTAGAATCATGCAGGACTGAAATTTTTGATGTTTTTCTACTCCTCTCATGAGCCCAAACAAGTCTCTAAAAGCATGAGTTTGCAACTACTTTACTTTTGGAGAAAAGTCAAAACATTCATTATTCAATAGAGCCCAATAGCAAAAATCAGGTTTTGAATGAAGAATCACATTTCTTGGTAAAATCATGCAGGATTGAAATTTGTGATGGTTTTTTACTCCTCTCAACAGCCCAAACAAGTTTCTAAAAGGATGAGTTTGCAACTACTTTACTTTTGGAGAAAATTCAAAACATTCATTATTCAATAGGGCCCAAACTATCAAAAACCAGCGGTTTCAATGAACACACATTTCTTGGTAGAATCATGCAGGACTGAAATTTTTGATGTTTTTCTACTCCTCTCATGAGCCCAAACAAGTCTCTAAAAGCATGAGTTTGCAACTACTTTACTTTTGGAGAAAATTCAAAACATTCACTATTCAATAGAGCCCAATAGCAAAAATCAGGTTTTGAATGAAGAATCACATTTCTTGGTAAAATCATGCAGGATTGAAATTTTTGATGGTTTTTTACTCCTCTCAACAGCCCAAACAAGTTTCTAAAAGGATGAGTTTGCAACTACTTTACTTTTGGAGAAAATTCAAAACATTCATTATTCAATAGGGCCCAAACTATCAAAAACCAGCGGTTTCAATGAACACACATTTCTTGGTAGAATAATGCAGGACTGAAATTTTTGATGTTTTTCTACTCCTCTCATGAGCCCAAACAAGTCTCTAAAAGCATGAGTTTGCAACTACTTTACTTTTGGAGAAAATTCAAAACATTCATTATTCAATAGAGCCCAATAGCAAAAATCAGGTTTTGAATGAAGAGTCACATTTCTTGGTAGAATCATACAGGATTGAAATTTTTGATGGTTTTTTACTCCACTCAACAGCCCAAACAAGTTTCTAAAAGGATGAGTTTGCAACTACTTTACTTTTGGAGAAAATTCAAAACATTCATTATTCAATAGGGCCCAAACTATCAAAAAAAAGCGGTTTCAATAAACACACATTTCTTGGTAGAATCATGCAGGACTGAAATTTTTGATGTTTTTCTACTCCTCTCATGAGCCCAAACAAGTCTCTAAAAGCATGAGTTTGCAACTACTTTACTTTTGGAGAAAATTCAAAACATTCACTATTCAATAGAGCCCAATAGCAAAAATCAGGTTTTGAATGAAGAATCACATTTCTTGGTAGAATCATGCAGGATTGAAATTTTTGATGGTTTTTTACTCCTCTCAACAGCCCAAACAAGTTTCTAAAAGGATGAGTTTGCAACTACTTTACTTTTGGAGAAAATTCAAAACATTCATTATTCAATAGGGCCCAAAATATCAAAAACCAGCGGTTTGAATGAACACACATTTCTTGGTAGAATCGTGCAGGACTGAAATTTTTGATGTTTTTCTACTCCTCTCATGAGCCCAAACAAGTCTCTAAAAGGATGAGTTTGCAACTACTTTACTTTTGGAGAAAATTCAAAACATTCATTATTCAATAGAGCCCAATAGCAAAAACCAGCGTTTTGAATGAAGAATCACATTTCTTGGTAGAATCATGCAGGATTGAAATTTTTGATGGTTTTTTACTCCACTCAACAGCCCAAACAAGTTTCTAAAAGGATCAGTTTGCAACTACTTTACTTTTGGAGAAAATTCAAAACATTCATTATTCAATAGGGCCCAAACTATCAAAAACCAGCGGTTTCAATGAACACACATTTCTTGGTAGAATCATGCAGGACTGAAATTTTTGATGTTTTTCTACTCCTCTCATGAGCCCAAGCAAGTCTCTAAAAGCATGAGTTTGCAACTACTTTACTTTTGGAGAAAATTCAAAACATTCATTATTCAATAGAGCCCAATAGCAAAAATCAGGTTTTGAATGAAGAATCACATTTCTTGGTAGAATCATGCAGGATTGAAATTTTTGATGGTTTTTTACTCCTCTCAACAGCCCAAACAAGTTTCTAAAAGGATGAGTTTGTAACTACTCTACTTTTGGAGAAAATTCAAAACATTCATTATTCAATAAGGCCCAAACTATCAAAAACCAGCGGTTTCAATGAACACACATTTCTTGGTAGAATCATGCAGGACTGAAATTTTTGATGTTTTTCTACTCCTCTCATGAGCCCAAACAAGTCTCTAAAAGCATGAGTTTGCAACTACTTTACTTTTGGAGAAAATTCAAAACATTCATTACTCAAAAGAGCCCAATAGCAAAAACCAGCGTTTTGAATGAAGAATCACATTTCTTGGTAGAATCATGCAGGATTGAAATTTTTGATGGTTTTTTACTCCTCTCAACAGCCCAAACAAGTTTCTAAAAGGATGAGTTTGCAACTACTTTACTTTTGGAGAAAATTCAAAACATTCATTATTCAATAGGGCCCAAACTATCAAAAACCAGCGGTTTCAATGAACACACATTTCTTGGTAGAATCATGCAGGACTGAAATTTTTGATGTTTTTCTACTCTTCTCTTGAGCCCAAAAAAGTCTCTAAGAGCATGAGTTTGCAACTACTTTACTTTTGTAGAAAATTCAAAACATTCATTATTCAATAGAGCCCAATAGCAAAAATCAGGTTTTGAATGAAGAATCACATTTCTTGGTAGAATCATGCAGGATTGAAATTTTTGATGGTTTTTTACTCCTCTCAACAGCCCAAACAAGTTTCTAAAAGGATGAGTTTGCAACTACTTTACTTTTGGAGAAAATTCAAAACATTCATTATTCAATAGGGCCCAAACTATCAAAAACCAGCGGTTTCAATGAACACACATTTCTTGGTAGAATCATGCAGGACTGAAATTTTTGATGTTTTTCTACTCCTCTCATGAGCCCAAACAAGTCTCTAAAAGCATGAGTTTGCAACTACTTTACTTTTGGAGAAAAGTCAAAACATTCATTATTCAATAGAGCCCAATAGCAAAAATCAGGTTTTGAATGAAGAATCACATTTCTTGGTAAAATCATGCAGGATTGAAATTTTTGATGGTTTTTTACTCCTCTCAACAGCCCAAACAAGTTTCTAAAAGGATGAGTTTGCAACTACTTTACTTTTGGAGAAAATTCAAAACATTCATTATTCAATAGGGCCCAAACTATCAAAAACCAGCGGTTTCAATGAACACACATTTCTTGGTAGAATCATGCAGGACTGAAATTTTTGATGTTTTTCTACTCCTCTCATGAGCCCAAACAAGTCTCTAAAAGCATGAGTTTGCAACTACTTTACTTTTGGAGAAAATTCAAAACATTCACTATTCAATAGAGCCCAATAGCAAAAATCAGGTTTTGAATGAAGAATCACATTTCTTGGTAAAATCATGCAGGATTGAAATTTTTGATGGTTTTTTACTCCTCTCAACAGCCCAAACAAGTTTCTAAAAGGATGAGTTTGCAACTACTTTACTTTTGGAGAAAATTCAAAACATTCATTATTCAATAGGGCCCAAAATATCAAAAACCAGCGGTTTGAATGAACACACATTTCTTGGTAGAATCGTGCAGGACTGAAATTTTTGATGTTTTTCTACTCCTCTCATGAGCCCAAACAAGTCTCTAAAAGCATGAGTTTGCAACTACTTTACTTTTGGAGAAAATTCAAAACATTCATTATTCAATAGAGCCCAATAGCAAAAACCAGCGTTTTGAATGAAGAATCACATTTCTTGGTAGAATCATGCAGGATTGAAATTTTTGATGGTTTTTTACTCCACTCAACAGCCCAAACAAGTTTCTAAAAGGATGAGTTTGCAACTACTTTACTTTTGGAGAAAATTCAAAACATTCATTATTCAATAGGGCCCAAACTATCAAAAACCAGCGGTTTCAATGAACACACATTTCTTGGTAGAATCATGCAGGACTGAAATTTTTGATGTTTTTCTACTCCTCTCATGAGCCCAAGCAAGTCTCTAAAAGCATGAGTTTGCAACTACTTTACTTTTGGAGAAAATTCAAAACATTCATTATTCAATAGAGCCCAATAGCAAAAATCAGGTTTTGAATGAAGAATCACATTTCTTGGTAGAATCATGCAGGATTGAAATTTTTGATGGTTTTTTACTCCTCTCAACAGCCCAAACAAGTTTCTAAAAGGATGAGTTTGTAACTACTCTACTTTTGGAGAAAATTCAAAACATTCATTATTCAATAAGGCCCAAACTATCAAAAACCAGCGGTTTCAAAGAACACACATTTCTTGGTAGAATCATGCAGGACTGAAATTTTTGATGTTTTTCTACTCCTCTCATGAGCCCAAACAAGTCTCTAAAAGCATGAGTTTGCAACTACTTTACTTTTGGAGAAAATTCAAAACATTTATTACTCAAAAGAGCCCAATAGCAAAAACCAGCGTTTTGAATGAAGAATCACATTTCTTGGTAGAATCATGCAGGATTGAAATTTTTGATGGTTTTTTACTCCTCTCAACAGCCCAAACAAGTTTCTAAAAGGATGAGTTTGCAACTACTTTACTTTTGGAGAAAATTCAAAACATTCATTATTCAATAGGGCCCAAACTATCAAAAACCAGCGGTTTCAATGAACACACATTTCTTGGTAGAATCATGCAGGACTGAAATTTTTGATGTTTTTCTACTCTTCTCTTGAGCCCAAAAAAGTCTCTAAGAGCATGAGTTTGCAACTACTTTACTTTTGTAGAAAATTCAAAACATTCATTATTCAATAGAGCCCAATAGCAAAAATCAGGTTTTGAATGAAGAATCACATTTCTTGGTAGAATCATGCAGGATTGAAATTTTTGATGGTTTTTTACTCCTCTCAACAGCCCAAACAAGTTTCTAAAAGGATGAGTTTGCAACTACTTTACTTTTGGAGAAAATTCAAAACATTCATTATTCAATAGGGCCCAAACTATCAAAAACCAGCGGTTTCAATGAACACACATTTCTTGGTAGAATCATGCAGGACTGAAATTTTTGATGTTTTTCTACTCCTCTCATGAGCCCAAACAAGTCTCTAAAAGCATGAGTTTGCAACTACTTTACTTTTGGAGAAAAGTCAAAACATTCATTATTCAATAGAGCCCAATAGCAAAAATCAGGTTTTGAATGAAGAATCACATTTCTTGGTAAAATCATGCAGGATTGAAATTTTTGATGGTTTTTTACTCCTCTCAACAGCCCAAACAAGTTTCTAAAAGGATGAGTTTGCAACTACTTTACTTTTGGAGAAAATTCAAAACATTCATTATTCAATAGGGCCCAAACTATCAAAAACCAGCGGTTTCAATGAACACACATTTCTTGGTAGAATCATGCAGGACTGAAATTTTTGATGTTTTTCTACTCCTCTCATGAGCCCAAACAAGTCTCTAAAAGCATGAGTTTGCAACTACTTTACTTTTGGAGAAAATTCAAAACATTCACTATTCAATAGAGCCCAATAGCAAAAATCAGGTTTTGAATGAAGAATCACATTTCTTGGTAAAATCATGCAGGATTGAAATTTTTGATGGTTTTTTACTCCTCTCAACAGCCCAAACAAGTTTCTAAAAGGATGAGTTTGCAACTACTTTACTTTTGGAGAAAATTCAAAACATTCATTATTCAATAGGGCCCAAAATATCAAAAACCAGCGGTTTGAATGAACACACATTTCTTGGTAGAATCGTGCAGGACTGAAATTTTTGATGTTTTTCTACTCCTCTCATGAGCCCAAACAAGTCTCTAAAAGCATGAGTTTGCAACTACTTTACTTTTGGAGAAAAGTCAAAACATTCATTATTCAATAGAGCCCAATAGCAAAAATCAGGTTTTGAATGAAGAATCACATTTCTTGGTAGAATCATGCAGGATTGAAATTTTTGATGATTTTTTACTCCTCTCAACAGCCCAAACAAGTTTCTAAAAGGATGAGTTTGCAACTACTTTACTTTTGGAGAAAATTCAAAACATTCATTATTCAATAGGGCCCAAACTATCAAAAACCAGCGGTTTCAATGAACACACATTTCTTGGTAGAATCATGCAGGACTGAAATTTTTGATGTTTTTCTACTCCTCTCATGAGCCCAAACAAGTCTCTAAAAGCATGAGTTTGCAACTACTTTACTTTTGGAGAAAAGTCAAAACATTCATTATTCAATAGAGCCCAATAGCAAAAATCAGGTTTTGAATGAAGAATCACATTTCTTGGTAAAATCATGCAGGATTGAAATTTTTGATGGTTTTTTACTCCTCTCAACAGCCCAAACAAGTTTCTAAAAGGATGAGTTTGCAACTACTTTACTTTTGGAGAAAATTCAAAACATTCATTATTCAATAGGGCCCAAACTATCAAAAACCAGCGGTTTCAATGAACACACATTTCTTGGTAGAATCATGCAGGACTGAAATTTTTGATGTTTTTCTACTCCTCTCATGAGCCCAAACAAGTCTCTAAAAGCATGAGTTGCAACTACTTTACTTTTGGAGAAAATTCAAAACATTCATTATTCAATAGAGCCCAATAGCAAAAATCAGCTTTTGAATGAAGAATCACATTTCTTGGTAGAATCATGCAGGATTGAAATTTTTGATGGTTTTTTACTCCTCTCAACAGCCCAAACAAGTTTCTAAAAGGATGAGTTTGCAACTACTTTACTTTTGGAGAATATTCAAAACATTCATTATTCAATAGGGCCCAAACTATCAAAAACCAGCGGTTTGAATGAACACACATTTCTTGGTAGAATCATGCAGGACTGAAATTTTTGATGTTTTTCTACTCTCATGAGCTCAAAAAAGTCTCTAAAAGCATGAGTTTGCAACTACTTTACTTTTGGAGAAAATTCAAAACATTCACTATTCAATAGAGCCCAATAGCAAAAATCAGGTTTTGAATGAAGAATCACATTTCTTGGTAAAATCATGCAGGATTGAAATTTTTGATGGTTTTTTACTCCTCTCAACAGCCCAAACAAGTTTCTAAAAGGATGAGTTTGCAACTACTTTACTTTTGGAGAAAATTCAAAACATTCATTATTCAATAGGGCCCAAACTATCAAAAACCAGCGGTTTCAATGAACACACATTTCTTGGTAGAATCATGCAGGACTGAAATTTTTGATGTTTTTCTACTCCTCTCATGAGCTCAAACAAGTCTCTAAAAGCATGAGTTGCAACTACTTTACTTTTGGAGAAAATTCAAAACATTCATTATTCAATAGAGCCCAATAGCAAAAATCAGGTTTTGAATGAAGAATCACATTTCTTGGTAGAATCATGCAGGATTGAAATTTTTGATGGTTTTTTACTCCTCTCAACAGCCCAAACAAGTTTCTAAAAGGATGAGTTTGCAACTACTTTACTTTTGGAGAATATTCAAAACATTCATTATTCAATAGGGCCCAAACTATCAAAAACCAGCGGTTTGAATGAACACACATTTCTTGGTAGAATCATGCAGGACTGAAATTTTTGATGTTTTTCTACTCTCATGAGCCCAAAAAAGTCTCTAAAAGCATGAGTTTGCAACTACTTTACTTTTGGAGAAAATTCAAAACATTCACTATTCAATAGAGCCCAATAGCAAAAATCAGGTTTTGAATGAAGAATCACATTTCTTGGTAAAATCATGCAGGATTGAAATTTTTGATGGTTTTTTACTCCTCTCAACAGTCCAAACAAGTTTCTAAAAGGATGAGTTTGCAACTACTTTACTTTTGGAGAAAATTCAAAACATTCATTATTCAATAGGGCCCAAACTATCAAAAACCAGCGGTTTCAATGAACACACATTTCTTGGTAGAATCATGCAGGACTGAAATTTTTGATGTTTTTCTACTCCTCTCATGAGCCCAAACAAGTCTCTAAAAGCATGAGTTTGCAACTACTTTACTTTTGGAGAATATTCAAAACATTCATTATTCAATAGAGCCCAATAGCAAAAATCAGGTTTTGAATGAAGAATCACATTTCTTGGTAAAATCATGCAGGATTGAAATTTTTGAAGGTTTTTTACTCCTCTCAACAGCCCAAACAAGTTTCTAAAAGGATGAGTTTGTAACTACTTTACTTTTGGAGAAAATTCAAAACATTCATTATTCAATAGGGCCCAAACTATCAAAAACCAGCGTTTTCAATGAACACACATTTCTTGGTAGAATCATGAAGGACTGAAATTTTTGATGTTTTTCTACTCCTCTCATGAGCCCAAACAAGTCTCTAAAAGCATGAGTTTGCAACTACTTTACTTTTGGAGAAAATTCAAAACATTCATTATTCAATAGAGCCCAATAGCAAAAATCAGGTTTTGAATGAAGAATCACATTTCTTGGTAGAATCATGCAGGATTGAAATTTTTGATGGTTTTTTACTCCTCTCAACAGCCCAAACAAGTTTCTAAAAGGATGAGTTTGCAACTACTTTACTTTTGGAGAAAATTCAAAACATTCATTATTCAATAGGGCCCAAACTATCAAAAACCAGCGGTTTCAATGAACACACATTTCTTGGTAGAATCATGCAGGACTGAAATTTTTGATGTTTTTCTACTCCTCTCATGAGCCCAAACAAGTCTCTAAAAGCATGAGTTTGCAACTACTTTACTTTTGGAGAAAATTCAAAACATTCATTATTCAATAGAGCCCAATAGCAAAAATCAGGTTTTGAATGAAGAATCACATTTCTTGGTAAAATCAAGCACGATTGAAATTTTTGATGGTTTTTTACTCCTCTCAACAGCCCAAACAAGTTTCTAAAAGGATGAGTTTGCAACTACTTTACTTTTGGAGAAAATTCAAAACATTCATTATTCAATAGGGCCCAAACTATCAAAAACCAGCGGTTTCAATGAACACACATTTCTTGGTAGAATCATGCAGGACTGAAATTTTTGATGTTTTTCTACTCCTCTCATGAGCCCAAACAAGTCTCTAAAAGCATGAGTTTGCAACTACTTTACTTTTGGAGAAAATTCAAAACATTCATTATTCAATAGAGCCCAATAGCAAAAATCAGGTTTTGAATGAAGAATCACATTTCTTGGTAGAATCATGCAGGATTGAAATTTTTGATGGTTTTTTACTCCTCTCAACAGCCCAAACAAGTTTCTAAAAGGATGAGTTTGCAACTACTTTACTTTTGGAGAAAATTCAAAACATTCATTATTCACTAGGGCCCAAAATATCAAAAACCAGCGGTTTGAATGAACACACATTTCTTGGTAGAATCGTGCAGGACTGAAATTTTTGATGTTTTTCTACTCCTCTCATGAGCCCAAACAAGTGTCTAAAAGGATGAGTTTGCAACTACTTTACTTTTGGAGAAAATTCAAAACATTCATTATTCAATAGAGCCCAATAGCACAAACCAGCGTTTTGAATGAAGAATCACATTTCTTGGTAGAATCATGCAGGATTGAAATTTTTGATGGTTTTTTACTCCTCTCAACAGCCCAAACAAGTTTCTAAAAGGATGAGTTTGCAACTACTTTACTTTTGGAGAAAATTCAAAACATTCATTATTCAATAGGGCCCAAACTATCAAAAACCAGCGGTTTGAATGAACACACATTTCTTGGTAGAATCATGCAGGACTGAAATTTTTGATGTTTTTCTACTCCTCTCATGAGCCCAAACAAGTCTCTAAAAGCATGAGTTTGCAACTACTTTACTTTTGGAGAAAATTCAAAACATTCATTACTCAAAAGAGCCCAATAGCAAAAACCAGCGTTTTGAATGAAGAATCACATTTCTTGGTACAATCATGCAGGATTGACATTTTTGATGGTTTTTTACTCCTCTCAACAGCCCAAACAAGTTTCTAAAAGGATGAGTTTGCAACTACTTTACTTTTGGAGAAAATTCAAAACATTCATTATTCAATAGGGCCCAAACTATCAAAAACCAGCGGTTTGAATGAACACACATTTCTTGGTAGAATCATGCAGGACTGAAATTTTTGATGTTTTTCTACTCCTCTCATGAGCCCAAACAAGTCTCTAAAAGCATGAGTTTGCAACTACTTTACTTTTGGAGAAAATTCAAAACATTCATTACTCAAAAGAGCCCAATAGCAAAAACCAGCGTTTTGAATGAAGAATCACATTTCTTGGTAGAATCATGCAGGATTGAAATTTTTGATGGTTTTTTACTCCTCTCAACAGCCCAAACAAGTTTCTAAAAGGATGAGTTTGCAACTACTTTACTTTTGGAGAAAATTCAAAACATTCATTATTCAATAGGGCCCAAACTATCAAAAACCAGCGGTTTCAATGAACACACATTTCTTGGTAGAATCATGCAGGACTGAAATTTTTGATGTTTTTCTACTCCTCTCATGAGCCCAAACAAGTCTCTAAAAGCATGAGTTTGCAACTACTTTACTTTTGGAGAAAATTCAAAACATTCATTATTCAATAGAGCCCAATAGCAAAAATCAGGTTTTGAATGAAGAATCACATTTCTTGGTAGAATCATGCAGGATTGAAATTTTTGATGGTTTTTTACTCCTCTCAACAGCCCAAACAAGTTTCTAAAAGGATGAGTTTGTAACTACTTTACTTTTGGAGAAAATTCAAAACATTCATTATTCAATAGGGCCCAAACTATCAAAAACCAGCGGTTTCAATGAACACACATTTCTTGGTAGAATCATGCAGGACTGAAATTTTTGATGTTTTTCTACTCCTCTCATGAGCCCAAACAAGTCTCTAAAAGCATGAGTTTGCAACTACTTTACTTTTGGAGAAAATTCAAAACATTCATTATTCAATAGAGCCCAATAGCAAAAATCAGGTTTTGAATGAAGAATCACATTTCTTGGTAAAATCATGCAGGATTGAAATTTTTGATGGTTTTTTACTCCTCTCAACAGCCCAAACAAGTTTCTAAAAGGATGAGTTTGCAACTACTTTACTTTTGGAGAAAATTCAAAACATTCATTATTCAATAGGGCCCAAAATATCAAAAACCAGCGGTTTCAATGAACACACATTTCTTGGTAGAATCATGCAGGACTGAAATTTTTGATGTTTTTCTACTCCTCTCATGAGCCCAAACAAGTCTCTAAAAGCATGAGTTTGCAACTACTTTACTTTTGGAGAAAATTCAAAACATTCATTACTCAAAAGAGCCCAATAGCAAAAACCAGCGTTTTGAATGAAGAATCACATTTCTTGGTAGAATCATGCAGGATTGAAATTTTTGATGGTTTTTTACTCCTCTCAACAGCCCAAACAAGTTTCTAAAAGGATGAGTTTGCAACTACTTTACTTTTGGAGAAAATTCAAAACATTCATTATTCAATAGGGCCCAAACTATCAAAAACCAGCGGTTTCAATGAACACACATTTCTTGGTAGAATCATGCAGGACTGAAATTTTTGATGTTTTTCTACTCCTCTCATGAGCCCAAACAAGTCTCTAAAAGCATGAGTTGCAACTACTTTACTTTTGGAGAAAATTCAAAACATTCATTATTCAATAGAGCCCAATAGCAAAAATCAGGTTTTGAATGAAGAATCACATTTCTTGGTAGAATCATGCAGGATTGAAATTTTTGATGGTTTTTTACTCCTCTCAACAGCCCAAACAAGTTTCTAAAAGGATGAGTTTGCAACTACTTTACTTTTGGAGAATATTCAAAACATTCATTATTCAATAGGGCCCAAACTATCAAAAACCAGCGGTTTGAATGAACACACATTTCTTGGTAGAATCATGCAGGACTGAAATTTTTGATGTTTTTCTACTCTCATGAGCCCAAAAAAGTCTCTAAAAGCATGAGTTTGCAACTACTTTACTTTTGGAGAAAATTCAAAACATTCACTATTCAATAGAGCCCAATAGCAAAAATCAGGTTTTGAATGAAGAATCACATTTCTTGGTAAAATCATGCAGGATTGAAATTTTTGATGGTTTTTTACTCCTCTCAACAGTCCAAACAAGTTTCTAAAAGGATGAGTTTGCAACTACTTTACTTTTGGAGAAAATTCAAAACATTCATTATTCAATAGGGCCCAAACTATCAAAAACCAGCGGTTTCAATGAACACACATTTCTTGGTAGAATCATGCAGGACTGAAATTTTTGATGTTTTTCTACTCCTCTCATGAGCCCAAACAAGTCTCTAAAAGCATGAGTTTGCAACTACTTTACTTTTGGAGAATATTCAAAACATTCATTATTCAATAGAGCCCAATAGCAAAAATCAGGTTTTGAATGAAGAATCACATTTCTTGGTAAAATCATGCAGGATTGAAATTTTTGAAGGTTTTTTACTCCTCTCAACAGCCCAAACAAGTTTCTAAAAGGATGAGTTTGCAACTACTTTACTTTTGGAGAAAATTCAAAACATTCATTATTCAATAGGGCCCAAACTATCAAAAACCAGCGGTTTCAATGAACACACATTTCTTGGTAGAATCATGAAGGACTGAAATTTTTGATGTTTTTCTACTCCTCTCATGAGCCCAAACAAGTCTCTAAAAGCATGAGTTTGCAACTACTTTACTTTTGGAGAAAATTGAAAACATTCATTATTCAATAGAGCCCAATAGCAAAAATCAGGTTTTGAATGAAGAATCACATTTCTTGGTAGAATCATGCAGGATTGAAATTTTTGATGGTTTTTTACTCCTCTCAACAGCCCAAACAAGTTTCTATAAGGATGAGTTTGCAACTACTTTACTTTTGGAGAAAATTCAAAACATTCATTATTCAATAGGGCCCAAACTATCAAAAACCAGCGGTTTCAATGAACACACATTTCTTGGTAGAATCATGCAGGACTGAAATTTTTGATGTTTTTCTACTCCTCTCATGAGCCCAAACAAGTCTCTAAAAGCATGAGTTTGCAACTACTTTACTTTTGGAGAAAATTCAAAACATTCATTATTCAATAGAGCCCAATAGCAAAAATCAGGTTTTGAATGAAGAATCACATTTCTTGGTAAAATCAGGCACGATTGAAATTTTTGATGGTTTTTTACTCCTCTCAACAGCCCAAACAAGTTTCTAAAAGGATGAGTTTGCAACTACTTTACTTTTGGAGAAAATTCAAAACATTCATTATTCAATAGGGCCCAAACTATCAAAAACCAGCGGTTTCAATGAACACACATTTCTTGGTAGAATCATGCAGGACTGAAATTTTTGATGTTTTTCTACTCCTCTCATGAGCCCAAACAAGTCTCTAAAAGCATGAGTTTGCAACTACTTTACTTTTGGAGAAAATTCAAAACATTCATTATTCAATAGAGCCCAATAGCAAAAATCAGGTTTTGAATGAAGAATCACATTTCTTGGTAGAATCATGCAGGATTGAAATTTTTGATGGTTTTTTACTCCTCTCAACAGCCCAAACAAGTTTCTAAAAGGATGAGTTTGCAACTACTTTACTTTTGGAGAAAATTCAAAACATTCATTATTCACTAGGGCCCAAAATATCAAAAACCAGCGGTTTGAATGAACACACATTTCTTGGTAGAATCGTGCAGGACTGAAATTTTTGATGTTTTTCTACTCCTCTCATGAGCCCAAACAAGTGTCTAAAAGGATGAGTTTGCAACTACTTTACTTTTGGAGAAAATTCAAAACATTCATTATTCAATAGAGCCCAATAGCACAAACCAGCGTTTTGAATGAAGAATCACATTTCTTGGTAGAATCATGCAGGATTGAAATTTTTGATGGTTTTTTACTCCTCTCAACAGCCCAAACAAGTTTCTAAAAGGATGAGTTTGCAACTACTTTACTTTTGGAGAAAATTCAAAACATTCATTATTCAATAGAGCCCAATAGCAAAAATCAGGTTTTGAATGAAGAATCACATTTCTTGGTAAAATCATGCAGGATTGAAATTTTTGATGGTTTTTTACTCCTCTCAACAGCCCAAACAAGTTTCTAAAAGGATGAGTTTGCAACTACTTTACTTTTGGAGAAAATTCAAAACATTCATTATTCAATAGGGCCCAAAATATCAAAAACCAGCGGTTTCAATGAACACACATTTCTTGGTAGAATCATGCAGGACTGAAATTTTTGATGTTTTTCTACTCCTCTCATGAGCCCAAACAAGTCTCTAAAAGCATGAGTTTGCAACTACTTTACTTTTGGAGAAAATTCAAAACATTCATTACTCAAAAGAGCCCAATAGCAAAAACCAGCGTTTTGAATGAAGAATCACATTTCTTGGTAGAATCATGCAGGATTGAAATTTTTGATGGTTTTTTACTCCTCTCAACAGCCCAAACAAGTTTCTAAAAGGATGAGTTTGCAACTACTTTACTTTTGGAGAAAATTCAAAACATTCATTATTCAATAGGGCCCAAACTATCAAAAACCAGCGGTTTCAATGAACACACATTTCTTGGTAGAATCATGCAGGACTGAAATTTTTGATGTTTTTCTACTCCTCTCATGAGCCCAAACAAGTCTCTAAAAGCATGAGTTGCAACTACTTTACTTTTGGAGAAAATTCAAAACATTCATTATTCAATAGAGCCCAATAGCAAAAATCAGGTTTTGAATGAAGAATCACATTTCTTGGTAGAATCATGCAGGATTGAAATTTTTGATGGTTTTTTACTCCTCTCAACAGCCCAAACAAGTTTCTAAAAGGATGAGTTTGCAACTACTTTACTTTTGGAGAATATTCAAAACATTCATTATTCAATAGGGCCCAAACTATCAAAAACCAGCGGTTTGAATGAACACACATTTCTTGGTAGAATCATGCAGGACTGAAATTTTTGATGTTTTTCTACTCTCATGAGCCCAAAAAAGTCTCTAAAAGCATGAGTTTGCAACTACTTTACTTTTGGAGAAAATTCAAAACATTCACTATTCAATAGAGCCCAATAGCAAAAATCAGGTTTTGAATGAAGAATCACATTTCTTGGTAAAATCATGCAGGATTGAAATTTTTGATGGTTTTTTACTCCTCTCAACAGTCCAAACAAGTTTCTAAAAGGATGAGTTTGCAACTACTTTACTTTTGGAGAAAATTCAAAACATTCATTATTCAATAGGGCCCAAACTATCAAAAACCAGCGGTTTCAATGAACACACATTTCTTGGTAGAATCATGCAGGACTGAAATTTTTGATGTTTTTCTACTCCTCTCATGAGCCCAAACAAGTCTCTAAAAGCATGAGTTTGCAACTACTTTACTTTTGGAGAATATTCAAAACATTCATTATTCAATAGAGCCCAATAGCAAAAATCAGGTTTTGAATGAAGAATCACATTTCTTGGTAAAATCATGCAGGATTGAAATTTTTGAAGGTTTTTTACTCCTCTCAACAGCCCAAACAAGTTTCTAAAAGGATGAGTTTGCAACTACTTTACTTTTGGAGAAAATTCAAAACATTCATTATTCAATAGGGCCCAAACTATCAAAAACCAGCGGTTTCAATGAACACACATTTCTTGGTAGAATCATGAAGGACTGAAATTTTTGATGTTTTTCTACTCCTCTCATGAGCCCAAACAAGTCTCTAAAAGCATGAGTTTGCAACTACTTTACTTTTGGAGAAAATTCAAAACATTCATTATTCAATAGAGCCCAATAGCAAAAACCAGCGTTTTGAATGAAGAATCACATTTCTTGGTAGAATCATGCAGGATTGAAATTTTTGATGGTTTTTTACTCCTCTCAACAGCCCAAACAAGTTTCTAAAAGGATGAGTTTGCAACTACTTTACTTTTGGAGAAAATTCAAAACATTCATTATTCAATAGGGCCCAAACTATCAAAAACCAGCGGTTTCAATGAACACACATTTCTTGGTAGAATCATGCAGGACTGAAATTTTTGATGTTTTTCTACTCCTCTCATGAGCCCAAACAAGTCTCTAAAAGCATGAGTTTGCAACTACTTTACTTTTGGAGAAAATTCAAAACATTCATTATTCAATAGAGCCCAATAGCAAAAATCAGGTTTTGAATGAAGAATCACATTTCTTGGTAAAATCAGGCACGATTGAAATTTTTGATGGTTTTTTACTCCTCTCAACAGCCCAAACAAGTTTCTAAAAGGATGAGTTTGCAACTACTTTACTTTTGGAGAAAATTCAAAACATTCATTATTCAATAGGGCCCAAACTATCAAAAACCAGCGGTTTCAATGAACACACATTTCTTGGTAGAATCATGCAGGACTGAAATTTTTGATGTTTTTCTACTCCTCTCATGAGCCCAAACAAGTCTCTAAAAGCATGAGTTTGCAACTACTTTACTTTTGGAGAAAATTCAAAACATTCATTATTCAATAGAGCCCAATAGCAAAAATAAGGTTTTGAATGAAGAATCACATTTCTTGGTAGAATCATGCAGGATTGAAATTTTTGATGGTTTTTTACTCCTCTCAACAGCCCAAACAAGTTTCTAAAAGGATGAGTTTGCAACTACTTTACTTTTGGAGAAAATTCAAAACATTCATTATTCACTAGGGCCCAAAATATCAAAAACCAGCGGTTTGAATGAACACACATTTCTTGGTAGAATCGTGCAGGACTGAAATTTTTGATGTTTTTCTACTCCTCTCATGAGCCCAAACAAGTGTCTAAAAGGATGAGTTTGCAACTACTTTACTTTTGGAGAAAATTCAAAACATTCATTATTCAATAGAGCCCAATAGCACAAACCAGCGTTTTGAATGAAGAATCACATTTCTTGGTAGAATCATGCAGGATTGAAATTTTTGATGGTTTTTTACTCCTCTCAACAGCCCAAACAAGTTTCTAAAAGGATGAGTTTGCAACTACTTTACTTTTGGAGAAAATTCAAAACATTCATTATTCACTAGGGCCCAAAATATCAAAAACCAGCGGTTTGAATGAACACACATTTCTTGGTAGAATCGTGCAGGACTGAAATTTTTGATGTTTTTCTACTCCTCTCATGAGCCCAAACAAGTGTCTAAAAGGATGAGTTTGCAACTACTTTACTTTTGGAGAAAATTCAAAACATTCATTATTCAATAGAGCCCAATAGCACAAACCAGCGTTTTGAATGAAGAATCACATTTCTTGGTAGAATCATGCAGGATTGAAATTTTTGATGGTTTTTTACTCCTCTCAACAGCCCAAACAAGTTTCTAAAAGGATGAGTTTGCAACTACTTTACTTTTGGAGAAAATTCAAAACATTCATTATTCAATAGAGCCCAATAGCAAAAATCAGGTTTTGAATGAAGAATCACATTTCTTGGTAAAATCATGCAGGATTGAAATTTTTGATGGTTTTTTACTCCTCTCAACAGCCCAAACAAGTTTCTAAAAGGATGAGTTTGCAACTACTTTACTTTTGGAGAAAATTCAAAACATTCATTATTCAATAGGGCCCAAAATATCAAAAACCAGCGGTTTCAATGAACACACATTTCTTGGTAGAATCATGCAGGACTGAAATTTTTGATGTTTTTCTACTCCTCTCATGAGCCCAAACAAGTCTCTAAAAGCATGAGTTTGCAACTACTTTACTTTTGGAGAAAATTCAAAACATTCATTACTCAAAAGAGCCCAATAGCAAAAACCAGCGTTTTGAATGAAGAATCACATTTCTTGGTAGAATCATGCAGGATTGAAATTTTTGATGGTTTTTTACTCCTCTCAACAGCCCAAACAAGTTTCTAAAAGGATGAGTTTGCAACTACTTTACTTTTGGAGAAAATTCAAAACATTCATTATTCAATAGGGCCCAAACTATCAAAAACCAGCGGTTTCAATGAACACACATTTCTTGGTAGAATCATGCAGGACTGAAATTTTTGATGTTTTTCTACTCCTCTCATGAGCCCAAACAAGTCTCTAAAAGCATGAGTTGCAACTATTTTACTTTTGGAGAAAATTCAAAACATTCATTATTCAATAGAGCCCAATAGCAAAAATCAGGTTTTGAATGAAGAATCACATTTCTTGGTAGAATCATGCAGGATTGAAATTTTTGATGGTTTTTTACTCCTCTCAACAGCCCAAACAAGTTTCTAAAAGGATGAGTTTGCAACTACTTTACTTTTGGAGAATATTCAAAACATTCATTATTCAATAGGGCCCAAACTATCAAAAACCAGCGGTTTGAATGAACACACATTTCTTGGTAGAATCATGCAGGACTGAAATTTTTGATGTTTTTCTACTCTCATGAGCCCAAAAAAGTCTCTAAAAGCATGAGTTTGCAACTACTTTACTTTTGGAGAAAATTCAAAACATTCACTATTCAATAGAGCCCAATAGCAAAAATCAGGTTTTGAATGAAGAATCACATTTCTTGGTAAAATCATGCAGGATTGAAATTTTTGATGGTTTTTTACTCCTCTCAACAGTCCAAACAAGTTTCTAAAAGGATGAGTTTGCAACTACTTTACTTTTGGAGAAAATTCAAAACATTCATTATTCAATAGGGCCCAAACTATCAAAAACCAGCGGTTTCAATGAACACACATTTCTTGGTAGAATCATGCAGGACTGAAATTTTTGATGTTTTTCTACTCCTCTCATGAGCCCAAACAAGTCTCTAAAAGCATGAGTTTGCAACTACTTTACTTTTGGAGAATATTCAAAACATTCATTATTCAATAGAGCCCAATAGCAAAAATCAGGTTTTGAATGAAGAATCACATTTCTTGGTAAAATCATGCAGGATTGAAATTTTTGAAGGTTTTTTACTCCTCTCAACAGCCCAAACAAGTTTCTAAAAGGATGAGTTTGCAACTACTTTACTTTTGGAGAAAATTCAAAACATTCATTATTCAATAGGGCCCAAACTATCAAAAACCAGCGGTTTCAATGAACACACATTTCTTGGTAGAATCATGAAGGACTGAAATTTTTGATGTTTTTCTACTCCTCTCATGAGCCCAAACAAGTCTCTAAAAGCATGAGTTTGCAACTACTTTACTTTTGGAGAAAATTCAAAACATTCATTATTCAATAGAGCCCAATAGCAAAAATCAGGTTTTGAATGAAGAATCACATTTCTTGGTAGAATCATGCAGGATTGAAATTTTTGATGGTTTTTTACTCCTCTCAACAGCCCAAACAAGTTTCTAAAAGGATGAGTTTGCAACTACTTTACTTTTGGAGAAAATTCAAAACATTCATTATTCAATAGGGCCCAAACTATCAAAAACCAGCGGTTTCAATGAACACACATTTCTTGGTAGAATCATGCAGGACTGAAATTTTTGATGTTTTTCTACTCCTCTCATGAGCCCAAACAAGTCTCTAAAAGCATGAGTTTGCAACTACTTTACTTTTGGAGAAAATTCAAAACATTCATTATTCAATAGAGCCCAATAGCAAAAATCAGGTTTTGAATGAAGAATCACATTTCTTGGTAAAATCAGGCACGATTGAAATTTTTGATGGTTTTTTACTCCTCTCAACAGCCCAAACAAGTTTCTAAAAGGATGAGTTTGCAACTACTTTACTTTTGGAGAAAATTCAAAACATTCATTATTCAATAGGGCCCAAACTATCAAAAACCAGCGGTTTCAATGAACACACATTTCTTGGTAGAATCATGCAGGACTGAAATTTTTGATGTTTTTCTACTCCTCTCATGAGCCCAAACAAGTCTCTAAAAGCATGAGTTTGCAACTACTTTACTTTTGGAGAAAATTCAAAACATTCATTATTCAATAGAGCCCAATAGCAAAAATCAGGTTTTGAATGAAGAATCACATTTCTTGGTAGAATCATGCAGGATTGAAATTTTTGATGGTTTTTTACTCCTCTCAACAGCCCAAACAAGTTTCTAAAAGGATGAGTTTGCAACTACTTTACTTTTGGAGAAAATTCAAAACATTCATTATTCACTAGGGCCCAAAATATCAAAAACCAGCGGTTTGAATGAACACACATTTCTTGGTAGAATCGTGCAGGACTGAAATTTTTGATGTTTTTCTACTCCTCTCATGAGCCCAAACAAGTGTCTAAAAGGATGAGTTTGCAACTACTTTACTTTTGGAGAAAATTCAAAACATTCATTATTCAATAGAGCCCAATAGCACAAACCAGCGTTTTGAATGAAGAATCACATTTCTTGGTAGAATCATGCAGGATTGAAATTTTTGATGGTTTTTTACTCCTCTCAACAGCCCAAACAAGTTTCTAAAAGGATGAGTTTGCAACTACTTTACTTTTGGAGAAAATTCAAAACATTCATTATTCAATAGGGCCCAAACTATCAAAAACCAGCGGTTTGAATGAACACACATTTCTTGGTAGAGTCATGCAGGACTGAAATTTTTGATGTTTTTCTACTCCTCTCATGAGCCCAAACAAGTCTCTAAAAGCATGAGTTTGCAACTACTTTACTTTTGGAGAAAATTCAAAACATTCATTACTCAAAAGAGCCCAATAGCAAAAACCAGCGTTTTGAATGAAGAATCACATTTCTTGGTACAATCATGCAGGATTGACATTTTTGATGGTTTTTTACTCCTCTCAACAGCCCAAACAAGTTTCTAAAAGGATGAGTTTGCAACTACTTTACTTTTGGAGAAAATTCAAAACATTCATTATTCAATAGGGCCCAAACTATCAAAAACCAGCGGTTTCAATGAACACACATTTCTTGGTAGAATCATGCAGGACTGAAATTTTTGATGTTTTTCTACTCCTCTCATGAGCCCAAACAAGTCTCTAAAAGCATGAGTTTGCAACTACTTTACTTTTGGAGAAAATTCAAAACATTCATTATTCAATAGAGCCCAATAGCAAAAATCAGGTTTTGAATGAAGAATCACATTTCTTGGTAGAATCATGCAGGATTGAAATTTTTGATGGTTTTTTACTCCACTCAACAGCCCAAACAAGTTTCTAAAAGGATGAGTTTGTAACTACTTTACTTTTGGAGAAAATTCAAAAGAAACATTATTCAATAGGGCCCAAACTATCAAAAACCAGCGGTTTCAATGAACACACATTTCTTGGTAGAATCATGCAGGACTGAAATTTTTGATGTTTTTCTACTCCTCTCATGAGCCCAAACAAGTCTCTAAAAGCATGAGTTTGCAACTACTTTACTTTTGGAGAAAATTCAAAACATTCATTATTCAATAGAGCCCAATAGCAAAAATCAGGTTTTGAATGAAGAATCACATTTCTTGGTAGAATCATGCAGGATTGAAATTTTTGATGGTTTTTTACTCCTCTCAACAGCCCAAACAAGTTTCTAAAAGGATGAGTTTGTAACTACTTTACTTTTGGAGAAAATTCAAAACATTCATTATTCAATAGGGCCCAAACTATCAAAAACCAGCGGTTTCAATGAACACACATTTCTTGGTAGAATCATGCAGGACTGAAATTTTTGATGTTTTTCTACTCCTCTCATGAGCCCAAACAAGTCTCTAAAAGCATGAGTTTGCAACTACTTTACTTTTGGAGAAAATTCAAAACATTCATTATTCAATAGAGCCCAATAGCAAAAATCAGGTTTTGAATGAAGAATCACATTTCTTGGTAAAATCATGCAGGATTGAAATTTTTGATGTTTTTCTACTCCTCTCATGAGCCCAAACAAGTCTCTAAAAGCATGAGTTTGCAACTACTTTACTTTTGGAGAAAATTCAAAACAATCATTACTCAAAAGAGCCCAATAGCAAAAACCAGCGTTTTGAATGAAGAATCACATTTCTTGGTAGAATCATGCAGGATTGAAATTTTTGATGGTTTTTTACTCCTCTCAACAGCCCAAACAAGTTTCTAAAAGGATGAGTTTGCAACTACTTTACTTTTGGAGAAAATTCAAAACATTCATTATTCAATAGGGCCCAAACTATCAAAAACCAGCGGTTTCAATGAACACACATTTCTTGGTAGAATCATGCAGGACTGAAATTTTTGATGTTTTTCTACTCCTCTCATGAGCCCAAACAAGTCTCTAAAAGCATGAGTTGCAACTACTTTACTTTTGGAGAAAATTCAAAACATTCATTATTCAATAGAGCCCAATAGCAAAAATCAGGTTTTGAATGAAGAATCACATTTCTTGGTAGAATCATGCAGGATTGAAATTTTTGATGGTTTTTTACTCCTCTCAACAGCCCAAACAAGTTTCTAAAAGGATGAGTTTGCAACTACTTTACTTTTGGAGAAAATTCAAAACATTCATTTTTCAATAGGGCCCAAACTATCAAAAACCAGCGGTTTGAATGAACACACATTTCTTGGTAGAATCAAGCAGGACTGAAATTTTTGATGTTTTTCTACTCTCATGAGCCCAAAAAAGTCTCTAAAAGCATGAGTTTGCAACTACTTTACTTTTGGAGAAAATTCAAAACATTCACTATTCAATAGAGCCCAATAGCAAAAATCAGGTTTTGAATGAAGAATCACATTTCTTGGTAAAATCATGCAGGATTGAAATTTTTGATGGTTTTTTACTCCTCTCAACAGTCCAAACAAGTTTCTAAAAGGATGAGTTTGCAACTACTTTACTTTTGGAGAAAATTCAAAACATTCATTATTCAATAGGGCCCAAACTATCAAAAACCAGCGGTTTCAATGAACACACATTTCTTGGTAGAATCATGCAGGACTGAAATTTTTGATGTTTTTCTACTCCTCTCATGAGCCCAAACAAGTCTCTAAAAGCATGAGTTTGCAACTACTTTACTTTTGGATAATATTCAAAACATTCATTATTCAATAGAGCCCAATAGCAAAAATCAGGTTTTGAATGAAGAATCACATTTCTTGGTAGAATCATGCAGGATTGAAATTTTTGATGGTTTTTTACTCCTCTCAACAGCCCAAACAAGTTTCTAAAAGGATGAGTTTGTAACTACTTTACTTTTGGAGAAAATTCAAAACATTCATTATTCAATAGGGCCCAAACTATCAAAAACCAGCGGTTTCAATGAACACACATTTCTTGGTAGAATCATGCAGGACTGAAATTTTTGATGTTTTTCTACTCCTCTCATGAGCCCAAACAAGTCTCTAAAAGCATGAGTTTGCAACTACTTTACTTTTGGAGAAAATTCAAAACATTCATTATTCAATAGAGCCCAATAGCAAAAATCAGGTTTTGAATGAAGAATCACATTTCTTGGTAAAATCATGCAGGATTGAAATTTTTGATGGTTTTTTACTCCTCTCAACAGCCCAAACAAGTTTCTAAAAGGATGAGTTTGCAACTACTTTACTTTTGGAGAAAATTCAAAACATTCATTATTCAATAGGGCCCAAACTATCAAAAACCAGCGGTTTGAATTTAGAGACTTGTTTGGGCTCATGAGAGGAGTAGAAAAACATCAAAAATTTCAGTCCTGCATGATTCTACCAAGAAATGTGTGTTCATTGAAACCGCTGGTTTTTGATAGTTTGGGCCCTATTGAATAATGAATGTTTTGAATTTTCTCCAAAAGTAAAGTAGTTGCAAACTCATCCTTTTAGAAACTTGTTTGGGCTGTTGAGAGGAGTAAAAAACCATCAAAAATTTCAATCCTGCATGATTCTACCAAGAAATGTGATTCTTCGTTCAAAACGCTGGTTTTTGCTATTGGGCTCTATTGAATAATGAATGTTTTGAATTTTCTCCAAAAGTAAAGTAGTTGCAAACTCATGCTTTTAGAGACTTGTTTGGGCTCATGAGAGGAGTAGAAAAACATCAAAAATTTCAGTCCTGCATGATTCTACCAAGAAATGTGTTCATTCAAACCGCTGGTTTTTGATAGTTTGGGCCCTATTGAATAATGAATGTTTTGAATTTTCTCCAAAAGTAAAGTAGTTGCAAACTCATCCTTTTAGAAACTTGTTTGGGCTGTTGAGAGGAGTAAAAAACCATCAAAAATTTCAATCCTGCATGATTCTACCAAGAAATGTGATTCTTCATTCAAAACGCTGGTTTTTGCTATTGGGCTCTATTGAATAATGAATGTTTTGAATTTTCTCCAAAAGTAAAGTAGTTGCAAACTCATGCTTTTAGAGACTTGTTTGGGCTCATGAGAGGAGTAGAAAAACATCAAAAATTTCAGTCCTGCATGATTCTACCAAGAAATGTGTGTTCATTGAAACCGCTGGTTTTTGATAGTTTGGGCCCTATTGAATAATGAATGTTTTGAATTTTCTCCAAAAGTAAAGTAGTTGCAAACTCATCCTTTTAGAAACTTGTTTGGGCTGTTGAGAGGAGTAAAAAACCATCAAAAATTTCAATCCTGCATGATTCTACCAAGAAATGTGATTCTTCATTCAAAACGCTGGTTTTTGCTATTGGGCTCTAATGAATAATGAATGTTTTGAATTTTCTCCAAAAGTAAAGTAGTTGCAAACTCATGCTTTTAGAGACTTGTTTGGGCTCATGAGAGGAGTAGAAAAACATCAAAAATTTCAGTCCTGCATGATTCTACCAAGAAATGTGTGTTCATTGAAACCGCTGGTTTTTGATAGTTTGGGCCCTATTGAATAATGAATGTTTTGAATTTTCTCCAAAAGTAAAGTAGTTGCAAACTCATCCTTTTAGAAACTTGTTTGGGCTGTTGAGAGGAGTAAAAAACCATCAAAAATTTCAATCCTGCATGATTCTACCAAGAAATGTGTGTTCATTCAAACCGCTGGTTTTTGATAGTTTGGGCCCTATTGAATAATGAATGTTTTGAATTTTCTCCAAAAGTAAAGTAGTTGCAAACTCATCCTTTTAGAAACTTGTTTGGGCTGTTGAGAGGAGTAAAAAACCATCAAAAATTTCAATCCTGCATGATTTTACCAAGAAATGTGATTCTTCATTCAAAACCTGATTTTTGCTATTGGGCTCTATTGAATAGTGAATGTTTTGAATTTTCTCCAAAAGTAAAGTAGTTGCAAACTCATGCTTTTAGAGACTTGTTTGGGCTCATGAGAGGAGTAGAAAAACATCAAAAATTTCAGTCCTGCATGATTCTACCAAGAAATGTGTTCATTCAAACCGCTGGTTTTTGATAGTTTGGGCCCTATTGAATAATGAATGTTTTGAATTTTCTCCAAAAGTAAAGTAGTTGCAAACTCATCCTTTTAGAAACTTGTTTGGGCTGTTGAGAGGAGTAAAAAACCATCAAAAATTTCAATCCTGCATGATTCTACCAAGAAATGTGATTCTTCGTTCAAAACGCTGGTTTTTGCTATTGGGCTCTATTGAATAATGAATGTTTTGAATTTTCTCCAAAAGTAAAGTAGTTGCAAACTCATGCTTTTAGAGACTTGTTTGGGCTCATGAGAGGAGTAGAAAAACATCAAAAATTTCAGTCCTGCATGATTCTACCAAGAAATGTGTTCATTCAAACCGCTGGTTTTTGATAGTTTGGGCCCTATTGAATAATGAATGTTTTGAATTTTCTCCAAAAGTAAAGTAGTTGCAAACTCATCCTTTTAGAAACTTGTTTGGGCTGTTGAGAGGAGTAAAAAACCATCAAAAATTTCAATCCTGCATGATTCTACCAAGAAATGTGATTCTTCATTCAAAACGCTGGTTTTTGCTATTGGGCTCTATTGAATAATGAATGTTTTGAATTTTCTCCAAAAGTAAAGTAGTTGCAAACTCATGCTTTTAGAGACTTGTTTGGGCTCATGAGAGGAGTAGAAAAACATCAAAAATTTCAGTCCTGCATGATTCTACCAAGAAATGTGTGTTCATTGAAACCGCTGGTTTTTGATAGTTTGGGCCCTATTGAATAATGAATGTTTTGAATTTTCTCCAAAAGTAAAGTAGTTGCAAACTCATCCTTTTAGAAACTTGTTTGGGCTGTTGAGAGGAGTAAAAAACCATCAAGAATTTCAATCCTGCATGATTCTACCAAGAAATGTGTGTTCATTCAAACCGCTGGTTTTTGATAGTTTGGGCCCTATTGAATAATGAATGTTTTGAATTTTCTCCAAAAGTAAAGTAGTTGCAAACTCATCCTTTTAGAAACTTGTTTGGGCTGTTGAGAGGAGTAAAAAACCATCAAAAATTTCAATCCTGCATGATTTTACCAAGAAATGTGATTCTTCATTCAAAACCTGATTTTTGCTATTGGGCTCTATTGAATAGTGAATGTTTTGAATTTTCTCCAAAAGTAAAGTAGTTGCAAACTCATGCTTTTAGAGACTTGTTTGGGCTCATGAGAGGAGTAGAAAAACATCAAAAATTTCAGTCCTGCATGATTCTACCAAGAAATGTGTTCATTCAAACCGCTGGTTTTTGATAGTTTGGGCCCTATTGAATAATGAATGTTTTGAATTTTCTCCAAAAGTAAAGTAGTTGCAAACTCATCCTTTTAGAAACTTGTTTGGGCTGTTGAGAGGAGTAAAAAACCATCAAAAATTTCAATCCTGCATGATTCTACCAAGAAATGTGATTCTTCATTCAAAACGCTGGTTTTTGCTATTGGGCTCTATTGAATAATGAATGTTTTGAATTTTCTCCAAAAGTAAAGTAGTTGCAAACTCATGCTTTTAGAGACTTGTTTGGGCTCATGAGAGGAGTAGAAAAACATCAAAAATTTCAGTCCTGCATGATTCTACCAAGAAATGTGTGTTCATTCAAAACGCTGGTTTTTGATAGTTTGGGCCCTATTGAATAATGAATGTTTTGAATTTTCTCCAAAAGTAAAGTAGTTGCAAACTCATGCTTTTAGAGACTTGTTTGGGCTCATGAGAGGAGTAGAAAAACATCAAAAATTTCAGTCCTGCATGATTCTACCAAGAAATGTGTGTTCATTGAAACCGCTGGTTTTTGATAGTTTGGGCCCTATTGAATAATGAATGTTTTGAATTTTCTCCAAAAGTAAAGTAGTTGCAAACTCATCCTTTTAGAAACTTGTTTGGGCTGTTGAGAGGAGTAAAAAACCATCAAAAATTTCAATCCTGCATGATTCTACCAAGAAATGTGATTCTTCATTCAAAACGCTGGTTTTTGCTATTGGGCTCTATTGAATAATGAATGTTTTGAATTTTCTCCAAAAGTAAAGTAGTTGCAAACTCATGCTTTTAGAGACTTGTTTGGGCTCATGAGAGGAGTAGAAAAACATCAAAAATTTCAGTCCTGCATGATTCTACCAAGAAATGTGTGTTCATTGAAACCGCTGGTTTTTGATAGTTTGGGCCCTATTGAATAATGAATGTTTTGAATTTTCTCCAAAAGTAAAGTAGTTGCAAACTCATCCTTTTAGAAACTTGTTTGGGCTGTTGAGAGGAGTAAAAAACCATCAAAAATTTCAATCCTGCATGATTCTACCAAGAAATGTGATTCTTCATTCAAAACGCTGGTTTTTGCTATTGGGCTCTATTGAATAATGAATGTTTTGAATTTTCTCCAAAAGTAAAGTAGTTGCAAACTCATGCTTTTAGAGACTTGTTTGGGCTCATGAGAGGAGTAGAAAAACATCAAAAATTTCAGTCCTGCATGATTCTACCAAGAAATGTGTGTTCATTGAAACCGCTGGTTTTTGATAGTTTGGGCCCTATTGAATAATGAATGTTTTGAATTTTCTCCAAAAGTAAAGTAGTTGCAAACTCATCCTTTTAGAAACTTGTTTGGGCTGTTGAGAGGAGTAAAAAACCATCAAAAATTTCAATCCTGCATGATTCTACCAAGAAATGTGATTCTTCGTTCAAAACGCTGGTTTTTGCTATTGGGCTCTATTGAATAATGAATGTTTTGAATTTTCTCCAAAAGTAAAGTAGTTGCAAACTCATGCTTTTAGAGACTTGTTTGGGCTCATGAGAGGAGTAGAAAAACATCAAAAATTTCAGTCCTGCATGATTCTACCAAGAAATGTGTTCATTCAAACCGCTGGTTTTTGATAGTTTGGGCCCTATTGAATAATGAATGTTTTGAATTTTCTCCAAAAGTAAAGTAGTTGCAAACTCATCCTTTTAGAAACTTGTTTGGGCTGTTGAGAGGAGTAAAAAACCATCAAAAATTTCAATCCTGCATGATTCTACCAAGAAATGTGATTCTTCATTCAAAACGCTGGTTTTTGCTATTGGGCTCTATTGAATAATGAATGTTTTGAATTTTCTCCAAAAGTAAAGTAGTTGCAAACTCATGCTTTTAGAGACTTGTTTGGGCTCATGAGAGGAGTAGAAAAACATCAAAAATTTCAGTCCTGCATGATTCTACCAAGAAATGTGTGTTCATTGAAACCGCTGGTTTTTGATAGTTTGGGCCCTATTGAATAATGAATGTTTTGAATTTTCTCCAAAAGTAAAGTAGTTGCAAACTCATCCTTTTAGAAACTTGTTTGGGCTGTTGAAAGGAGTAAAAAACCATCAAAAATTTCAATCCTGCATGATTCTACCAAGAAATGTGATTCTTCATTCAAAACGCTGTTTTTTGCTATTGGGCTCTAATGAATAATGAATGTTTTGAATTTTCTCCAAAAGTAAAGTAGTTGCAAACTCATGCTTTTAGAGACTTGTTTGGGCTCATGAGAGGAGTAGAAAAACATCAAAAATTTCAGTCCTGCATGATTCTACCAAGAAATGTGTGTTCATTGAAACCGCTGGTTTTTGATAGTTTGGGCCCTATTGAATAATGAATGTTTTGAATTTTCTCCAAAAGTAAAGTAGTTGCAAACTCATCCTTTTAGAAACTTGTTTGGGCTGTTGAGAGGAGTAAAAAACCATCAAAAATTTCAATCCTGCATGATTCTACCAAGAAATGTGATTCTTCATTCAAAACGCTGGTTTTTGCTATTGGGCTCTATTGAATAATGAATGTTTTGAATTTTCTCCAAAAGTAAAGTAGTTGCAAACTCATGCTTTTAGAGACTTGTTTGGGCTCATGAGAGGAGTAGAAAAACATCAAAAATTTCAGTCCTGCATGATTCTACCAAGAAATGTGTGTTCATTGAAACCGCTGGTTTTTGATAGTTTGGGCCCTATTGAATAATGAATGTTTTGAATTTTCTCCAAAAGTAAAGTAGTTGCAAACTCATCCTTTTAGAAACTTGTTTGGGCTGTTGAGAGGAGTAAAAAACCATCAAAAATTTCAATCCTGCATGATTCTACCAAGAAATGTGATTCTTCATTCAAAACGCTGGTTTTTGCTATTGGGCTCTATTGAATAATGAATGTTTTGAATTTTCTCCAAAAGTAAAGTAGTTGCAAACTCATGCTTTTAGAGACTTGTTTGGGCTCATGAGAGGAGTAGAAAAACATCAAAAATTTCAGTCCTGCATGATTCTACCAAGAAATGTGTGTTCATTGAAACCGCTGGTTTTTGATAGTTTGGGCCCTATTGAATAATGAATGTTTTGAATTTTCTCCAAAAGTAAAGTAGTTGCAAACTCATCCTTTTAAAAACTTGTTTGGGCTGTTGAGAGGAGTAAAAAACCATCAAAAATTTCAATCCTGCATGATTTTACCAAGAAATGTGATTCTTCATTCAAAACCTGATTTTTGCTATTGGGCTCTATTGAATAGTGAATGTTTTGAATTTTCTCCAAAAGTAAAGTAGTTGCAAACTCATGCTTTTAGAGACTTGTTTGGGCTCATGAGAGGAGTAGAAAAACATCAAAAATTTCAGTCCTGCATGATTCTACCAAGAAATGTGTTCATTCAAACCGCTGGTTTTTGATAGTTTGGGCCCTATTGAATAATGAATGTTTTGAATTTTCTCCAAAAGTAGTTGCAAACTCATCCTTTTAGAAACTTGTTTGGGCTGTTGAGAGGAGTAAAAAACCATCAAAAATTTCAATCCTGCATGATTCTACCAAGAAATGTGATTCTTCATTCAAAACGCTGGTTTTTGCTATTGGGCTCTATTGAATAATGAATGTTTTGAATTTTCTCCAAAAGTAAAGTAGTTGCAAACTCATGATTTTAGAGACTTGTTTGGGCTCATGAGAGGAGTAGAAAAACATCAAAAATTTCAGTCCTGCATGATTCTACCAAGAAATGTGTGTTCATTGAAACCGCTGGTTTTTGATAGTTTGGGCCCTATTGAATAATGAATGATTTGAATTTTCTCCAAAAGTAAAGTAGTTGCAAACTCATCCTTTTAGAAACTTGTTTGGGCTGTTGAGAGGAGTAAAAAACCATCAAAAATTTCAATCCTGCATGATTCTACCAAGAAATGTGATTCTTCATTCAAAACGCTGGTTTTTGCTATTGGGCTCTATTGAATAATGAATGTTTTGAATTTTCTCCAAAAGTAAAGTAGTTGCAAACTCATGCTTTTAGAGACTTGTTTGGGCTCATGAGAGGAGTAGAAAAACATCAAAAATTTCAGTCCTGCATGATTCTACCAAGAAATGTGTGTTCATTGAAACCGCTGGTTTTTGATAGTTTGGGCCCTATTGAATAATGAATGTTTTGAATTTTCTCCAAAAGTAAAGTAGTTGCAAACTCATCCTTTTAGAAACTTGTTTGGGCTGTTGAGAGGAGTAAAAAACCATCAAAAATTTCAATCCTGCATGATTCTACCAAGAAATGTGATTCTTCATTCAAAACGCTGGTTTTTGCTATTGGGCTCTATTGAATAATGAATGTTTTGAATTTTCTCCAAAAGTAAAGTAGTTGCAAACTCATGCTTTTAGAGACTTGTTTGGGCTCATGAGAGGAGTAGAAAAACATCAAAAATTTCAGTCCTGCATGATTCTACCAAGAAATGTGTGTTCATTCAAAACGCTGGTTTTTGATAGTTTGGGCCCTATTGAATAATGAATGTTTTGAATTTTCTCCAAAAGTAAAGTAGTTGCAAACTCATGCTTTTAGAGACTTGTTTGGGCTCATGAGAGGAGTAGAAAAACATCAAAAATTTCAGTCCTGCATGATTCTACCAAGAAATGTGTGTTCATTGAAACCGCTGGTTTTTGATAGTTTGGGCCCTATTGAATAATGAATGTTTTGAATTTTCTCCAAAAGTAAAGTAGTTGCAAACTCATCCTTTTAGAAACTTGTTTGGGCTGTTGAGAGGAGTAAAAAACCATCAAAAATTTCAATCCTGCATGATTCTACCAAGAAATGTGATTCTTCATTCAAAACGCTGGTTTTTGCTATTGGGCTCTATTGAATAATGAATGTTTTGAATTTTCTCCAAAAGTAAAGTAGTTGCAAACTCATGCTTTTAGAGACTTGTTTGGGCTCATGAGAGGAGTAGAAAAACATCAAAAATTTCAGTCCTGCATGATTCTACCAAGAAATGTGTGTTCATTGAAACCGCTGGTTTTTGATAGTTTGGGCCCTATTGAATAATGAATGTTTTGAATTTTCTCCAAAAGTAAAGTAGTTGCAAACTCATCCTTTTAGAAACTTGTTTGGGCTGTTGAGAGGAGTAAAAAACCATCAAAAATTTCAATCCTGCATGATTCTACCAAGAAATGTGATTCTTCATTCAAAACGCTGGTTTTTGCTATTGGGCTCTATTGAATAATGAATGTTTTGAATTTTCTCCAAAAGTAAAGTAGTTGCAAACTCATGCTTTTAGAGACTTGTTTGGGCTCATGAGAGGAGTAGAAAAACATCAAAAATTTCAGTCCTGCATGATTCTACCAAGAAATGTGTGTTCATTGAAACTGCTGGTTTTTGATAGTTTGGGCCCTATTGAATAATGAATGTTTTGAATTTTCTCCAAAAGTAAAGTAGTTGCAAACTCATCCTTTTAGAAACTTGTTTGGGCTGTTGAGAGGAGTAAAAAACCATCAAAAATTTCAATCCTGCATGATTCTACCAAGAAATGTGATTCTTCATTCAAAACGCTGGTTTTTGCTATTGGGCTCTATTGAATAATGAATGTTTTGAATTTTCTCCAAAAGTAAAGTAGTTGCAAACTCATGCTTTTAGAGACTTGTTTGGGCTCATGAGAGGAGTAGAAAAACATCAAAAATTTCAGTCCTGCATGATTCTACCAAGAAATGTGTGTTCATTGAAACCGCTGGTTTTTGATAGTTTGGGCCCTATTGAATAATGAATGTTTTGAATTTTCTCCAAAAGTAAAGTAGTTGCAAACTCATCCTTTTAGAAACTTGTTTGGGCTGTTGAGAGGAGTAAAAAACCATCAAAAATTTCAATCCTGCATGATTCTACCAAGAAATGTGATTCTTCATTCAAAACGCTGGTTTTTGCTATTGGGCTCTATTGAATAATGAATGTTTTGAATTTTCTCCAAAAGTAAAGTAGTTGCAAACTCATGCTTTTAGAGACTTGTTTGGGCTCATGAGAGGAGTAGAAAAACATCAAAAATTTCAGTCCTGCATGATTCTACCAAGAAATGTGTGTTCATTGAAACCGCTGGTTTTTGATAGTTTGGGCCCTATTGAATAATGAATGTTTTGAATTTTCTCCAAAAGTAAAGTAGTTGCAAACTCATCCTTTTAAAAACTTGTTTGGGCTGTTGAGAGGAGTAAAAAACCATCAAAAATTTCAATCCTGCATGATTTTACCAAGAAATGTGATTCTTCATTCAAAACCTGATTTTTGCTATTGGGCTCTATTGAATAGTGAATGTTTTGAATTTTCTCCAAAAGTAAAGTAGTTGCAAACTCATGCTTTTAGAGACTTGTTTGGGCTCATGAGAGGAGTAGAAAAACATCAAAAATTTCAGTCCTGCATGATTCTACCAAGAAATGTGTTCATTCAAACCGCTGGTTTTTGATAGTTTGGGCCCTATTGAATAATGAATGTTTTGAATTTTCTCCAAAAGTAGTTGCAAACTCATCCTTTTAGAAACTTGTTTGGGCTGTTGAGAGGAGTAAAAAACCATCAAAAATTTCAATCCTGCATGATTCTACCAAGAAATGTGATTCTTCATTCAAAACGCTGGTTTTTGCTATTGGGCTCTATTGAATAATGAATGTTTTGAATTTTCTCCAAAAGTAAAGTAGTTGCAAACTCATGATTTTAGAGACTTGTTTGGGCTCATGAGAGGAGTAGAAAAACATCAAAAATTTCAGTCCTGCATGATTCTACCAAGAAATGTGTGTTCATTGAAACCGCTGGTTTTTGATAGTTTGGGCCCTATTGAATAATGAATGATTTGAATTTTCTCCAAAAGTAAAGTAGTTGCAAACTCATCCTTTTAGAAACTTGTTTGGGCTGTTGAGAGGAGTAAAAAACCATCAAAAATTTCAATCCTGCATGATTCTACCAAGAAATGTGATTCTTCATTCAAAACGCTGGTTTTTGCTATTGGGCTCTATTGATTAATGAATGTTTTGAATTTTCTCCAAAAGTAAAGTAGTTGCAAACTCATGCTTTTAGAGACTTGTTTGGGCTCATGAGAGGAGTAGAAAAACATCAAAAATTTCAGTCCTGCATGATTCTACCAAGAAATGTGTGTTCATTGAAACCGCTGGTTTTTGATAGTTTGGGCCCTATTGAATAATGAATGTTTTGAATTTTCTCCAAAAGTAAAGTAGTTGCAAACTCATCCTTTTAGAAACTTGTTTGGGCTGTTGAGAGGAGTAAAAAACCATCAAAAATTTCAATCCTGCATGATTCTACCAAGAAATGTGATTCTTCATTCAAAACGCTGGTTTTTGCTATTGGGCTCTATTGAATAATGAATGTTTTGAATTTTCTCCAAAAGTAAAGTAGTTGCAAACTCATGCTTTTAGAGACTTGTTTGGGCTCATGAGAGGAGTAGAAAAACATCAAAAATTTCAGTCCTGCATGATTCTACCAAGAAATGTGTGTTCATTCAAAACGCTGGTTTTTGATAGTTTGGGCCCTATTGAATAACGAATGTTTTGAATTTTCTCCAAAAGTAAAGTAGTTGCAAACTCATGCTTTTAGAGACTTGTTTGGGCTCATGAGAGGAGTAGAAAAACATCAAAAATTTCAGTCCTGCATGATTCTACCAAGAAATGTGTGTTCATTGAAACCGCTGGTTTTTGATAGTTTGGGCCCTATTGAATAATGAATGTTTTGAATTTTCTCCAAAAGTAAAGTAGTTGCAAACTCATCCTTTTAGAAACTTGTTTGGGCTGTTGAGAGGAGTAAAAAACCATCAAAAATTTCAATCCTGCATGATTCTACCAAGAAATGTGATTCTTCATTCAAAACGCTGGTTTTTGCTATTGGGCTCTATTGAATAATGAATGTTTTGAATTTTCTCCAAAAGTAAAGTAGTTGCAAACTCATGCTTTTAGAGACTTCTTTGGGCTCATGAGAGGAGTAGAAAAACATCAAAAATTTCAGTCCTGCATGATTCTACCAAGAAATGTGTGTTCATTGAAACCGCTGGTTTTTGATAGTTTGGGCCCTATTGAATAATGAATGTTTTGAATTTTCTCCAAAAGTAAAGTAGTTGCAAACTCATCCTTTTAGAAACTTGTTTGGGCTGTTGAGAGGAGTAAAAAACCATCAAAAATTTCAATCCTGCATGATTCTACCAAGAAATGTGATTCTTCATTCAAAACGCTGGTTTTTGCTATTGGGCTCTATTGAATAATGAATGTTTTGAATTTTCTCCAAAAGTAAAGTAGTTGCAAACTCATGCTTTTAGAGACTTGTTTGGGCTCATGAGAGGAGTAGAAAAACATCAAAAATTTCAGTCCTGCATGATTCTACCAAGAAATGTGTGTTCATTGAAACCGCTGGTTTTTGATAGTTTGGGCCCTATTGAATAATGAATGTTTTGAATTTTCTCCAAAAGTAAAGTAGTTGCAAACTCATCCTTTTAGAAACTTGTTTGGGCTGTTGAGAGGAGTAAAAAACCATCAAAAATTTCAATCCTGCATGATTCTACCAAGAAATGTGATTCTTCGTTCAAAACGCTGGTTTTTGCTATTGGGCTCTATTGAATAATGAATGTTTTGAATTTTCTCCAAAAGTAAAGTAGTTGCAAACTCATGCTTTTAGAGACTTGTTTGGGCTCATGAGAGGAGTAGAAAAACATCAAAAATTTCAGTCCTGCATGATTCTACCAAGAAATGTGTTCATTCAAACCGCTGGTTTTTGATAGTTTGGGCCCTATTGAATAATGAATGTTTTGAATTTTCTCCAAAAGTAAAGTAGTTGCAAACTCATCCTTTTAGAAACTTGTTTGGGCTGTTGAGAGGAGTAAAAAACCATCAAAAATTTCAATCCTGCATGATTCTACCAAGAAATGTGATTCTTCATTCAAAACGCTGGTTTTTGCTATTGGGCTCTATTGAATAATGAATGTTTTGAATTTTCTCCAAAAGTAAAGTAGTTGCAAACTCATGCTTTTAGAGACTTGTTTGGGCTCATGAGAGGAGTAGAAAAACATCAAAAATTTCAGTCCTGCATGATTCTACCAAGAAATGTGTGTTCATTGAAACCGCTGGTTTTTGATAGTTTGGGCCCTATTGAATAATGAATGTTTTGAATTTTCTCCAAAAGTAAAGTAGTTGCAAACTCATCCTTTTAGAAACTTGTTTGGGCTGTTGAGAGGAGTAAAAAACCATCAAAAATTTCAATCCTGCATGATTCTACCAAGAAATGTGATTCTTCATTCAAAACGCTGTTTTTTGCTATTGGGCTCTAATGAATAATGAATGTTTTGAATTTTCTCCAAAAGTAAAGTAGTTGCAAACTCATGCTTTTAGAGACTTGTTTGGGCTCATGAGAGGAGTAGAAAAACATCAAAAATTTCAGTCCTGCATGATTCTACCAAGAAATGTGTGTTCATTGAAACCGCTGGTTTTTGATAGTTTGGGCCCTATTGAATAATGAATGTTTTGAATTTTCTCCAAAAGTAAAGTAGTTGCAAACTCATCCTTTTAGAAACTTGTTTGGGCTGTTGAGAGGAGTAAAAAACCATCAAAAATTTCAATCCTGCATGATTCTACCAAGAAATGTGATTCTTCATTCAAAACGCTGGTTTTTGCTATTGGGCTCTATTGAATAATGAATGTTTTGAATTTTCTCCAAAAGTAAAGTAGTTGCAAACTCATGCTTTTAGAGACTTGTTTGGGCTCATGAGAGGAGTAGAAAAACATCAAAAATTTCAGTCCTGCATGATTCTACCAAGAAATGTGTGTTCATTGAAACCGCTGGTTTTTGATAGTTTGGGCCCTATTGAATAATGAATGTTTTGAATTTTCTCCAAAAGTAAAGTAGTTGCAAACTCATCCTTTTAGAAACTTGTTTGGGCTGTTGAGAGGAGTAAAAAACCATCAAAAATTTCAATCCTGCATGATTCTACCAAGAAATGTGATTCTTCATTCAAAACGCTGGTTTTTGCTATTGGGCTCTATTGAATAATGAATGTTTTGAATTTTCTCCAAAAGTAAAGTAGTTGCAAACTCATGCTTTTAGAGACTTGTTTGGGCTCATGAGAGGAGTAGAAAAACATCAAAAATTTCAGTCCTGCATGATTCTACCAAGAAATGTGTGTTCATTGAAACCGCTGGTTTTTGATAGTTTGGGCCCTATTGAATAATGAATGTTTTGAATTTTCTCCAAAAGTAAAGTAGTTGCAAACTCATCCTTTTAAAAACTTGTTTGGGCTGTTGAGAGGAGTAAAAAACCATCAAAAATTTCAATCCTGCATGATTTTACCAAGAAATGTGATTCTTCATTCAAAACCTGATTTTTGCTATTGGGCTCTATTGAATAGTGAATGTTTTGAATTTTCTCCAAAAGTAAAGTAGTTGCAAACTCATGCTTTTAGAGACTTGTTTGGGCTCATGAGAGGAGTAGAAAAACATCAAAAATTTCAGTCCTGCATGATTCTACCAAGAAATGTGTTCATTCAAACCGCTGGTTTTTGATAGTTTGGGCCCTATTGAATAATGAATGTTTTGAATTTTCTCCAAAAGTAAAGTAGTTGCAAACTCATCCTTTTAGAAACTTGTTTGGGCTGTTGAGAGGAGTAAAAAACCATCAAAAATTTCAATCCTGCATGATTCTACCAAGAAATGTGATTCTTCATTCAAAACGCTGGTTTTTGCTATTGGGCTCTATTGAATAATGAATGTTTTGAATTTTCTCCAAAAGTAAAGTAGTTGCAAACTCATGCTTTTAGAGACTTGTTTGGGCTCATGAGAGGAGTAGAAAAACATCAAAAATTTCAGTCCTGCATGATTCTACCAAGAAATGTGTGTTCATTGAAACCGCTGGTTTTTGATAGTTTGGGCCCTATTGAATAATGAATGTTTTGAATTTTCTCCAAAAGTAAAGTAGTTGCAAACTCATCCTTTTAGAAACTTGTTTGGGCTGTTGAGAGGAGTAAAAAACCATCAAAAATTTCAATCCTGCATGATTCTACCAAGAAATGTGATTCTTCATTCAAAACGCTGGTTTTTGCTATTGGGCTCTATTGAATAATGAATGTTTTGAATTTTCTCCAAAAGTAAAGTAGTTGCAAACTCATGCTTTTAGAGACTTGTTTGGGCTCATGAGAGGAGTAGAAAAACATCAAAAATTTCAGTCCTGCATGATTCTACCAAGAAATGTGTGTTCATTGAAACCGCTGGTTTTTGATAGTTTGGGCCCTATTGAATAATGAATGTTTTGAATTTTCTCCAAAAGTAAAGTAGTTGCAAACTCATCCTTTTAAAAACTTGTTTGGGCTGTTGAGAGGAGTAAAAAACCATCAAAAATTTCAATCCTGCATGATTTTACCAAGAAATGTGATTCTTCATTCAAAACCTGATTTTTGCTATTGGGCTCTATTGAATAGTGAATGTTTTGAATTTTCTCCAAAAGTAAAGTAGTTGCAAACTCATGCTTTTAGAGACTTGTTTGGGCTCATGAGAGGAGTAGAAAAACATCAAAAATTTCAGTCCTGCATGATTCTACCAAGAAATGTGTTCATTCAAACCGCTGGTTTTTGATAGTTTGGGCCCTATTGAATAATGAATGTTTTGAATTTTCTCCAAAAGTAGTTGCAAACTCATCCTTTTAGAAACTTGTTTGGGCTGTTGAGAGGAGTAAAAAACCATCAAAAATTTCAATCCTGCATGATTCTACCAAGAAATGTGATTCTTCATTCAAAACGCTGGTTTTTGCTATTGGGCTCTATTGAATAATGAATGTTTTGAATTTTCTCCAAAAGTAAAGTAGTTGCAAACTCATGATTTTAGAGACTTGTTTGGGCTCATGAGAGGAGTAGAAAAACATCAAAAATTTCAGTCCTGCATGATTCTACCAAGAAATGTGTGTTCATTGAAACCGCTGGTTTTTGATAGTTTGGGCCCTATTGAATAATGAATGATTTGAATTTTCTCCAAAAGTAAAGTAGTTGCAAACTCATCCTTTTAGAAACTTGTTTGGGCTGTTGAGAGGAGTAAAAAACCATCAAAAATTTCAATCCTGCATGATTCTACCAAGAAATGTGATTCTTCATTCAAAACGCTGGTTTTTGCTATTGGGCTCTATTGAATAATGAATGTTTTGAATTTTCTCCAAAAGTAAAGTAGTTGCAAACTCATGCTTTTAGAGACTTGTTTGGGCTCATGAGAGGAGTAGAAAAACAACAAAAATTTCAGTCCTGCATGATTCTACCAAGAAATGTGTGTTCATTCAAAACGCTGGTTTTTGATAGTTTGGGCCCTATTGAATAACGAATGTTTTGAATTTTCTCCAAAAGTAAAGTAGTTGCAAACTCATGCTTTTAGAGACTTGTTTGGGCTCATGAGAGGAGTAGAAAAACATCAAAAATTTCAGTCCTGCATGATTCTACCAAGAAATGTGTGTTCATTGAAACCGCTGGTTTTTGATAGTTTGGGCCCTATTGAATAATGAATGTTTTGAATTTTCTCCAAAAGTAAAGTAGTTGCAAACTCATCCTTTTAGAAACTTGTTTGGGCTGTTGAGAGGAGTAAAAAACCATCAAAAATTTCAATCCTGCATGATTCTACCAAGAAATGTGATTCTTCATTCAAAACGCTGGTTTTTGCTATTGGGCTCTATTGAATAATGAATGTTTTGAATTTTCTCCAAAAGTAAAGTAGTTGCAAACTCATGCTTTTAGAGACTTGTTTGGGCTCATGAGAGGAGTAGAAAAACATCAAAAATTTCAGTCCTGCATGATTCTACCAAGAAATGTGTGTTCATTGAAACCGCTGGTTTTTGATAGTTTGGGCCCTATTGAATAATGAATGTTTTGAATTTTCTCCAAAAGTAAAGTAGTTGCAAACTCATCCTTTTAGAAACTTGTTTGGGCTGTTGAGAGGAGTAAAAAACCATCAAAAATTTCAATCCTGCATGATTCTACCAAGAAATGTGATTCTTCATTCAAAACGCTGGTTTTTGCTATTGGGCTCTATTGAATAATGAATGTTTTGAATTTTCTCCAAAAGTAAAGTAGTTGCAAACTCATGCTTTTAGAGACTTGTTTGGGCTCATGAGAGGAGTAGAAAAACATCAAAAATTTCAGTCCTGCATGATTCTACCAAGAAATGTGTGTTCATTGAAACCGCTGGTTTTTGATAGTTTGGGCCCTATTGAATAATGAATGTTTTGAATTTTCTCCAAAAGTAAAGTAGTTGCAAACTCATCCTTTTAGAAACTTGTTTGGGCTGTTGAGAGGAGTAAAAAACCATCAAAAATTTCAATCCTGCATGATTCTACCAAGAAATGTGATTCTTCGTTCAAAACGCTGGTTTTTGCTATTGGGCTCTATTGAATAATGAATGTTTTGAATTTTCTCCAAAAGTAAAGTAGTTGCAAACTCATGCTTTTAGAGACTTGTTTGGGCTCATGAGAGGAGTAGAAAAACATCAAAAATTTCAGTCCTGCATGATTCTACCAAGAAATGTGTTCATTCAAACCGCTGGTTTTTGATAGTTTGGGCCCTATTGAATAATGAATGTTTTGAATTTTCTCCAAAAGTAAAGTAGTTGCAAACTCATCCTTTTAGAAACTTGTTTGGGCTGTTGAGAGGAGTAAAAAACCATCAAAAATTTCAATCCTGCATGATTCTACCAAGAAATGTGATTCTTCATTCAAAACGCTGGTTTTTGCTATTGGGCTCTATTGAATAATGAATGTTTTGAATTTTCTCCAAAAGTAAAGTAGTTGCAAACTCATGCTTTTAGAGACTTGTTTGGGCTCATGAGAGGAGTAGAAAAACATCAAAAATTTCAGTCCTGCATGATTCTACCAAGAAATGTGTGTTCATTGAAACCGCTGGTTTTTGATAGTTTGGGCCCTATTGAATAATGAATGTTTTGAATTTTCTCCAAAAGTAAAGTAGTTGCAAACTCATCCTTTTAGAAACTTGTTTGGGCTGTTGAGATGAGTAAAAAACCATCAAAAATTTCAATCCTGCATGATTCTACCAAGAAATGTGATTCTTCATTCAAAACGCTGTTTTTTGCTATTGGGCTCTAATGAATAATGAATGTTTTGAATTTTCTCCAAAAGTAAAGTAGTTGCAAACTCATGCTTTTAGAGACTTGTTTGGGCTCATGAGAGGAGTAGAAAAACATCAAAAATTTCAGTCCTGCATGATTCTACCAAGAAATGTGTGTTCATTGAAACCGCTGGTTTTTGATAGTTTGGGCCCTATTGAATAATGAATGTTTTGAATTTTCTCCAAAAGTAAAGTAGTTGCAAACTCATCCTTTTAGAAACTTGTTTGGGCTGTTGAGAGGAGTAAAAAACCATCAAAAATTTCAATCCTGCATGATTCTACCAAGAAATGTGATTCTTCATTCAAAACGCTGGTTTTTGCTATTGGGCTCTATTGAATAATGAATGTTTTGAATTTTCTCCAAAAGTAAAGTAGTTGCAAACTCATGCTTTTAGAGACTTGTTTGGGCTCATGAGAGGAGTAGAAAAACATCAAAAATTTCAGTCCTGCATGATTCTACCAAGAAATGTGTGTTCATTGAAACCGCTGGTTTTTGATAGTTTGGGCCCTATTGAATAATGAATGTTTTGAATTTTCTCCAAAAGTAAAGTAGTTGCAAACTCATCCTTTTAGAAACTTGTTTGGGCTGTTGAGAGGAGTAAAAAACCATCAAAAATTTCAATCCTGCATGATTCTACCAAGAAATGTGATTCTTCATTCAAAACGCTGGTTTTTGCTATTGGGCTCTATTGAATAATGAATGTTTTGAATTTTCTCCAAAAGTAAAGTAGTTGCAAACTCATGCTTTTAGAGACTTGTTTGGGCTCATGAGAGGAGTAGAAAAACATCAAAAATTTCAGTCCTGCATGATTCTACCAAGAAATGTGTGTTCATTGAAACCGCTGGTTTTTGATAGTTTGGGCCCTATTGAATAATGAATGTTTTGAATTTTCTCCAAAAGTAAAGTAGTTGCAAACTCATCCTTTTAAAAACTTGTTTGGGCTGTTGAGAGGAGTAAAAAACCATCAAAAATTTCAATCCTGCATGATTTTACCAAGAAATGTGATTCTTCATTCAAAACCTGATTTTTGCTATTGGGCTCTATTGAATAGTGAATGTTTTGAATTTTCTCCAAAAGTAAAGTAGTTGCAAACTCATGCTTTTAGAGACTTGTTTGGGCTCATGAGAGGAGTAGAAAAACATCAAAAATTTCAGTCCTGCATGATTCTACCAAGAAATGTGTTCATTCAAACCGCTGGTTTTTGATAGTTTGGGCCCTATTGAATAATGAATGTTTTGAATTTTCTCCAAAAGTAAAGTAGTTGCAAACTCATCCTTTTAGAAACTTGTTTGGGCTGTTGAGAGGAGTAAAAAACCATCAAAAATTTCAATCCTGCATGATTCTACCAAGAAATGTGATTCTTCATTCAAAACGCTGGTTTTTGCTATTGGGCTCTATTGAATAATGAATGTTTTGAATTTTCTCCAAAAGTAAAGTAGTTGCAAACTCATGCTTTTAGAGACTTGTTTGGGCTCATGAGAGGAGTAGAAAAACATCAAAAATTTCAGTCCTGCATGATTCTACCAAGAAATGTGTGTTCATTGAAACCGCTGGTTTTTGATAGTTTGGGCCCTATTGAATAATGAATGTTTTGAATTTTCTCCAAAAGTAAAGTAGTTGCAAACTCATCCTTTTAGAAACTTGTTTGGGCTGTTGAGAGGAGTAAAAAACCATCAAAAATTTCAATCCTGCATGATTCTACCAAGAAATGTGATTCTTCATTCAAAACGCTGGTTTTTGCTATTGGGCTCTATTGAATAATGAATGTTTTGAATTTTCTCCAAAAGTAAAGTAGTTGCAAACTCATGCTTTTAGAGACTTGTTTGGGCTCATGAGAGGAGTAGAAAAACATCAAAAATTTCAGTCCTGCATGATTCTACCAAGAAATGTGTGTTCATTGAAACCGCTGGTTTTTGATAGTTTGGGCCCTATTGAATAATGAATGTTTTGAATTTTCTCCAAAAGTAAAGTAGTTGCAAACTCATCCTTTTAAAAACTTGTTTGGGCTGTTGAGAGGAGTAAAAAACCATCAAAAATTTCAATCCTGCATGATTTTACCAAGAAATGTGATTCTTCATTCAAAACCTGATTTTTGCTATTGGGCTCTATTGAATAGTGAATGTTTTGAATTTTCTCCAAAAGTAAAGTAGTTGCAAACTCATGCTTTTAGAGACTTGTTTGGGCTCATGAGAGGAGTAGAAAAACATCAAAAATTTCAGTCCTGCATGATTCTACCAAGAAATGTGTTCATTCAAACCGCTGGTTTTTGATAGTTTGGGCCCTATTGAATAATGAATGTTTTGAATTTTCTCCAAAAGTAGTTGCAAACTCATCCTTTTAGAAACTTGTTTGGGCTGTTGAGAGGAGTAAAAAACCATCAAAAATTTCAATCCTGCATGATTCTACCAAGAAATGTGATTCTTCATTCAAAACGCTGGTTTTTGCTATTGGGCTCTATTGAATAATGAATGTTTTGAATTTTCTCCAAAAGTAAAGTAGTTGCAAACTCATGATTTTAGAGACTTGTTTGGGCTCATGAGAGGAGTAGAAAAACATCAAAAATTTCAGTCCTGCATGATTCTACCAAGAAATGTGTGTTCATTGAAACCGCTGGTTTTTGATAGTTTGGGCCCTATTGAATAATGAATGATTTGAATTTTCTCCAAAAGTAAAGTAGTTGCAAACTCATCCTTTTAGAAACTTGTTTGGGCTGTTGAGAGGAGTAAAAAACCATCAAAAATTTCAATCCTGCATGATTCTACCAAGAAATGTGATTCTTCATTCAAAACGCTGGTTTTTGCTATTGGGCTCTATTGAATAATGAATGTTTTGAATTTTCTCCAAAAGTAAAGTAGTTGCAAACTCATGCTTTTAGAGACTTGTTTGGGCTCATGAGAGGAGTAGAAAAACATCAAAAATTTCAGTCCTGCATGATTCTACCAAGAAATGTGTGTTCATTGAAACCGCTGGTTTTTGATAGTTTGGGCCCTATTGAATAATGAATGTTTTGAATTTTCTCCAAAAGTAAAGTAGTTGCAAACTCATCCTTTTAGAAACTTGTTTGGGCTGTTGAGAGGAGTAAAAAACCATCAAAAATTTCAATCCTGCATGATTCTACCAAGAAATGTGATTCTTCATTCAAAACGCTGGTTTTTGCTATTGGGCTCTAATGAATAATGAATGTTTTGAATTTTCTCCAAAAGTAAAGTAGTTGCAAACTCATGCTTTTAGAGACTTGTTTGGGCTCATGAGAGGAGTAGAAAAACATCAAAAATTTCAGTCCTGCATGATTCTACCAAGAAATGTGTGTTCATTGAAACCGCTGGTTTTTGATAGTTTGGGCCCTATTGAATAATGAATGTTTTGAATTTTCTCCAAAAGTAAAGTAGTTGCAAACTCATCCTTTTAGAAACTTGTTTGGGCTGTTGAGAGGAGTAAAAAACCATCAAAAATTTCAATCCTGCATGATTCTACCAAGAAATGTGATTCTTCATTCAAAACGCTGGTTTTTGCTATTGGGCTCTATTGAATAATGAATGTTTTGAATTTTCTCCAAAAGTAAAGTAGTTGCAAACTCATGCTTTTAGAGACTTGTTTGGGCTCATGAGAGGAGTAGAAAAACATCAAAAATTTCAGTCCTGCATGATTCTACCAAGAAATGTGTGTTCATTGAAACCGCTGGTTTTTGATAGTTTGGGCCCTATTGAATAATGAATGTTTTGAATTTTCTCCAAAAGTAAAGTAGTTGCAAACTCATCCTTTTAGAAACTTGTTTGGGCTGTTCCGCTGGTTTTTGATAGTTTGGGCCCTATTGAAAAATGAATGTTTTGAATTTTCTCCAAAAGTAAAGTAGTTGCAAACTCATCCTTTTAGAAACTTGTTTGGGCTGTTGAGAGGAGTAAAAAACCATCAAAAATTTCAATCCTGCATGATTTTACCAAGAAATGTGATTCTTCATTCAAAACCTGATTTTTGCTTTTGGGCTCTATTGAATAGTGAATGTTTTGAATTTTCTCCAAAAGTAAAGTAGTTGCAAACTCATGCTTTTAGAGACTTGTTTGGGCTCATGAGATGAGTAGAAAAACATCAAAAATTTCAGTCCTGCATGATTCTACCAAGACATGTGTGTTCATTGAAACGGCTGATTTTTGATAGTTTGGGCCCTATTGAATAATGAATGTTTTGAATTTTCTCCAAAAGTAAAGTAGTTGCAAACTCATCCTTTTAGAAACTTGTTTGGGCTGTTGAGAGGAGGAAAAAACCATCAAAAATTTCAATCCTGCATGATTCTACCAAGAAATGTGATTCTTCATTCAAAACGCTGGTTTTTGCTATTGGGCTCTATTGAATAATGAATGTTTTGAATTTTCTCCAAAAGTAAAGTAGTTGCAAACTCATGCTTTTAGAGACTTGTTTGGGCTCATGAGAGGAGTAGAAAAACATCAAAAATTTCAGTCCTGCATGATTCTACCAAGAAATGTGTGTTCATTCAAACCGCTGGTTTTTGATAGTTTGGGCCCTATTGAATAATGAATGTTTTGAATTTTCTCCAAAAGTAAAGTAGTTGCAAACTCATGCTTTTAGAGACTTGTTTGGGCTCATGAGAGGAGTAGAAAAACATCAAAAATTTCAGTCCTGCATGATTCTACCAAGAAATGTGTGTTCATTGAAACCGCTGGTTTTTGATAGTTTGGGCCCTATTGAAAAATGAATGTTTTGAATTTTCTCCAAAAGTAAAGTAGTTGCAAACTCATCCTTTTAGAAACTTGTTTGGGCTGTTGAGAGGAGTAAAAAACCATCAAAAATTTCAATCCTGCATGATTTTACCAAGAAATGTGATTCTTCATTCAAAACCTGATTTTTGCTATTGGGCTCTATTGAATAGTGAATGTTTTGAATTTTCTCCAAAAGTAAAGTAGTTGCAAACTCATGCTTTTAGAGACTAGTTTGGGCTCATGAGAGGAGTAGAAAAACATCAAAAATTTCAGTCCTGCATGATTCTACCAAGAAATGTGTGTTCATTGAAACCGCTGGTTTTTGATAGTTTGGGCCCTAGTGAATAATGAATGTTTTGAATTTTCTCCAAAAGTAAAGTAGTTGCAAACTCATCCTTTTAGAAACTTGTTTGGGCTGTTGAGAGGAGTAAAAAACCATCAAAAATTTCAATCCTGCATGATTCTACCAAGAAATGTGATTCTTCATTCAAAACGCTGGTTTTTGCTATTGGGCTCTATTGAATAATGAATGTTTTGAATTTTCTCCAAAAGTAAAGTAGTTGCAAACTCATGCTTTTAGAGACTTGTTTGGGCTCATGAGAGGAGTAGAAAAACATCAAAAATTTCAGTCCTGCATGATTCTACCAAGAAATGTGTGTTCATTGAAACCGCTGGTTTTTGATAGTTTGGGCCCTATTGAATAATGAATGTTTTGAATTTTCTCCAAAAGTAAAGTAGTTGCAAACTCATCCTTTTAGAAACTTGTTTGGGCTGTTGAGAGGAGTAAAAAACCATCAAAAATTTCAATCCTGCATGATTCTACCAAGAAATGTGATTCTTCATTCAAAACGCTGGTTTTTGCTATTGGGCTCTATTGAATAATGAATGTTTTGAATTTTCTCCAAAAGTAAAGTAGTTGCAAACTCATGCTTTTAGAGACTTGTTTGGGCTCATGAGAGGAGTAGAAAAACATCAAAAATTTCAGTCCTGCATGATTCTACCAAGAAATGTGTGTTCATTGAAACCGCTGGTTTTTGATAGTTTGGGCCCTATTGAATAATGAATGTTTTGAATTTTCTCCAAAAGTAAAGTAGTTGCAAACTCATCCTTTTAAAAACTTGTTTGGGCTGTTGAGAGGAGTAAAAAACCATCAAAAATTTCAATCCTGCATGATTTTACCAAGAAATGTGATTCTTCATTCAAAACCTGATTTTTGCTATTGGGCTCTATTGAATAGTGAATGTTTTGAATTTTCTCCAAAAGTAAAGTAGTTGCAAACTCATGCTTTTAGAGACTTGTTTGGGCTCATGAGAGGAGTAGAAAAACATCAAAAATTTCAGTCCTGCATGATTCTACCAAGAAATGTGTTCATTCAAACCGCTGGTTTTTGATAGTTTGGGCCCTATTGAATAATGAATGTTTTGAATTTTCTCCAAAAGTAAAGTAGTTGCAAACTCATCCTTTTAGAAACTTGTTTGGGCTGTTGAGAGGAGTAAAAAACCATCAAAAATTTCAATCCTGCATGATTCTACCAAGAAATGTGATTCTTCATTCAAAACGCTGGTTTTTGCTATTGGGCTCTATTGAATAATGAATGTTTTGAATTTTCTCCAAAAGTAAAGTAGTTGCAAACTCATGCTTTTAGAGACTTGTTTGGGCTCATGAGAGGAGTAGAAAAACATCAAAAATTTCAGTCCTGCATGATTCTACCAAGAAATGTGTGTTCATTGAAACCGCTGGTTTTTGATAGTTTGGGCCCTATTGAATAATGAATGTTTTGAATTTTCTCCAAAAGTAAAGTAGTTGCAAACTCATCCTTTTAGAAACTTGTTTGGGCTGTTGAGAGGAGTAAAAAACCATCAAAAATTTCAATCCTGCATGATTCTACCAAGAAATGTGATTCTTCATTCAAAACGCTGGTTTTTGCTATTGGGCTCTATTGAATAATGAATGTTTTGAATTTTCTCCAAAAGTAAAGTAGTTGCAAACTCATGCTTTTAGAGACTTGTTTGGGCTCATGAGAGGAGTAGAAAAACATCAAAAATTTCAGTCCTGCATGATTCTACCAAGAAATGTGTGTTCATTGAAACCGCTGGTTTTTGATAGTTTGGGCCCTATTGAATAATGAATGTTTTGAATTTTCTCCAAAAGTAAAGTAGTTGCAAACTCATCCTTTTAAAAACTTGTTTGGGCTGTTGAGAGGAGTAAAAAACCATCAAAAATTTCAATCCTGCATGATTTTACCAAGAAATGTGATTCTTCATTCAAAACCTGATTTTTGCTATTGGGCTCTATTGAATAGTGAATGTTTTGAATTTTCTCCAAAAGTAAAGTAGTTGCAAACTCATGCTTTTAGAGACTTGTTTGGGCTCATGAGAGGAGTAGAAAAACATCAAAAATTTCAGTCCTGCATGATTCTACCAAGAAATGTGTTCATTCAAACCGCTGGTTTTTGATAGTTTGGGCCCTATTGAATAATGAATGTTTTGAATTTTCTCCAAAAGTAGTTGCAAACTCATCCTTTTAGAAACTTGTTTGGGCTGTTGAGAGGAGTAAAAAACCATCAAAAATTTCAATCCTGCATGATTCTACCAAGAAATGTGATTCTTCATTCAAAACGCTGGTTTTTGCTATTGGGCTCTATTGAATAATGAATGTTTTGAATTTTCTCCAAAAGTAAAGTAGTTGCAAACTCATGATTTTAGAGACTTGTTTGGGCTCATGAGAGGAGTAGAAAAACATCAAAAATTTCAGTCCTGCATGATTCTACCAAGAAATGTGTGTTCATTGAAACCGCTGGTTTTTGATAGTTTGGGCCCTATTGAATAATGAATGATTTGAATTTTCTCCAAAAGTAAAGTAGTTGCAAACTCATCCTTTTAGAAACTTGTTTGGGCTGTTGAGAGGAGTAAAAAACCATCAAAAATTTCAATCCTGCATGATTCTACCAAGAAATGTGATTCTTCATTCAAAACGCTGGTTTTTGCTATTGGGCTCTATTGAATAATGAATGTTTTGAATTTTCTCCAAAAGTAAAGTAGTTGCAAACTCATGCTTTTAGAGACTTGTTTGGGCTCATGAGAGGAGTAGAAAAACATCAAAAATTTCAGTCCTGCATGATTCTACCAAGAAATGTGTGTTCATTGAAACCGCTGGTTTTTGATAGTTTGGGCCCTATTGAATAATGAATGTTTTGAATTTTCTCCAAAAGTAAAGTAGTTGCAAACTCATCCTTTTAGAAACTTGTTTGGGCTGTTGAGAGGAGTAAAAAACCATCAAAAATTTCAATCCTGCATGATTCTACCAAGAAATGTGATTCTTCATTCAAAACGCTGGTTTTTGCTATTGGGCTCTAATGAATAATGAATGTTTTGAATTTTCTCCAAAAGTAAAGTAGTTGCAAACTCATGCTTTTAGAGACTTGTTTGGGCTCATGAGAGGAGTAGAAAAACATCAAAAATTTCAGTCCTGCATGATTCTACCAAGAAATGTGTGTTCATTGAAACCGCTGGTTTTTGATAGTTTGGGCCCTATTGAATAATGAATGTTTTGAATTTTCTCCAAAAGTAAAGTAGTTGCAAACTCATCCTTTTAGAAACTTGTTTGGGCTGTTGAGAGGAGTAAAAAACCATCAAAAATTTCAATCCTGCATGATTCTACCAAGAAATGTGATTCTTCATTCAAAACGCTGGTTTTTGCTATTGGGCTCTATTGAATAATGAATGTTTTGAATTTTCTCCAAAAGTAAAGTAGTTGCAAACTCATGCTTTTAGAGACTTGTTTGGGCTCATGAGAGGAGTAGAAAAACATCAAAAATTTCAGTCCTGCATGATTCTACCAAGAAATGTGTGTTCATTGAAACCGCTGGTTTTTGATAGTTTGGGCCCTATTGAATAATGAATGTTTTGAATTTTCTCCAAAAGTAAAGTAGTTGCAAACTCATCCTTTTAGAAACTTGTTTGGGCTGTTCCGCTGGTTTTTGATAGTTTGGGCCCTATTGAAAAATGAATGTTTTGAATTTTCTCCAAAAGTAAAGTAGTTGCAAACTCATCCTTTTAGAAACTTGTTTGGGCTGTTGAGAGGAGTAAAAAACCATCAAAAATTTCAATCCTGCATGATTTTACCAAGAAATGTGATTCTTCATTCAAAACCTGATTTTTGCTTTTGGGCTCTATTGAATAGTGAATGTTTTGAATTTTCTCCAAAAGTAAAGTAGTTGCAAACTCATGCTTTTAGAGACTTGTTTGGGCTCATGAGATGAGTAGAAAAACATCAAAAATTTCAGTCCTGCATGATTCTACCAAGACATGTGTGTTCATTGAAACGGCTGATTTTTGATAGTTTGGGCCCTATTGAATAATGAATGTTTTGAATTTTCTCCAAAAGTAAAGTAGTTGCAAACTCATCCTTTTAGAAACTTGTTTGGGCTGTTGAGAGGAGGAAAAAACCATCAAAAATTTCAATCCTGCATGATTCTACCAAGAAATGTGATTCTTCATTCAAAACGCTGGTTTTTGCTATTGGGCTCTATTGAATAATGAATGTTTTGAATTTTCTCCAAAAGTAAAGTAGTTGCAAACTCATGCTTTTAGAGACTTGTTTGGGCTCATGAGAGGAGTAGAAAAACATCAAAAATTTCAGTCCTGCATGATTCTACCAAGAAATGTGTGTTCATTCAAACCGCTGGTTTTTGATAGTTTGGGCCCTATTGAATAATGAATGTTTTGAATTTTCTCCAAAAGTAAAGTAGTTGCAAACTCATGCTTTTAGAGACTTGTTTGGGCTCATGAGAGGAGTAGAAAAACATCAAAAATTTCAGTCCTGCATGATTCTACCAAGAAATGTGTGTTCATTGAAACCGCTGGTTTTTGATAGTTTGGGCCCTATTGAAAAATGAATGTTTTGAATTTTCTCCAAAAGTAAAGTAGTTGCAAACTCATCCTTTTAGAAACTTGTTTGGGCTGTTGAGAGGAGTAAAAAACCATCAAAAATTTCAATCCTGCATGATTTTACCAAGAAATGTGATTCTTCATTCAAAACCTGATTTTTGCTATTGGGCTCTATTGAATAGTGAATGTTTTGAATTTTCTCCAAAAGTAAAGTAGTTGCAAACTCATGCTTTTAGAGACTAGTTTGGGCTCATGAGAGGAGTAGAAAAACATCAAAAATTTCAGTCCTGCATGATTCTACCAAGAAATGTGTGTTCATTGAAACCGCTGGTTTTTGATAGTTTGGGCCCTAGTGAATAATGAATGTTTTGAATTTTCTCCAAAAGTAAAGTAGTTGCAAACTCATCCTTTTAGAAACTTGTTTGGGCTGTTGAGAGGAGTAAAAAACCATCAAAAATTTCAATCCTGCATGATTCTACCAAGAAATGTGATTCTTCATTCAAAACGCTGGTTTTTGCTATTGGGCTCTATTGAATAATGAATGTTTTGAATTATCTCCAAAAGTAAAGTAGTTGCAAACTCATGCTTTTAGAGACTTGTTTGGGCTCATGAGAGGAGTAGAAAAACATCAAAAATTTCAGTCCTGCATGATTCTACCAAGAAATGTGTGTTCATTGAAACCGCTGGTTTTTGATAGTTTGGGCCCTATTGAATAATGAATGTTTTGAATTTTCTCCAAAAGTAAAGTAGTTGCAAACTCATCCTTTTAGAAACTTGTTTGGGCTGTTGAGAGGAGTAAAAAACCATCAAAAATTTCAATCCTGCATGATTCTACCAAGAAATGTGATTCTTCATTCAAAACGCTGGTTTTTGCTATTGGGCTCTATTGAATAATGAATGTTTTGAATTTTCTCCAAAAGTAAAGTAGTTGCAAACTCATGCTTTTAGAGACTTGTTTGGGCTCATGAGAGGAGTAGAAAAACATCAAAAATTTCAGTCCTGCATGATTCTACCAAGAAATGTGTGTTCATTGAAACCGCTGGTTTTTGATAGTTTGGGCCCTATTGAATAATGAATGTTTTGAATTTTCTCCAAAAGTAAAGTAGTTGCAAACTCATCCTTTTAGAAACTTGTTTGGGCTGTTGAGAGGAGTAAAAAACCATCAAAAATTTCAATCCTGCATGATTCTACCAAGAAATGTGATTCTTCATTCAAAACGCTGGTTTTTGCTATTGGGCTCTATTGAATAATGAATGTTTTGAATTTTCTCCAAAAGTAAAGTAGTTGCAAACTCATGCTTTTAGAGACTTGTTTGGGCTCATGAGAGGAGTAGAAAAACATCAAAAATTTCAGTCCTGCATGATTCTACCAAGAAATGTGTGTTCATTGAAACCGCTGGTTTTTGATAGTTTGGGCCCTATTGAATAATGAATGTTTTGAATTTTCTCCAAAAGTAAAGTAGTTGCAAACTCATCCTTTTAGAAACTTGTTTGGGCTGTTGAGAGGAGTAAAAAACCATCAAAAATTTCAATCCTGCATGATTCTACCAAGAAATGTGATTCTTCGTTCAAAACGCTGGTTTTTGCTATTGGGCTCTATTGAATAATGAATGTTTTGAATTTTCTCCAAAAGTAAAGTAGTTGCAAACTCATGCTTTTAGAGACTTGTTTGGGCTCATGAGAGGAGTAGAAAAACATCAAAAATTTCAGTCCTGCATGATTCTACCAAGAAATGTGTTCATTCAAACCGCTGGTTTTTGATAGTTTGGGCCCTATTGAATAATGAATGTTTTGAATTTTCTCCAAAAGTAAAGTAGTTGCAAACTCATCCTTTTAGAAACTTGTTTGGGCTGTTGAGAGGAGTAAAAAAACATCAAAAATTTCAATCCTGCATGATTCTACCAAGAAATGTGATTCTTCATTCAAAACGCTGGTTTTTGCTATTGGGCTCTATTGAATAATGAATGTTTTGAATTTTCTCCAAAAGTAAAGTAGTTGCAAACTCATGCTTTTAGAGACTTGTTTGGGCTCATGAGAGGAGTAGAAAAACATCAAAAATTTCAGTCCTGCATGATTCTACCAAGAAATGTGTGTTCATTGAAACCGCTGGTTTTTGATAGTTTGGGCCCTATTGAATAATGAATGTTTTGAATTTTCTCCAAAAGTAAAGTAGTTGCAAACTCATCCTTTTAGAAACTTGTTTGGGCTGTTGAGAGGAGTAAAAAACCATCAAAAATTTCAATCCTGCATGATTCTACCAAGAAATGTGATTCTTCATTCAAAACGCTGTTTTTTGCTATTGGGCTCTAATGAATAATGAATGTTTTGAATTTTCTCCAAAAGTAAAGTAGTTGCAAACTCATGCTTTTAGAGACTTGTTTGGGCTCATGAGAGGAGTAGAAAAACATCAAAAATTTCAGTCCTGCATGATTCTACCAAGAAATGTGTGTTCATTGAAACCGCTGGTTTTTGATAGTTTGGGCCCTATTGAATAATGAATGTTTTGAATTTTCTCCAAAAGTAAAGTAGTTGCAAACTCATCCTTTTAGAAACTTGTTTGGGCTGTTGAGAGGAGTAAAAAACCATCAAAAATTTCAATCCTGCATGATTCTACCAAGAAATGTGATTCTTCATTCAAAACGCTGGTTTTTGCTATTGGGCTCTATTGAATAATGAATGTTTTGAATTTTCTCCAAAAGTAAAGTAGTTGCAAACTCATGCTTTTAGAGACTTGTTTGGGCTCATGAGAGGAGTAGAAAAACATCAAAAATTTCAGTCCTGCATGATTCTACCAAGAAATGTGTGTTCATTGAAACCGCTGGTTTTTGATAGTTTGGGCCCTATTGAATAATGAATGTTTTGAATTTTCTCCAAAAGTAAAGTAGTTGCAAACTCATCCTTTTAAAAACTTGTTTGGGCTGTTGAGAGGAGTAAAAAACCATCAAAAATTTCAATCCTGCATGATTTTACCAAGAAATGTGATTCTTCATTCAAAACCTGATTTTTGCTATTGGGCTCTATTGAATAGTGAATGTTTTGAATTTTCTCCAAAAGTAAAGTAGTTGCAAACTCATGCTTTTAGAGACTTGTTTGGGCTCATGAGAGGAGTAGAAAAACATCAAAAATTTCAGTCCTGCATGATTCTACCAAGAAATGTGTTCATTCAAACCGCTGGTTTTTGATAGTTTGGGCCCTATTGAATAATGAATGTTTTGAATTTTCTCCAAAAGTAGTTGCAAACTCATCCTTTTAGAAACTTGTTTGGGCTGTTGAGAGGAGTAAAAAACCATCAAAAATTTCAATCCTGCATGATTCTACCAAGAAATGTGATTCTTCATTCAAAACGCTGGTTTTTGCTATTGGGCTCTAATGAATAATGAATGTTTTGAATTTTCTCCAAAAGTAAAGTAGTTGCAAACTCATGCTTTTAGAGACTTGTTTGGGCTCATGAGAGGAGTAGAAAAACATCAAAAATTTCAGTCCTGCATGATTCTACCAAGAAATGTGTGTTCATTGAAACCGCTGGTTTTTGATAGTTTGGGCCCTATTGAATAATGAATGTTTTGAATTTTCTCCAAAAGTAAAGTAGTTGCAAACTCATCCTTTTAGAAACTTGTTTGGGCTGTTGAGAGGAGTAAAAAACCATCAAAAATTTCAATCCTGCATGATTCTACCAAGAAATGTGATTCTTCATTCAAAACGCTGGTTTTTGCTATTGGGCTCTATTGAATAATGAATGTTTTGAATTTTCTCCAAAAGTAAAGTAGTTGCAAACTCATGCTTTTAGAGACTTGTTTGGGCTCATGAGAGGAGTAGAAAAACATCAAAAATTTCAGTCCTGCATGATTCTACCAAGAAATGTGTGTTCATTGAAACCGCTGGTTTTTGATAGTTTGGGCCCTATTGAATAATGAATGTTTTGAATTTTCTCCAAAAGTAAAGTAGTTGCAAACTCATCCTTTTAGAAACTTGTTTGGGCTGTTCCGCTGGTTTTTGATAGTTTGGGCCCTATTGAAAAATGAATGTTTTGAATTTTCTCCAAAAGTAAGGTAGTTGCAAACTCATCCTTTTAGAAACTTGTTTGGGCTGTTGAGAGGAGTAAAAAACCATCAAAAATTTCAATCCTGCATGATTTTACCAAGAAATGTGATTCTTCATTCAAAACCTGATTTTTGCTTTTGGGCTCTATTGAATAGTGAATGTTTTGAATTTTCTCCAAAAGTAAAGTAGTTGCAAACTCATGCTTTTAGAGACTTGTTTGGGCTCATGAGATGAGTAGAAAAACATCAAAAATTTCAGTCCTGCATGATTCTACCAAGACATGTGTGTTCATTGAAACGGCTGATTTTTGATAGTTTGGGCCCTATTGAATAATGAATGTTTTGAATTTTCTCCAAAAGTAAAGTAGTTGCAAACTCATCCTTTTAGAAACTTGTTTGGGCTGTTGAGAGGAGTAAAAAACCATCAAAAATTTCAATCCTGCATGATTCTACCAAGAAATGTGATTCTTCATTCAAAACGCTGGTTTTTGCTATTGGGCTCTATTGAATAATGAATGTTTTGAATTTTCTCCAAAAGTAAAGTAGTTGCAAACTCATGCTTTTAGAGACTTGTTTGGGCTCATGAGAGGAGTAGAAAAACATCAAAAATTTCAGTCCTGCATGATTCTACCAAGAAATGTGTGTTCATTCAAACCGCTGGTTTTTGATAGTTTGGGCCCTATTGAATAATGAATGTTTTGAATTTTCTCCAAAAGTAAAGTAGTTGCAAACTCATGCTTTTAGAGACTTGTTTGGGCTCATGAGAGGAGTAGAAAAACATCAAAAATTTCAGTCCTGCATGATTCTACCAAGAAATGTGTGTTCATTGAAACCGCTGGTTTTTGATAGTTTGGGCCCTATTGAAAAATGAATGTTTTGAATTTTCTCCAAAAGTAAAGTAGTTGCAAACTCATCCTTTTAGAAACTTGTTTGGGCTGTTGAGAGGAGTAAAAAACCATCAAAAATTTCAATCCTGCATGATTTTACCAAGAAATGTGATTCTTCATTCAAAACCTGATTTTTGCTATTGGGCTCTATTGAATAGTGAATGTTTTGAATTTTCTCCAAAAGTAAAGTAGTTGCAAACTCATGCTTTTAGAGACTAGTTTGGGCTCATGAGAGGAGTAGAAAAACATCAAAAATTTCAGTCCTGCATGATTCTACCAAGAAATGTGTGTTCATTGAAACCGCTGGTTTTTGATAGTTTGGGCCCTAGTGAATAATGAATGTTTTGAATTTTCTCCAAAAGTAAAGTAGTTGCAAACTCATCCTTTTAGAAACTTGTTTGGGCTGTTGAGAGGAGTAAAAAACCATCAAAAATTTCAATCCTGCATGATTTTACCAAGAAATGTGATTCTTCATTCAAAACCTGATTTTTGCTATTGGGCTCTATTGAATAGTGAATGTTTTGAATTTTCTCCAAAAGTAAAGTAGTTGCAAACTCATGCTTTTAGAGACTTGTTTGGGCTCATGAGATGAGTAGAAAAACATCAAAAATTTCAGTCCTGCATGATTCTACCAAGACATGTGTGTTCATTGAAACTGCTGGTTTTTGATAGTTTGGGCCCTATTGAATAATGAATGTTTTGAATTTTCTCCAAAAGTAAAGTAGTTGCAAACTCATCCTTTTAGAAACTTGTTTGGGCTGTTGAGAGGAGTAAAAAACCATCAAAAATTTCAATCCTGCATGATTCTACCAAGAAATGTGATTCTTCATTCAAAACGCTGGTTTTTGCTATTGGGCTCTATTGAATAATGAATGTTTTGAATTTTCTCCAAAAGTAAAGTAGTTGCAAACTCATGCTTTTAGAGACTTGTTTGGGCTCATGAGAGTAGAAAAACATCAAAAATTTCAGTCCTGCATGATTCTACCAAGAAATGTGTGTTCATTCAAACCGCTGGTTTTTGATAGTTTGGGCCCTATTGAATAATGAATGTTTTGAATTTTCTCCAAAAGTAAAGTAGTTGCAAACTCATGCTTTTAGAGACTTGTTTGGGCTCATGAGTGGAGTAGAAAAACATCAAAAATTTCAGTCCTGCATGATTCTACCAAGAAATGTGTGTTCATTGAAACCGCTGGTTTTTGATAGTTTGGGCCCTATTGAATAATGAATGTTTTGAATTTTCTTCAAAAGTAAAGTAGTTGCAAACTCATCCTTTTAGAAACTTGTTTGGGCTGTTGAGAGGAGTAAAAAACCATCAAAAATTTCAATCCTGCATGATTCTACCAAGAAATGTGATTCTTCATTCAAAACGCTGGTTTTTGCTATTGGGCTCTATTGAATAATGAATGTTTTGAATTTTCTCAAAAAGTAAAGTAGTTGCAAACTCATGCTTTTAGAGACTTGTTTGGGCTCATGAGAGGAGTAGAAAAACATCAAAAATTTCAGTCCTGCATGATTCTACCAAGAAATGTGTGTTCATTGAAACCGCTGGTTTTTGATAGTTTGGGCCCTATTGAATAATGAATGTTTTGAATTTTCTCCAAAAGTAAAGTAGTTGCAAACTCATCCTTTTAGAAACTTGTTTGAGCTGTTGAGAGGAGTAAAAAACCATCAAAAATTTCAATCCTGCATGATTCTACCAAGAAATCTGATTCTTCATTCAAAACGCTGGTTTTTGCTATTGGGCTCTATTGAATAATGAATGTTTTGAATTTTCTCCAAAAGTAAAGTAGTTGCAAACTCATGCTTTTAGAGATTTGTTTGGGCTCATGAGAGGAGTAGAAAAACATCAAAAATTTCAGTCCTGCATGATTCTACCAAGAAATGTGTGTTCATTGAAACCGCTGGTTTTTGATAGTTTGGGCCCTATTGAATAATGAATGATTTGAATTTTCTCCAAAAGTAAAGTAGTTGCAAACTCATCCTTTTAGAAACTTGTTTGGGCTGTTGAGAGGAGTAAAAAACCATCAAAAATTTCAATCCTGCATGATTCTACCAAGAAATGTGATTCTTCATTCAAAACGCTGGTTTTTGCTATTGGGCTCTATTGAATAATGAATGTTTTGAATTTTCTCCAAAAGTAAAGTAGTTGCAAACTCATGCTTTTAGAGACTTGTTTGGGCTCATGAGAGGAGTAGAAAAACATCAAAAATTTCAGTCCTGCATGATTCTACCAAGAAATGTGTGTTCATTGAAACCGCTGGTTTTTGATAGTTTGGGCCCTATTGAATAATGAATGTTTTGAATTTTCTCCAAAAGTAAAGTAGTTGCAAACTCATCCTTTTAGAAACTTGTTTGGGCTGTTGAGAGGAGTAAAAAACCATCAAAAATTTCAATCCTGCATGATTCTACCAAGAAATGTGATTCTTCATTCAAAACGCTGGTTTTTGCTATTGGGCTCTAATGAATAATGAATGTTTTGAATTTTCTCCAAAAGTAAAGTAGTTGCAAACTCATGCTTTTAGAGACTAGTTTGGGCTCATGAGAGGAGTAGAAAAACATCAAAAATTTCAGTCCTGCATGATTCTACCAAGAAATGTGTGTTCATTGAAACCGCTGGTTTTTGATAGTTTGGGCCCTATTGAATAATGAATGTTTTGAATTTTCTCCAAAAGTAAAGTAGTTGCAAACTCATCCTTTTAGAAACTTGTTTGGGCTGTTGAGAGGAGTAAAAAACCATCAAAAATTTCAATCCTGCATGATTCTACCAAGAAATGTGATTCTTCATTCAAAACGCTGGTTTTTGCTATTGGGCTCTATTGAATAATGAATGTTTTGAATTTTCTCCAAAGGTAAAGTAGTTGCAAACTCATGCTTTTAGACATTTGTTTGGGCTCATGAGAGGAGTAGAAAAACATCAAAAATTTCAGTCCTGCATGATTCTACCAAGAAATGTGTGTTCATTGAAACCGCTGGTTTTTGATAGTTTGGGCCCTATTGAATAATGAATGTTTTAAATTTTCTCCAAAAGTAAAGTAGTTGCAAACTCATCCTTTTAGAAACTTGTTTGGGCTGTTGAGAGGAGTAAAAAACCATCAAAAATTTCAATCCTGCATGATTTTACCAAGAAATGTGATTCTTCATTCAAAACATGATTTTTGCTATTGGGCTCTATTGAATAGTGAATGTTTTGAATTTTCTCCAAAAGTAAAGTAGTTGCAAACTCATGCTTTTAGAGACATGTTTGGGCTCATGAGAGGAGTAGAAAAACATCAAAAATTTCAGTCCTGCATGATTCTACCAAGAAATGTGTGTTCATTCAAACCGCTGGTTTTTGATAGTTTGAGCCCTATTGAATAATGAATGTTTTGAATTTTCTCCAAAAGTAAAGTAGTTGCAAACTCATGCTTTTAGAGACTTGTTTGGGCTCATGAGAGGAGTAGAAAAACATCAAAAATTTCAGTCCTGCATGATTCTACCAAGAAATGTGTGTTCATTGAAACCGCTGGTTTTTGATAGTTTGGGCCCTATTGAATAATGAATGTTTTGAATTTTCTCCAAAAGTAAAGTGGTTGCAAACTCATCCTTTTAGAAACTTGTTTATGCTTTTGAGAGGAGTAAAAAACCATCAAAAATTTCAATCCTGCATGATTCTACCAAGAAATGTGATTCTTCATTCAAAACGCTGGTTTTTGCTATTGGGCTCTATTGAATAATGAATGTTTTGAATTTTCTCCAAAAGTAAAGTAGTTGCAAACTCATGCTTTTAGAGACTTGTTTGGGCTCATGAGAGGAGTAGAAAAACATCAAAAATTTCAGTCCTGCATGATTCTACCAAGAAATGTGTGTTCATTGAAACCGCTGGTTTTTGATAGTTTGGGCCCTATTGAATAATGAATGTTTTGAATTTTCTCCAAAAGTAAAGTAGTTGCAAACTCATCCTTTTAGAAACTTGTTTGGGCTGTTGAGAGGAGTAAAAAACCATCAAAAATTTCAATCCTGCATGATTCTACCAAGAAATGTGATTCTTCATTCAAAACGCTGGTTTTTGCTATTGGGCTCTATTGAATAATGAATGTTTTGAATTTTCTCCAAAAGTAAAGTAGTTGCAAACTCATGCTTTTAGAGACTTGTTTGGGCTCATGAGAGGAGTAGAAAAACATCAAAAATTTCAGTCCTGCATGATTCTACCAAGAAATGTGTGTTCATTGAAACCGCTGGTTTTTGATAGTTTGGGCCCTATTGAATAATGAATGTTTTGAATTTTCTCCAAAAGTAAAGTAGTTGCAAACTCATCCTTTTAGAAACTTGTTTGGGCTGTTGAGAGGAGTAAAAAACCATCAAAAATTTCAATCCTGCATGATTCTACCAAGAAATGTGATTCTTCATTCAAAACGCTGGTTTTTGCTATTGGGCTCTATTGAATAATGAATGTTTTGAATTTTCTCCAAAAGTAAAGTAGTTGCAAACTCATGCTTTTAGAGACTTGTTTGGGCTCATGAGAGGAGTAGAAAAACATCAAAAATTTCAGTCCTGCATGATTCTACCCAGAAATGTGTGTTCATTGAAACCACTGGTTTTTGATAGTTTGGGCCCTATTGAATAATGAATGTTTTGAATTTTCTCCAAAAGTAAAGTAGTTGCAAACTCATCCTTTTAGAAACTTGTTTGGGCTGTTGAGAGGAGTAAAAAACCATCAAAAATTTCAATCCTGCATGATTCTACCAAGAAATGTGATTCTTCATTCAAAACGCTGGTTTTTGCTATTGGGCTCTATTGAATAATGAATGTTTTGAATTTTCTCCAAAAGTAAAGTAGTTGCAAACTCATGCTTTTAGAGAATTGTTTGGGCTCACGAGAGGAGTAGAAAAACATCAAAAATTTCAGTCCTGCATGATTCTACCAAGAAATGTGTGTTCATTGAAACCGCTGGTTTTTGATAGTTTGGGCCCTATTGAATAATGAATGTTTTGAATTTTCTCCAAAAGTAAAGTAGTTGCAAACTCATCCTTTTAGAAACTTGTTTGGGCTGTTGAGAGGAGTAAAAAACCATCAAAAATTTTAATCCTGCATGATTCTACCAAGAAATGTGATTCTTCATTCAAAACGCTGGTTTTTGCTATTGGGCTCTATTGAATAATGAATGTTTTGAATTTTCTCCAAAAGTAAAGTAGTTGCAAACTCATGCTTTTAGAGACTTGTTTGGGCTGTTGAGAGGAGTAGAAAAACATCAAAAATTTCAGTCCTGCATGATTCTACCAAGAAATGTGTGTTCATTGAAACCGCTGGTTTTAGATAGTTTGGGCCCTATTGAATAATGAATGTTTTGAATTTTCTCCAAAAGTAAAGTAGTTGCAAACTCATCCTTTTAGAAACTTGTTTGGGCTGTTGAGAGGAGTAAAAAACCATCAAAAATTTCAATCCTGCATGATTTTACCAAGAAATGTGATTCTTCATTCAAAACCTGATTTTTGCTATTGGGCTCTATTGAATAGTGAATGTTTTGAATTTTCTCCAAAAGTAAAGTAGTTGCAAACTCATGCTTTTAGAGACTTGTTTGGGCTCATGAGAGGAGTAGAAAAACATCAAAAATTTCAGTCCTGCATGATTCTACCAAGAAATGTGTTCATTCAAACCGCTCGTTTTTGATAGTTTGGGCCCTATTGAATAATGAATGTTTTGAATTTTCTCCAAAAGTAAAGTAGTTGCAAACTCATCCTTTTAGAAACTTGTTTGGGCTGTTGAGAGGAGTAAAAAACCATCAAAAATTTCAATCCTGCATGATTCTACCAAGAAATGTGATTCTTCATTCAAAACGCTGGTTTTTGCTATTGGGCTCTATTGAATAATGAATGTTTTGAATTTTCTCCAAAAGTAAAGTAGTTGCAAACTCATGCTTTTAGAGAATTGTTTGGGCTCACGAGAGGAGTAGAAAAACATCAAAAATTTCAGTCCTGCATGATTCTACCAAGAAATGTGTGTTCATTGAAACCGCTGGTTTTTGATAGTTTGGGCCCTATTGAATAATGAATGTTTTGAATTTTCTCCATAAGTAAAGTAGTTGCAAACTCATCCTTTTAGAAACTTGTTTGGGCTGTTGAGAGGAGTAAAAAACCATCAAAAATTTCAATCCTGCATGATTTTACCAAGAAATGTGATTCTTCATTCAAAACCTGATTTTTGCTTTTGGGCTCTATTGAATAGTGAATGTTTTGAATTTTCTCCAAAAGTAAAGTAGTTGCAAACTCATGCTTTTAGAGACTTGTTTGGGCTCATGAGATGAGTAGAAAAACATCAAAAATTTCAGTCCTGCATGATTCTACCAAGACATGTGTGTTCATTGAAACGGCTGATTTTTGATAGTTTGGGCCCTATTGAATAATGAATGTTTTGAATTTTCTCCAAAAGTAAAGTAGTTGCAAACTCATCCTTTTAGAAACTTGTTTGGGCTGTTGAGAGGAGTGAAAAACCATCAAAAATTTCAATCCTGCATGATTCTACCAAGAAATGTGATTCTTCATTCAAAACGCTGGTTTTTGCTATTGGGCTCTATTGAATAATGAATGTTTTGAATTTTCTCCAAAAGTAAAGTAGTTGCAAACTCATGCTTTTAGAGACTTGTTTGGGCTCATGAGAGGAGTAGAAAAACATCAAAAATTTCAGTCCTGCATGATTCTACCAAGAAATGTGTGTTCATTCAAACCGCTGGTTTTTGATAGTTTGGGCCCTATTGAATAATGAATGTTTTGAATTTTCTCCAAAAGTAAAGTAGTTGCAAACTCATCCTTTTAGAAACTTGTTTGGGCTGTTGAGAGGAGTAAAAAACCATCAAAAATTTCAATCCTGCATGATTCTACCAAGAAATGTGTGTTCATTCAAACCGCTGGTTTTTGATAGTTTGGGCCCTATTGAATAATGAATGTTTTGAATTTTCTCCAAAAGTAAAGTAGTTGCAAACTCATCCTTTTAGAAACTTGTTTGGGCTGTTGAGAGGAGTAAAAAACCATCAAAAATTTCAATCCTGCATGATTTTACCAAGAAATGTGATTCTTCATTCAAAACCTGATTTTTGCTATTGGGCTCTATTGAATAGTGAATGTTTTGAATTTTCTCCAAAAGTAAAGTAGTTGCAAACTCATGCTTTTAGAAACTTGTTTGGGCTCATGAGAGGAGTAGAAAAACATCAAAAATTTCAGTCCTGCATGATTCTACCAAGAAATGTGTTCATTCAAACCGCTGGTTTTTGATAGTTTGGGCCCTATTGAATAATGAATGTTTTGAATTTTCTCCAAAAGTAAAGTAGTTGCAAACTCATCCTTTTAGAAACTTGTTTGGGCTGTTGAGAGGAGTAAAAAACCATCAAAAATTTCAATCCTGCATGATTCTACCAAGAAATGTGATTCTTCATTCAAAACGCGGGTTTTTGCTATTGGGCTCTATTGAATAATGAATGTTTTGAATTTTCTCCAAAAGTAAAGTAGTTGCAAACTCATGCTTTTAGAGACTTGTTTGGGCTCATGAGAGGAGTAGAAAAACATCAAAAATTTCAGTCCTGCATGATTCTACCAAGAAATGTGTGTTCATTCAAAACGCTGGTTTTTGATAGTTTGGGCCCTATTGAATAATGAATGTTTTGAATTTTCTCCAAAAGTAAAGTAGTTGCAAACTCATGCTTTTAGAGACTTGTTTGGGCTCATGAGAGGAGTAGAAAAACATCAAAAATTTCAGTCCTGCATGATTCTACCAAGAAATGTGTGTTCATTGAAACCGCTGGTTTTTGATAGTTTGGGCCCTATTGAATAATGAATGTTTTGAATTTTCTCCAAAAGTAAAGTAGTTGCAAACTCATCCTTTTAGAAACTTGTTTGGGCTGTTGAGAGGAGTAAAAAACCATCAAAAATTTCAATCCTGCATGATTCTACCAAGAAATGTGATTCTTCATTCAAAACGCTGGTTTTTGCTATTGGGCTCTATTGAATAATGAATGTTTTGAATTTTCTCCAAAAGTAAAGTAGTTGCAAACTCATGCTTTTAGAGACTTGTTTGGGCTCATGAGAGGAGTAGAAAAACATCAAAAATTTCAGTCCTGCATGATTCTACCAAGAAATGTGTGTTCATTGAAACCGCTGGTTTTTGATAGTTTGGGCCCTATTGAATAATGAATGTTTTGAATTTTCTCCAAAAGTAAAGTAGTTGCAAACTCATCCTTTTAGAAACTTGTTTGGGCTGTTGAGAGGAGTAAAAAACCATCAAAAATTTCAATCCTGCATGATTCTACCAAGAAATGTGATTCTTCATTCAAAACGCTGGTTTTTGCTATTGGGCTCTATTGAATAATGAATGTTTTGAATTTTCTCCAAAAGTAAAGTAGTTGCAAACTCATGCTTTTAGAGACTTGTTTGGGCTCATGAGAGGAGTAGAAAAACATCAAAAATTTCAGTCCTGCATGATTCTACCAAGAAATGTGTGTTCATTGAAACCGCTGGTTTTTGATAGTTTGGGCCCTATTGAATAATGAATGTTTTGAATTTTCTCCAAAAGTAAAGTAGTTGCAAACTCATCCTTTTAGAAACTTGTTTGGGCTGTTGAGAGGAGTAAAAAACCATCAAAAATTTCAATCCTGCATGATTCTACCAAGAAATGTGATTCTTCGTTCAAAACGCTGGTTTTTGCTATTGGGCTCTATTGAATAATGAATGTTTTGAATTTTCTCCAAAAGTAAAGTAGTTGCAAACTCATGCTTTTAGAGACTTGTTTGGGCTCATGAGAGGAGTAGAAAAACATCAAAAATTTCAGTCCTGCATGATTCTACCAAGAAATGTGTTCATTCAAACCGCTGGTTTTTGATAGTTTGGGCCCTATTGAATAATGAATGTTTTGAATTTTCTCCAAAAGTAAAGTAGTTGCAAACTCATCCTTTTAGAAACTTGTTTGGGCTGTTGAGAGGAGTAAAAAACCATCAAAAATTTCAATCCTGCATGATTCTACCAAGAAATGTGATTCTTCATTCAAAACGCTGGTTTTTGCTATTGGGCTCTATTGAATAATGAATGTTTTGAATTTTCTCCAAAAGTAAAGTAGTTGCAAACTCATGCTTTTAGAGACTTGTTTGGGCTCATGAGAGGAGTAGAAAAACATCAAAAATTTCAGTCCTGCATGATTCTACCAAGAAATGTGTGTTCATTGAAACCGCTGGTTTTTGATAGTTTGGGCCCTATTGAATAATGAATGTTTTGAATTTTCTCCAAAAGTAAAGTAGTTGCAAACTCATCCTTTTAGAAACTTGTTTGGGCTGTTGAGAGGAGTAAAAAACCATCAAAAATTTTAATCCTGCATGATTCTACCAAGAAATGTGATTCTTCATTCAAAACGCTGGTTTTTGCTATTGGGCTCTATTGAATAATGAATGTTTTGAATTTTCTCCAAAAGTAAAGTAGTTGCAAACTCATGCTTTTAGAGACTTGTTTGGGCTGTTGAGAGGAGTAGAAAAACATCAAAAATTTCAGTCCTGCATGATTCTACCAAGAAATGTGTGTTCATTGAAACCGCTGGTTTTAGATAGTTTGGGCCCTATTGAATAATGAATGTTTTGAATTTTCTCCAAAAGTAAAGTAGTTGCAAACTCATCCTTTTAGAAACTTGTTTGGGCTGTTGAGAGGAGTAAAAAACCATCAAAAATTTCAATCCTGCATGATTTTACCAAGAAATGTGATTCTTCATTCAAAACCTGATTTTTGCTATTGGGCTCTATTGAATAGTGAATGTTTTGAATTTTCTCCAAAAGTAAAGTAGTTGCAAACTCATGCTTTTAGAGACTTGTTTGGGCTCATGAGAGGAGTAGAAAAACATCAAAAATTTCAGTCCTGCATGATTCTACCAAGAAATGTGTTCATTCAAACCGCTCGTTTTTGATAGTTTGGGCCCTATTGAATAATGAATGTTTTGAATTTTCTCCAAAAGTAAAGTAGTTGCAAACTCATCCTTTTAGAAACTTGTTTGGGCTGTTGAGAGGAGTAAAAAACCATCAAAAATTTCAATCCTGCATGATTCTACCAAGAAATGTGATTCTTCATTCAAAACGCTGGTTTTTGCTATTGGGCTCTATTGAATAATGAATGTTTTGAATTTTCTCCAAAAGTAAAGTAGTTGCAAACTCATGCTTTTAGAGAATTGTTTGGGCTCACGAGAGGAGTAGAAAAACATCAAAAATTTCAGTCCTGCATGATTCTACCAAGAAATGTGTGTTCATTGAAACCGCTGGTTTTTGATAGTTTGGGCCCTATTGAATAATGAATGTTTTGAATTTTCTCCAAAAGTAAAGTAGTTGCAAACTCATCCTTTTAGAAACTTGTTTGGGCTGTTGAGAGGAGTAAAAAACCATCAAAAATTTCAATCCTGCATGATTTTACCAAGAAATGTGATTCTTCATTCAAAACCTGATTTTTGCTTTTGGGCTCTATTGAATAGTGAATGTTTTGAATTTTCTCCAAAAGTAAAGTAGTTGCAAACTCATGCTTTTAGAGACTTGTTTGGGCTCATGAGAGGAGTAGAAAAACATCAAAAATTTCAGTCCTGCATGATTCTACCAAGAAATGTGTGTTCATTCAAACCGCTGGTTTTTGATAGTTTGGGCCCTATTGAATAATGAATGTTTTGAATTTTCTCCAAAAGTAAAGTAGTTGCAAACTCATCCTTTTAGAAACTTGTTTGGGCTGTTGAGAGGAGTAAAAAACCATCAAAAATTTCAATCCTGCATGATTCTACCAAGAAATGTGTGTTCATTCAAACCGCTGGTTTTTGATAGTTTGGGCCCTATTGAATAATGAATGTTTTGAATTTTCTCCAAAAGTAAAGTAGTTGCAAACTCATCCTTTTAGAAACTTGTTTGGGCTGTTGAGAGGAGTAAAAAACCATCAAAAATTTCAATCCTGCATGATTTTACCAAGAAATGTGATTCTTCATTCAAAACCTGATTTTTGCTATTGGGCTCTATTGAATAGTGAATGTTTTGAATTTTCTCCAAAAGTAAAGTAGTTGCAAACTCATGCTTTTAGAGACTTGTTTGGGCTCATGAGAGGAGTAGAAAAACATCAAAAATTTCAGTCCTGCATGATTCTACCAAGAAATGTGTTCATTCAAACCGCTGGTTTTTGATAGTTTGGGCACTATTGAATAATGAATGTTTTGAATTTTCTCCAAAAGTAAAGTAGTTGCAAACTCATCCTTTTAGAAACTTGTTTGGGCTGTTGAGAGGAGTAAAAAACCATCAAAAATTTCAATCCTGCATGATTCTACCAAGAAATGTGATTCTTCATTCAAAACGCGGGTTTTTGCTATTGGGCTCTATTGAATAATGAATGTTTTGAATTTTCTCCAAAAGTAAAGTAGTTGCAAACTCATGCTTTTAGAGACTTGTTTGGGCTCATGAGAGGAGTAGAAAAACATCAAAAATTTCAGTCCTGCATGATTCTACCAAGAAATGTGTGTTCATTCAAAACGCTGGTTTTTGATAGTTTGGGCCCTATTGAATAATGAATGTTTTGAATTTTCTCCAAAAGTAAAGTAGTTGCAAACTCATGCTTTTAGAGACTTGTTTGGGCTCATGAGAGGAGTAGAAAAACATCAAAAATTTCAGTCCTGCATGATTCTACCAAGAAATGTGTGTTCATTGAAACCGCTGGTTTTTGATAGTTTGGGCCCTATTGAATAATGAATGTTTTGAATTTTCTCCAAAAGTAAAGTAGTTGCAAACTCATCCTTTTAGAAACTTGTTTGGGCTGTTGAGAGGAGTAAAAAACCATCAAAAATTTCAATCCTGCATGATTCTACCAAGAAATGTGATTCTTCATTCAAAACGCTGGTTTTTGCTATTGGGCTCTATTGAATAATGAATGTTTTGAATTTTCTCCAAAAGTAAAGTAGTTGCAAACTCATGCTTTTAGAGACTTGTTTGGGCTCATGAGAGGAGTAGAAAAACATCAAAAATTTCAGTCCTGCATGATTCTACCAAGAAATGTGTGTTCATTGAAACCGCTGGTTTTTGATAGTTTGGGCCCTATTGAATAATGAATGTTTTGAATTTTCTCCAAAAGTAAAGTAGTTGCAAACTCATCCTTTTAGAAACTTGTTTGGGCTGTTGAGAGGAGTAAAAAACCATCAAAAATTTCAATCCTGCATGATTCTACCAAGAAATGTGATTCTTCATTCAAAACGCTGGTTTTTGCTATTGGGCTCTATTGAATAATGAATGTTTTGAATTTTCTCCAAAAGTAAAGTAGTTGCAAACTCATGCTTTTAGAGACTTGTTTGGGCTCATGAGAGGAGTAGAAAAACATCAAAAATTTCAGTCCTGCATGATTCTACCAAGAAATGTGTGTTCATTGAAACCGCTGGTTTTTGATAGTTTGGGCCCTATTGAATAATGAATGTTTTGAATTTTCTCCAAAAGTAAAGTAGTTGCAAACTCATCCTTTTAGAAACTTGTTTGGGCTGTTGAGAGGAGTAAAAAACCATCAAAAATTTCAATCCTGCATGATTCTACCAAGAAATGTGATTCTTCGTTCAAAACGCTGGTTTTTGCTATTGGGCTCTATTGAATAATGAATGTTTTGAATTTTCTCCAAAAGTAAAGTAGTTGCAAACTCATGCTTTTAGAGACTTGTTTGGGCTCATGAGAGGAGTAGAAAAACATCAAAAATTTCAGTCCTGCATGATTCTACCAAGAAATGTGTTCATTCAAACCGCTGGTTTTTGATAGTTTGGGCCCTATTGAATAATGAATGTTTTGAATTTTCTCCAAAAGTAAAGTAGTTGCAAACTCATCCTTTTAGAAACTTGTTTGGGCTGTTGAGAGGAGTAAAAAAACATCAAAAATTTCAATCCTGCATGATTCTACCAAGAAATGTGATTCTTCATTCAAAACGCTGGTTTTTGCTATTGGGCTCTATTGAATAATGAATGTTTTGAATTTTCTCCAAAAGTAAAGTAGTTGCAAACTCATGCTTTTAGAGACTTGTTTGGGCTCATGAGAGGAGTAGAAAAACATCAAAAATTTCAGTCCTGCATGATTCTACCAAGAAATGTGTGTTCATTGAAACCGCTGGTTTTTGATAGTTTGGGCCCTATTGAATAATGAATGTTTTGAATTTTCTCCAAAAGTAAAGTAGTTGCAAACTCATCCTTTTAGAAACTTGTTTGGGCTGTTGAGAGGAGTAAAAAACCATCAAAAATTTCAATCCTGCATGATTCTACCAAGAAATGTGATTCTTCATTCAAAACGCTGGTTTTTGCTATTGGGCTCTAATGAATAATGAATGTTTTGAATTTTCTCCAAAAGTAAAGTAGTTGCAAACTCATGCTTTTAGAGACTTGTTTGGGCTCATGAGAGGAGTAGAAAAACATCAAAAATTTCAGTCCTGCATGATTCTACCAAGAAATGTGTGTTCATTGAAACCGCTGGTTTTTGATAGTTTGGGCCCTATTGAATAATGAATGTTTTGAATTTTCCCCAAAAGTAAAGTAGTTGCAAACTCATCCTTTTAGAAACTTGTTTGGGCTGTTGAGAGGAGTAAAAAACCATCAAAAATTTCAATCCTGCATGATTTTACCAAGAAATGTGATTCTTCATTCAAAACCTGATTTTTGCTATTGGGCTCTATTGAATAGTGAATGTTTTGAATTTTCTCCAAAAGTAAAGTAGTTGCAAACTCATGCTTTTAGAGACTAGTTTGGGCTCATGAGAGGAGTAGAAAAACATCAAAAATTTCAGTCCTGCATGATTCTACCAAGAAATGTGTGTTCATTGAAACCGCTGGTTTTTGATAGTTTGGGCCCTAGTGAATAATGAATGTTTTGAATTTTCTCCAAAAGTAAAGTAGTTGCAAACTCATCCTTTTAGAAACTTGTTTGGGCTGTTGAGAGGAGTAAAAAACCATCAAAAATTTCAATCCTGCATGATTTTACCAAGAAATGTGATTCTTCATTCAAAACCTGATTTTTGCTATTGGGCTCTATTGAATAGTGAATGTTTTGAATTTTCTCCAAAAGTAAAGTAGTTGCAAACTCATGCTTTTAGAGACTTGTTTGGGCTCATGAGATGAGTAGAAAAACATCAAAAATTTCAGTCCTGCATGATTCTACCAAGACATGTGTGTTCATTGAAACTGCTGGTTTTTGATAGTTTGGGCCCTATTGAATAATGAATGTTTTGAATTTTCTCCAAAAGTAAAGTAGTTGCAAACTCATCCTTTTAGAAACTTGTTTGGGCTGTTGAGAGGAGTAAAAAACCATCAAAAATTTCAATCCTGCATGATTCTACCAAGAAATGTGATTCTTCATTCAAAACGCTGGTTTTTGCTATTGGGATCTATTGAATAATGAATGTTTTGAATTTTCTCCAAAAGTAAAGTAGTTGCAAACTCATGCTTTTAGAGACTTGTTTGGGCTCATGAGAGTAGAAAAACATCAAAAATTTCAGTCCTGCATGATTCTACCAAGAAATGTGTGTTCATTCAAACCGCTGGTTTTTGATAGTTTGGGCCCTATTGAATAATGAATGTTTTGAATTTTCTCCAAAAGTAAAGTAGTTGCAAACTCATGCTTTTAGAGACTTGTTTGGGCTCATGAGAGGAGTAGAAAAACATCAAAAATTTCAGTCCTGCATGATTCTACCAAGAAATGTGTGTTCATTGAAACCGCTGGTTTTTGATAGTTTGGGCCCTATTGAATAATGAATGTTTTGAATTTTCTCCAAAAGTAAAGTAGTTGCAAACTCATCCTTTTAGAAACTTGTTTGAGCTGTTGAGAGGAGTAAAAAACCATCAAAAATTTCAATCCTGCATGATTCTACCAAGAAATCTGATTCTTCAATCAAAACGCTGGTTTTTGCTATTGGGCTCTATTGAATAATGAATGTTTTGAATTTTCTCCAAAAGTAAAGTAGTTGCAAACTCATGCTTTTAGAGATTTGTTTGGGCTCATGAGAGGAGTAGAAAAACATCAAAAATTTCAGTCCTGCATGATTCTACCAAGAAATGTGTGTTCATTGAAACCGCTGGTTTTTGATAGTTTGGGCCCTATTGAATAATGAATGATTTGAATTTTCTCCAAAAGTAAAGTAGTTGCAAACTCATCCTTTTAGAAACTTGTTTGGGCTGTTGAGAGGAGTAAAAAACCATCAAAAATTTCAATCCTGCATGATTCTACCAAGAAATGTGATTCTTCATTCAAAACGCTGGTTTTTGCTATTGGGCTCTATTGAATAATGAATGTTTTGAATTTTCTCCAAAAGTAAAGTAGTTGCAAACTCATGCTTTTAGAGACTTGTTTGGGCTCATGAGAGGAGTAGAAAAACATCAACAATTTCAGTCCTGCATGATTCTACCAAGAAATGTGTGTTCATTGAAACCGCTGGTTTTTGATAGTTTGGGCCCTATTGAATAATGAATGTTTTGAATTTTCTCCAAAAGTAAAGTAGTTGCAAACTCATGCTTTTAGAGACTTGTTTGGGCTCATGAGAGGAGTAGAAAAACATCAAAAATTTCAGTCCTGCATGATTCTACCAAGAAATGTGTGTTCATTGAAACCGCTGGTTTTTGATAGTTTGGGCCCTATTGAATAATGAATGTTTTGAATTTTCTCCAAAAGTAAAGTAGTTGCAAACTCATCCTTTTAGAAACTTGTTTGGGCTGTTGAGAGGAGTAAAAAACCATCAAAAATTTCAATCCTGCATGATTCTACCAAGAAATGTGATTCTTCGTTCAAAACGCTGGTTTTTGCTATTGGGCTCTATTGAATAATGAATGTTTTGAATTTTCTCCAAAAGTAAAGTAGTTGCAAACTCATGCTTTTAGAGACTTGTTTGGGCTCATGAGAGGAGTAGAAAAACATCAAAAATTTCAGTCCTGCATGATTCTACCAAGAAATGTGTTCATTCAAACCGCTGGTTTTTGATAGTTTGGGCCCTATTGAATAATGAATGTTTTGAATTTTCTCCAAAAGTAAAGTAGTTGCAAACTCATCCTTTTAGAAACTTGTTTGGGCTGTTGAGAGGAGTAAAAAACCATCAAAAATTTCAATCCTGCATGATTCTACCAAGAAATGTGATTCTTCATTCAAAACGCTGGTTTTTGCTATTGGGCTCTATTGAATAATGAATGTTTTGAATTTTCTCCAAAAGTAAAGTAGTTGCAAACTCATGCTTTTAGAGACTTGTTTGGGCTCATGAGAGGAGTAGAAAAACATCAAAAATTTCAGTCCTGCATGATTCTACCAAGAAATGTGTGTTCATTGAAACCGCTGGTTTTTGATAGTTTGGGCCCTATTGAATAATGAATGTTTTGAATTTTCTCCAAAAGTAAAGTAGTTGCAAACTCATCCTTTTAGAAACTTGTTTGGGCTGTTGAGAGGAGTAAAAAACCATCAAAAATTTCAATCCTGCATGATTCTACCAAGAAATGTGATTCTTCATTCAAAACGCTGGTTTTTGCTATTGGGCTCTAATGAATAATGAATGTTTTGAATTTTCTCCAAAAGTAAAGTAGTTGCAAACTCATGCTTTTAGAGACTTGTTTGGGCTCATGAGAGGAGTAGAAAAACATCAAAAATTTCAGTCCTGCATGATTCTACCAAGAAATGTGTGTTCATTGAAACCGCTGGTTTTTGATAGTTTGGGCCCTATTGAATAATGAATGTTTTGAATTTTCCCCAAAAGTAAAGTAGTTGCAAACTCATCCTTTTAGAAACTTGTTTGGGCTGTTGAGAGGAGTAAAAAACCATCAAAAATTTCAATCCTGCATGATTTTACCAAGAAATGTGATTCTTCATTCAAAACCTGATTTTTGCTATTGGGCTCTATTGAATAGTGAATGTTTTGAATTTTCTCCAAAAGTAAAGTAGTTGCAAACTCATGCTTTTAGAGACTAGTTTGGGCTCATGAGAGGAGTAGAAAAACATCAAAAATTTCAGTCCTGCATGATTCTACCAAGAAATGTGTGTTCATTGAAACCGCTGGTTTTTGATAGTTTGGGCCCTAGTGAATAATGAATGTTTTGAATTTTCTCCAAAAGTAAAGTAGTTGCAAACTCATCCTTTTAGAAACTTGTTTGGGCTGTTGAGAGGAGTAAAAAACCATCAAAAATTTCAATCCTGCATGATTTTACCAAGAAATGTGATTCTTCATTCAAAACCTGATTTTTGCTATTGGGCTCTATTGAATAGTGAATGTTTTGAATTTTCTCCAAAAGTAAAGTAGTTGCAAACTCATGCTTTTAGAGACTTGTTTGGGCTCATGAGATGAGTAGAAAAACATCAAAAATTTCAGTCCTGCATGATTCTACCAAGACATGTGTGTTCATTGAAACTGCTGGTTTTTGATAGTTTGGGCCCTATTGAATAATGAATGTTTTGAATTTTCTCCAAAAGTAAAGTAGTTGCAAACTCATCCTTTTAGAAACTTGTTTGGGCTGTTGAGAGGAGTAAAAAACCATCAAAAATTTCAATCCTGCATGATTCTACCAAGAAATGTGATTCTTCATTCAAAACGCTGGTTTTTGCTATTGGGATCTATTGAATAATGAATGTTTTGAATTTTCTCCAAAAGTAAAGTAGTTGCAAACTCATGCTTTTAGAGACTTGTTTGGGCTCATGAGAGTAGAAAAACATCAAAAATTTCAGTCCTGCATGATTCTACCAAGAAATGTGTGTTCATTCAAACCGCTGGTTTTTGATAGTTTGGGCCCTATTGAATAATGAATGTTTTGAATTTTCTCCAAAAGTAAAGTAGTTGCAAACTCATGCTTTTAGAGACTTGTTTGGGCTCATGAGAGGAGTAGAAAAACATCACAAATTTCAGTCCTGCATGATTCTACCAAGAAATGTGTGTTCATTGAAACCGCTGGTTTTTGATAGTTTGGGCCCTATTGAATAATGAATGTTTTGAATTTTCTTCAAAAGTAAAGTAGTTGCAAACTCATCCTTTTAGAAACTTGTTTGGGCTGTTGAGAGGAGTAAAAAACCATCAAAAATTTCAATCCTGCATGATTCTACCAAGAAATGTGATTCTTCATTCAAAACGCTGGTTTTTGCTATTGGGCTCTATTGAATAATGAATGTTTTGAATTTTCTCAAAAAGTAAAGTAGTTGCAAACTCATGCTTTTAGAGACTTGTTTGGGCTCATGAGAGGAGTAGAAAAACATCAAAAATTTCAGTCCTGCATGATTCTACCAAGAAATGTGTGTTCATTGAAACCGCTGGTTTTTGATAGTTTGGGCCCTATTGAATAATGAATGTTTTGAATTTTCTCCAAAAGTAAAGTAGTTGCAAACTCATCCTTTTAGAAACTTGTTTGAGCTGTTGAGAGGAGTAAAAAACCATCAAAAATTTCAATCCTGCATGATTCTACCAAGAAATCTGATTCTTCAATCAAAACGCTGGTTTTTGCTATTGGGCTCTATTGAATAATGAATGTTTTGAATTTTCTCCAAAAGTAAAGTAGTTGCAAACTCATGCTTTTAGAGATTTGTTTGGGCTCATGAGAGGAGTAGAAAAACATCAAAAATTTCAGTCCTGCATGATTCTACCAAGAAATGTGTGTTCATTGAAACCGCTGGTTTTTGATAGTTTGGGCCCTATTGAATAATGAATGATTTGAATTTTCTCCAAAAGTAAAGTAGTTGCAAACTCATCCTTTTAGAAACTTGTTTGGGCTGTTGAGAGGAGTAAAAAACCATCAAAAATTTCAATCCTGCATGATTCTACCAAGAAATGTGATTCTTCATTCAAAACGCTGGTTTTTGCTATTGGGCTCTATTGAATAATGAATGTTTTGAATTTTCTCCAAAAGTAAAGTAGTTGCAAACTCATGCTTTTAGAGACTTGTTTGGGCTCATGAGAGGAGTAGAAAAACATCAACAATTTCAGTCCTGCATGATTCTACCAAGAAATGTGTGTTCATTGAAACCGCTGGTTTTTGATAGTTTGGGCCCTATTGAATAATGAATGTTTTGAATTTTCTCCAAAAGTAAAGTAGTTGCAAACTCATCCTTTTAGAAACTTGTTTGGGCTGTTGAGAGGAGTAAAAAACCATCAAAAATTTCAATCCTGCATGATTCTACCAAGAAATGTGATTCTTCATTCAAAACGCTGGTTTTTGCTATTGGGCTCTAATGAATAATGAATGTTTTGAATTTTCTCCAAAAGTAAAGTAGTTGCAAACTCATGCTTTTAGAGACTTGTTTGGGCTCATGAGAGGAGTAGAAAAACATCAAAAATTTCAGTCCTGCATGATTCTACCAAGAAATGTGTGTTCATTGAAACCGCTGGTTTTTGATAGTTTGGGCCCTATTGAATAATGAATGTTTTGAATTTTCTCCAAAAGTAAAGTACTTGCAAACTCATCCTTTTAGAAACTTGTTTGGGCTGTTGAGAGGAGTAAAAAACCATCAAAAATTTCAATCCTGCATGATTCTACCAAGAAATGTGATTCTTCATTCAAAACGCTGGTTTTTGCTATTGGGCTCTATTGAATAATGAATGTTTTGAATTTTCTCCAAAAGTAAAGTAGTTGCAAACTTATGCTTTTAGAGACTTGTTTGGGCTCATGAGAGGAGTAGAAAAACATCAAAAATTTCAGTCCTGCATGATTCTACCAAGAAATGTGTGTTCATTGAAACCGCTGGTTTTTGATAGTTTGGGCCCTATTGAATAATGAATGTTTTGAATTTTCTCCAAAAGTAAAGTAGTTGCAAACTCATCCTTTTAGAAACTTGTTTGGGCTGTTCCGCTGGTTTTTGATAGTTTGGGCCCTATTGAAAAATGAATGTTTTGAATTTTCTCCAAAAGTAAAGTAGTTGCAAACTCATCCTTTTAGAAACTTGTTTGGGCTGTTGAGAGGAGTAAAAAACCATCAAAAATTTCAATCCTGCATGATTTTACCAAGAAATGTGATTCTTCATTCAAAACCTGATTTTTGCTTTTGGGCTCTATTGAATAGTGAATGTTTTGAATTTTCTCCAAATGTAAAGTAGTTGCAAACTCATGCTTTTAGAGACTTGTTTGGGCTCATGAGATGAGTAGAAAAACATCAAAAATTTCAGTCCTGCATGATTCTACCAAGACATGTGTGTTCATTGAAACGGCTGATTTTTGATAGTTTGGGCCCTATTGAATAATGAATGTTTTGAATTTTCTCCAAAAGTAAAGTAGTTGCAAACTCATCCTTTTAGAAACTTGTTTGGGCTGTTGAGAGGAGTAAAAAACCATCAAAAATTTCAATCCTGCATGATTCTACCAAGAAATGTGATTCTTCATTCAAAACGCTGGTTTTTGCTATTGGGCTCTATTGAATAATGAATGTTTTGAATTTTCTCCAAAAGTAAAGTAGTTGCAAACTCATGCTTTTAGAGACTTGTTTGGGCTCATGAGAGGAGTAGAAAAACATCAAAAATTTCAGTCCTGCATGATTCTACCAAGAAATGTGTGTTCATTCAAACCGCTGGTTTTTGATAGTTTGGGCCCTATTGAATAATGAATGTTTTGAATTTTCTCCAAAAGTAAAGTAGTTGCAAACTCATCCTTTTAGAAACTTGTTTGGGCTGTTGAGAGGAGTAAAAAACCATCAAAAATTTCAATCCTGCATGATTCTACCAAGAAATGTGTGTTCATTCAAACCGCTGGTTTTTGATAGTTTGGGCCCTATTGAATAATGAATGTTTTGAATTTTCTCCAAAAGTAAAGTAGTTGCAAACTCATCCTTTTAGAAACTTGTTTGGGCTGTTGAGAGGAGTAAAAAACCATCAAAAATTTCAATCCTGCATGATTTTACCAAGAAATGTGATTCTTCATTCAAAACCTGATTTTTGCTATTGGGCTCTATTGAATAGTGAATGTTTTGAATTTTCTCCAAAAGTAAAGTAGTTGCAAACTCATGCTTTTAGAGACTTGTTTGGGCTCATGAGAGGAGTAGAAAAACATCAAAAATTTCAGTCCTGCATGATTCTACCAAGAAATGTGTTCATTCAAACCGCTGGTTTTTGATAGTTTGGGCCCTATTGAATAATGAATGTTTTGAATTTTCTCCAAAAGTAAAGTAGTTGCAAACTCATCCTTTTAGAAACTTGTTTGGGCTGTTGAGAGGAGTAAAAAACCATCAAAAATTTCAATCCTGCATGATTCTACCAAGAAATGTGATTCTTCATTCAAAACGCTGGTTTTTGCTATTGGGCTCTATTGAATAATGAATGTTTTGAATTTTCTCCAAAAGTAAAGTAGTTGCAAACTCATGCTTTTAGAGACTTGTTTGGGCTCATGAGAGGAGTAGAAAAACATCAAAAATTTCAGTCCTGCATGATTCTACCAAGAAATGTGTGTTCATTCAAAACGCTGGTTTTTGATAGTTTGGGCCCTATTGAATAATGAATGTTTTGAATTTTCTCCAAAAGTAAAGTAGTTGCAAACTCATGCTTTTAGAGACTTGTTTGGGCTCATGAGAGGAGTAGAAAAACATCAAAAATTTCAGTCCTGCATGATTCTACCAAGAAATGTGTGTTCATTGAAACCGCTGGTTTTTGATAGTTTGGGCCCTATTGAATAATGAATGTTTTGAATTTTCTCCAAAAGTAAAGTAGTTGCAAACTCATCCTTTTAGAAACTTGTTTGGGCTGTTGAGAGGAGTAAAAAACCATCAAAAATTTCAATCCTGCATGATTCTACCAAGAAATGTGATTCTTCATTCAAAACGCTGGTTTTTGCTATTGGGCTCTATTGAATAATGAATGTTTTGAATTTTCTCCAAAAGTAAAGTAGTTGCAAACTCATGCTTTTAGAGACTTGTTTGGGCTCATGAGAGGAGTAGAAAAACTTCAAAAATTTCAGTCCTGCATGATTCTACCAAGAAATGTGTGTTCATTGAAACCGCTGGTTTTTGATAGTTTGGGCCCTATTGAATAATGAATGTTTTGAATTTTCTCCAAAAGTAAAGTAGTTGCAAACTCATCCTTTTAGAAACTTGTTTGGGCTGTTGAGAGGAGTAAAAAACCATCAAAAATTTCAATCCTGCATGATTCTACCAAGAAATGTGATTCTTCATTCAAAACGCTGGTTTTTGCTATTGGGCTCTATTGAATAATGAATGTTTTGAATTTTCTCCAAAAGTAAAGTAGTTGCAAACTCATGCTTTTAGAGACTTGTTTGGGCTCATGAGAGGAGTAGAAAAACATCAAAAATTTCAGTCCTGCATGATTCTACCAAGAAATGTGTGTTCATTGAAACCGCTGGTTTTTGATAGTTTGGGCCCTATTGAATAATGAATGTTTTGAATTTTCTCCAAAAGTTAAGTAGTTGCAAACTCATCCTTTTAGAAACTTGTTTGGGCTGTTGAGAGGAGTAAAAAACCATCAAAAATTTCAATCCTGCATGATTCTACCAAGAAATGTGATTCTTCGTTCAAAACGCTGGTTTTTGCTATTGGGCTCTATTGAATAATGAATGTTTTGAATTTTCTCCAAAAGTAAAGTAGTTGCAAACTCATGCTTTTAGAGACTTGTTTGGGCTCATGAGAGGAGTAGAAAAACATCAAAAATTTCAGTCCTGCATGATTCTACCAAGAAATGTGTTCATTCAAACCGCTGGTTTTTGATAGTTTGGGCCCTATTGAATAATGAATGTTTTGAATTTTCTCCAAAAGTAAAGTAGTTGCAAACTCATCCTTTTAGAAACTTGTTTGGGCTGTTGAGAGGAGTAAAAAACCATCAAAAATTTCAATCCTGCATGATTCTACCAAGAAATGTGATTCTTCATTCAAAACGATGGTTTTTGCTATTGGGCTCTATTGAATAATGAATGTTTTGAATTTTCTCCAAAAGTAAAGTAGTTGCAAACTCATGCTTTTAGAGACTTGTTTGGGCTCATGAGAGGAGTAGAAAAACATCAAAAATTTCAGTCCTGCATGATTCTACCAAGAAATGTGTGTTCATTGAAACCGCTGGTTTTTGATAGTTTGGGCCCTATTGTATAATGAATGTTTTGAATTTTCTCCAAAAGTAAAGTAGTTGCAAACTCATCCTTTTAGAAACTTGTTTGGGCTGTTGAGAGGAGTAAAAAACCATCAAAAATTTCAATCCTGCATGATTCTACCAAGAAATGTGATTCTTCATTCAAAACGCTGGTTTTTGCTATTGGGCTCTAATGAATAATGAATGTTTTGAATTTTCTCCAAAAGTAAAGTAGTTGCAAACTCATGCTTTTAGAGACTTGTTTGGGCTCATGAGAGGAGTAGAAAAACATCAAAAATTTCAGTCCTGCATGATTCTACCAAGAAATGTGTGTTCATTGAAACCGCTGGTTTTTGATAGTTTGGGCCCTATTGAATAATGAATGTTTTGAATTTTCTCCAAAAGTAAAGTAGTTGCAAACTCATCCTTTTAGAAACTTGTTTGGGCTGTTGAGAGGAGTAAAAAACCATCAAAAATTTCAATCCTGCATGATTCTACCAAGAAATGTGTGTTCATTCAAACCGTTGGTTTTTGATAGTTTGGGCCCTATTGAATAATGAATGTTTTGAATTTTCTCCAAAAGTAAAGTAGTTGCAAACTCATCCTTTTAGAAACTTGTTTGGGCTGTTGAGAGGAGTAAAAAACCATCAAAAATTTCAATCCTGCATGATTTTACCAAGAAATGTGATTCTTCATTCAAAACCTGATTTTTGCTATTGGGCTCTATTGAATAGTGAATGTTTTGAATTTTCTCCAAAAGTAAAGTAGTTGCAAACTCATGCTTTTAGAGACTTGTTTGGGCTCATGAGAGGAGTAGAAAAACATCAAAAATTTCAGTCCTGCATGATTCTACCAAGAAATGTGTTCATTCAAACCGCTGGTTTTTGATAGTTTGGGCCCTATTGAATAATGAATGTTTTGAATTTTCTCCAAAAGTAAAGTAGTTGCAAACTCATCCTTTTAGAAACTTGTTTGGGCTGTTGAGAGGAGTAAAAAACCATCAAAAATTTCAATCCTGCATGATTCTACCAAGAAATGTGATTCTTCATTCAAAACGCTGGTTTTTGCTATTGGGCTCTATTGAATAATGAATGTTTTGAATTTTCTCCAAAAGTAAAGTAGTTGCAAACTCATGCTTTTAGAGACTTGTTTGGGCTCATGAGAGGAGTAGAAAAACATCAAAAATTTCAGTCCTGCATGATTCTACCAAGAAATGTGTGTTCATTCAAAACGCTGGTTTTTGATAGTTTGGGCCCTATTGAATAATGAATGTTTTGAATTTTCTCCAAAAGTAAAGTAGTTGCAAACTCATGCTTTTAGAGACTTGTTTGGCTCATGAGAGGAGTAGAAAAACATCAAAAATTTCAGTCCTGCATGATTCTACCAAGAAATGTGTGTTAATTGAAACCGCTGGTTTTTGATAGTTTGGGCCCTATTGAATAATGAATGTTTTGAATTTTCTCCAAAAGTAAAGTAGTTGCAAACTCATCCTTTTAGAAACTTGTTTGGGCTGTTGAGAGGAGTAAAAAACCATCAAAAATTTCAATCCTGCATGATTCTACCAAGAAATGTGATTCTTCATTCAAAACGCTGGTTTTTGCTATTGGGCTCTATTGAATAATGAATGTTTTGAATTTTCTCCAAAAGTAAAGTAGTTGCAAACTCATGCTTTTAGAGACTTGTTTGGGCTCATGAGAGGAGTAGAAAAACATCAAAAATTTCAGTCCTGCATGATTCTACCAAGAAATGTGTGTTCATTGAAACCGCTGGTTTTTGATAGTTTGGGCCCTATTGAATAATGAATGTTTTGAATTTTCTCCAAAAGTAAAGTAGTTGCAAACTCATCCTTTTAGAAACTTGTTTGGGCTGTTGAGAGGAGTAAAAAACCATCAAAAATTTCAATCCTGCATGATTCTACCAAGAAATGTGATTCTTCATTCAAAACGCTGGTTTTTGCTATTGGGCTCTATTGAATAATGAATGTTTTGAATTTTCTCCAAAAGTAAAGTAGTTGCAAACTCATGCTTTTAGAGACTTGTTTGGGCTCATGAGAGGAGTAGAAAAACATCAAAAATTTCAGTCCTGCATGATTCTACCAAGAAATGTGTGTTCATTGAAACCGCTGGTTTTTGATAGTTTGGGCCCTATTGAATAATGAATGTTTTGAATTTTCTCCAAAAGTAAAGTAGTTGCAAACTCATCCTTTTAGAAACTTGTTTGGGCTGTTGAGAGGAGTAAAAAACCATCAAAAATTTCAATCCTGCATGATTCTACCAAGAAATGTGATTCTTCGTTCAAAACGCTGGTTTTTGCTATTGGGCTCTATTGAATAATGAATGTTTTGAATTTTCTCCAAAAGTAAAGTAGTTGCAAACTCATGCTTTTAGAGACTTGTTTGGGCTCATGAGAGGAGTAGAAAAACATCAAAAATTTCAGTCCTGCATGATTCTACCAAGAAATGTGTGTTCATTGAAACCGCTGGTTTTTGATAGTTTGGGCCCTATTGAATAATGAATGTTTTGAATTTTCTCCAAAAGTAAAGTAGTTGCAAACTCATCCTTTTAGAAACTTGTTTGGGCTGTTGAGAGGAGTAAAAAAACATCAAAAATTTCAATCCTGCATGATTCTACCAAGAAATGTGATTCTTCATTCAAAACGCTGGTTTTTGCTATTGGGCTCTATTGAATAATGAATGTTTTGAATTTTCTCCAAAAGTAAAGTAGTTGCAAACTCATGCTTTTAGAGACTTGTTTGGGCTCATGAGAGGAGTAGAAAAACATCAAAAATTTCAGTCCTGCATGATTCTACCAAGAAATGTGTGTTCATTGAAACCGCTGGTTTTTGATAGTTTGGGCCCTATTGAATAATGAATGATTTGAATTTTCTCCAAAAGTAAAGTAGTTGCAAACTCATCCTTTTAGAAACTTGTTTGGGCTGTTGAGAGGAGTAAAAAACCATCAAAAATTTCAATCCTGCATGATTCTACCAAGAAATGTGATTCTTCATTCAAAACGCTGGTTTTTGCTATTGGGCTCTATTGAATAATGAATGTTTTGAATTTTCTCCAAAAGTAAAGTAGTTGCAAACTCATGCTTTTAGAGACTTGTTTGGGCTCATGAGAGGAGTAGAAAAACATCAACAATTTCAGTCCTGCATGATTCTACCAAGAAATGTGTGTTCATTGAAACCGCTGGTTTTTGATAGTTTGGGCCCTATTGAATAATGAATGTTTTGAATTTTCTCCAAAAGTAAAGTAGTTGCAAACTCATCCTTTTAGAAACTTGTTTGGGCTGTTGAGAGGAGTAAAAAACCATCAAAAATTTCAATCCTGCATGATTCTACCAAGAAATGTGATTCTTCATTCAAAACGCTGGTTTTTGCTATTGGGCTCTAATGAATAATGAATGTTTTGAATTTTCTCCAAAAGTAAAGTAGTTGCAAACTCATGCTTTTAGAGACTTGTTTGGGCTCATGAGAGGAGTAGAAAAACATCAAAAATTTCAGTCCTGCATGATTCTACCAAGAAATGTGTGTTCATTGAAACCGCTGGTTTTTGATAGTTTGGGCCCTATTGAATAATGAATGTTTTGAATTTTCTCCAAAAGTAAAGTAGTTGCAAACTCATCCTTTTAGAAACTTGTTTGGGCTGTTGAGAGGAGTAAAAAACCATCAAAAATTTCAATCCTGCATGATTCTACCAAGAAATGTGATTCTTCATTCAAAACGCTGGTTTTTGCTATTGGGCTCTATTGAATAATGAATGTTTTGAATTTTCTCCAAAAGTAAAGTAGTTGCAAACTTATGCTTTTAGAGACTTGTTTGGGCTCATGAGAGGAGTAGAAAAACATCAAAAATTTCAGTCCTGCATGATTCTACCAAGAAATGTGTGTTCATTGAAACCGCTGGTTTTTGATAGTTTGGGCCCTATTGAATAATGAATGTTTTGAATTTTCTCCAAAAGTAAAGTAGTTGCAAACTCATCCTTTTAGAAACTTGCTTGGGCTGTTCCGCTGGTTTTTGATAGTTTGGGCCCTATTGAAAAATGAATGTTTTGAATTTTCTCCAAAAGTAAAGTAGTTGCAAACTCATCCTTTTAGAAACTTGTTTGGGCTGTTGAGAGGAGTAAAAAACCATCAAAAATTTCAATCCTGCATGATTTTACCAAGAAATGTGATTCTTCATTCAAAACGCTGGTTTTTGCTATTGGGCTCTATTGAATAATGAATGTTTTGAATTTTCTCCAAAAGTAAAGTAGTTGCAAACTCATGCTTTTAGAGACTTGTTTGGGCTCATGAGAGGAGTAGAAAAACATCAAAAATTTCAGTCCTGCATGATTCTACCAAGAAATGTGTGTTCATTGAAACCGCTGGTTTTTGATAGTTTGGGCCCTATTGAATAATGAATGTTTTGAATTTTCTCCAAAAGTAAAGTAGTTGCAAACTCATCCTTTTAGAAACTTGTTTGGGCTGTTGAGAGGAGTAAAAAACCATCAAAAATTTCAATCCTGCATGATTCTACCAAGAAATGTGATTCTTCATTCAAAACGCTGGTTTTTGCTATTGGGCTCTATTGAATAATGAATGTTTTGAATTTTCTCCAAAAGTAAAGTAGTTGCAAACTCATGCTTTTAGAGACTTGTTTGGGCTCATGAGAGGAGTAGAAAAACATCAAAAATTTCAGTCCTGCATGATTCTACCAAGAAATGTGTGTTCATTGAAACCGCTGGTTTTTGATAGTTTGGGCCCTATTGAATAATGAATGTTTTGAATTTTCTCCAAAAGTAAAGTAGTTGCAAACTCATCCTTTTAGAAACTTGTTTGGGCTGTTGAGAGGAGTAAAAAACCATCAAAAATTTCAATCCTGCATGATTCTACCAAGAAATGTGATTCTTCGTTCAAAACGCTGGTTTTTGCTATTGGGCTCTATTGAATAATGAATGTTTTGAATTTTCTCCAAAAGTAAAGTAGTTGCAAACTCATGCTTTTAGAGACTTGTTTGGGCTCATGAGAGGAGTAGAAAAACATCAAAAATTTCAGTCCTGCATGATTCTACCAAGAAATGTGTTCATTCAAACCGCTGGTTTTTGATAGTTTGGGCCCTATTGAATAATGAATGTTTTGAATTTTCTCCAAAAGTAAAGTAGTTGCAAACTCATCCTTTTAGAAACTTGTTTGGGCTGTTGAGAGGAGTAAAAAACCATCAAAAATTTCAATCCTGCATGATTCTACCAAGAAATGTGATTCTTCATTCAAAACGCTGGTTTTTGCTATTGGGCTCTATTGAATAATGAATGTTTTGAATTTTCTCCAAAAGTAAAGTAGTTGCAAACTCATGCTTTTAGAGACTTGTTTGGGCTCATGAGAGGAGTAGAAAAACATCAAAAATTTCAGTCCTGCATGATTCTACCAAGAAATGTGTGTTCATTGAAACCGCTGGTTTTTGATAGTTTGGGCCCTATTGAATAATGAATGTTTTGAATTTTCTCCAAAAGTAAAGTAGTTGCAAACTCATCCTTTTAGAAACTTGTTTGGGCTGTTGAGAGGAGTAAAAAACCATCAAAAATTTCAATCCTGCATGATTCTACCAAGAAATGTGATTCTTCATTCAAAACGCTGGTTTTTGCTATTGGGCTCTAATGAATAATGAATGTTTTGAATTTTCTCCAAAAGTAAAGTAGTTGCAAACTCATGCTTTTAGAGACTTGTTTGGGCTCATGAGAGGAGTAGAAAAACATCAAAAATTTCAGTCCTGCATGATTCTACCAAGAAATGTGTGTTCATTGAAACCGCTGGTTTTTGATAGTTTGGGCCCTATTGAATAATGAATGTTTTGAATTTTCTCCAAAAGTAAAGTAGTTGCAAACTCATCCTTTTAGAAACTTGTTTGGGCTGTTGAGAGGAGTAAAAAACCATCAAAAATTTCAATCCTGCATGATTCTACCAAGAAATGTGTGTTCATTCAAACCGCTGGTTTTTGATAGTTTGGGCCCTATTGAATAATGAATGTTTTGAATTTTCTCCAAAAGTAAAGTAGTTGCAAACTCATCCTTTTAGAAACTTGTTTGGGCTGTTGAGAGGAGTAAAAAACCATCAAAAATTTCAATCCTGCATGATTTTACCAAGAAATGTGATTCTTCATTCAAAACCTGATTTTTGCTATTGGGCTCTATTGAATAGTGAATGTTTTGAATTTTCTCCAAAAGTAAAGTAGTTGCAAACTCATGCTTTTAGAGACTTGTTTGGGCTCATGAGAGGAGTAGAAAAACATCAAAAATTTCAGTCCTGCATGATTCTACCAAGAAATGTGTTCATTCAAACCGCTGGTTTTTGATAGTTTGGGCCCTATTGAATAATGAATGTTTTGAATTTTCTCCAAAAGTAAAGTAGTTGCAAACTCATCCTTTTAGAAACTTGTTTGGGCTGTTGAGAGGAGTAAAAAACCATCAAAAATTTCAATCCTGCATGATTCTACCAAGAAATGTGATTCTTCATTCAAAACGCTGGTTTTTGCTATTGGGCTCTATTGAATAATGAATGTTTTGAATTTTCTCCAAAAGTAAAGTAGTTGCAAACTCATGCTTTTAGAGACTTGTTTGGGCTCATGAGAGGAGTAGAAAAACATCAAAAATTTCAGTCCTGCATGATTCTACCAAGAAATGTGTGTTCATTCAAAACGCTGGTTTTTGATAGTTTGGGCCCTATTGAATAATGAATGTTTTGAATTTTCTCCAAAAGTAAAGTAGTTGCAAACTCATGCTTTTAGAGACTTGTTTGGGCTCATGAGAGGAGTAGAAAAACATCAAAAATTTCAGTCCTGCATGATTCTACCAAGAAATGTGTGTTCATTGAAACCGCTGGTTTTTGATAGTTTGGGCCCTATTGAATAATGAATGTTTTGAATTTTCTCCAAAAGTAAAGTAGTTGCAAACTCATCCTTTTAGAAACTTGTTTGGGCTGTTGAGAGGAGTAAAAAACCATCAAAAATTTCAATCCTGCATGATTCTACCAAGAAATGTGATTCTTCATTCAAAACGCTGGTTTTTGCTATTGGGCTCTATTGAATAATGAATGTTTTGAATTTTCTCCAAAAGTAAAGTAGTTGCAAACTCATGCTTTTAGAGACTTGTTTGGGCTCATGAGAGGAGTAGAAAAACATCAAAAATTTCAGTCCTGCATGATTCTACCAAGAAATGTGTGTTCATTGAAACCGCTGGTTTTTGATAGTTTGGGCCCTATTGAATAATGAATGTTTTGAATTTTCTCCAAAAGTAAAGTAGTTGCAAACTCATCCTTTTAGAAACTTGTTTGGGCTGTTGAGAGGAGTAAAAAACCATCAAAAATTTCAATCCTGCATGATTCTACCAAGAAATGTGATTCTTCATTCAAAACGCTGGTTTTTGCTATTGGGCTCTATTGAATAATGAATGTTTTGAATTTTCTCCAAAAGTAAAGTAGTTGCAAACTCATGCTTTTAGAGACTTGTTTGGGCTCATGAGAGGAGTAGAAAAACATCAAAAATTTCAGTCCTGCATGATTCTACCAAGAAATGTGTGTTCATTGAAACCGCTGGTTTTTGATAGTTTGGGCCCTATTGAATAATGAATGTTTTGAATTTTCTCCAAAAGTAAAGTAGTTGCAAACTCATCCTTTTAGAAACTTGTTTGGGCTGTTGAGAGGAGTAAAAAACCATCAAAAATTTCAATCCTGCATGATTCTACCAAGAAATGTGATTCTTCGTTCAAAACGCTGGTTTTTGCTATTGGGCTCTATTGAATAATGAATGTTTTGAATTTTCTCCAAAAGTAAAGTAGTTGCAAACTCATGCTTTTAGAGACTTGTTTGGGCTCATGAGAGGAGTAGAAAAACATCAAAAATTTCAGTCCTGCATGATTCTACCAAGAAATGTGTTCATTGAAACCGCTGGTTTTTGATAGTTTGGGCCCTATTGAATAATGAATGTTTTGAATTTTCTCCAAAAGTAAAGTAGTTGCAAACTCATCCTTCTAGAAACTTGTTTGGGCTGTTGAGAGGAGTAAAAAACCATCAAAAATTTCAATCCTGCATGATTCTACCAAGAAATGTGATTCTTCATTCAAAACGCTGGTTTTTGCTATTGGGCTCTATTGAATAATGAATGTTTTGAATTTTCTCCAAAAGTAAAGTAGTTGCAAACTCATGCTTTTAGAGACTTGTTTGGGCTCATGAGAGGAGTAGAAAAACATCAAAAATTTCAGTCCTGCATGATTCTACCAAGAAATGTGTGTTCATTGAAACCGCTGGTTTTTGATAGTTTGGGCCCTATTGAATAATGAATGATTTGAATTTTCTCCAAAAGTAAAGTAGTTGCAAACTCATCCTTTTAGAAACTTGTTTGGGCTGTTGAGAGGAGTAAAAAACCATCAAAAATTTCAATCCTGCATGATTCTACCAAGAAATGTGATTCTTCATTCAAAACGCTGGTTTTTGCTATTGGGCTCTATTGAATAATGAATGTTTTGAATTTTCTCCAAAAGTAAAGTAGTTGCAAACTCATGCTTTTAGAGACTTGTTTGGGCTCATGAGAGGAGTAGAAAAACATCAACAATTTCAGTCCTGCATGATTCTACCAAGAAATGTGTGTTCATTGAAACCGCTGGTTTTTGATAGTTTGGGCCCTATTGAATAATGAATGTTTTGAATTTTCTCCAAAAGTAAAGTAGTTGCAAACTCATCCTTTTAGAAACTTGTTTGGGCTGTTGAGAGGAGTAAAAAACCATCAAAAATTTCAATCCTGCATGATTCTACCAAGAAATGTGATTCTTCATTCAAAACGCTGGTTTTTGCTATTGGGCTCTAATGAATAATGAATGTTTTGAATTTTCTCCAAAAGTAAAGTAGTTGCAAACTCATGCTTTTAGAGACTTGTTTGGGCTCATGAGAGGAGTAGAAAAACATCAAAAATTTCAGTCCTGCATGATTCTACCAAGAAATGTGTGTTCATTGAAACCGCTGGTTTTTGATAGTTTGGGCCCTATTGAATAATGAATGTTTTGAATTTTCTCCAAAAGTAAAGTAGTTGCAAACTCATCCTTTTAGAAACTTGTTTGGGCTGTTGAGAGGAGTAAAAAACCATCAAAAATTTCAATCCTGCATGATTCTACCAAGAAATGTGATTCTTCATTCAAAACGCTGGTTTTTGCTATTGGGCTCTATTGAATAATGAATGTTTTGAATTTTCTCCAAAAGTAAAGTAGTTGCAAACTTATGCTTTTAGAGACTTGTTTGGGCTCATGAGAGGAGTAGAAAAACATCAAAAATTTCAGTCCTGCATGATTCTACCAAGAAATGTGTGTTCATTGAAACCGCTGGTTTTTGATAGTTTGGGCCCTATTGAATAATGAATGTTTTGAATTTTCTCCAAAAGTAAAGTAGTTGCAAACTCATCCTTTTAGAAACTTGTTTGGGCTGTTCCGCTGGTTTTTGATAGTTTGGGCCCTATTGAAAAATGAATGTTTTGAATTTTCTCCAAAAGTAAAGTAGTTGCAAACTCATCCTTTTAGAAACTTGTTTGGGCTGTTGAGAGGAGTAAAAAACCATCAAAAATTTCAATCCTGCATGATTTTACCAAGAAATGTGATTCTTCATTCAAAACCTGATTTTTGCTTTTGGGCTCTATTGAATAGTGAATGTTTTGAATTTTCTCCAAAAGTAAAGTAGTTGCAAACTCATGCTTTTAGAGACTTGTTTGGGCTCATGAGATGAGTAGAAAAACATCAAAAATTTCAGTCCTGCATGATTCTACCAAGACATGTGTGTTCATTGAAACGGCTGATTTTTGATAGTTTGGGCCCTATTGAATAATGAATGTTTTGAATTTTCTCCAAAAGTAAAGTAGTTGCAAACTCATCCTTTTAGAAACTTGTTTGGGCTGTTGAGAGGAGTAAAAAACCATCAAAAATTTCAATCCTGCATGATTCTACCAAGAAATGTGATTCTTCATTCAAAACGCTGGTTTTTGCTATTGGGCTCTATTGAATAATGAATGTTTTGAATTTTCTCCAAAAGTAAAGTAGTTGCAAACTCATGCTTTTAGAGACTTGTTTGGGCTCATGAGAGGAGTAGAAAAACATCAAAAATTTCAGTCCTGCATGATTCTACCAAGAAATGTGTGTTCATTCAAACCGCTGGTTTTTGATAGTTTGGGCCCTATTGAATAATGAATGTTTTGAATTTTCTCCAAAAGTAAAGTAGTTGCAAACTCATCCTTTTAGAAACTTGTTTGGGCTGTTGAGAGGAGTAAAAAACCATCAAAAATTTCAATCCTGCATGATTCTACCAAGAAATGTGTGTTCATTCAAACCGCTGGTTTTTGATAGTTTGGGCCCTATTGAATAATGAATGTTTTGAATTTTCTCCAAAAGTAAAGTAGTTGCAAACTCATCCTTTTAGAAACTTGTTTGGGCTGTTGAGAGGAGTAAAAAACCATCAAAAATTTCAATCCTGCATGATTTTACCAAGAAATGTGATTCTTCATTCAAAACCTGATTTTTGCTATTGGGCTCTATTGAATAGTGAATGTTTTGAATTTTCTCCAAAAGTAAAGTAGTTGCAAACTCATGCTTTTAGAGACTTGTTTGGGCTCATGAGAGGAGTAGAAAAACATCAAAAATTTCAGTCCTGCATGATTCTACCAAGAAATGTGTTCATTCAAACCGCTGGTTTTTGATAGTTTGGGCCCTATTGAATAATGAATGTTTTGAATTTTCTCCAAAAGTAAAGTAGTTGCAAACTCATCCTTTTAGAAACTTGTTTGGGCTGTTGAGAGGAGTAAAAAACCATCAAAAATTTCAATCCTGCATGATTCTACCAAGAAATGTGATTCTTCATTCAAGACGCTGGTTTTTGCTATTGGGCTCTATTGAATAATGAATGTTTTGAATTTTCTCCAAAAGTAAAGTAGTTGCAAACTCATGCTTTTAGAGACTTGTTTGGGCTCATGAGAGGAGTAGAAAAACATCAAAAATTTCAGTCCTGCATGATTCTACCAAGAAATGTGTGTTCATTCAAAACGCTGGTTTTTGATAGTTTGGGCCCTATTGAATAATGAATGTTTTGAATTTTCTCCAAAAGTAAAGTAGTTGCAAACTCATGCTTTTAGAGACTTGTTTGGGCTCATGAGAGGAGTAGAAAAACATCAAAAATTTCAGTCCTGCATGATTCTACCAAGAAATGTGTGTTCATTGAAACCGCTGGTTTTTGATAGTTTGGGCCCTATTGAATAATGAATGTTTTGAATTTTCTCCAAAAGTAAAGTAGTTGCAAACTCATCCTTTTAGAAACTTGTTTGGGCTGTTGAGAGGAGTAAAAAACCATCAAAAATTTCAATCCTGCATGATTCTACCAAGAAATGTGATTCTTCATTCAAAACGCTGGTTTTTGCTATTGGGCTCTATTGAATAATGAATGTTTTGAATTTTCTCCAAAAGTAAAGTAGTTGCAAACTCATGCTTTTAGAGACTTGTTTGGGCTCATGAGAGGAGTAGAAAAACATCAAAAATTTCAGTCCTGCATGATTCTACCAAGAAATGTGTGTTCATTGAAACCGCTGGTTTTTGATAGTTTGGGCCCTATTGAATAATGAATGTTTTGAATTTTCTCCAAAAGTAAAGTAGTTGCAAACTCATCCTTTTAGAAACTTGTTTGGGCTGTTGAGAGGAGTAAAAAACCATCAAAAATTTCAATCCTGCATGATTCTACCAAGAAATGTGATTCTTCATTCAAAACGCTGGTTTTTGCTATTGGGCTCTATTGAATAATGAATGTTTTGAATTTTCTCCAAAAGTAAAGTAGTTGCAAACTCATGCTTTTAGAGACTTGTTTGGGCTCATGAGAGGAGTAGAAAAACATCAAAAATTTCAGTCCTGCATGATTCTACCAAGAAATGTGTGTTCATTGAAACCGCTGGTTTTTGATAGTTTGGGCCCTATTGAATAATGAATGTTTTGAATTTTCTCCAAAAGTAAAGTAGTTGCAAACTCATCCTTTTAGAAACTTGTTTGGGCTGTTGAGAGGAGTAAAAAACCATCAAAAATTTCAATCCTGCATGATTCTACCAAGAAATGTGATTCTTCGTTCAAAACGCTGGTTTTTGCTATTGGGCTCTATTGAATAATGAATGTTTTGAATTTTCTCCAAAAGTAAAGTAGTTGCAAACTCATGCTTTTAGAGACTTGTTTGGGCTCATGAGAGGAGTAGAAAAACATCAAAAATTTCAGTCCTGCATGATTCTACCAAGAAATGTGTGTTCATTGAAACCGCTGGTTTTTGATAGTTTGGGCCCTATTGAATAATGAATGTTTTGAATTTTCTCCAAAAGTAAAGTAGTTGCAAACTCATCCTTTTAGAAACTTGTTTGGGCTGTTGAGAGGAGTAAAAAACCATCAAAAATTTCAATCCTGCATGATTCTACCAAGAAATGTGATTCTTCGTTCAAAACGCTGGTTTTTGCTATTGGGCTCTATTGAATAATGAATGTTTTGAATTTTCTCCAAAAGTAAAGTAGTTGCAAACTCATGCTTTTAGAGACTTGTTTGGGCTCATGAGAGGAGTAGAAAAACATCAAAAATTTCAGTCCTGCATGATTCTACCAAGAAATGTGTGTTCATTGAAACCGCTGGTTTTTGATAGTTTGGGCCCTATTGAATAATGAATGTTTTGAATTTTCTCCAAAAGTAAAGTAGTTGCAAACTCATCCTTTTAGAAACTTGTTTGGGCTGTTGAGAGGAGTAAAAAACCATCAAAAATTTCAATCCTGCATGATTCTACCAAGAAATGTGATTCTTCATTCAAAACGCTGGTTTTTGCTATTGGGCTCTATTGAATAATGAATGTTTTGAATTTTCTCCAAAAGTAAAGTAGTTGCAAACTCATGCTTTTAGAGACTTGTTTGGGCTCATGAGAGGAGTAGAAAAACATCAAAAATTTCAGTCCTGCATGATTCTACCAAGAAATGTGTGTTCATTGAAACCGCTGGTTTTTGATAGTTTGGGCCCTATTGAATAATGAATGTTTTGAATTTTCTCCAAAAGTAAAGTAGTTGCAAACTCATCCTTTTAGAAACTTGTTTGGGCTGTTGAGAGGAGTAAAAAACCATCAAAAATTTCAATCCTGCATGATTCTACCAAGAAATGTGATTCTTCATTCAAAACGCTGGTTTTTGCTATTGGGCTCTATTGAATAATGAATGTTTTGAATTTTCTCCAAAAGTAAAGTAGTTGCAAACTCATGCTTTTAGAGACTTGTTTGGGCTCATGAGAGGAGTAGAAAAACATCAAAAATTTCAGTCCTGCATGATTCTACCAAGAAATGTGTGTTCATTGAAACCGCTGGTTTTTGATAGTTTGGGCCCTATTGAATAATGAATGTTTTGAATTTTCTCCAAAAGTAAAGTAGTTGCAAACTCATCCTTTTAGAAACTTGTTTGGGCTGTTGAGAGGAGTAAAAAACCATCAAAAATTTCAATCCTGCATGATTCTACCAAGAAATGTGATTCTTCGTTCAAAACGCTGGTTTTTGCTATTGGGCTCTATTGAATAATGAATGTTTTGAATTTTCTCCAAAAGTAAAGTAGTTGCAAACTCATGCTTTTAGAGACTTGTTTGGGCTCATGAGAGGAGTAGAAAAACATCAAAAATTTCAGTCCTGCATGATTCTACCAAGAAATGTGTTCATTCAAACCGCTGGTTTTTGATAGTTTGGGCCCTATTGAATAATGAATGTTTTGAATTTTCTCCAAAAGTAAAGTAGTTGCAAACTCATCCTTTTAGAAACTTGTTTGGGCTGTTGAGAGGAGTAAAAAAACATCAAAAATTTCAATCCTGCATGATTCTACCAAGAAATGTGATTCTTCATTCAAAACGCTGGTTTTTGCTATTGGGCTCTATTGAATAATGAATGTTTTGAATTTTCTCCAAAAGTAAAGTAGTTGCAAACTCATGCTTTTAGAGACTTGTTTGGGCTCATGAGAGGAGTAGAAAAACATCAAAAATTTCAGTCCTGCATGATTCTACCAAGAAATGTGTGTTCATTGAAACCGCTGGTTTTTGATAGTTTGGGCCCTATTGAATAATGAATGTTTTGAATTTTCTCCAAAAGTAAAGTAGTTGCAAACTCATCCTTTTAGAAACTTGTTTGGGCTGTTGAGAGGAGTAAAAAACCATCAAAAATTTCAATCCTGCATGATTCTACCAAGAAATGTGATTCTTCATTCAAAACGCTGTTTTTTGCTATTGGGCTCTAATGAATAATGAATGTTTTGAATTTTCTCCAAAAGTAAAGTAGTTGCAAACTCATGCTTTTAGAGACTTGTTTGGGCTCATGAGAGGAGTAGAAAAACATCAAAAATTTCAGTCCTGCATGATTCTACCAAGAAATGTGTGTTCATTGAAACCGCTGGTTTTTGATAGTTTGGGCCCTATTGAATAATGAATGTTTTGAATTTTCTCCAAAAGTAAAGTAGTTGCAAACTCATCCTTTTAGAAACTTGTTTGGGCTGTTGAGAGGAGTAAAAAACCATCAAAAATTTCAATCCTGCATGATTCTACCAAGAAATGTGATTCTTCATTCAAAACGCTGGTTTTTGCTATTGGGCTCTATTGAATAATGAATGTTTTGAATTTTCTCCAAAAGTAAAGTAGTTGCAAACTCATGCTTTTAGAGACTTGTTTGGGCTCATGAGAGGAGTAGAAAAACATCAAAAATTTCAGTCCTGCATGATTCTACCAAGAAATGTGTGTTCATTGAAACCGCTGGTTTTTGATAGTTTGGGCCCTATTGAATAATGAATGTTTTGAATTTTCTCCAAAAGTAAAGTAGTTGCAAACTCATCCTTTTAGAAACTTGTTTGGGCTGTTGAGAGGAGTAAAAAACCATCAAAAATTTCAATCCTGCATGATTCTACCAAGAAATGTGATTCTTCATTCAAAACGCTGGTTTTTGCTATTGGGCTCTATTGAATAATGAATGTTTTGAATTTTCTCCAAAAGTAAAGTAGTTGCAAACTCATGCTTTTAGAGACTTGTTTGGGCTCATGAGAGGAGTAGAAAAACATCAAAAATTTCAGTCCTGCATGATTCTACCAAGAAATGTGTGTTCATTGAAACCGCTGGTTTTTGATAGTTTGGGCCCTATTGAATAATGAATGTTTTGAATTTTCTCCAAAAGTAAAGTAGTTGCAAACTCATCCTTTTAAAAACTTGTTTGGGCTGTTGAGAGGAGTAAAAAACCATCAAAAATTTCAATCCTGCATGATTTTACCAAGAAATGTGATTCTTCATTCAAAACCTGATTTTTGCTATTGGGCTCTATTGAATAGTGAATGTTTTGAATTTTCTCCAAAAGTAAAGTAGTTGCAAACTCATCCTTTTAGAAACTTGTTTGGGCTGTTGAGAGGAGTAAAAAAACATCAAAAATTTCAATCCTGCATGATTCTACCAAGAAATGTGATTCTTCATTCAAAACGCTGGTTTTTGCTATTGGGCTCTATTGAATAATGAATGTTTTGAATTTTCTCCAAAAGTAAAGTAGTTGCAAACTCATGCTTTTAGAGACTTGTTTGGGCTCATGAGAGGAGTAGAAAAACATCAAAAATTTCAGTCCTGCATGATTCTACCAAGAAATGTGTGTTCATTGAAACCGCTGGTTTTTGATAGTTTGGGCCCTATTGAATAATGAATGTTTTGAATTTTCTCCAAAAGTAAAGTAGTTGCAAACTCATCCTTTTAGAAACTTGTTTGGGCTGTTGAGAGGAGTAAAAAACCATCAAAAATTTCAATCCTGCATGATTCTACCAAGAAATGTGATTCTTCATTCAAAACGCTGTTTTTTGCTATTGGGCTCTAATGAATAATGAATGTTTTGAATTTTCTCCAAAAGTAAAGTAGTTGCAAACTCATGCTTTTAGAGACTTGTTTGGGCTCATGAGAGGAGTAGAAAAACATCAAAAATTTCAGTCCTGCATGATTCTACCAAGAAATGTGTGTTCATTGAAACCGCTGGTTTTTGATAGTTTGGGCCCTATTGAATAATGAATGTTTTGAATTTTCTCCAAAAGTAAAGTAGTTGCAAACTCATCCTTTTAGAAACTTGTTTGGGCTGTTGAGAGGAGTAAAAAACCATCAAAAATTTCAATCCTGCATGATTCTACCAAGAAATGTGATTCTTCATTCAAAACGCTGGTTTTTGCTATTGGGCTCTAATGAATAATGAATGTTTTGAATTTTCTCCAAAAGTAAAGTAGTTGCAAACTCATGCTTTTAGAGACTTGTTTGGGCTCATGAGAGGAGTAGAAAAACATCAAAAATTTCAGTCCTGCATGATTCTACCAAGAAATGTGTGTTCATTGAAACCGCTGGTTTTTGATAGTTTGGGCCCTATTGAATAATGAATGTTTTGAATTTTCTCCAAAAGTAAAGTAGTTGCAAACTCATCCTTTTAGAAACTTGTTTGGGCTGTTGAGAGGAGTAAAAAACCATCAAAAATTTCAATCCTGCATGATTCTACCAAGAAATGTGATTCTTCATTCAAAACGCTGGTTTTTGCTATTGGGCTCTATTGAATAATGAATGTTTTGAATTTTCTCCAAAAGTAAAGTAGTTGCAAACTTATGCTTTTAGAGACTTGTTTGGGCTCATGAGAGGAGTAGAAAAACATCAAAAATTTCAGTCCTGCATGATTCTACCAAGAAATGTGTGTTCATTGAAACCGCTGGTTTTTGATAGTTTGGGCCCTATTGAATAATGAATGTTTTGAATTTTCTCCAAAAGTAAAGTAGTTGCAAACTCATCCTTTTAGAAACTTGTTTGGGCTGTTCCGCTGGTTTTTGATAGTTTGGGCCCTATTGAAAAATGAATGTTTTGAATTTTCTCCAAAAGTAAAGTAGTTGCAAACTCATCCTTTTAGAAACTTGTTTGGGCTGTTGAGAGGAGTAAAAAACCATCAAAAATTTCAATCCTGCATGATTTTACCAAGAAATGTGATTCTTCATTCAAAACCTGATTTTTGCTTTTGGGCTCTATTGAATAGTGAATGTTTTGAATTTTCTCCAAAAGTAAAGTAGTTGCAAACTCATGCTTTTAGAGACTTGTTTGGGCTCATGAGATGAGTAGAAAAACATCAAAAATTTCAGTCCTGCATGATTCTACCAAGACATGTGTGTTCATTGAAACGGCTGATTTTTGATAGTTTGGGCCCTATTGAATAATGAATGTTTTGAATTTTCTCCAAAAGTAAAGTAGTTGCAAACTCATCCTTTTAGAAACTTGTTTGGGCTGTTGAGAGGAGTAAAAAACCATCAAAAATTTCAATCCTGCATGATTCTACCAAGAAATGTGATTCTTCATTCAAAACGCTGGTTTTTGCTATTGGGCTCTATTGAATAATGAATGTTTTGAATTTTCTCCAAAAGTAAAGTAGTTGCAAACTCATGCTTTTAGAGACTTGTTTGGGCTCATGAGAGGAGTAGAAAAACATCAAAAATTTCAGTCCTGCATGATTCTACCAAGAAATGTGTGTTCATTCAAACCGCTGGTTTTTGATAGTTTGGGCCCTATTGAATAATGAATGTTTTGAATTTTCTCCAAAAGTAAAGTAGTTGCAAACTCATCCTTTTAGAAACTTGTTTGGGCTGTTGAGAGGAGTAAAAAACCATCAAAAATTTCAATCCTGCATGATTCTACCAAGAAATGTGTGTTCATTCAAACCGCTGGTTTTTGATAGTTTGGGCCCTATTGAATAATGAATGTTTTGAATTTTCTCCAAAAGTAAAGTAGTTGCAAACTCATCCTTTTAGAAACTTGTTTGGGCTGTTGAGAGGAGTAAAAAACCATCAAAAATTTCAATCCTGCATGATTTTACCAAGAAATGTGATTCTTCATTCAAAACCTGATTTTTGCTATTGGGCTCTATTGAATAGTGAATGTTTTGAATTTTCTCCAAAAGTAAAGTAGTTGCAAACTCATGCTTTTAGAGACTTGTTTGGGCTCATGAGAGGAGTAGAAAAACATCAAAAATTTCAGTCCTGCATGATTCTACCAAGAAATGTGTTCATTCAAACCGCTGGTTTTTGATAGTTTGGGCCCTATTGAATAATGAATGTTTTGAATTTTCTCCAAAAGTAAAGTAGTTGCAAACTCATCCTTTTAGAAACTTGTTTGGGCTGTTGAGAGGAGTAAAAAACCATCAAAAATTTCAATCCTGCATGATTCTACCAAGAAATGTGATTCTTCATTCAAGACGCTGGTTTTTGCTATTGGGCTCTATTGAATAATGAATGTTTTGAATTTTCTCCAAAAGTAAAGTAGTTGCAAACTCATGCTTTTAGAGACTTGTTTGGGCTCATGAGAGGAGTAGAAAAACATCAAAAATTTCAGTCCTGCATGATTCTACCAAGAAATGTGTGTTCATTCAAAACGCTGGTTTTTGATAGTTTGGGCCCTATTGAATAATGAATGTTTTGAATTTTCTCCAAAAGTAAAGTAGTTGCAAACTCATGCTTTTAGAGACTTGTTTGGGCTCATGAGAGGAGTAGAAAAACATCAAAAATTTCAGTCCTGCATGATTCTACCAAGAAATGTGTGTTCATTGAAACCGCTGGTTTTTGATAGTTTGGGCCCTATTGAATAATGAATGTTTTGAATTTTCTCCAAAAGTAAAGTAGTTGCAAACTCATCCTTTTAGAAACTTGTTTGGGCTGTTGAGAGGAGTAAAAAACCATCAAAAATTTCAATCCTGCATGATTCTACCAAGAAATGTGATTCTTCATTCAAAACGCTGGTTTTTGCTATTGGGCTCTATTGAATAATGAATGTTTTGAATTTTCTCCAAAAGTAAAGTAGTTGCAAACTCATGCTTTTAGAGACTTGTTTGGGCTCATGAGAGGAGTAGAAAAACATCAAAAATTTCAGTCCTGCATGATTCTACCAAGAAATGTGTGTTCATTGAAACCGCTGGTTTTTGATAGTTTGGGCCCTATTGAATAATGAATGTTTTGAATTTTCTCCAAAAGTAAAGTAGTTGCAAACTCATCCTTTTAGAAACTTGTTTGGGCTGTTGAGAGGAGTAAAAAACCATCAAAAATTTCAATCCTGCATGATTCTACCAAGAAATGTGATTCTTCATTCAAAACGCTGGTTTTTGCTATTGGGCTCTATTGAATAATGAATGTTTTGAATTTTCTCCAAAAGTAAAGTAGTTGCAAACTCATGCTTTTAGAGACTTGTTTGGGCTCATGAGAGGAGTAGAAAAACATCAAAAATTTCAGTCCTGCATGATTCTACCAAGAAATGTGTGTTCATTGAAACCGCTGGTTTTTGATAGTTTGGGCCCTATTGAATAATGAATGTTTTGAATTTTCTCCAAAAGTAAAGTAGTTGCAAACTCATCCTTTTAGAAACTTGTTTGGGCTGTTGAGAGGAGTAAAAAACCATCAAAAATTTCAATCCTGCATGATTCTACCAAGAAATGTGATTCTTCGTTCAAAACGCTGGTTTTTGCTATTGGGCTCTATTGAATAATGAATGTTTTGAATTTTCTCCAAAAGTAAAGTAGTTGCAAACTCATGCTTTTAGAGACTTGTTTGGGCTCATGAGAGGAGTAGAAAAACATCAAAAATTTCAGTCCTGCATGATTCTACCAAGAAATGTGTGTTCATTGAAACCGCTGGTTTTTGATAGTTTGGGCCCTATTGAATAATGAATGTTTTGAATTTTCTCCAAAAGTAAAGTAGTTGCAAACTCATCCTTTTAGAAACTTGTTTGGGCTGTTGAGAGGAGTAAAAAACCATCAAAAATTTCAATCCTGCATGATTCTACCAAGAAATGTGATTCTTCGTTCAAAACGCTGGTTTTTGCTATTGGGCTCTATTGAATAATGAATGTTTTGAATTTTCTCCAAAAGTAAAGTAGTTGCAAACTCATGCTTTTAGAGACTTGTTTGGGCTCATGAGAGGAGTAGAAAAACATCAAAAATTTCAGTCCTGCATGATTCTACCAAGAAATGTGTGTTCATTGAAACCGCTGGTTTTTGATAGTTTGGGCCCTATTGAATAATGAATGTTTTGAATTTTCTCCAAAAGTAAAGTAGTTGCAAACTCATCCTTTTAGAAACTTGTTTGGGCTGTTGAGAGGAGTAAAAAACCATCAAAAATTTCAATCCTGCATGATTCTACCAAGAAATGTGATTCTTCATTCAAAACGCTGGTTTTTGCTATTGGGCTCTATTGAATAATGAATGTTTTGAATTTTCTCCAAAAGTAAAGTAGTTGCAAACTCATGCTTTTAGAGACTTGTTTGGGCTCATGAGAGGAGTAGAAAAACATCAAAAATTTCAGTCCTGCATGATTCTACCAAGAAATGTGTGTTCATTGAAACCGCTGGTTTTTGATAGTTTGGGCCCTATTGAATAATGAATGTTTTGAATTTTCTCCAAAAGTAAAGTAGTTGCAAACTCATCCTTTTAGAAACTTGTTTGGGCTGTTGAGAGGAGTAAAAAACCATCAAAAATTTCAATCCTGCATGATTCTACCAAGAAATGTGATTCTTCATTCAAAACGCTGGTTTTTGCTATTGGGCTCTATTGAATAATGAATGTTTTGAATTTTCTCCAAAAGTAAAGTAGTTGCAAACTCATGCTTTTAGAGACTTGTTTGGGCTCATGAGAGGAGTAGAAAAACATCAAAAATTTCAGTCCTGCATGATTCTACCAAGAAATGTGTGTTCATTGAAACCGCTGGTTTTTGATAGTTTGGGCCCTATTGAATAATGAATGTTTTGAATTTTCTCCAAAAGTAAAGTAGTTGCAAACTCATCCTTTTAGAAACTTGTTTGGGCTGTTGAGAGGAGTAAAAAACCATCAAAAATTTCAATCCTGCATGATTCTACCAAGAAATGTGATTCTTCGTTCAAAACGCTGGTTTTTGCTATTGGGCTCTATTGAATAATGAATGTTTTGAATTTTCTCCAAAAGTAAAGTAGTTGCAAACTCATGCTTTTAGAGACTTGTTTGGGCTCATGAGAGGAGTAGAAAAACATCAAAAATTTCAGTCCTGCATGATTCTACCAAGAAATGTGTTCATTCAAACCGCTGGTTTTTGATAGTTTGGGCCCTATTGAATAATGAATGTTTTGAATTTTCTCCAAAAGTAAAGTAGTTGCAAACTCATCCTTTTAGAAACTTGTTTGGGCTGTTGAGAGGAGTAAAAAAACATCAAAAATTTCAATCCTGCATGATTCTACCAAGAAATGTGATTCTTCATTCAAAACGCTGGTTTTTGCTATTGGGCTCTATTGAATAATGAATGTTTTGAATTTTCTCCAAAAGTAAAGTAGTTGCAAACTCATGCTTTTAGAGACTTGTTTGGGCTCATGAGAGGAGTAGAAAAACATCAAAAATTTCAGTCCTGCATGATTCTACCAAGAAATGTGTGTTCATTGAAACCGCTGGTTTTTGATAGTTTGGGCCCTATTGAATAATGAATGTTTTGAATTTTCTCCAAAAGTAAAGTAGTTGCAAACTCATCCTTTTAGAAACTTGTTTGGGCTGTTGAGAGGAGTAAAAAACCATCAAAAATTTCAATCCTGCATGATTCTACCAAGAAATGTGATTCTTCATTCAAAACGCTGTTTTTTGCTATTGGGCTCTAATGAATAATGAATGTTTTGAATTTTCTCCAAAAGTAAAGTAGTTGCAAACTCATGCTTTTAGAGACTTGTTTGGGCTCATGAGAGGAGTAGAAAAACATCAAAAATTTCAGTCCTGCATGATTCTACCAAGAAATGTGTGTTCATTGAAACCGCTGGTTTTTGATAGTTTGGGCCCTATTGAATAATGAATGTTTTGAATTTTCTCCAAAAGTAAAGTAGTTGCAAACTCATCCTTTTAGAAACTTGTTTGGGCTGTTGAGAGGAGTAAAAAACCATCAAAAATTTCAATCCTGCATGATTCTACCAAGAAATGTGATTCTTCATTCAAAACGCTGGTTTTTGCTATTGGGCTCTATTGAATAATGAATGTTTTGAATTTTCTCCAAAAGTAAAGTAGTTGCAAACTCATGCTTTTAGAGACTTGTTTGGGCTCATGAGAGGAGTAGAAAAACATCAAAAATTTCAGTCCTGCATGATTCTACCAAGAAATGTGTGTTCATTGAAACCGCTGGTTTTTGATAGTTTGGGCCCTATTGAATAATGAATGTTTTGAATTTTCTCCAAAAGTAAAGTAGTTGCAAACTCATCCTTTTAGAAACTTGTTTGGGCTGTTGAGAGGAGTAAAAAACCATCAAAAATTTCAATCCTGCATGATTCTACCAAGAAATGTGATTCTTCATTCAAAACGCTGGTTTTTGCTATTGGGCTCTATTGAATAATGAATGTTTTGAATTTTCTCCAAAAGTAAAGTAGTTGCAAACTCATGCTTTTAGAGACTTGTTTGGGCTCATGAGAGGAGTAGAAAAACATCAAAAATTTCAGTCCTGCATGATTCTACCAAGAAATGTGTGTTCATTGAAACCGCTGGTTTTTGATAGTTTGGGCCCTATTGAATAATGAATGTTTTGAATTTTCTCCAAAAGTAAAGTAGTTGCAAACTCATCCTTTTAAAAACTTGTTTGGGCTGTTGAGAGGAGTAAAAAACCATCAAAAATTTCAATCCTGCATGATTTTACCAAGAAATGTGATTCTTCATTCAAAACCTGATTTTTGCTATTGGGCTCTATTGAATAGTGAATGTTTTGAATTTTCTCCAAAAGTAAAGTAGTTGCAAACTCATGCTTTTAGAGACTTGTTTGGGCTCATGAGAGGAGTAGAAAAACATCAAAAATTTCAGTCCTGCATGATTCTACCAAGAAATGTGTTCATTCAAACCGCTGGTTTTTGATAGTTTGGGCCCTATTGAATAATGAATGTTTTGAATTTTCTCCAAAAGTAGTTGCAAACTCATCCTTTTAGAAACTTGTTTGGGCTGTTGAGAGGAGTAAAAAACCATCAAAAATTTCAATCCTGCATGATTCTACCAAGAAATGTGATTCTTCATTCAAAACGCTGGTTTTTGCTATTGGGCTCTATTAAATAATGAATGTTTTGAATTTTCTCCAAAAGTAAAGTAGTTGCAAACTCATGATTTTAGAGACTTGTTTGGGCTCATGAGAGGAGTAGAAAAACATCAAAAATTTCAGTCCTGCATGATTCTACCAAGAAATGTGTGTTCATTGAAACCGCTGGTTTTTGATAGTTTGGGCCCTATTGAATAATGAATGATTTGAATTTTCTCCAAAAGTAAAGTAGTTGCAAACTCATCCTTTTAGAAACTTGTTTGGGCTGTTGAGAGGAGTAAAAAACCATCAAAAATTTCAATCCTGCATGATTCTACCAAGAAATGTGATTCTTCATTCAAAACGCTGGTTTTTGCTATTGGGCTCTATTGAATAATGAATGTTTTGAATTTTCTCCAAAAGTAAAGTAGTTGCAAACTCATGCTTTTAGAGACTTGTTTGGGCTCATGAGAGGAGTAGAAAAACATCAAAAATTTCAGTCCTGCATGATTCTACCAAGAAATGTGTGTTCATTGAAACCGCTGGTTTTTGATAGTTTGGGCCCTATTGAATAATGAATGTTTTGAATTTTCTCCAAAAGTAAAGTAGTTGCAAACTCATCCTTTTAGAAACTTGTTTGGGCTGTTGAGAGGAGTAAAAAACCATCAAAAATTTCAATCCTGCATGATTCTACCAAGAAATGTGATTCTTCATTCAAAACGCTGGTTTTTGCTATTGGGCTCTATTGAATAATGAATGTTTTGAATTTTCTCCAAAAGTAAAGTAGTTGCAAACTCATGCTTTTAGAGACTTGTTTGGGCTCATGAGAGGAGTAGAAAAACATCAAAAATTTCAGTCCTGCATGATTCTACCAAGAAATGTGTGTTCATTGAAACCGCTGGTTTTTGATAGTTTGGGCCCTATTGAATAATGAATGTTTTGAATTTTCTCCAAAAGTAAAGTAGTTGCAAACTCATCCTTTTAGAAACTTGTTTGGGCTGTTGAGAGGAGTAAAAAACCATCAAAAATTTCAATCCTGCATGATTCTACCAAGAAATGTGATTCTTCATTCAAAACGCTGGTTTTTGCTATTGGGCTCTATTGAATAATGAATGTTTTGAATTTTCTCCAAAAGTAAAGTAGTTGCAAACTCATGCTTTTAGAGACTTGTTTGGGCTCATGAGAGGAGTAGAAAAACATCAAAAATTTCAGTCCTGCATGATTCTACCAAGAAATGTGTGTTCATTCAAAACGCTGGTTTTTGATAGTTTGGGCCCTATTGAATAATGAATGTTTTGAATTTTCTCCAAAAGTAAAGTAGTTGCAAACTCATGCTTTTAGAGACTTGTTTGGGCTCATGAGAGGAGTAGAAAAACATCAAAAATTTCAGTCCTGCATGATTCTACCAAGAAATGTGTGTTCATTGAAACCGCTGGTTTTTGATAGTTTGGGCCCTATTGAATAATGAATGTTTTGAATTTTCTCCAAAAGTAAAGTAGTTGCAAACTCATCCTTTTAGAAACTTGTTTGGGCTGTTGAGAGGAGTAAAAAACCATCAAAAATTTCAATCCTGCATGATTCTACCAAGAAATGTGATTCTTCATTCAAAACGCTGGTTTTTGCTATTGGGCTCTATTGAATAATGAATGTTTTGAATTTTCTCCAAAAGTAAAGTAGTTGCAAACTCATGCTTTTAGAGACTTGTTTGGGCTCATGAGAGGAGTAGAAAAACATCAAAAATTTCAGTCCTGCATGATTCTACCAAGAAATGTGTGTTCATTGAAACCGCTGGTTTTTGATAGTTTGGGCCCTATTGAATAATGAATGTTTTGAATTTTCTCCAAAAGTAAAGTAGTTGCAAACTCATCCTTTTAGAAACTTGTTTGGGCTGTTGAGAGGAGTAAAAAACCATCAAAAATTTCAATCCTGCATGATTCTACCAAGAAATGTGATTCTTCATTCAAAACGCTGGTTTTTGCTATTGGGCTCTATTGAATAATGAATGTTTTGAATTTTCTCCAAAAGTAAAGTAGTTGCAAACTCATGCTTTTAGAGACTTGTTTGGGCTCATGAGAGGAGTAGAAAAACATCAAAAATTTCAGTCCTGCATGATTCTACCAAGAAATGTGTGTTCATTGAAACCGCTGGTTTTTGATAGTTTGGGCCCTATTGAATAATGAATGTTTTGAATTTTCTCCAAAAGTAAAGTAGTTGCAAACTCATCCTTTTAGAAACTTGTTTGGGCTGTTGAGAGGAGTAAAAAACCATCAAAAATTTCAATCCTGCATGATTCTACCAAGAAATGTGATTCTTCGTTCAAAACGCTGGTTTTTGCTATTGGGCTCTATTGAATAATGAATGTTTTGAATTTTCTCCAAAAGTAAAGTAGTTGCAAACTCATGCTTTTAGAGACTTGTTTGGGCTCATGAGAGGAGTAGAAAAACATCAAAAATTTCAGTCCTGCATGATTCTACCAAGAAATGTGTTCATTCAAACCGCTGGTTTTTGATAGTTTGGGCCCTATTGAATAATGAATGTTTTGAATTTTCTCCAAAAGTAAAGTAGTTGCAAACTCATCCTTTTAGAAACTTGTTTGGGCTGTTGAGAGGAGTAAAAAAACATCAAAAATTTCAATCCTGCATGATTCTACCAAGAAATGTGATTCTTCATTCAAAACGCTGGTTTTTGCTATTGGGCTCTATTGAATAATGAATGTTTTGAATTTTCTCCAAAAGTAAAGTAGTTGCAAACTCATGCTTTTAGAGACTTGTTTGGGCTCATGAGAGGAGTAGAAAAACATCAAAAATTTCAGTCCTGCATGATTCTACCAAGAAATGTGTGTTCATTGAAACCGCTGGTTTTTGATAGTTTGGGCCCTATTGAATAATGAATGTTTTGAATTTTCTCCAAAAGTAAAGTAGTTGCAAACTCATCCTTTTAGAAACTTGTTTGGGCTGTTGAGAGGAGTAAAAAACCATCAAAAATTTCAATCCTGCATGATTCTACCAAGAAATGTGATTCTTCATTCAAAACGCTGTTTTTTGCTATTGGGCTCTAATGAATAATGAATGTTTTGAATTTTCTCCAAAAGTAAAGTAGTTGCAAACTCATGCTTTTAGAGACTTGTTTGGGCTCATGAGAGGAGTAGAAAAACATCAAAAATTTCAGTCCTGCATGATTCTACCAAGAAATGTGTGTTCATTGAAACCGCTGGTTTTTGATAGTTTGGGCCCTATTGAATAATGAATGTTTTGAATTTTCTCCAAAAGTAAAGTAGTTGCAAACTCATCCTTTTAGAAACTTGTTTGGGCTGTTGAGAGGAGTAAAAAACCATCAAAAATTTCAATCCTGCATGATTCTACCAAGAAATGTGATTCTTCATTCAAAACGCTGGTTTTTGCTATTGGGCTCTATTGAATAATGAATGTTTTGAATTTTCTCCAAAAGTAAAGTAGTTGCAAACTCATGCTTTTAGAGACTTGTTTGGGCTCATGAGAGGAGTAGAAAAACATCAAAAATTTCAGTCCTGCATGATTCTACCAAGAAATGTGTGTTCATTGAAACCGCTGGTTTTTGATAGTTTGGGCCCTATTGAATAATGAATGTTTTGAATTTTCTCCAAAAGTAAAGTAGTTGCAAACTCATCCTTTTAAAAACTTGTTTGGGCTGTTGAGAGGAGTAAAAAACCATCAAAAATTTCAATCCTGCATGATTTTACCAAGAAATGTGATTCTTCATTCAAAACCTGATTTTTGCTATTGGGCTCTATTGAATAGTGAATGTTTTGAATTTTCTCCAAAAGTAAAGTAGTTGCAAACTCATGCTTTTAGAGACTTGTTTGGGCTCATGAGAGGAGTAGAAAAACATCAAAAATTTCAGTCCTGCATGATTCTACCAAGAAATGTGTTCATTCAAACCGCTGGTTTTTGATAGTTTGGGCCCTATTGAATAATGAATGTTTTGAATTTTCTCCAAAAGTAGTTGCAAACTCATCCTTTTAGAAACTTGTTTGGGCTGTTGAGAGGAGTAAAAAACCATCAAAAATTTCAATCCTGCATGATTCTACCAAGAAATGTGATTCTTCATTCAAAACGCTGGTTTTTGCTATTGGGCTCTAATGAATAATGAATGTTTTGAATTTTCTCCAAAAGTAAAGTAGTTGCAAACTCATGCTTTTAGAGACTTGTTTGGGCTCATGAGAGGAGTAGAAAAACATCAAAAATTTCAGTCCTGCATGATTCTACCAAGAAATGTGTGTTCATTGAAACCGCTGGTTTTTGATAGTTTGGGCCCTATTGAATAATGAATGTTTTGAATTTTCTCCAAAAGTAAAGTAGTTGCAAACTCATCCTTTTAGAAACTTGTTTGGGCTGTTGAGAGGAGTAAAAAACCATCAAAAATTTCAATCCTGCATGATTCTACCAAGAAATGTGATTCTTCATTCAAAACGCTGGTTTTTGCTATTGGGCTCTATTGAATAATGAATGTTTTGAATTTTCTCCAAAAGTAAAGTAGTTGCAAACTCATGCTTTTAGAGACTTGTTTGGGCTCATGAGAGGAGTAGAAAAACATCAAAAATTTCAGTCCTGCATGATTCTACCAAGAAATGTGTGTTCATTGAAACCGCTGGTTTTTGATAGTTTGGGCCCTATTGAAAAATGAATGTTTTGAATTTTCTCCAAAAGTAAAGTAGTTGCAAACTCATCCTTTTAGAAACTTGTTTGGGCTGTTGAGAGGAGTAAAAAACCATCAAAAATTTCAATCCTGCATGATTTTACCAAGAAATGTGATTCTTCATTCAAAACCTGATTTTTGCTATTGGGCTCTATTGAATAGTGAATGTTTTGAATTTTCTCCAAAAGTAAAGTAGTTGCAAACTCATGCTTTTAGAGACTAGTTTGGGCTCATGAGAGGAGTAGAAAAACATCAAAAATTTCAGTCCTGCATGATTCTACCAAGACATGTGTGTTCATTGAAACTGCTGGTTTTTGATAGTTTGGGCCCTATTGAATAATGAATGTTTTGAATTTTCTCCAAAAGTAAAGTAGTTGCAAACTCATCCTTTTAGAAACTTGTTTGGGCTGTTGAGAGGAGTAAAAAACCATCAAAAATTTCAATCCTGCATGATTCTACCAAGAAATGTGATTCTTCATTCAAAACGCTGGTTTTTGCTATTGGGCTCTATTGAATAATGAATGTTTTGAATTTTCTCCAAAAGTAAAGTAGTTGCAAACTCATGCTTTTAGAGACTTGTTTGGGCTCATGAGAGTAGAAAAACATCAAAAATTTCAGTCCTGCATGATTCTACCAAGAAATGTGTGTTCATTCAAACCGCTGGTTTTTGATAGTTTGGGCCCTATTGAATAATGAATGTTTTGAATTTTCTCCAAAAGTAAAGTAGTTGCAAACTCATGCTTTTAGAGACTTGTTTGGGCTCATGAGTGGAGTAGAAAAACATCAAAAATTTCAGTCCTGCATGATTCTACCAAGAAATGTGTGTTCATTGAAACCGCTGGTTTTTGATAGTTTGGGCCCTATTGAATAATGAATGTTTTGAATTTTCTTCAAAAGTAAAGTAGTTGCAAACTCATCCTTTTAGAAACTTGTTTGGGCTGTTGAGAGGAGTAAAAAACCATCAAAAATTTCAATCCTGCATGATTCTACCAAGAAATGTGATTCTTCATTCAAAACGCTGGTTTTTGCTATTGGGCTCTATTGAATAATGAATGTTTTGAATTTTCTCAAAAAGTAAAGTAGTTGCAAACTCATGCTTTTAGAGACTTGTTTGGGCTCATGAGAGGAGTAGAAAAACATCAAAAATTTCAGTCCTGCATGATTCTACCAAGAAATGTGTGTTCATTGAAACCGCTGGTTTTTGATAGTTTGGGCCCTATTGAATAATGAATGTTTTGAATTTTCTCCAAAAGTAAAGTAGTTGCAAACTCATCCTTTTAGAAACTTGTTTGAGCTGTTGAGAGGAGTAAAAAACCATCAAAAATTTCAATCCTGCATGATTCTACCAAGAAATCTGATTCTTCATTCAAAACGCTGGTTTTTGCTATTGGGCTCTATTGAATAATGAATGTTTTGAATTTTCTCCAAAAGTAAAGTAGTTGCAAACTCATGCTTTTAGAGATTTGTTTGGGCTCATGAGAGGAGTAGAAAAACATCAAAAATTTCAGTCCTGCATGATTCTACCAAGAAATGTGTGTTCATTGAAACCGCTGGTTTTTGATAGTTTGGGCCCTATTGAATAATGAATGATTTGAATTTTCTCCAAAAGTAAAGTAGTTGCAAACTCATCCTTTTAGAAACTTGTTTGGGCTGTTGAGAGGAGTAAAAAACCATCAAAAATTTCAATCCTGCATGATTCTACCAAGAAATGTGATTCTTCATTCAAAACGCTGGTTTTTGCTATTGGGCTCTATTGAATAATGAATGTTTTGAATTTTCTCCAAAAGTAAAGTAGTTGCAAACTCATGCTTTTAGAGACTTGTTTGGGCTCATGAGAGGAGTAGAAAAACATCAAAAATTTCAGTCCTGCATGATTCTACCAAGAAATGTGTGTTCATTGAAACCGCTGGTTTTTGATAGTTTGGGCCCTATTGAATAATGAATGTTTTGAATTTTCTCCAAAAGTAAAGTAGTTGCAAACTCATCCTTTTAGAAACTTGTTTGGGCTGTTGAGAGGAGTAAAAAACCATCAAACATTTCAATCCTGCATGATTCTACCAAGAAATGTGATTCTTCATTCAAAACGCTGGTTTTTGCTATTGGGCTCTATTGAATAATGAATGTTTTGAATTTTCTCCAAAAGTAAAGTAGTTGCAAACTTATGCTTTTAGAGACTTGTTTGGGCTCATGAGAGGAGTAGAAAAACATCAAAAATTTCAGTCCTGCATGATTCTACCAAGAAATGTGTGTTCATTGAAACCGCTGGTTTTTGATAGTTTGGGCCCTATTGAATAATGAATGTTTTGAATTTTCTCCAAAAGTAAAGTAGTTGCAAACTCATCCTTTTAGAAACTTGTTTGGGCTGTTCCGCTGGTTTTTGATAGTTTGGGCCCTATTGAAAAATGAATGTTTTGAATTTTCTCCAAAAGTAAAGTAGTTGCAAACTCATCCTTTTAGAAACTTGTTTGGGCTGTTGAGAGGAGTAAAAAACCATCAAAAATTTCAATCCTGCATGATTTTACCAAGAAATGTGATTCTTCATTCAAAACCTGATTTTTGCTTTTGGGCTCTATTGAATAGTGAATGTTTTGAATTTTCTCCAAAAGTAAAGTAGTTGCAAACTCATGCTTTTAGAGACTTGTTTGGGCTCATGAGATGAGTAGAAAAACATCAAAAATTTCAGTCCTGCATGATTCTACCAAGACATGTGTGTTCATTGAAACGGCTGATTTTTGATAGTTTGGGCCCTATTGAATAATGAATGTTTTGAATTTTCTCCAAAAGTAAAGTAGTTGCAAACTCATCCTTTTAGAAACTTGTTTGGGCTGTTGAGAGGAGTAAAAAACCATCAAAAATTTCAATCCTGCATGATTCTACCAAGAAATGTGATTCTTCATTCAAAACGCTGGTTTTTGCTATTGGGCTCTATTGAATAATGAATGTTTTGAATTTTCTCCAAAAGTAAAGTAGTTGCAAACTCATGCTTTTAGAGACTTGTTTGGGCTCATGAGAGGAGTAGAAAAACATCAAAAATTTCAGTCCTGCATGATTCTACCAAGAAATGTGTGTTCATTCAAACCGCTGGTTTTTGATAGTTTGGGCCCTATTGAATAATGAATGTTTTGAATTTTCTCCAAAAGTAAAGTAGTTGCAAACTCATGCTTTTAGAGACTTGTTTGGGCTCATGAGAGGAGTAGAAAAACATCAAAAATTTCAGTCCTGCATGATTCTACCAAGAAATGTGTGTTCATTGAAACCGCTGGTTTTTGATAGTTTGGGCCCTATTGAAAAATGAATGTTTTGAATTTTCTCCAAAAGTAAAGTAGTTGCAAACTCATCCTTTTAGTAACTTGTTTGGGCTGTTGAGAGGAGTAAAAAACCATCAAAAATTTCAATCCTGCATGATTTTACCAAGAAATGTGATTCTTCATTCAAAATCTGATTTTTGCTATTGGGCTCTATTGAATAGTGAATGTTTTGAATTTTCTCCAAAAGTAAAGTAGTTGCAAACTCATGCTTTTAGAGACTAGTTTGGGCTCATGAGAGGAGTAGAAAAACATCAAAAATTTCAGTCCTGCATGATTCTACCAAGAAATGTGTGTTCATTGAAACCGCTGGTTTTTGATAGTTTGGGCCCTAGTGAATAATGAATGTTTTGAATTTTCTCCAAAAGTAAAGTAGTTGCAAACTCATCCTTTTAGAAACTTGTTTGGGCTGTTGAGAGGAGTAAAAAACCATCAAAAATTTCAATCCTGCATGATTTTACCAAGAAATGTGATTCTTCATTCAAAACCTGATTTTTGCTATTGGGCTCTATTGAATAGTGAATGTTTTGAATTTTCTCCAAAAGTAAAGTAGTTGCAAACTCATGCTTTTAGAGACTTGTTTGGGCTCATGAGATGAGTAGAAAAACATCAAAAATTTCAGTCCTGCATGATTCTACCAAGACATGTGTGTTCATTGAAACTGCTGGTTTTTGATAGTTTGGGCCCTATTGAATAATGAATGTTTTGAATTTTCTCCAAAAGTAAAGTAGTTGCAAACTCATCCTTTTAGAAACTTGTTTGAGCTGTTGAGAGGAGTAAAAAACCATCAAAAATTTCAATCCTGCATGATTCTACCAAGAAATCTGATTCTTCATTCAAAACGCTGGTTTTTGCTATTGGGCTCTATTGAATAATGAATGTTTTGAATTTTCTCCAAAAGTAAAGTAGTTGCAAACTCATGCTTTTAGAGATTTGTTTGGGCTCATGAGAGGAGTAGAAAAACATCAAAAATTTCAGTCCTGCATGATTCTACCAAGAAATGTGTGTTCATTGAAACCGCTGGTTTTTGATAGTTTGGGCCCTATTGAATAATGAATGATTTGAATTTTCTCCAAAAGTAAAGTAGTTGCAAACTCATCCTTTTAGAAACTTGTTTGGGCTGTTGAGAGGAGTAAAAAACCATCAAAAATTTCAATCCTGCATGATTCTACCAAGAAATGTGATTCTTCATTCAAAACGCTGGTTTTTGCTATTGGGCTCTATTGAATAATGAATGTTTTGAATTTTCTCCAAAAGTAAAGTAGTTGCAAACTCATGCTTTTAGAGACTTGTTTGGGCTCATGAGAGGAGTAGAAAAACATCAAAAATTTCAGTCCTGCATGATTCTACCAAGAAATGTGTGTTCATTGAAACCGCTGGTTTTTGATAGTTTGGGCCCTATTGAATAATGAATGTTTTGAATTTTCTCCAAAAGTAAAGTAGTTGCAAACTCATCCTTTTAGAAACTTGTTTGGGCTGTTGAGAGGAGTAAAAAACCATCAAAAATTTCAATCCTGCATGATTCTACCAAGAAATGTGATTCTTCATTCAAAACGCTGGTTTTTGCTATTGGGCTCTAATGAATAATGAATGTTTTGAATTTTCTCCAAAAGTAAAGTAGTTGCAAACTCATGCTTTTAGAGACTTGTTTGGGCTCATGAGAGGAGTAGAAAAACATCAAAAATTTCAGTCCTGCATGATTCTACCAAGAAATGTGTGTTCATTGAAACCGCTGGTTTTTGATAGTTTGGGCCCTATTGAATAATGAATGTTTTGAATTTTCTCCAAAAGTAAAGTAGTTGCAAACTCATCCTTTTAGAAACTTGTTTGGGCTGTTGAGAGGAGTAAAAAACCATCAAACATTTCAATCCTGCATGATTCTACCAAGAAATGTGATTCTTCATTCAAAACGCTGGTTTTTGCTATTGGGCTCTATTGAATAATGAATGTTTTGAATTTTCTCCAAAAGTAAAGTAGTTGCAAACTTATGCTTTTAGAGACTTGTTTGGGCTCATGAGAGGAGTAGAAAAACATCAAAAATTTCAGTCCTGCATGATTCTACCAAGAAATGTGTGTTCATTGAAACCGCTGGTTTTTGATAGTTTGGGCCCTATTGAATAATGAATGTTTTGAATTTTCTCCAAAAGTAAAGTAGTTGCAAACTCATCCTTTTAGAAACTTGTTTGGGCTGTTCCGCTGGTTTTTGATAGTTTGGGCCCTATTGAAAAATGAATGTTTTGAATTTTCTCCAAAAGTAAAGTAGTTGCAAACTCATCCTTTTAGAAACTTGTTTGGGCTGTTGAGAGGAGTAAAAAACCATCAAAAATTTCAATCCTGCATGATTTTACCAAGAAATGTGATTCTTCATTCAAAACCTGATTTTTGCTTTTGGGCTCTATTGAATAGTGAATGTTTTGAATTTTCTCCAAAAGTAAAGTAGTTGCAAACTCATGCTTTTAGAGACTTGTTTGGGCTCATGAGATGAGTAGAAAAACATCAAAAATTTCAGTCCTGCATGATTCTACCAAGACATGTGTGTTCATTGAAACGGCTGATTTTTGATAGTTTGGGCCCTATTGAATAATGAATGTTTTGAATTTTCTCCAAAAGTAAAGTAGTTGCAAACTCATCCTTTTAGAAACTTGTTTGGGCTGTTGAGAGGAGTAAAAAACCATCAAAAATTTCAATCCTGCATGATTCTACCAAGAAATGTGATTCTTCATTCAAAACGCTGGTTTTTGCTATTGGGCTCTATTGAATAATGAATGTTTTGAATTTTCTCCAAAAGTAAAGTAGTTGCAAACTCATGCTTTTAGAGACTTGTTTGGGCTCATGAGAGGAGTAGAAAAACATCAAAAATTTCAGTCCTGCATGATTCTACCAAGAAATGTGTGTTCATTCAAACCGCTGGTTTTTGATAGTTTGGGCCCTATTGAATAATGAATGTTTTGAATTTTCTCCAAAAGTAAAGTAGTTGCAAACTCATGCTTTTAGAGACTTGTTTGGGCTCATGAGAGGAGTAGAAAAACATCAAAAATTTCAGTCCTGCATGATTCTACCAAGAAATGTGTGTTCATTGAAACCGCTGGTTTTTGATAGTTTGGGCCCTATTGAAAAATGAATGTTTTGAATTTTCTCCAAAAGTAAAGTAGTTGCAAACTCATCCTTTTAGTAACTTGTTTGGGCTGTTGAGAGGAGTAAAAAACCATCAAAAATTTCAATCCTGCATGATTTTACCAAGAAATGTGATTCTTCATTCAAAATCTGATTTTTGCTATTGGGCTCTATTGAATAGTGAATGTTTTGAATTTTCTCCAAAAGTAAAGTAGTTGCAAACTCATGCTTTTAGAGACTAGTTTGGGCTCATGAGAGGAGTAGAAAAACATCAAAAATTTCAGTCCTGCATGATTCTACCAAGAAATGTGTGTTCATTGAAACCGCTGGTTTTTGATAGTTTGGGCCCTAGTGAATAATGAATGTTTTGAATTTTCTCCAAAAGTAAAGTAGTTGCAAACTCATCCTTTTAGAAACTTGTTTGGGCTGTTGAGAGGAGTAAAAAACCATCAAAAATTTCAATCCTGCATGATTTTACCAAGAAATGTGATTCTTCATTCAAAACCTGATTTTTGCTATTGGGCTCTATTGAATAGTGAATGTTTTGAATTTTCTCCAAAAGTAAAGTAGTTGCAAACTCATGCTTTTAGAGACTTGTTTGGGCTCATGAGATGAGTAGAAAAACATCAAAAATTTCAGTCCTGCATGATTCTACCAAGACATGTGTGTTCATTGAAACTGCTGGTTTTTGATAGTTTGGGCCCTATTGAATAATGAATGTTTTGAATTTTCTCCAAAAGTAAAGTAGTTGCAAACTCATCCTTTTAGAAACTTGTTTGGGCTGTTGAGAGGAGTAAAAAACCATCAAAAATTTCAATCCTGCATGATTCTACCAAGAAATGTGATTCTTCATTCAAAACGCTGGTTTTTGCTATTGGGCTCTATTGAATAATGAATGTTTTGAATTTTCTCCAAAAGTAAAGTAGTTGCAAACTCATGCTTTTAGAGACTTGTTTGGGCTCATGAGAGGAGTAGAAAAACATCAAAAATTTCAGTCCTGCATGATTCTACCAAGAAATGTGTGTTCATTCAAACCGCTGGTTTTTGATAGTTTGGGCCCTATTGAATAATGAATGTTTTGAATTTTCTCCAAAAGTAAAGTAGTTGCAAACTCATGCTTTTAGAGACTTGTTTGGGCTCATGAGAGGAGTAGAAAAACATCAAAAATTTCAGTCCTGCATGATTCTACCAAGAAATGTGTGTTCATTGAAACCGCTGGTTTTTGATAGTTTGGGCCCTATTGAATAATGAATGTTTTGAATTTTCTCCAAAAGTAAAGTAGTTGCAAACTCATCCTTTTAGAAACTTGTTTGAGCTGTTGAGAGGAGTAAAAAACCATCAAAAATTTCAATCCTGCATGATTCTACCAAGAAATCTGATTCTTCATTCAAAACGCTGGTTTTTGCTATTGGGCTCTATTGAATAATGAATGTTTTGAATTTTCTCCAAAAGTAAAGTAGTTGCAAACTCATGCTTTTAGAGATTTGTTTGGGCTCATGAGAGGAGTAGAAAAACATCAAAAATTTCAGTCCTGCATGATTCTACCAAGAAATGTGTGTTCATTGAAACCGCTGGTTTTTGATAGTTTGGGCCCTATTGAATGAATGTTTTAAATTTTCTCCAAAAGTAAAGTAGTTGCAAACTCATCCTTTTAGAAACTTGTTTGGGCTGTTGAGAGGAGTAAAAAACCATCAAAAATTTCATTCCTGCATGATTTTACCAAGAAATGTGATTCTTCATTCAAAACCTGATTTTTGCTATTGGGCTCTATTGAATAGTGAATGTTTTGAATTTTCTCCAAAAGTAAAGTAGTTGCAAACTCATGCTTTTAGAGACTTGTTTGGGATCATGAGAGGAGTAGAAAAACATCAAAAATTTCAGTCCTGCATGATTCTACCAAGAAATGTGTGTTCATTCAAACCGCTGGTTTTTGATAGTTTGGGCCCTATTGAATAATGAATGTTTTGAATTTTCTCCAAAAGTAAAGTAGTTGCAAACTCATGCTTTTAGAGACTTGTTTGGGCTCATGAGAGGAGTAGAAAAACATCAAAAATTTCAGTCCTGCATGATTCTACCAAGAAATGTGTGTTCATTCAAACCGCTGGTTTTTGATAGTTTGGGCCCTATTGAATAATGAATGTTTTGAATTTTCTCCAAAAGTAAAGTAGTTGCAAACTCATCCTTTTAGAAACTTGTTTGGGCTGTTGAGAGGAGTAAAAAACCATCAAAAATTTCAATCCTGCATGATTCTACCAAGAAATGTGATTCTTCATTCAAAACGCTGGTTTTTGCTATTGGGCTCTATTGAATAATGAATGTTTTGAATTTTCTCCAAAAGTAAAGTAGTTGCAAACTCATGCTTTTAGAGACTTGTTTGGGCTCATGAGAGGAGTAGAAAAACATCAAAAATTTCAGTCCTGCATGATTCTACCAAGAAATGTGTGTTCATTGAAACCGCTGGTTTTTGATAGTTTGGGCCATATTGAATAATGAATGTTTTGAATTTTCTCCAAAAGTAAAGTAGTTGCAAACTCATCCTTTTAGAAACTTGTTTGGGCTGTTGAGAGGAGTAAAAAACCATCAAAAATTTCAATCCTGCATGATTCTACCAAGAAATGTGATTCTTCATTCAAAACGCTGGTTTTTGCTATTGGGCTCTATTGAATAATGAATGTTTTGAATTTTCTCCAAAAGTAAAGTAGTTGCAAACTCATGCTTTTAGAGACTTGTTTGGGCTCATGAGAGGAGTAGAAAAACATCAAAAATTTCAGTCCTGCATGATTCTACCAAGAAATGTGTGTTCATTGAAACCGCTGGTTTTCGATAGTTTGGGCCCTATTGAATAATGAATGTTTTGAATTTTCTCCAAAAGTAAAGTAGTTGCAAACTCATCCTTTGAGAAACTTGTTTGGGCTGTTCAGAGGAGTAAAAAACCATCAAAAATTTCAATCCTGCATGATTCTACCAAGAAATGTGATTCTTCATTCAAAACGCTGGTTTTTGCTATTGGGCTCTATTGAATAATGAATGTTTTGAATTTTCTCCAAAAGTAAAGTAGTTGCAAACTCATGCTTTTAGAGACTTGTTTGGGCTCATGAGAGGAGTAGAAAAACATCAAAAATTTCTGTCCTGCATGATTCTACCAAGAAATGTGTGTTCATTGAAACCGCTGGTTTTTGGTAGTTTGGGCCCTATTGAATAATGAATGTTTTGAATTTTCTCCAAAAGTAAAGTAGTTGCAAACTCATCCTTTTAGAAACTTGTTTGGGCTGTTGAGAGGAGTAAAAAACCATCAAAAATTTCAATCCTGCATGATTCTACCAAGAAATGTGATTCTTCATTCAAAACGCTGGTTTTTGCTATTGGGCTCTATTGAATAATGAATGTTTTGAATTTTCTCCAAAAGTAAAGTAGTTGCAAACTCATGCTTTTAGAGACTTGTTTGGGCTCATGAGAGGAGTAGAAAAACATCAAAAATTTCAGTCCTGCATGATTCTACCAAGAAATGTGTGTTCATTGAAACCGCTGGTTTTTGATAGTTTGGGCCCTATTGAATAATGAATGTTTTGAATTTTCTCCAAAAGTAAAGTAGTTGCAAACTCATCCTTTTAGAAACTTGTTTGGGCTGTTGAGAGGAGTAAAAAACCATCAAAAATTTCAATCCTGCAGGATTTTACCAAGAAATGTGATTCTTCATTCAAAACCTGATTTTTGCTATTGGGCTCTATTGAATAGTGAATGTTTTGAATTTTCTCCAAAAGTAAAGTAGTTGCAAACTCATGCTTTTAGAGACTAGTTTGGGCTCATGAGAGGAGTAGAAAAACATCAAAAATTTCAGTCCTGCATGATTCTACCAAGAAATGTGTGTTCATTGAAACCGCTGGTTTTTGATAGTTTGGGCCCTATTGAATAATGAATGTTTTGAATTTTCTCCAAAAGTAAAGTAGTTGCAAACTCATCCTTTTAGAAACTTGTTTGGGCTGTTGAGAGGAGTAAAAAACCATCAAAAATTTCAATCCTGCATGATTTTACCAAGAAATGTGATTCTTCATTCAAAACCTGATTTTTGCTATTGGGCTCTATTGAATAGTGAATGTTTTGAATTTTCTCCAAAAGTAAAGTAGTTGCAAACTCATGCTTTTAGAGACTTGTTTGGGCTCATGAGATGAGTAGAAAAACATCAAAAATTTCAGTCCTGCATGATTCTACCAAGACATGTGTGTTCATTGAAACGGCTGGTTTTTGATAGTTTGGGCCCTATTGAATAATGAATGTTTTGAATTTTCTCCAAAAGTAAAGTAGTTGCAAACTCATCCTTTTAGAAACTTGTTTGGGCTGTTGAGAGGAGTAAAAAACCATCAAAAATTTCAATCCTGCATGATTCTGCCAAGAAATGTGATTCTTCATTCAAAACGCTGGTTTTTGCTATTGGGCTCTATTGAATAATGAATGTTTTGAATTTTCTCCAAAAGTAAAGTAGTTGCAAACTCATGCTTTTAGAGACTTGTTTGGGCTCATGAGAGGAGTAGAAAAACATCAAAAATTTCAGTCCTGCATGATTCTACCAAGAAATGTGTGTTCATTCAAACCGCTGGTTTTTGATAGTTTGGGCCCTATTGAATAATGAATGTTTTGAATTTTCTCCAAAAGTAAAGTAGTTGCAAACTCATGCTTTTAGAGACTTGTTTGGGCTCATGAGATGAGTAGAAAAACATCAAAAATTTCAGTCCTGCATGATTCTACCAAGAAATGTGTGTTCATTGAAACCGCTGGTTTTTGATAGTTTGGGCCCTATTGAATAATGAATGTTTTGAATTTTCTTCAAAAGTAAAGTAGTTGCAAACTCATCCTTTTAGAAACTTGTTTGGGCTGTTGAGAGGAGTAAAAAACCATCAAAAATTTCAATCCTGCATGATTCTACCAAGAAATGTGATTCTTCATTCAAAACGCTGGTTTTTGCTATTGGGCTCTATTGAATAATGAATGTTTTGAATTTTCTCCAAAAGTAAAGTAGTTGCAAACTCATGCTTTTAGAGACTTGTTTGGGCTCATGAGAGGAGTAGAAAAACATCAAAAATTTCAGTCCTGCATGATTCTACCAAGAAATGTGTGTTCATTGAAACCGCTGGTTTTTGATAGTTTGGGCCCTATTGAATAATGAATGTTTTGAATTTTCTCCAAAAATAAAGTAGTTGCAAACTCATCCTTTTAGAAACTTGTTTGGGCTGTTGAGAGGAGTAAAAAACCATCAAAAATTTCAATCCTGCATGATTCTACCAAGAAATGTGATTCTTCATTCAAAACGCTGGTTTTTGCTATTGGGCTCTATTGAATAATGAATGTTTTGAATTTTCTCCAAAAGTAAAGTAGTTGCAAACTCATGCTTTTAGAGACTTGTTTGGGCTCATGAGAGGAGTAGAAAAACATCAAAAATTTCAGTCCTGCATGATTCTACCAAGAAATGTGTGTTCATTCAAACCGCTGGTTTTTGATAGTTTGGGCCCTATTGAATAATGAATGTTTTGAATTTTCTCCAAAAGTAAAGTAGTTGCAAACTCATGCTTTTAGAGACTTGTTTGGGCTCATGAGATGAGTAGAAAAACATCAAAAATTTCAGTCCTGCATGATTCTACCAAGAAATGTGTGTTCATTGAAACCGCTGGTTTTTGATAGTTTGGGCCCTATTGAATAATGAATGTTTTGAATTTTCTTCAAAAGTAAAGTAGTTGCAAACTCATCCTTTTAGAAACTTGTTTGGGCTGTTGAGAGGAGTAAAAAACCATCAAAAATTTCAATCCTGCATGATTCTACCAAGAAATGTGATTCTTCATTCAAAACGCTGGTTTTTGCTATTGGGCTCTATTGAATAATGAATGTTTTGAATTTTCTCCAAAAGTAAAGTAGTTGCAAACTCATGCTTTTAGAGACTTGTTTGGGCTCATGAGAGGAGTAGAAAAACATCAAAAATTTCAGTCCTGCATGATTCTACCAAGAAATGTGTGTTCATTGAAACCGCTGGTTTTTGATAGTTTGGGCCCTATTGAATAATGAATGTTTTGAATTTTCTCCAAAAATAAAGTAGTTGCAAACTCATCCTTTTAGAAACTTGTTTGGGCTGTTGAGAGGAGTAAAAAACCATCAAAAATTTCAATCCTGCATGATTCTACCAAGAAATGTGATTCTTCATTCAAAACGCTGGTTTTTGCTATTGGGCTCTATTGAATAATGAATGTTTTGAATTTTCTCCAAAAGTAAAGTAGTTGCAAACTCATGCTTTTAGAGATTTGTTTGGGCTCATGAGAGGAGTAGAAAAACATCAAAAATTTCAGTCCTGCATGATTCTACCAAGAAATGTGTGTTCATTGAAACCACTGGTTTTTGATAGTTTGGGCCCTATTGAATAATGAATGTTTTAAATTTTCTCCAAAAGTAAAGTAGTTGCAAACTCATCCTTTTAGAAACTTGTTTGGGCTGTTGAGAGGAGTAAAAAACCATCAAAAATTTCAATCCTGCATGATTTTACCAAGAAATGTGATTCTTCATTCAAAACATGATTTTTGCTATTGGGCTCTATTGAATAGTGAATGTTTTGAATTTTCTCCAAAAGTAAAGTAGTTGCAAACTCATGCTTTTAGAGACTTGTTTGGGCTCATGAGAGGAGTAGAAAAACATCAAAAATTTCAGTCCTGCATGATTCTACCAAGAAATGTGTGTTCATTCAAACCGCTGGTTTTTGATAGTTTGGGCCCTATTGAATAATGAATGTTTTGAATTTTCTCCAAAAGTAAAGTAGTTGCAAACTCATGCTTTTAGAGACTTGTTTGGGCTCATGAGAGGAGTAGAAAAACATCAAAAATTTCAGTCCTGCATGATTCTACCAAGAAATGTGTGTTCATTGAAACCGCTGGTTTTTGATAGTTTGGGCCCTATTGAATAATGAATGTTTTGAATTTTCTCCAAAAGTAAAGTGGTTGCAAACTCATCCTTTTAGAAACTTGTTTATGCTGTTGAGAGGAGTAAAAAACCATCAAAAATTTCAATCCTGCATGATTCTACCAAGAAATGTGATTCTTCATTCAAAACGCTGGTTTTTGCTATTGGGCTCTATTGAATAATGAATGTTTTGAATTTTCTCCAAAAGTAAAGTAGTTGCAAACTCATGCTTTTAGAGACTTGTTTGGGCTCATGAGAGGAGTAGAAAAACATCAAAAATTTCAGTCCTGCATGATTCTACCAAGAAATGTGTGTTCATTGAAACCGCTGGTTTTTGATAGTTTGGGCCCTATTGAAAAATGAATGTTTTGAATTTTCTCCAAAAGTAAAGTAGTTGCAAACTCATCCTTTTAGAAACTTGTTTGGGCTGTTGAGAGGAGTAAAAAACCATCAAAAATTTCAATCCTGCATGATTTTACCAAGAAATGTGATTCTTCATTCAAAACCTGATTTTTGCTATTGGGCTCTATTGAATAGTGAATGTTTTGAATTTTCTCCAAAAGTAAAGTAGTTGCAAACTCATGCTTTTAGAGACTAGTTTGGGCTCATGAGAGGAGTAGAAAAACATCAAAAATTTCAGTCCTGCATGATTCTACCAAGACATGTGTGTTCATTGAAACTGCTGGTTTTTGATAGTTTGGGCCCTATTGAATAATGAATGTTTTGAATTTTCTCCAAAAGTAAAGTAGTTGCAAACTCATCCTTTTAGAAACTTGTTTGGGCTGTTGAGAGGAGTAAAAAACCATCAAAAATTTCAATCCTGCATGATTCTACCAAGAAATGTGATTCTTCATTCAAAACGCTGGTTTTTGCTATTGGGCTCTATTGAATAATGAATGTTTTGAATTTTCTCCAAAAGTAAAGTAGTTGCAAACTCATGCTTTTAGAGACTTGTTTGGGCTCATGAGAGTAGAAAAACATCAAAAATTTCAGTCCTGCATGATTCTACCAAGAAATGTGTGTTCATTCAAACCGCTGGTTTTTGATAGTTTGGGCCCTATTGAATAATGAATGTTTTGAATTTTCTCCAAAAGTAAAGTAGTTGCAAACTCATGCTTTTAGAGACTTGTTTGGGCTCATGAGTGGAGTAGAAAAACATCAAAAATTTCAGTCCTGCATGATTCTACCAAGAAATGTGTGTTCATTGAAACCGCTGGTTTTTGATAGTTTGGGCCCTATTGAATAATGAATGTTTTGAATTTTCTTCAAAAGTAAAGTAGTTGCAAACTCATCCTTTTAGAAACTTGTTTGGGCTGTTGAGAGGAGTAAAAAACCATCAAAAATTTCAATCCTGCATGATTCTACCAAGAAATGTGATTCTTCATTCAAAACGCTGGTTTTTGCTATTGGGCTCTATTGAATAATGAATGTTTTGAATTTTCTCAAAAAGTAAAGTAGTTGCAAACTCATGCTTTTAGAGACTTGTTTGGGCTCATGAGAGGAGTAGAAAAACATCAAAAATTTCAGTCCTGCATGATTCTACCAAGAAATGTGTGTTCATTGAAACCGCTGGTTTTTGATAGTTTGGGCCCTATTGAATAATGAATGTTTTGAATTTTCTCCAAAAGTAAAGTAGTTGCAAACTCATCCTTTTAGAAACTTGTTTGAGCTGTTGAGAGGAGTAAAAAACCATCAAAAATTTCAATCCTGCATGATTCTACCAAGAAATGTGATTCTTCATTCAAAACGCTGGTTTTTGCTATTGGGCTCTATTGAATAATGAATGTTTTGAATTTTCTCCAAAAGTAAAGTAGTTGCAAACTCATGCTTTTAGAGATTTGTTTGGGCTCATGAGAGGAGTAGAAAAACATCAAAAATTTCAGTCCTGCATGATTCTACCAAGAAATGTGTGTTCATTGAAACCGCTGGTTTTTGATAGTTTGGGCCCTATTGAATAATGAATGATTTGAATTTTCTCCAAAAGTAAAGTAGTTGCAAACTCATCCTTTTAGAAACTTGTTTGGGCTGTTGAGAGGAGTAAAAAACCATCAAAAATTTCAATCCTGCATGATTCTACCAAGAAATGTGATTCTTCATTCAAAACGCTGGTTTTTGCTATTGGGCTCTATTGAATAATGAATGTTTTGAATTTTCTCCAAAAGTAAAGTAGTTGCAAACTCATGCTTTTAGAGACTTGTTTGGGCTCATGAGAGGAGTAGAAAAACATCAAAAATTTCAGTCCTGCATGATTCTACCAAGAAATGTGTGTTCATTGAAACCGCTGGTTTTTGATAGTTTGGGCCCTATTGAATAATGAATGTTTTGAATTTTCTCCAAAAGTAAAGTAGTTGCAAACTCATCCTTTTAGAAACTTGTTTGGGCTGTTGAGAGGAGTAAAAAACCATCAAAAATTTCAATCCTGCATGATTCTACCAAGAAATGTGATTCTTCATTCAAAACGCTGGTTTTTGCTATTGGGCTCTAATGAATAATGAATGTTTTGAATTTTCTCCAAAAGTAAAGTAGTTGCAAACTCATGCTTTTAGAGACTTGTTTGGGCTCATGAGAGGAGTAGAAAAACATCAAAAATTTCAGTCCTGCATGATTCTACCAAGAAATGTGTGTTCATTGAAACCGCTGGTTTTTGATAGTTTGGGCCCTATTGAATAATGAATGTTTTGAATTTTCTCCAAAAGTAAAGTAGTTGCAAACTCATCCTTTTAGAAACTTGTTTGGGCTGTTGAGAGGAGTAAAAAACCATCAAACATTTCAATCCTGCATGATTCTACCAAGAAATGTGATTCTTCATTCAAAACGCTGGTTTTTGCTATTGGGCTCTATTGAATAATGAATGTTTTGAATTTTCTCCAAAAGTAAAGTAGTTGCAAACTTATGCTTTTAGAGACTTGTTTGGGCTCATGAGAGGAGTAGAAAAACATCAAAAATTTCAGTCCTGCATGATTCTACCAAGAAATGTGTGTTCATTGAAACCGCTGGTTTTTGATAGTTTGGGCCCTATTGAATAATGAATGTTTTGAATTTTCTCCAAAAGTAAAGTAGTTGCAAACTCATCCTTTTAGAAACTTGTTTGGGCTGTTCCGCTGGTTTTTGATAGTTTGGGCCCTATTGAAAAATGAATGTTTTGAATTTTCTCCAAAAGTAAAGTAGTTGCAAACTCATCCTTTTAGAAACTTGTTTGGGCTGTTGAGAGGAGTAAAAAACCATCAAAAATTTCAATCCTGCATGATTTTACCAAGAAATGTGATTCTTCATTCAAAACCTGATTTTTGCTTTTGGGCTCTATTGAATAGTGAATGTTTTGAATTTTCTCCAAAAGTAAAGTAGTTGCAAACTCATGCTTTTAGAGACTTGTTTGGGCTCATGAGATGAGTAGAAAAACATCAAAAATTTCAGTCCTGCATGATTCTACCAAGACATGTGTGTTCATTGAAACGGCTGATTTTTGATAGTTTGGGCCCTATTGAATAATGAATGTTTTGAATTTTCTCCAAAAGTAAAGTAGTTGCAAACTCATCCTTTTAGAAACTTGTTTGGGCTGTTGAGAGGAGTAAAAAACCATCAAAAATTTCAATCCTGCATGATTCTACCAAGAAATGTGATTCTTCATTCAAAACGCTGGTTTTTGCTATTGGGCTCTATTGAATAATGAATGTTTTGAATTTTCTCCAAAAGTAAAGTAGTTGCAAACTCATGCTTTTAGAGACTTGTTTGGGCTCATGAGAGGAGTAGAAAAACATCAAAAATTTCAGTCCTGCATGATTCTACCAAGAAATGTGTGTTCATTCAAACCGCTGGTTTTTGATAGTTTGGGCCCTATTGAATAATGAATGTTTTGAATTTTCTCCAAAAGTAAAGTAGTTGCAAACTCATGCTTTTAGAGACTTGTTTGGGCTCATGAGAGGAGTAGAAAAACATCAAAAATTTCAGTCCTGCATGATTCTACCAAGAAATGTGTGTTCATTGAAACCGCTGGTTTTTGATAGTTTGGGCCCTATTGAAAAATGAATGTTTTGAATTTTCTCCAAAAGTAAAGTAGTTGCAAACTCATCCTTTTAGTAACTTGTTTGGGCTGTTGAGAGGAGTAAAAAACCATCAAAAATTTCAATCCTGCATGATTTTACCAAGAAATGTGATTCTTCATTCAAAATCTGATTTTTGCTATTGGGCTCTATTGAATAGTGAATGTTTTGAATTTTCTCCAAAAGTAAAGTAGTTGCAAACTCATGCTTTTAGAGACTAGTTTGGGCTCATGAGAGGAGTAGAAAAACATCAAAAATTTCAGTCCTGCATGATTCTACCAAGAAATGTGTGTTCATTGAAACCGCTGGTTTTTGATAGTTTGGGCCCTAGTGAATAATGAATGTTTTGAATTTTCTCCAAAAGTAAAGTAGTTGCAAACTCATCCTTTTAGAAACTTGTTTGGGCTGTTGAGAGGAGTAAAAAACCATCAAAAATTTCAATCCTGCATGATTTTACCAAGAAATGTGATTCTTCATTCAAAACCTGATTTTTGCTATTGGGCTCTATTGAATAGTGAATGTTTTGAATTTTCTCCAAAAGTAAAGTAGTTGCAAACTCATGCTTTTAGAGACTTGTTTGGGCTCATGAGATGAGTAGAAAAACATCAAAAATTTCAGTCCTGCATGATTCTACCAAGACATGTGTGTTCATTGAAACTGCTGGTTTTTGATAGTTTGGGCCCTATTGAATAATGAATGTTTTGAATTTTCTCCAAAAGTAAAGTAGTTGCAAACTCATCCTTTTAGAAACTTGTTTGAGCTGTTGAGAGGAGTAAAAAACCATCAAAAATTTCAATCCTGCATGATTCTACCAAGAAATCTGATTCTTCATTCAAAACGCTGGTTTTTGCTATTGGGCTCTATTGAATAATGAATGTTTTGAATTTTCTCCAAAAGTAAAGTAGTTGCAAACTCATGCTTTTAGAGATTTGTTTGGGCTCATGAGAGGAGTAGAAAAACATCAAAAATTTCAGTCCTGCATGATTCTACCAAGAAATGTGTGTTCATTGAAACCGCTGGTTTTTGATAGTTTGGGCCCTATTGAATAATGAATGATTTGAATTTTCTCCAAAAGTAAAGTAGTTGCAAACTCATCCTTTTAGAAACTTGTTTGGGCTGTTGAGAGGAGTAAAAAACCATCAAAAATTTCAATCCTGCATGATTCTACCAAGAAATGTGATTCTTCATTCAAAACGCTGGTTTTTGCTATTGGGCTCTATTGAATAATGAATGTTTTGAATTTTCTCCAAAAGTAAAGTAGTTGCAAACTCATGCTTTTAGAGACTTGTTTGGGCTCATGAGAGGAGTAGAAAAACATCAAAAATTTCAGTCCTGCATGATTCTACCAAGAAATGTGTGTTCATTGAAACCGCTGGTTTTTGATAGTTTGGGCCCTATTGAATAATGAATGTTTTGAATTTTCTCCAAAAGTAAAGTAGTTGCAAACTCATCCTTTTAGAAACTTGTTTGGGCTGTTGAGAGGAGTAAAAAACCATCAAAAATTTCAATCCTGCATGATTCTACCAAGAAATGTGATTCTTCATTCAAAACGCTGGTTTTTGCTATTGGGCTCTAATGAATAATGAATGTTTTGAATTTTCTCCAAAAGTAAAGTAGTTGCAAACTCATGCTTTTAGAGACTTGTTTGGGCTCATGAGAGGAGTAGAAAAACATCAAAAATTTCAGTCCTGCATGATTCTACCAAGAAATGTGTGTTCATTGAAACCGCTGGTTTTTGATAGTTTGGGCCCTATTGAATAATGAATGTTTTGAATTTTCTCCAAAAGTAAAGTAGTTGCAAACTCATCCTTTTAGAAACTTGTTTGGGCTGTTGAGAGGAGTAAAAAACCATCAAACATTTCAATCCTGCATGATTCTACCAAGAAATGTGATTCTTCATTCAAAACGCTGGTTTTTGCTATTGGGCTCTATTGAATAATGAATGTTTTGAATTTTCTCCAAAAGTAAAGTAGTTGCAAACTTATGCTTTTAGAGACTTGTTTGGGCTCATGAGAGGAGTAGAAAAACATCAAAAATTTCAGTCCTGCATGATTCTACCAAGAAATGTGTGTTCATTGAAACCGCTGGTTTTTGATAGTTTGGGCCCTATTGAATAATGAATGTTTTGAATTTTCTCCAAAAGTAAAGTAGTTGCACACTCATCCTTTTAGAAACTTGTTTGGGCTGTTCCGCTGGTTTTTGATAGTTTGGGCCCTATTGAAAAATGAATGTTTTGAATTTTCTCCAAAAGTAAAGTAGTTGCAAACTCATCCTTTTAGAAACTTGTTTGGGCTGTTGAGAGGAGTAAAAAACCATCAAAAATTTCAATCCTGCATGATTTTACCAAGAAATGTGATTCTTCATTCAAAACCTGATTTTTGCTTTTGGGCTCTATTGAATAGTGAATGTTTTGAATTTTCTCCAAAAGTAAAGTAGTTGCAAACTCATGCTTTTAGAGACTTGTTTGGGCTCATGAGATGAGTAGAAAAACATCAAAAATTTCAGTCCTGCATGATTCTACCAAGACATGTGTGTTCATTGAAACGGCTGATTTTTGATAGTTTGGGCCCTATTGAATAATGAATGTTTTGAATTTTCTCCAAAAGTAAAGTAGTTGCAAACTCATCCTTTTAGAAACTTGTTTGGGCTGTTGAGAGGAGTAAAAAACCATCAAAAATTTCAATCCTGCATGATTCTACCAAGAAATGTGATTCTTCATTCAAAACGCTGGTTTTTGCTATTGGGCTCTATTGAATAATGAATGTTTTGAATTTTCTCCAAAAGTAAAGTAGTTGCAAACTCATGCTTTTAGAGACTTGTTTGGGCTCATGAGAGGAGTAGAAAAACATCAAAAATTTCAGTCCTGCATGATTCTACCAAGAAATGTGTGTTCATTCAAACCGCTGGTTTTTGATAGTTTGGGCCCTATTGAATAATGAATGTTTTGAATTTTCTCCAAAAGTAAAGTAGTTGCAAACTCATGCTTTTAGAGACTTGTTTGGGCTCATGAGAGGAGTAGAAAAACATCAAAAATTTCAGTCCTGCATGATTCTACCAAGAAATGTGTGTTCATTGAAACCGCTGGTTTTTGATAGTTTGGGCCCTATTGAAAAATGAATGTTTTGAATTTTCTCCAAAAGTAAAGTAGTTGCAAACTCATCCTTTTAGTAACTTGTTTGGGCTGTTGAGAGGAGTAAAAAACCATCAAAAATTTCAATCCTGCATGATTTTACCAAGAAATGTGATTCTTCATTCAAAATCTGATTTTTGCTATTGGGCTCTATTGAATAGTGAATGTTTTGAATTTTCTCCAAAAGTAAAGTAGTTGCAAACTCATGCTTTTAGAGACTAGTTTGGGCTCATGAGAGGAGTAGAAAAACATCAAAAATTTCAGTCCTGCATGATTCTACCAAGAAATGTGTGTTCATTGAAACCGCTGGTTTTTGATAGTTTGGGCCCTAGTGAATAATGAATGTTTTGAATTTTCTCCAAAAGTAAAGTAGTTGCAAACTCATCCTTTTAGAAACTTGTTTGGGCTGTTGAGAGGAGTAAAAAACCATCAAAAATTTCAATCCTGCATGATTTTACCAAGAAATGTGATTCTTCATTCAAAACCTGATTTTTGCTATTGGGCTCTATTGAATAGTGAATGTTTTGAATTTTCTCCAAAAGTAAAGTAGTTGCAAACTCATGCTTTTAGAGACTTGTTTGGGCTCATGAGATGAGTAGAAAAACATCAAAAATTTCAGTCCTGCATGATTCTACCAAGACATGTGTGTTCATTGAAACTGCTGGTTTTTGATAGTTTGGGCCCTATTGAATAATGAATGTTTTGAATTTTCTCCAAAAGTAAAGTAGTTGCAAACTCATCCTTTTAGAAACTTGTTTGGGCTGTTGAGAGGAGTAAAAAACCATCAAAAATTTCAATCCTGCATGATTCTACCAAGAAATGTGATTCTTCATTCAAAACGCTGGTTTTTGCTATTGGGCTCTATTGAATAATGAATGTTTTGAATTTTCTCCAAAAGTAAAGTAGTTGCAAACTCATGCTTTTAGAGACTTGTTTGGGCTCATGAGAGGAGTAGAAAAACATCAAAAATTTCAGTCCTGCATGATTCTACCAAGAAATGTGTGTTCATTCAAACCGCTGGTTTTTGATAGTTTGGGCCCTATTGAATAATGAATGTTTTGAATTTTCTCCAAAAGTAAAGTAGTTGCAAACTCATGCTTTTAGAGACTTGTTTGGGCTCATGAGAGGAGTAGAAAAACATCAAAAATTTCAGTCCTGCATGATTCTACCAAGAAATGTGTGTTCATTGAAACCGCTGGTTTTTGATAGTTTGGGCCCTATTGAATAATGAATGTTTTGAATTTTCTCCAAAAGTAAAGTAGTTGCAAACTCATCCTTTTAGAAACTTGTTTGAGCTGTTGAGAGGAGTAAAAAACCATCAAAAATTTCAATCCTGCATGATTCTACCAAGAAATCTGATTCTTCATTCAAAACGCTGGTTTTTGCTATTGGGCTCTATTGAATAATGAATGTTTTGAATTTTCTCCAAAAGTAAAGTAGTTGCAAACTCATGCTTTTAGAGATTTGTTTGGGCTCATGAGAGGAGTAGAAAAACATCAAAAATTTCAGTCCTGCATGATTCTACCAAGAAATGTGTGTTCATTGAAACCGCTGGTTTTTGATAGTTTGGGCCCTATTGAATGAATGTTTTAAATTTTCTCCAAAAGTAAAGTAGTTGCAAACTCATCCTTTTAGAAACTTGTTTGGGCTGTTGAGAGGAGTAAAAAACCATCAAAAATTTCATTCCTGCATGATTTTACCAAGAAATGTGATTCTTCATTCAAAACCTGATTTTTGCTATTGGGCTCTATTGAATAGTGAATGTTTTGAATTTTCTCCAAAAGTAAAGTAGTTGCAAACTCATGCTTTTAGAGACTTGTTTGGGATCATGAGAGGAGTAGAAAAACATCAAAAATTTCAGTCCTGCATGATTCTACCAAGAAATGTGTGTTCATTCAAACCGCTGGTTTTTGATAGTTTGGGCCCTATTGAATAATGAATGTTTTGAATTTTCTCCAAAAGTAAAGTAGTTGCAAACTCATGCTTTTAGAGACTTGTTTGGGCTCATGAGAGGAGTAGAAAAACATCAAAAATTTCAGTCCTGCATGATTCTACCAAGAAATGTGTGTTCATTCAAACCGCTGGTTTTTGATAGTTTGGGCCCTATTGAATAATGAATGTTTTGAATTTTCTCCAAAAGTAAAGTAGTTGCAAACTCATCCTTTTAGAAACTTGTTTGGGCTGTTGAGAGGAGTAAAAAACCATCAAAAATTTCAATCCTGCATGATTCTACCAAGAAATGTGATTCTTCATTCAAAACGCTGGTTTTTGCTATTGGGCTCTATTGAATAATGAATGTTTTGAATTTTCTCCAAAAGTAAAGTAGTTGCAAACTCATGCTTTTAGAGACTTGTTTGGGCTCATGAGAGGAGTAGAAAAACATCAAAAATTTCAGTCCTGCATGATTCTACCAAGAAATGTGTGTTCATTGAAACCGCTGGTTTTTGATAGTTTGGGCCATATTGAATAATGAATGTTTTGAATTTTCTCCAAAAGTAAAGTAGTTGCAAACTCATCCTTTTAGAAACTTGTTTGGGCTGTTGAGAGGAGTAAAAAACCATCAAAAATTTCAATCCTGCATGATTCTACCAAGAAATGTGATTCTTCATTCAAAACGCTGGTTTTTGCTATTGGGCTCTATTGAATAATGAATGTTTTGAATTTTCTCCAAAAGTAAAGTAGTTGCAAACTCATGCTTTTAGAGACTTGTTTGGGCTCATGAGAGGAGTAGAAAAACATCAAAAATTTCAGTCCTGCATGATTCTACCAAGAAATGTGTGTTCATTGAAACCGCTGGTTTTCGATAGTTTGGGCCCTATTGAATAATGAATGTTTTGAATTTTCTCCAAAAGTAAAGTAGTTGCAAACTCATCCTTTGAGAAACTTGTTTGGGCTGTTCAGAGGAGTAAAAAACCATCAAAAATTTCAATCCTGCATGATTCTACCAAGAAATGTGATTCTTCATTCAAAACGCTGGTTTTTGCTATTGGGCTCTATTGAATAATGAATGTTTTGAATTTTCTCCAAAAGTAAAGTAGTTGCAAACTCATGCTTTTAGAGACTTGTTTGGGCTCATGAGAGGAGTAGAAAAACATCAAAAATTTCTGTCCTGCATGATTCTACCAAGAAATGTGTGTTCATTGAAACCGCTGGTTTTTGGTAGTTTGGGCCCTATTGAATAATGAATGTTTTGAATTTTCTCCAAAAGTAAAGTAGTTGCAAACTCATCCTTTTAGAAACTTGTTTGGGCTGTTGAGAGGAGTAAAAAACCATCAAAAATTTCAATCCTGCATGATTCTACCAAGAAATGTGATTCTTCATTCAAAACGCTGGTTTTTGCTATTGGGCTCTATTGAATAATGAATGTTTTGAATTTTCTCCAAAAGTAAAGTAGTTGCAAACTCATGCTTTTAGAGACTTGTTTGGGCTCATGAGAGGAGTAGAAAAACATCAAAAATTTCAGTCCTGCATGATTCTACCAAGAAATGTGTGTTCATTGAAACCGCTGGTTTTTGATAGTTTGGGCCCTATTGAATAATGAATGTTTTGAATTTTCTCCAAAAGTAAAGTAGTTGCAAACTCATCCTTTTAGAAACTTGTTTGGGCTGTTGAGAGGAGTAAAAAACCATCAAAAATTTCAATCCTGCAGGATTTTACCAAGAAATGTGATTCTTCATTCAAAACCTGATTTTTGCTATTGGGCTCTATTGAATAGTGAATGTTTTGAATTTTCTCCAAAAGTAAAGTAGTTGCAAACTCATGCTTTTAGAGACTAGTTTGGGCTCATGAGAGGAGTAGAAAAACATCAAAAATTTCAGTCCTGCATGATTCTACCAAGAAATGTGTGTTCATTGAAACCGCTGGTTTTTGATAGTTTGGGCCCTATTGAATAATGAATGTTTTGAATTTTCTCCAAAAGTAAAGTAGTTGCAAACTCATCCTTTTAGAAACTTGTTTGGGCTGTTGAGAGGAGTAAAAAACCATCAAAAATTTCAATCCTGCATGATTTTACCAAGAAATGTGATTCTTCATTCAAAACCTGATTTTTGCTATTGGGCTCTATTGAATAGTGAATGTTTTGAATTTTCTCCAAAAGTAAAGTAGTTGCAAACTCATGCTTTTAGAGACTTGTTTGGGCTCATGAGATGAGTAGAAAAACATCAAAAATTTCAGTCCTGCATGATTCTACCAAGACATGTGTGTTCATTGAAACGGCTGGTTTTTGATAGTTTGGGCCCTATTGAATAATGAATGTTTTGAATTTTCTCCAAAAGTAAAGTAGTTGCAAACTCATCCTTTTAGAAACTTGTTTGGGCTGTTGAGAGGAGTAAAAAACCATCAAAAATTTCAATCCTGCATGATTCTGCCAAGAAATGTGATTCTTCATTCAAAACGCTGGTTTTTGCTATTGGGCTCTATTGAATAATGAATGTTTTGAATTTTCTCCAAAAGTAAAGTAGTTGCAAACTCATGCTTTTAGAGACTTGTTTGGGCTCATGAGAGGAGTAGAAAAACATCAAAAATTTCAGTCCTGCATGATTCTACCAAGAAATGTGTGTTCATTCAAACCGCTGGTTTTTGATAGTTTGGGCCCTATTGAATAATGAATGTTTTGAATTTTCTCCAAAAGTAAAGTAGTTGCAAACTCATGCTTTTAGAGACTTGTTTGGGCTCATGAGATGAGTAGAAAAACATCAAAAATTTCAGTCCTGCATGATTCTACCAAGAAATGTGTGTTCATTGAAACCGCTGGTTTTTGATAGTTTGGGCCCTATTGAATAATGAATGTTTTGAATTTTCTTCAAAAGTAAAGTAGTTGCAAACTCATCCTTTTAGAAACTTGTTTGGGCTGTTGAGAGGAGTAAAAAACCATCAAAAATTTCAATCCTGCATGATTCTACCAAGAAATGTGATTCTTCATTCAAAACGCTGGTTTTTGCTATTGGGCTCTATTGAATAATGAATGTTTTGAATTTTCTCCAAAAGTAAAGTAGTTGCAAACTCATGCTTTTAGAGACTTGTTTGGGCTCATGAGAGGAGTAGAAAAACATCAAAAATTTCAGTCCTGCATGATTCTACCAAGAAATGTGTGTTCATTGAAACCGCTGGTTTTTGATAGTTTGGGCCCTATTGAATAATGAATGTTTTGAATTTTCTCCAAAAATAAAGTAGTTGCAAACTCATCCTTTTAGAAACTTGTTTGGGCTGTTGAGAGGAGTAAAAAACCATCAAAAATTTCAATCCTGCATGATTCTACCAAGAAATGTGATTCTTCATTCAAAACGCTGGTTTTTGCTATTGGGCTCTATTGAATAATGAATGTTTTGAATTTTCTCCAAAAGTAAAGTAGTTGCAAACTCATGCTTTTAGAGACTTGTTTGGGCTCATGAGAGGAGTAGAAAAACATCAAAAATTTCAGTCCTGCATGATTCTACCAAGAAATGTGTGTTCATTCAAACCGCTGGTTTTTGATAGTTTGGGCCCTATTGAATAATGAATGTTTTGAATTTTCTCCAAAAGTAAAGTAGTTGCAAACTCATGCTTTTAGAGACTTGTTTGGGCTCATGAGATGAGTAGAAAAACATCAAAAATTTCAGTCCTGCATGATTCTACCAAGAAATGTGTGTTCATTGAAACCGCTGGTTTTTGATAGTTTGGGCCCTATTGAATAATGAATGTTTTGAATTTTCTCCAAAAATAAAGTAGTTGCAAACTCATCCTTTTAGAAACTTGTTTGGGCTGTTGAGAGGAGTAAAAAACCATCAAAAATTTCAATCCTGCATGATTCTACCAAGAAATGTGATTCTTCATTCAAAACGCTGGTTTTTGCTATTGGGCTCTATTGAATAATGAATGTTTTGAATTTTCTCCAAAAGTAAAGTAGTTGCAAACTCATGCTTTTAGAGACTTGTTTGGGCTCATGAGAGGAGTAGAAAAACATCAAAAATTTCAGTCCTGCATGATTCTACCAAGAAATGTGTGTTCATTGAAACCGCTGGTTTTTGATAGTTTGGGCCCTATTGAATAATGAATGTTTTGAATTTTCTCCAAAAATAAAGTAGTTGCAAACTCATCCTTTTAGAAACTTGTTTGGGCTGTTGAGAGGAGTAAAAAACCATCAAAAATTTCAATCCTGCATGATTCTACCAAGAAATGTGATTCTTCATTCAAAACGCTGGTTTTTGCTATTGGGCTCTATTGAATAATGAATGTTTTGAATTTTCTCCAAAAGTAAAGTAGTTGCAAACTCATGCTTTTAGAGATTTGTTTGGGCTCATGAGAGGAGTAGAAAAACATCAAAAATTTCAGTCCTGCATGATTCTACCAAGAAATGTGTGTTCATTGAAACCACTGGTTTTTGATAGTTTGGGCCCTATTGAATAATGAATGTTTTAAATTTTCTCCAAAAGTAAAGTAGTTGCAAACTCATCCTTTTAGAAACTTGTTTGGGCTGTTGAGAGGAGTAAAAAACCATCAAAAATTTCAATCCTGCATGATTTTACCAAGAAATGTGATTCTTCATTCAAAACATGATTTTTGCTATTGGGCTCTATTGAATAGTGAATGTTTTGAATTTTCTCCAAAAGTAAAGTAGTTGCAAACTCATGCTTTTAGAGACTTGTTTGGGCTCATGAGAGGAGTAGAAAAACATCAAAAATTTCAGTCCTGCATGATTCTACCAAGAAATGTGTGTTCATTCAAACCGCTGGTTTTTGATAGTTTGGGCCCTATTGAATAATGAATGTTTTGAATTTTCTCCAAAAGTAAAGTAGTTGCAAACTCATGCTTTTAGAGACTTGTTTGGGCTCATGAGAGGAGTAGAAAAACATCAAAAATTTCAGTCCTGCATGATTCTACCAAGAAATGTGTGTTCATTGAAACCGCTGGTTTTTGATAGTTTGGGCCCTATTGAATAATGAATGTTTTGAATTTTCTCCAAAAGTAAAGTGGTTGCAAACTCATCCTTTTAGAAACTTGTTTATGCTGTTGAGAGGAGTAAAAAACCATCAAAAATTTCAATCCTGCATGATTCTACCAAGAAATGTGATTCTTCATTCAAAACGCTGGTTTTTGCTATTGGGCTCTATTGAATAATGAATGTTTTGAATTTTCTCCAAAAGTAAAGTAGTTGCAAACTCATGCTTTTAGAGACTTGTTTGGGCTCATGAGAGGAGTAGAAAAACATCAAAAATTTCAGTCCTGCATGATTCTACCAAGAAATGTGTGTTCATTGAAACCGCTGGTTTTTGATAGTTTGGGCCCTATTGAATAATGAATGTTTTGAATTTTCTCCAAAAGTAAAGTAGTTGCAAACTCATCCTTTTAGAAACTTGTTTGGGCTGTTGAGAGGAGTAAAAAACCATCAAAAATTTCAATCCTGCATGATTCTACCAAGAAATGTGATTCTTCATTCAAAACGCTGGTTTTTGCTATTGGGCTCTATTGAATAATGAATGTTTTGAATTTTCTCCAAAAGTAAAGTAGTTGCAAACTCATGCTTTTAGAGACTTGTTTGGGCTGTTGAGAGGAGTAGAAAAACATCAAAAATTTCAGTCCTGCATGATTCTACCAAGAAATGTGTGTTCATTGAAACCGCTGGTTTTTGATAGTTTGGGCCCTATTGAATAATGAATGTTTTGAATTTTCTCCAAAAGTAAAGTAGTTGCAAACTCATCCTTTTAGAAACTTGTTTGGGCTGTTGAGAGGAGTAAAAAACCATCAAAAATTTCAATCCTGCATGATTTTACCAAGAAATGTGATTCTTCATTCAAAACCTGATTTTTGCTATTGGGCTCTATTGAATAGTGAATGTTATGAATTTTCTCCAAAAGTAAAGTAGTTGCAAACTCATGCTTTTAGAGACTTGTTTGGGCTCATGAGAGGAGTAGAAAAACATCAAAAATTTCAGTCCTGCATGATTCTACCAAGAAATGTGTTCATTCAAACCGCTGGTTTTTGATAGTTTGGGCCCTATTGAATAATGAATGTTTTGAATTTTCTCCAAAAGTAAAGTAGTTGCAAACTCATCCTTTTAGAAACTTGTTTGGGCTGTTGAGAGGAGTAAAAAACCATCAAAAATTTCAATCCTGCATGATTTTACCAAGAAATGTGATTCTTCATTCAAAACCTGATTTTTGCTATTGGGCTCTATTGAATAGTGAATGTTTTGAATTTTCTCCAAAAGTAAAGTAGTTGCAAACTCATGCTTTTAGAGACTTGTTTGGGCTCATGAGATGAGTAGAAAAACATCAAAAATTTCAGTCCTGCATGATTCTACCAAGACATGTGTGTTCATTGAAACGGCTGGTTTTTGATAGTTTGGGCCCTATTGAATAATGAATGTTTTGAATTTTCTCCAAAAGTAAAGTAGTTGCAAACTCATCCTTTTAGAAACTTGTTTGGGCTGTTGAGAGGAGTAAAAAACCATCAAAAATTTCAATCCTGCATGATTCTGCCAAGAAATGTGATTCTTCATTCAAAACGCTGGTTTTTGCTATTGGGCTCTATTGAATAATGAATGTTTTGAATTTTCTCCAAAAGTAAAGTAGTTGCAAACTCATGCTTTTAGAGACTTGTTTGGGCTCATGAGAGGAGTAGAAAAACATCAAAAATTTCAGTCCTGCATGATTCTACCAAGAAATGTGTGTTCATTCAAACCGCTGGTTTTTGATAGTTTGGGCCCTATTGAATAATGAATGTTTTGAATTTTCTCCAAAAGTAAAGTAGTTGCAAACTCATGCTTTTAGAGACTTGTTTGGGCTCATGAGATGAGTAGAAAAACATCAAAAATTTCAGTCCTGCATGATTCTACCAAGAAATGTGTGTTCATTGAAACCGCTGGTTTTTGATAGTTTGGGCCCTATTGAATAATGAATGTTTTGAATTTTCTTCAAAAGTAAAGTAGTTGCAAACTCATCCTTTTAGAAACTTGTTTGGGCTGTTGAGAGGAGTAAAAAACCATCAAAAATTTCAATCCTGCATGATTCTACCAAGAAATGTGATTCTTCATTCAAAACGCTGGTTTTTGCTATTGGGCTCTATTGAATAATGAATGTTTTGAATTTTCTCCAAAAGTAAAGTAGTTGCAAACTCATGCTTTTAGAGACTTGTTTGGGCTCATGAGAGGAGTAGAAAAACATCAAAAATTTCAGTCCTGCATGATTCTACCAAGAAATGTGTGTTCATTGAAACCGCTGGTTTTTGATAGTTTGGGCCCTATTGAATAATGAATGTTTTGAATTTTCTCCAAAAATAAAGTAGTTGCAAACTCATCCTTTTAGAAACTTGTTTGGGCTGTTGAGAGGAGTAAAAAACCATCAAAAATTTCAATCCTGCATGATTCTACCAAGAAATGTGATTCTTCATTCAAAACGCTGGTTTTTGCTATTGGGCTCTATTGAATAATGAATGTTTTGAATTTTCTCCAAAAGTAAAGTAGTTGCAAACTCATGCTTTTAGAGATTTGTTTGGGCTCATGAGAGGAGTAGAAAAACATCAAAAATTTCAGTCCTGCATGATTCTACCAAGAAATGTGTGTTCATTGAAACCGCTGGTTTTTGATAGTTTGGGCCCTATTGAATAATGAATGTTTTGAATTTTCTCCAAAAATAAAGTAGTTGCAAACTCATCCTTTTAGAAACTTGTTTGGGCTGTTGAGAGGAGTAAAAAACCATCAAAAATTTCAATCCTGCATGATTCTACCAAGAAATGTGATTCTTCATTCAAAACGCTGGTTTTTGCTATTGGGCTCTATTGAATAATGAATGTTTTGAATTTTCTCCAAAAGTAAAGTAGTTGCAAACTCATGCTTTTAGAGACTTGTTTGGGCTCATGAGAGGAGTAGAAAAACATCAAAAATTTCAGTCCTGCATGATTCTACCAAGAAATGTGTGTTCATTGAAACCGCTGGTTTTTGATAGTTTGGGCCCTATTGAATAATGAATGTTTTGAATTTTCTCCAAAAGTAAAGTAGTTGCAAACTCATCCTTTTAGAAACTTGTTTGGGCTGTTGAGAGGAGTAAAAAACCATCAAAAATTTCAATCCTGCATGATTCTACCAAGAAATGTGATTCTTCATTCAAAACGCTGGTTTTTGCTATTGGGCTCTATTGAATAATGAATGTTTTGAATTTTCTCCAAAAGTAAAGTAGTTGCAAACTCATGCTTTTAGAGACTTGTTTGGGCTGTTGAGAGGAGTAGAAAAACATCAAAAATTTCAGTCCTGCATGATTCTACCAAGAAATGTGTGTTCATTGAAACCGCTGGTTTTTGATAGTTTGGGCCCTATTGAATAATGAATGTTTTGAATTTTCTCCAAAAGTAAAGTAGTTGCAAACTCATCCTTTTAGAAACTTGTTTGGGCTGTTGAGAGGAGTAAAAAACCATCAAAAATTTCAATCCTGCATGATTTTACCAAGAAATGTGATTCTTCATTCAAAACCTGATTTTTGCTATTGGGCTCTATTGAATAGTGAATGTTATGAATTTTCTCCAAAAGTAAAGTAGTTGCAAACTCATGCTTTTAGAGACTTGTTTGGGCTCATGAGAGGAGTAGAAAAACATCAAAAATTTCAGTCCTGCATGATTCTACCAAGAAATGTGTTCATTCAAACCGCTGGTTTTTGATAGTTTGGGCCCTATTGAATAATGAATGTTTTGAATTTTCTCCAAAAGTAAAGTAGTTGCAAACTCATCCTTTTAGAAACTTGTTTGGGCTGTTGAGAGGAGTAAAAAACCATCAAAAATTTCAATCCTGCATGATTTTACCAAGAAATGTGATTCTTCATTCAAAACCTGATTTTTGCTATTGGGCTCTATTGAATAGTGAATGTTTTGAATTTTCTCCAAAAGTAAAGTAGTTGCAAACTCATGCTTTTAGAGACTTGTTTGGGCTCATGAGATGAGTAGAAAAACATCAAAAATTTCAGTCCTGCATGATTCTACCAAGACATGTGTGTTCATTGAAACGGCTGGTTTTTGATAGTTTGGGCCCTATTGAATAATGAATGTTTTGAATTTTCTCCAAAAGTAAAGTAGTTGCAAACTCATCCTTTTAGAAACTTGTTTGGGCTGTTGAGAGGAGTAAAAAACCATCAAAAATTTCAATCCTGCATGATTCTGCCAAGAAATGTGATTCTTCATTCAAAACGCTGGTTTTTGCTATTGGGCTCTATTGAATAATGAATGTTTTGAATTTTCTCCAAAAGTAAAGTAGTTGCAAACTCATGCTTTTAGAGACTTGTTTGGGCTCATGAGAGGAGTAGAAAAACATCAAAAATTTCAGTCCTGCATGATTCTACCAAGAAATGTGTGTTCATTCAAACCGCTGGTTTTTGATAGTTTGGGCCCTATTGAATAATGAATGTTTTGAATTTTCTCCAAAAGTAAAGTAGTTGCAAACTCATGCTTTTAGAGACTTGTTTGGGCTCATGAGATGAGTAGAAAAACATCAAAAATTTCAGTCCTGCATGATTCTACCAAGAAATGTGTGTTCATTGAAACCGCTGGTTTTTGATAGTTTGGGCCCTATTGAATAATGAATGTTTTGAATTTTCTTCAAAAGTAAAGTAGTTGCAAACTCATCCTTTTAGAAACTTGTTTGGGCTGTTGAGAGGAGTAAAAAACCATCAAAAATTTCAATCCTGCATGATTCTACCAAGAAATGTGATTCTTCATTCAAAACGCTGGTTTTTGCTATTGGGCTCTATTGAATAATGAATGTTTTGAATTTTCTCCAAAAGTAAAGTAGTTGCAAACTCATGCTTTTAGAGACTTGTTTGGGCTCATGAGAGGAGTAGAAAAACATCAAAAATTTCAGTCCTGCATGATTCTACCAAGAAATGTGTGTTCATTGAAACCGCTGGTTTTTGATAGTTTGGGCCCTATTGAATAATGAATGTTTTGAATTTTCTCCAAAAATAAAGTAGTTGCAAACTCATCCTTTTAGAAACTTGTTTGGGCTGTTGAGAGGAGTAAAAAACCATCAAAAATTTCAATCCTGCATGATTCTACCAAGAAATGTGATTCTTCATTCAAAACGCTGGTTTTTGCTATTGGGCTCTATTGAATAATGAATGTTTTGAATTTTCTCCAAAAGTAAAGTAGTTGCAAACTCATGCTTTTAGAGATTTGTTTGGGCTCATGAGAGGAGTAGAAAAACATCAAAAATTTCAGTCCTGCATGATTCTACCAAGAAATGTGTGTTCATTGAAACCACTGGTTTTTGATAGTTTGGGCCCTATTGAATAATGAATGTTTTAAATTTTCTCCAAAAGTAAAGTAGTTGCAAACTCATCCTTTTAGAAACTTGTTTGGGCTGTTGAGAGGAGTAAAAAACCATCAAAAATTTCAATCCTGCATGATTTTACCAAGAAATGTGATTCTTCATTCAAAACATGATTTTTGCTATTGGGCTCTATTGAATAGTGAATGTTTTGAATTTTCTCCAAAAGTAAAGTAGTTGCAAACTCATGCTTTTAGAGACTTGTTTGGGCTCATGAGAGGAGTAGAAAAACATCAAAAATTTCAGTCCTGCATGATTCTACCAAGAAATGTGTGTTCATTCAAACCGCTGGTTTTTGATAGTTTGGGCCCTATTGAATAATGAATGTTTTGAATTTTCTCCAAAAGTAAAGTAGTTGCAAACTCATGCTTTTAGAGACTTGTTTGGGCTCATGAGAGGAGTAGAAAAACATCAAAAATTTCAGTCCTGCATGATTCTACCAAGAAATGTGTGTTCATTGAAACCGCTGGTTTTTGATAGTTTGGGCCCTATTGAATAATGAATGTTTTGAATTTTCTCCAAAAGTAAAGTGGTTGCAAACTCATCCTTTTAGAAACTTGTTTATGCTGTTGAGAGGAGTAAAAAACCATCAAAAATTTCAATCCTGCATGATTCTACCAAGAAATGTGATTCTTCATTCAAAACGCTGGTTTTTGCTATTGGGCTCTATTGAATAATGAATGTTTTGAATTTTCTCCAAAAGTAAAGTAGTTGCAAACTCATGCTTTTAGAGACTTGTTTGGGCTGTTGAGAGGAGTAGAAAAACATCAAAAATTTCAGTCCTGCATGATTCTACCAAGAAATGTGTGTTCATTGAAACCGCTGGTTTTTGATAGTTTGGGCCCTATTGAATAATGAATGTTTTGAATTTTCTCCAAAAGTAAAGTAGTTGCAAACTCATCCTTTTAGAAACTTGTTTGGGCTGTTGAGAGGAGTAAAAAACCATCAAAAATTTCAATCCTGCATGATTTTACCAAGAAATGTGATTCTTCATTCAAAACCTGATTTTTGCTATTGGGCTCTATTGAATAGTGAATGTTTTGAATTTTCTCCAAAAGTAAAGTAGTTGCAAACTCATGCTTTTAGAGACTTGTTTGGGCTCATGAGATGAGTAGAAAAACATCAAAAATTTCAGTCCTGCATGATTCTACCAAGACATGTGTGTTCATTGAAACGGCTGGTTTTTGATAGTTTGGGCCCTATTGAATAATGAATGTTTTGAATTTTCTCCAAAAGTAAAGTAGTTGCAAACTCATCCTTTTAGAAACTTGTTTGGGCTGTTGAGAGGAGTAAAAAACCATCAAAAATTTCAATCCTGCATGATTCTGCCAAGAAATGTGATTCTTCATTCAAAACGCTGGTTTTTGCTATTGGGCTCTATTGAATAATGAATGTTTTGAATTTTCTCCAAAAGTAAAGTAGTTGCAAACTCATGCTTTTAGAGACTTGTTTGGGCTCATGAGAGGAGTAGAAAAACATCAAAAATTTCAGTCATGCATGATTCTACCAAGAAATGTGTGTTCATTCAAACCGCTGGTTTTTGATAGTTTGGGCCCTATTGAATAATGAATGTTTTGAATTTTCTCCAAAAGTAAAGTAGTTGCAAACTCATGCTTTTAGAGACTTGTTTGGGCTCATGAGATGAGTAGAAAAACATCAAAAATTTCAGTCCTGCATGATTCTACCAAGAAATGTGTGTTCATTGAAACCGCTGGTTTTTAATAGTTTGGGCCCTATTGAATAATGAATGTTTTGAATTTTCTTCAAAAGTAAAGTAGTTGCAAACTCATCCTTTTAGAAACTTGTTTGGGCTGTTGAGAGGAGTAAAAAACCATCAAAAATTTCAATCCTGCATGATTCTACCAAGAAATGTGATTCTTCATTCAAAACGCTGGTTTTTGCTATTGGGATCTATTGAATAATGAATGTTTTGAATTTTCTCCAAAAGTAAGGTAGTTGCAAACTCATGCTTTTAGAGACTTGTTTGGGCTGTTGAGAGGAGTAGAAAAACATCAAAAATTTCAGTCCTGCATGATTCTACCAAGAAATGTGTGTTCATTGAAACCGCTGGTTTTTGATAGTTTGGGCCCTATTGAATAATGAATGTTTTGAATTTTCTCCAAAAGTAAAGTAGTTGCAAACTCATCCTTTTAGAAACTTGTTTGGGCTGTTGAGAGGAGTAAAAAACCATAAAAAATTTCAATCCTGCATGATTTTACCAAGAATTGTGATTCTTCATTCAAAACCTGATTTTTGCTATTGGGCTCTATTGAATAGTGAATGTTTTGAATTTTCTCCAAAAGTAAAGTAGTTGCAAACTCATCCTTTTAGAAACTTGTTTGGGCTGTTGAGAGGAGTAAAAAACTATCAAAAATTTCAATCCTGCATGATTCTGCCAAGAAATGTGATTCTTCATTCAAAACGCTGGTTTTTGCTATTGGGCTCTATTGAATAATGAATGTTTTGAATTTTCTCCAAAAGTAAAGTAGTTGCAAACTCATGCTTTTAGAGACTTGTTTGGGCTCATGAGAGGAGTAGAAAAACATCAAAAATTTCAGTCCTGCATGATTCTACCAAGAAATGTGTGTTCATTCAAACCGCTGGTTTTTGATAGTTTGGGCCCTATTGAATAATGAATGTTTTGAATTTTCTCCAAAAGTAAAGTAGTTGCAAACTCATGCTTTTAGAGACTTGTTTGGGCTCATGAGATGAGTAGAAAAACATCAAAAATTTCAGTCCTGCATGATTCTACCAAGAAATGTGTGTTCATTGAAACCGCTGGTTTTTGATAGTTTGGGCCCTATTGAATAATGAATGTTTTGAATTTTCTTCAAAAGTAAAGTAGTTGCAAACTCATCCTTTTAGAAACTTGTTTGGGCTGTTGAGAGGAGTAAAAAACCATCAAAAATTTCAATCCTGCATGATTCTACCAAGAAATGTGATTCTTCATTCAAAACGCTGGTTTTTGCTATTGGGCTCTATTGAATAATGAATGTTTTGAATTTTCTCCAAAAGTAAAGTAGTTGCAAACTCATGCTTTTAGAGACTTGTTTGGGCTCATGAGAGGAGTAGAAAAACATCAAAAATTTCAGTCCTGCATGATTCTACCAAGAAATGTGTGTTCATTGAAACCGCTGGTTTTTGATAGTTTGGGCCCTATTGAATAATGAATGTTTTGAATTTTCTCCAAAAGTAAAGTAGTTGCAAACTCATCCTTTTAGAAACTTGTTTGGGCTGTTGAGAGGAGTAAAAAACCATCAAAAATTTCAATCCTGCATGATTCTACCAAGAAATGTGATTCTTCATTCAAAACGCTGGTTTTTGCTATTGGGCTCTATTGAATAATGAATGTTTTGAATTTTCTCCAAAAGTAAAGTAGTTGCAAACTCATGCTTTTAGAGACTTGTTTGGGCTCATGAGAGGAGTAGAAAAACATCAAAAATTTCAGTCCTGCATGATTCTACCAAGAAATGTGTGTTCATTGAAACCGCTGGTTTTTGATCGTTTGGGCCCTATTGAATAATGAATGTTTTGAATTTTCTCCAAAAGTAAAGTAGTTGCAAACTCATCCTTTTAGAAACTTGTTTGGGCTGTTGAGAGGAGTAAAAAACCATCAAAAATTTCAATCCTGCATGATTTTACTAAGAAATGTGATTCTTCATTCAAAACCTGATTTTTGCTATTGGGCTCTATTGAATAGTGAATGTTTTGAATTTTCTCCAAAAGTAAAGTAGTTGCAAACTCATGCTTTTAGAGACTTGTTTGGGCTCATGAGAGGAGTAGAAAAACATCAAAAATTTCAGTCCTGCATGATTCTACCAAGAAATGTGTTCATTCAAACCGCTGGTTTTTGATAGTTTGGGCCCTATTGAATAATGAATGTTTTGAATTTTCTCCAAAAGTAAAGTAGTTGCAAACTCATCCTTTTAGAAACTTGTTTGGGCTGTTGAGAGGAGTAAAAAACCATCAAAAATTTCAATCCTGCATGATTCTACCAAGAAATGTGATTCTTCATTCAAAACGCTGGTTTTTGCTATTGGGCTCTATTGAATAATGAATGTTTTGAATTTTCTCCAAAAGTAAAGTAGTTGCAAACTCATCCTTTTAGAAACTTGTTTGGGCTGTTGAGAGGAGTAAAAAACCATCAAAAATTTCAATCCTGCATGATTTTACCAAGAAATGTGATTCTTCATTCAAAACCTGATTTTTGCTATTGGGCTCTATTGAATAGTGAATGTTTTGAATTTTCTCCAAAAGTAAAGTAGTTGCAAACTCATGCTTTTAGAGACTTGTTTGGGCTCATGAGAGGAGTAGAAAAACATCAAAAATTTCAGTCCTGCATGATTCTACCAAGAAATGTGTTCATTCAAACCGCTGGTTTTTGATAGTTTGGGCCCTATTGAATAATGAATGTTTTGAATTTTCTCCAAAAGTAAAGTAGTTGCAAACTCATCCTTTTAGAAACTTGTTTGGGCTGTTGAGAGGAGTAAAAAACCATCAAAAATTTCAATCCTGCATGATTCTACCAAGAAATGTGATTCTTCATTCAAAACGCTGGTTTTTGCTATTGGGCTCTATTGAATAATGAATGTTTTGAATTTTCTCCAAAAGTAAAGTAGTTGCAAACTCATGCTTTTAGAGACTTGTTTGGGCTCATGAGAGGAGTAGAAAAACATCAAAAATTTCAGTCCTGCCTGATTCTACCAAGAAATGTGTGTTCATTGAAACCGCTGGTTTTTGATAGTTTGGGCCCTATTGAATAATGAATGTTTTGAATTTTCTCCAAAAGTAAAGTAGTTGCAAACTCATCCTTTTAGAAACTTGTTTGGGCTTTTGAGAGGAGTAAAGAACCATCAAAAATTTCAATCCTGCATGATTCTACCAAGAAATGTGATTCTTCATTCAAAACGCTGGTTTTTGCTTTTTCGCTCTATTGAATAATGAATGTTTTGAATTTTCTCCAAAAGTAAAGTAGTTGCAAACTCATGCTTTTAGAGACTTGTTTGGGCTCATGAGAGGAGTAGAAAAACATCAAAAATTTCAGTCCTGCATGATTCTACCAAGAAATGTGTGTTCATTGAAACCGCTGGTTTTTGATAGTTTGGGCCCTATTGAATAATGAATGTTTTGAATTTTCTCCAAAAGTAAAGTAGTTGCAAACTCATCCTTTTAGAAACTTGTTTGGGCTGTTGAGAGGAGTAAAAAACCATCAAAAATTTCAATCCTGCATGATTCTACCAAGAAATGTGATTCTTCATTCAAAACGCTGGTTTTTGCTATTGGGCTCTATTGAATAATGAATGTTTTGAATTTTCTCCAAAAGTAAAGTAGTTGCAAACTCATGCTTTTAGAGACTTGTTTGGGCTCATGAGAGGAGTAGAAAAACATCAAAAATTTCAGTCCTGCATGATTCTACCAAGACATGTGTGTTCATTGAAACGGCTGGTTTTTGATAGTTTGGGCCCTATTGAATAATGAATGTTTTGAATTTTCTCCAAAAGTAAAGTAGTTGCAAACTCATCCTTTTAGAAACTTGTTTGGGCTGTTGAGAGGAGTAAAAAACCATCAAAAATTTCAATCCTGCATGATTCTACCAAGAAATGTGATTCTTCATTCAAAACGCTGGTTTTTGCTATTGGGCTCTATTGAATAATGAATGTTTTGAATTTTCTCCAAAAGTAAAGTAGTTGCAAACTCATGCTTTTAGAGACTTGTTTGGGCTCATGAGAGGAGTAGAAAAACATCAAAAATTTCAGTCCTACATGATTCTACCAAGAAATGTGTGTTCATTGAAACCGCTGGTTTTTGATAGTTTGGGCCCTATTGAATAATGAATGTTTTGAATTTTCTCCAAAAGTAAAGTAGTTGCAAACTCATCCTTTTAGAAACTTGTTTGGGCTGTTGAGAGGAGTAAAAAACCATCAAAAATTTCAATCCTGCATGATTCTACCAAGAAATGTGATTCTTCATTCAAAACGCTGGTTTTTGCTATTGGGCTCTATTGAATAATGAATGTTTTGAATTTTCTCCAGAAGTAAAGTAGTTGCAAACTCATGCTTTTAGAGACTTGTTTGGGCTCATGAGAGGAGTAGAAAAACATCAAAAATTTCAGTCCTGCATGATTCTACCAAGAAATGTGTGTTCATTGAAACCGATGGTTTTTGATAGTTTGGGCCCTATTGAATAATGAATGTTTTGAATTTTCTCCAAAAGTAAAGTAGTTGCAAACTCATCCTTTTAGAAACTTGTTTGGGCTGTTGAGAGGAGTAAAAAACCATCAAAAATTTCAATCCTGCATGATTTTACCAAGAAATGTGATTCTTCATTCAAAACCTGATTTTTGCTATTGGGCTCTATTGAATAGTGAATGTTTTGAATTTTCTCCAAAAGTAAAGTAGTTGCAAACTCATGCTTTTAGAGACTTGTTTGGGCTCATGAGATGAGTAGAAAAACATCAAAAATTTCAGTCCTGCATGATTCTACCAAGAAATGTGTGTTCATTGAAACCGCTGGTTTTTGATAGTTTGGGCCCTATTGAATAATGAATGTTTTGAATTTTCTCCAAAAGTAAAGTAGTTGCAAACTCATCCTTTTAGAAACTTGTTTGGGCTGTTGAGAGGAGTAAAAAACCATCAAAAATTTCAATCCTGCATGATTCTACCAAGAAATGTGATTCTTCATTCAAAACGCTGGTTTTTGCTATTGGGCTCTATTGAATAATGAATGTTTTGAATTTTCTCCAAAAGTAAAGTAGTTGCAAACTCATGCTTTTAGAGACTTGTTTGGGCTCATGAGAGGAGTAGAAAAACATCAAAAATTTCAGTCCTGCATGATTCTACCAAGAAATGTGTGTTCATTCAAACCGCTGGTTTTTGATAGTTTGGGCCCTATTGAATAATGAATGTTTTGAATTTTCTCCAAAAGTAAAGTATTTGCAAACTCATGCTTTTAAAGACTTCTTTGGGCTCATGAGAGTAGTAGAAAAACATCAAAAATTTCAGTCCTGCATGATTCTACCAAGAAATGTGTGTTCATTGAAACCGCTGGTTTTTGATAGTTTGGGCCCTATTGAATAATGAATGTTTTGAATTTTCTCCAAAAGTAAAGTAGTTGCAAACTCATCCTTTTAGAAACTTGTTTGGGCTGTTGAGAGGAGTAAAAAACCATCAAAAATTTCAATCCTGCATGATTCTACCAAGAAATGTGATTCTTCATTCAAAACGCTGGTTTTTGCTATTGGGCTCTATTGAATAATGAATGTTTTGAATTTTCTCCAATAGTAAAGTAGTTGCAAACTCATGCTTTTAAAGACTTGTTTGGGCTCATGAGAGGAGTAGAAAAACATCAAAATTTTCAGTCCTGCATGACTCTACCAAGAAATGTGTATTCATTGAAACCGCTGGTTTTTGATAGTTTGGGCCCTATTGAATAATGAATGTTTTGAATTTTCTCCAAAAGTAAAGTAGTTGCAAACTCATCCTTTTAGAAACTTGTTTGGGCTGTTGAGAGGAGTAAAAAACCATCAAAAATTTCAATCCTGCATGATTCTACCAAGAAATGTGATTCTTCATTCAAAACGCTGGTTTTTGCTATTGGGCTCTATTGAATAATGAATGTTTTGAATTTTCTCCAAAAGTAAGGTAGTTGCAAACTCATGCTTTTAGAGACTTGTTTGGGCTCATGAGAGGAGTAGAAAAACATCAAAAATTTCAGTCCTGCATGATTCTACCAAGAAATGTGTGTCCATTGAAACCGCTGGTTTTTGATAGTTTGGGCCCTATTGAATAATGAATGTTTTGAATTTTCTCCAAAAGTAAAGTAGTTGCAAACTCATCCTTTTAGAAACTTGTTTGGGCTGTTGAGAGGAGTAAAAAACCATCAAAAATTTCAATCCTGCATGATTCTACCAAGAAATGTGATTCTTCATTCAAAACGCTGGTTTTTGCTTTTGGGCTCTATTGAATAATGAATGTTTTGAATTTTCTCCAAAAGTAAAGTAGTTGCAAACTCATGCTTTTAGAGACTTGTTTGGGCTCATGAGAGGAGTAGAAAAACATCAAAAATTTCAGTCCTGCATGATTCTACCAAGAAATGTGTGTTCATTGAAACCGCTGGTTTTTGATAGTTTGGGCCCTATTGAATAATGAATGTTTTGAATTTTCTCCAAAAGTAAAGTAGTTGCAAACTCATCCTTTTAGAAACTTGTTTGGGCTGTTGAGAGGAGTAAAAAACCATCAAAAATTTCAATCCTGCATGATTCTACCAAGAAATGTGATTCTTCATTCAAAACGCTGGTTTTTGCTATTGGGCTCTATTGAATAATGAATGTTTTGAATTTTCTCCAAAAGTAAGGTAGTTGCAAACTCATGCTTTTAGAGACTTGTTTGGGCTCATGAGAGGAGTAGAAAAACATCAAAAATTTCAGTCCTGCATGATTCTACCAAGAAATGTGTGTTCATTGAAACCGCTGGTTTTTGATAGTTTGGGCCGTATTGAATAATGAATGTTTTGAATTTTCTCCAAAAGTAAAGTAGTTGCAAACTCATCCTTTTAGAAACTTGTTTGGGCTGTTGAGAGGAGTAAAAAACCATCAAAAATTTCAATCCTGCATGATTCTACCAAGAAATGTGATTCTTCATTCAAAACGCTGGTTTTTGCTATTGGGCTCTATTGAATAATGAATGTTTTGAATTTTCTCCAAAAGTAAAGTAGTTGCAAACTCATGCTTTTAGAGAATTGTTTGGGCTCACGAGAGTAGAAAAACATCAAAAATTTCAGTCCTGCATGATTCTACCAAGAAATGTGTGTTCATTGAAACCGCTGGTTTTTGATAGTTTGGGCCCTATTGAATAATGAATGTTTTGAATTTTCTCCAAAAGTAAAGTAGTTGCAAACTCATCCTTTTAGAAACTTGTTTGGGCTGTTGAGAGGAGTAAAAAACCATCAAAAATTTCAATCCTGCATGATTCTACCAAGAAATGTGATTCTTCATTCAAAACGCTGGTTTTTGCTATTGGGCTCTATTGAATAATGAATGTTTTGAATTTTCTCCAGAAGTAAAGTAGTTGCAAACTCATGCTTTTAGAGACTTGTTTGGGCTCATGAGAGGAGTAGAAAAACATCAAAAATTTCAGTCCTGCATGATTCTACCAAGAAATGTGTGTTCATTGAAACCGCTGGTTTTTGATAGTTTGGGCCCTATTGAATAATGAATGTTTTGAATTTTCTCCAAAAGTAAAGTAGTTGCAAACTCATCCTTTTAGAAACTTGTTTGGGCTGTTGAGAGGAGTAAAAAACCATCAAAAATTTCAATCCTGCATGATTCTACCAAGAAATGTGATTCTTCATTCAAAACGCTGGTTTTTGCTATTGGGCTCTATTGAATAATGAATGTTTTGAATTTTCTCCAAAAGTAAGGTAGTTGCAAACTCATGCTTTTAGAGACTTGTTTGGGCTCATGAGAGGAGTAGAAAAACATCAAAAATTTCAGTCCTGCATGATTCTACCAAGAAATGTGTGTTCATTGAAACCGCTGGTTTTTGATAGTTTGGGCCCTATTGAATAATGAATGTTTTGAATTTTCTCCAAAAGTAAAGTAGTTGCAAACTCATCCTTTTAGAAACTTGTTTGGGCTGTTGAGAGGAGTAAAAAACCATCAAAAATTTCAATCCTGCATGATTCTACCAAGAAATGTGATTCTTCATTCAAAACGCTGGTTTTTGCTTTTGGGCTCTATTGAATAATGAATGTTTTGAATTTTCTCCAAAAGTAAAGTAGTTGCAAACTCATGCTTTTAGAGACTTGTTTGGGCTCATGAGAGGAGTAGAAAAACATCAAAAATTTCAGTCCTGCATGATTCTACCAAGAAATGTGTGTTCATTCAAACCGCTGGTTTTTGATAGTTTGGGCCCTATTGAATAATGAATGTTTTGAATTTTCTCCAAAAGTAAAGTAGTTGCAAACTCATGCTTTTAGAGACTTGTTTGGGCTCATGAGAGGAGTAGAAAAACATCAAAAATTTCAGTCCTGCATGATTCTACCAAGAAATGTGTGTTCATTGAAACCGCTGGTTTTTGATAGTTTGGGCCCTATTGAATAATGAATGTTTTGAATTTTCTTCAAAAGTAAAGTAGTTGCAAACTCATCCTTTTAGAAACTTGTTTGGGCTGTTGAGAGGAGTAAAAAAACATCAAAAATTTCAATCCTGCATGATTCTACCAAGAAATGTGATTCTTCATTCAAAACGCTGGTATTTGCTATTGGGCTCTATTGAATAATGAATGTTTTGAATTTTCTCCAAAAGTAAAGTAGTTGCAAACTCATGCTTTTAGAGACTTGTTTGGGCTCATGAGAGGAGTAGAAAAACATCAAAAATTTCAGTCCTGCATGATTCTACCAAGAAATGTGTGTTCATTGAAACCGCTGGTTTTTGATAGTTTGGGCCCTATTGAATAATGAATGTTTTGAATTTTCTCCAAAAGTAAAGTAGTTGCAAACTCATCCTTTTAGAAACTTGTTTGGGCTGTTGAGAGGAGTAAAAAACCATCAAAAATTTCAATCCTGCATGATTCTACCAAGAAATGTGATTCTTCATTCAAAACGCTGGTTTTTGCTATTGGGCTCTATTGAATAATGAATGTTTTGAATTTTCTCCAAAAGTAAAGTAGTTGCAAACTCATGCTTTTAGAGATTTGTTTGGGCTCATGAGAGGAGTAGAAAAACATCAAAAATTTCAGTCCTGCATGATTCTACCAAGAAATGTGTGTTCATTGAAACCGCTGGTTTTTGATAGTTTGGGCCCTATTGAATAATGAATGTTTTAAATTTTCTCCAAAAGTAAAGTAGTTGCAAACTCATCCTTTTAGAAACTTGTTTGGGCTGTTGAGAGGAGTAAAAAAACATCAAAAATTTCAATCCTGCATGATTTTACCATGAAATGTGATTCTTCATTCAAAACCTGATTTTTGCTATTGGGCTCTATTGAATAGTGAATGTTTTGAATTTTCTCCAAAAGTAAAGTAGTTGCAAACTCATGCTTTTAGAGACTTGTTTGGGCTCATGAGAGGAGTAGAAAAACATCAAAAATTTCAGTCCTGCATGATTCTACCAAGAAATGTGTGTTCATTCAAACCGCTGGTTTTTGATAGTTTGGGCCCTATTGAATAATGAATGTTTTGAATTTTCTCCAAAAGTAAAGTAGTTGCAAACTCATGCTTTTAAAGACTTGTTTGGGCTCATGAGAGGAGTAGAAAAACATCAAAAATTTCAGTCCTGCATGATTCTACCAAGAAATGTGTGTTCATTGAAACCGCTGGTTTTTGATAGTTTGGGCCCTATTGAATAATGAATGTTTTGAATTTTCTCCAAAAGTAAAGTAGTTGCAAACTCATCCTTTTAGAAACTTGTTTGGGCTGTTGAGAAGAGTAAAAAACCATCAAAAATTTCAATCCTGCATGATTCTACCAAGAAATGTGATTCTTCATTCAAAACGCTGGTTTTTGCTATTGGGATCTATTGAATAATGAATGTTTTGAATTTTCTCCAAAAGTAAAGTAGTTGCAAACTCATCCTTTTAGAAACTTGTTTGGGCTGTTGAGAGGAGTAAAAAACCATCAAAAATTTCAATCCTGCATGATTTTACCAAGAAATGTGATTCTTCATTCAAAACCTGATTTTTGCTATTGGGCTCTATTGAATAGTGAATGTTTTGAATTTTCTCCAAAAGTAAAGTAGTTGCAAACTCATGCTTTTAGAGACTTGTTTGGGCTCATGAGATGAGTAGAAAAACATCAAAAATTTCAGTCCTGCATGATTCTACCAAGAAATGTGTGTTCATTGAAACCGCTGGTTTTTGATAGTTTGGGCCCTATTGAATAATGAATGTTTTGAATTTTCTCCAAAAGTAAAGTAGTTGCAAACTCATCCTTTTAGAAACTTGTTTGGGCTGTAGAGAGGAGTAAAAAACCATCAAAAATTTCAATCCTGCATGATTCTACCAAGAAATGTGATTCTTCATTCAAAACGCTGGTTTTTGCTATTGGGCTCTATTGAATAATGAATGTTTTGAATTTTCTCCAAAAGTAAAGTAGTTGCAAACTCATGCTTTTAGAGACTTGTTTGGGCTCATGAGAGGAGTAGAAAAACATCAAAAATTTCAGTCCTGCATGATTCTACCAAGAAATGTGTGTTCATTCAAACCGCTGGTTTTTGATAGTTTGGGCCCTATTGAATAATGAATGTTTTGAATTTTCTCCAAAAGTAAAGTAGTTGCAAACTCATGCTTTTAGAGACTTGTTTGGGCTCATGAGAGGAGTAGAAAAACATCAAAAATTTCAGTCCTGCATGATTCTACCAAGAAATGTGTGTTCATTGAAACCGCTGGTTTTTGATAGTTTGGGCCCTAGTGAATAATGAATGTTTTGAATTTTCTTCAAAAGTAAAGTAGTTGCAAACTCATCCTGTTAGAAACTTGTTTGGGCTGTTGAGAGGAGTAAAAAACCATCAAAAATTTCAATCCTGCATGATTCTACCAAGAAATGTGATTCTTCATTCAAAACGCTGGTTTTTGCTATTGGGCTCTATTGAATAATGAATGTTTTGAATTTTCTCCAAAAGTAAAGTAGTTGCAAACTCATGCTTTTAGAGACTTGTTTGGGCTCATGAGAGGAGTAGAAAAACATCAAAAATTTCAGTCCTGCATGATTCTACCAAGAAATGTGTGTTCATTGAAACCGCTGGTTTTTGATAGTTTGGGCCCTATTGAATAATGCATGTTTTGAATTTTCTCCAAAAGTAAAGTAGTTGCAAACTCATCCTTTTAGAAACTTGTTTGGGCTGTTGAGAGGAGTAAAAAACCATCAAAAATTTCAATCCTGCATGATTCTACCAAGAAATGTGATTCTTCATTCAAAACGCTGGTTTTTGCTATTGGGCTCTATTGAATAATGAATGTTTTGAATTTTCTCCAAAAGTAAAGTAGTTGCAAACTCATCCTTTTAGAAACTTGTTTGGGCTGTTGAGAGGAGTAAAAAACCATCAAAAATTTCAATCCTGCATGATTTTACCAAGAAATGTGATTCTTCATTCAAAACCTGATTTTTGCTATTGGGCTCTATTGAATAGTGAATGTTTTGAATTTTCTCCAAAAGTAAAGTAGTTGCAAACTCATGCTTTTAGAGACTTGTTTGGGCTCATGAGAGGAGTAGAAAAACATCAAAAATTTCAGTCCTGCATGATTCTACCAAGAAATGTGTTCATTGAAACCGCTGGTTTTTGATAGTTTGGGCCCTATTGAATAATGAATGTTTTGAATTTTCTTTAACAATAATTTTTATTAGAATTTTCAGAGTTGTAGTAAAAAAAATATGAATACGTCACAATATGATGACATTTCAATAGTATATCAACATTGAGAATAAATGTAGTAAACATTAAACAAATAGTACCAGAAAGAGACAATAAAAAAAGAAAGGTAAATTTAGGCACTTGACTATGTGAAATATTGGCACATCATAAACCATAAGAAATAAAATATGAGTTCAGGATATGAAATCTTTTTCTATTTTAGACTTTAGTTCCATCCATTTATACCATCTGTCATCAAATATTTTAATTAAGCCTTTATTAATATAGTGAATTTTCTCGTAGACACAATGTTTGTCTACCAGTAAGATAAGGGTGACAATGTCTGGAGGTTGCTTCCTGTTCCAACCCTTCGCTACAAGGAAGGCTGCAGACATAAGGATATGAGCCACCAGAAATTTATTTCTTTTAAATCTATGTATGTCTATTAGTAACAAGGCTAGAGCAGGTTGTGGTTGAATACACCAATTGCATATGAGTGAAAGCAAATCGAACACCCTGGACCAGTACAACTTCAGCACAGGGCATCCCCAAAAAACATGTAATAAATCTGCCTGAGATCCACAGTTACGCCAACACATTCCAGAACCCCCTCCTCCAAAATGTTTCAATCTATTTGGGGTAAGGTAATATCTATGAATTAATTTGTAATGTGTTTCTAATATATTCATACATCTTGTGGATTTGATTGCAATTTTAAGAGAGGAGATCCACTGGGGACCATATATCTGTCTCTGTAATGTAGTTTCCCATTTTTCAAAGCATCCTTCATTGGTGAAGGTGTCTTTGTTGGTCAGGCTATTATATAAGGGTCTAAGATAACTCTTATGTCTAGATGACATATTAAATAGAAAATTGTTAATAGTAAGGTCAATTGGAACCACTTTAAAAAGATATTTCTTATATTTGTTGTATTCTTCCTTGAGTAGGAGATATGTCATATACTCCGAATTGGGAACCCCAAATCTGTTCTTTAATAACTCAAAGGGTATGACTCTGTTATTGTCTATCAAGTCATCTACAAAGGTGATCGGAAATTTGGTCCAGTTATCAAATATAGGTCTTAGAGAAGTCCTGACAGGAGACAGATAAGGGAGTCTCAACCTCTCGAGTGAAAAAGAGGAAGAGCTAGTCTTTCTTTTGCATACATACGACCAGCACAACATAGAGGCCTTAAGTATGGGATTATCTATTTTCATAATTTCCCTTCTATGTAGAAGGAAGTAGGTTATAAATAAAACTGGTTCCCTATTGGGCATCATATCTCTTTCAATGTTTGGCCACCCCAGGTCTGTCTGTTCCACAAACCAGCCTTTTGTCAGTTCAGTCATAGTGGCATAATAATATGCCTCAAGATCTGGTATGGCCACCCCCACTTCTCCTTGGATTTAAGTAGAGTGCGTTTTTTCACTCTCGGTTTCCCATTGCTCCAAATAAATTTATTCATCTGGTGTGTTAGTTTTTGTATATACTGTGTAGATATAGGCAGAGGGACGTTCCTGTATAAAAATAGGACTTTGGGTAGGCAGAACATCTTGTATAGCACTATTCTGCCCATCCATGTGGCTGGGGTCTTCGACAGTTCCCTCAACTTAATGTCGAGAGACTGTAGAAGATGATCCATGTTTACCTCACTCATATGCATAGGGTTACCTGTGAGCCAAATTCCTAAGTACGGTATCCTGGTACAGTCCCAATTAAAGGGATACTTGTCTCTTAAATGTTGTTTCGTAGAGGCTGAAAGGAAAAGTGATAGAACATTAGTCTTTTTTACATTTAATTTATAGTATGAAACTGAGCCAAATAAATTTATGATATCCCATATCTTTTCCAGGGAATCAATTGGATTTGTGAGTGTGAGTATGATGTCATCTGCATAGAGGTTAATCTTATGCTCTGAATCTTTCAATTGTACACCGTGTACTTCACCAGAATCCCTTATCATTTGAGCCAGGGGTTCCAGGCTCAGGATAAAAATTATTGGGGATAGAGGACCATCATTTTAGAAACTTGTTTGGGCTGTTGAGAGGAGTAAAAAACCATCAAAAATTTCAATCCTGCATGATTCTACCAAGAAATGTGATTCTTCATTCAAAACGCTGGTTTTTGCTATTGGGCTCTATTGAATAATGAATGTTTTGAATTTTCTCCAAAAGTAAAGTAGTTGCAAACTCATGCTTTTAGAGACTTGTTTGGGCTCATGAGAGGAGTAGAAAAACATCAAAAATTTCAGTCCTGCATGATTCTACCAAGAAATGTGTGTTCATTGAAACCGCTGGTTTTTGATAGTTTGGGCCCTATTGAATAATGAATGTTTTGAATTTTCTCCAAAAGTAAAGTAGTTGCAAACTCATCCTTTCAGAAACTTGTTTGGGCTGTTGAGAGGAGTAAAAAACCATCAAAAATTTCAATCCTGCATGATTCTACCAAGAAATGTGATTCTTCATTCAAAACCTAATTTTTGCTATTGGGCTCTATTGAATAATGAATGTTTTGAATTTTCTCCAAAAGTAAAGTAGTTGCAAACTCATGCTTTTAGAGACTTGTTTGGGCTCATGAGAGGAGTAGAAAAACATCAAAAATTTCAGTCCTGCACGATTCTACCAAGAAATGTGTGTTCATTCAAACCGCAGGTTTTTGATATTTTGGGCCCTATTGAATAATGAATGTTTTGAATTTTCTCCAAAAGTAAAGTAGTTGCAAACTCATCCTTTTAGAAACTTGTTTGGGCTGTTGAGAGGAGTAAAAACCCATCAAAAATTTCAATCCTGCATGATTCTACCAAGAAATGTGATTCTTCATTCAAAACCTGATTTTTGCTATTGGGCTCTATTGAATAATGAATGTTTTGAATTTTCTCCAAAAGTAAAGTAGTTGCAAACTCATGCTTTTAGAGACTTGTTTGGGCTCATGAGAGGAGTAGAAAAACATCAAAAATTTCAGTCCTGCATGATTCTACCAAGAAATGTGTGTTCATTGAAACCGCTGGTTTTTGATAGTTTGGGCCCTATTGAATAATGAATGTTTTGAATTTTCTCCAAAAGTAAAGTAGTTGCAAACTCATCCTTTTAGAAACTTGTTTGGGCTGTTGAGAGGAGTAAAAAACCATCAAAAATTTCAATCCTGCATGATTCTACCAAGAAATGTGATTCTTCATTCAAAACGCTGGTTTTTGCTATTGGGCTCTATTGAATAATGAATGTTTTGAATTTTCTCCAAAAGTAAAGTATTTGCAAACTCATCCTTTTAGAAACTTGTTTGGGCTGTTGAGAGGAGTAAAAAACCATCAAAAATTTCAATCCTGCATGATTCTACCAAGAAATGTGATTCTTCATTCAAAACGCTGTTTTTTGCTATTGGGCTCTATTGAATAATGAATGTTTTGAATTTTCTCCAAAAGTAAAGTAGTTGCAAACTCATCCTTTTAGAGACTTGTTTGGGCTCATGAGAGGAGTAGAAAAACATCAAAAATTTCAGTCCTGCACGATTCTACCAAGAAATGTGTGTTCATTCAAACCGCTGGTTTTTGATATTTTGGGCCCTATTGAATAATGAATGTTTTGAATTTTCTCCAAAAGTAAAGTAGTTGCAAACTCATCCTTTTAGAAACTTGTTTGGGCTGTTGAGAGGAGTAAAAAACCATCAAAAATTTCAATCCTGCATGATTCTACCAAGAAATGTGATTCTTCATTCAAAACCTGATTTTTGCTATTGGGCTCTATTGAATAATGAATGTTTTGAATTTTCTCCAAAAGTAAAGTAGTTGCAAACTCATGCTTTTAGAGACTTGTTTGGGCTCATGAGAGGAGTAGAAAAACATCAAAAATTTCAGTCCTGCATGATTCTACCAAGAAATGTGTGTTCATTGAAACCGCTGGTTTTTGAAAGTTTGGGCCCTATTGAATAATGAATGTTTTGAATTTTCTCCAAAAGTAAAGTAGTTGCAAACTCATCCTTTTAGAAACTTGTTTGGGCTGTTGAGAGGAGTAAAAAATCATCAAAAATTTCAATCCTGCATGATTCTACCAAGAAATGTGATTCTTCATTCAAAACCTGATTTTTGCTACTGGGCTCTATTGAATAGTGAATGTTTTGAATTTTCTCCAAAAGTAAAGTAGTTGCAAACTCATGCTTTTAGAGACTTGTTTGGGCTCATGAGAGGAGTAGAAAAACATCAAAAATTTCAGTCCTGCATGATTCTACCAAGAAATGTGTGTTCATTGAAACCGCTGGTTTTTGATAGTTTGGGCCCTATTGAATAATGAATGTTTTGAATTTTCTCCAAAAGTAAAGTAGTTGCAAACGCATCCTTTTAGAAACTTGTTTGGGCTGTTGAGAGGAGTAAAAAACCATCAAAAATTTCAATCCTGCATGATTCTACCAAGAAATGTGATTCTTCATTCAAAACGCTGGTTTTTGCTATTGGGCTCTATTGAATAATGAATGTTTTGAATTTTCTCCAAAAGTAAAGTAGTTGCAAACTCATGCTTTTAGAGACTTGTTTGGGCTCATGAGAGGAGTAGAAAAACATCAAAAATTTCAGTCCTGCATGATTCTACCAAGAAATGTGTGTTCATTGAAACCGCTGGTTTTTGATAGTTTGGGCCCTATTGAATAATGAATGTTTTGAATTTTCTCCAAAAGTAAAGTAGTTGCAAACTCATGCTTTTAGAGACTTGTTTGGGCTCATGAGATGAGTAGAAAAACATCAAAAATTTCAGTCCTGCATGATTCTACCAAGAAATGTGTGTTCATTGAAACCGCTGGTTTTTGATAGTTTGGGCCCTATTGAATAATGAATGTTTTGAATTTTCTCCAAAAGTAAAGTAGTTGCAAACTCATCCTTTTAGAAACTTGTTTGGGCTGTTGAGAGGAGTAAAAAACCATCAAAAATTTCAATCCTGCATGATTCTACCAAGAAATGTGATTCTTCATTCAAAACCTGATTTTTGCTATTGGGCTCTATTGAATAGTGAATGTTTTGAATTTTCTCCAAAAGTAAAGCAGTTGCAAACTCATGCTTTTAGAGACTTGTTTGGGCTCATGAGATGAGTAGAAAAACATCAAAAATTTCAGTCCTGCATGATTCTACCAAGACATGTGTGTTCATTGAAACGGCTGGTTTTTGATAGTTTGGGCCCTATTGAATAATGAATGTTTTGAATTTTCTCCAAAAGTAAAGTAGTTGCAAACTCATCCTTTTAGAAACTTGTTTGGGCTGTTGAGAGGAGTAAAAAACCATCAAAAATTTCAATCCTGCATGATTCTACCAAGAAATGTGATTCTTCATTCAAAACGCTGGTTTTTGCTATTGGGCTCTATTGAATAATGAATGTTTTGAATTTTCTCCAAAAGTAAAGTAGTTGCAAACTCATGCTTTTAGAGACTTGTTTGGGCTCATGAGAGGAGTAGAAAAACATCAAAAATTTCAGTCCTGCATGATTCTACCAAGAAATGTGTGTTCATTGAAACCGCTGGTTTTTGATAGTTTGGGCCCTATTGAATAATGAATGTTTTGAATTTTCTCCAAAAGTAAAGTAGTTGCAAACTCATGCTTTTAGAGAATTTTTTGGGCTCATGAGAGTAGAAAAACATCAAAAATTTCAGTCCTGCATGATTCTACCAAGAAATGTGTGTTCATTCAAACCGCTGGTTTTTGATAGTTTGGGCCCTATTGAATAATGAATGTTTTGAATTTTCTCCAAAAGTAAAGTAGTTGCAAACTCATGCTTTTAGAGACTTGTTTGGGCTCATGAGAGGAGTAGAAAAACATCAAAAATTTCAGTCCTGCATGATTCTACCAAGAAATGTGTGTTCATTCAAACCGCTGGTTTTTGATAGTTTGGGCCCTATTGAATAATGAATGTTTTGAATTTTCTCCAAAAGTAAAGTAGTTGCAAACTCATCCTTTTAGAAACTTGTTTGGGCTGTTGAGAGGAGTAAAAAACCATCAAAAATTTCAATCCTGCATGATTCTACCAAGAAATGTGATTCTTCATTCAAAACGCTGGTTTTTGCTATTGGGCGCTATTGAATAATGAATGTTTTGAATTTTCTCCAGAAGTAAAGTAGTTGCAAACTCATGCTTTTAGAGACTTGTTTGGGCTCATGAGAGTAGAAAAACATCAAAAATTTCAGTCCTGCATGATTCTACCAAGAAATGTGTGTTCATTGAAACCGCTGGTTTTTGATAGTTTGGGCCCTATTGAATAATGAATGTTTTGAATTTTCTCCAAAAGTAAAGTAGTTGCAAACTCATCCTTTTAGAAACTTGTTTGGGCTGTTGAGAGGAGTAAAAAACCATCAAAAATTTCAATCCTGCATGATTCTACCAAGAAATGTGATTCTTCATTCAAAACGCTGGTTTTTGCTATTGGGCTCTATTGAATAATGAATGTTTTGAATTTTCTCCAAAAGTAAAGTAGTTGCAAACTCATGCTTTTAGAGACTTGTTTGGGCTCATGAGAGGAGTAGAAAAACATCAAAAATTTCAGTCCTGCATGATTCTACCAAGAAATGTGTGTTCATTGAAACCGCTGGTTTTTGATAGTTTGGGCCCTATTGAAAAATGAATGTTTTGAATTTTCTCCAAAAGTAAAGTAGTTGCAAACTCATCCTTTAAGAAACTTGTTTGGGCTGTTGAGAGGAGTAAAAAACCATCAAAAATTTCAATCCTGCATGATTTTACCAAGAAATGTGATTCTTCATTCAAAACCTGATTTTTGCTATTGGGCTCTATTGAATAGTGAATGTTTTGAATTTTCTCCAAAAGTAAAGTAGTTGCAAACTCATGCTTTTAGAGACTAGTTTGGGCTCATGAGAGGAGTAGAAAAACATCAAAAATTTCAGTCCTGCATGATTCTACCAAGAAATGTGTGTTCATTGAAACCGCTGGTTTTTGATAGTTTGGGCCCTATTGAATAATGAATGTTTTGAATTTTCTCCAAAAGTAAAGTAGTTGCAAACTCATCCTTTTAGAAACTTGTTTGGGCTGTTGAGAGGAGTAAAAAACCATCAAAAATTTCAATCCTGCATGATTTTACCAAGAAATGTGATTCTTCATTCAAAACCTGATTTTTGCTATTGGGCTCTATTGAATAGTGAATGTTTTGAATTTTCTCCAAAAGTAAAGTAGTTGCAAACTCATGCTTTTAGAGACTTGTTTGGGCTCATGAGATGAGTAGAAAAACATCAAAAATTTCAGTCCTGCATGATTCTACCAAGACATGTGTGTTCATTGAAACGGCTGGTTTTTGATAGTTTGGGCCCTATTGAATAATGAATGTTTTGAATTTTCTCCAAAAGTAAAGTAGTTGCAAACTCATCCTTTTAGAAACTTGTTTGGGCTGTTGAGAGGAGTAAAAAACCATCAAAAATTTCAACCCTGCATGATTCTACCAAGAAATGTGATTCTTCATTCAAAACGCTGGTTTTTGCTATTGGGCTCTATTGAATAATGAATGTTTTGAATTTTCTCCAAAAGTAAAGTAGTTGCAAACTCATGCTTTTAGAGACTTGTTTGGGCTCATGAGAGGAGTAGAAAAACATCAAAAATTTCAGTCCTGCATGATTCTACCAAGAAATGTGTGTTCATTCAAACCGCTGGTTTTTGATAGTTTGGGCCCTATTGAATAATGAATGTTTTGAATTTTCTCCAAAAGTAAAGTAGTTGCAAACTCATGCTTTTAGAGACTTGTTTGGGCTCATGAGAGGAGTAGAAAAACATCAAAAATTTCAGTCCTGCATGATTCTACCAAGAAATGTGTGTTCATTGAAACCGCTGGTTTTTGATAGTTTGGGCCCTATTGAATAATGAATGTTTTGAATTTTCTTCAAAAGTAAAGTAGTTGCAAACTCATCCTTTTAGAAACTTGTTTGGGCTGTTGAGAGGAGTAAAAAACCATCAAAAATTTCAATCCTGCATGATTCTACCAAGAAATGTGATTCTTCATTCAAAACGCTGGTTTTTGCTATTGGGCTCTATTGAATAATGAATGTTTTGAATTTTCTCCAAAAGTAAAGTAGTTGCAAACTCATGCTTTTAGAGACTTGTTTGGGCTCATGAGAGGAGTAGAAAAACATCAAAAATTTCAGTCCTGCATGATTCTACCAAGAAATGTGTGTTCATTGAAACCGCTGGTTTTTGATAGTTTGGGCCCTATTGAATAATGAATGTTTTGAATTTTCTCCAAAAGTAAAGTAGTTGCAAACTCATCCTTTTAGAAACTTGTTTGGGCTGTTGAGAGGAGTAAAAAACCATCAAAAATTTCAATCCTGCATGATTCTACCAAGAAATGTGATTCTTCATTCAAAACGCTGGTTTTTGCTATTGGGCTCTATTGAATAATGAATGTTTTGAATTTTCTCCAAAAGTAAAGTAGTTGCAAACTCATGCTTTTAGAGACTTGTTTGGGCTCATGAGAGGAGTAGAAAAACATCAAAAATTTCAGTCCTGCATGATTCTACCAAGAAATGTGTGTTCATTGAAACCGCTGGTTTTTGATAGTTTGGGCCCTATTGAATAATGAATGTTTTGAATTTTCTCCAAAAGTAAAGTAGTTGCAAACTCATCCTTTTAGAAACTTGTTTGGGCTGTTGAGAGGAGTAAAAAACCATCAAAAATTTCAATCCTGCATGATTCTACCAAGAAATGTGATTCTTCATTCAAAACGCTGGTTTTTGCTATTGGGCTCTATTGAATAATGAATGTTTTGAATTTTCTCCAAAAGTAAAGTAGTTGCAAACTCATGCTTTTAGAGATTTGTTTGGGCTCATGAGAGGAGTAGAAAAACATCAAAAATTTCAGTCCTGCATGATTCTACCAAGAAATGTGTGTTCATTGAAACCGCTGGTTTTTGATAGTTTGGGCCCTATTGAATAATGAATGTTTTGAATTTTCTCCAAAAGTAAAGTAGTTGCAAACTCATCCTTTTAGAAATCTGTTTGGGCTGTTGAGAGGAGTAAAAAACCATCAAAAATTTCAATCCTGCATGATTTTACCAAGAAATGTGATTCTTCATTCAAAACCTGATTTTTGCTATTGGGCTCTATTGAATAGTGAATGTTTTGAATTTTCTCCAAAAGTAAAGTAGTTGCAAACTCATGCTTTTAGAGACTTGTTTGGGCTCATGAGAGGAGTAGAAAAACATCAAAAATTTCAGTCCTGCATGATTCTACCAAGAAATGTGTGTTCATTCAAACCGCTGGTTTTTGATAGTTTGGGCCCTATTGAATAATGAATGTTTTGAATTTTCTCCAAAAGTAAAGTAGTTGCAAACTCATGCTTTTAGAGACTTGTTTGGGCTCATGAGAGGAGTAGAAAAACATCAAAAATTTCAGTCCTGCATGATTCTACCAAGAAATGTGTGTTCATTCAAACCGCTGGTTTTTGATAGTTTGGGCCCTATTGAATAATGAATGTTTTGAATTTTCTCCAAAAGTAAAGTAGTTGCAAACTCATCCTTTTAGAAACTTGTTTGGGCTGTTGAGAGGAGTAAAAAACCATCAAAAATTTCAATCCTGCATGATTCTACCAAGAAATGTGATTCTTCATTCAAAACGCTGGTTTTTGCTATTGGGCTCTATTGAATAATGAATGTTTTGAATTTTCTCCAAAAGTAAAGTAGTTGCAAACTCATGCTTTTAGAGACTTGTTTGGGCTCATGAGAGGAGTAGAAAAACATCAAAAATTTCAGTCCTGCATGATTCTACCAAGAAATGTGTGTTCATTGAAACCGCTGGTTTTTGATAGTTTGGGCCCTATTGAATAATTAATGTTTTGAATTTTCTCCAAAAGTAAAGTAGTTGCAAACTCATCCTTTTAGAAACTTGTTTGGGCTGTTGAGAGGAGTAAAAAACCATCAAAAATTTCAATCCTGCATGATTCTACCAAGAAATGTGATTCTTCATTCAAAACGCTGGTTTTTGCTATTGGGCTCTATTGAATAATGAATGTTTTGAATTTTCTCCAAAAGTAAAGTAGTTGCAAACTCATGCTTTTAGAGACTTGTTTGGGCTCACGAGAGGAGTAGAAAAACATCAAAAATTTCAGTCCTGCATGATTCTACCAAGAAATGTGTGTTCATTGAAACCGCTGGTTTTTGATAGTTTGGGCCCTATTGAATAATGAATGTTTTGAATTTTCTCCAAAAGTAAAGTAGTTGCAAACTCATCCTTTTAGAAACTTGTTTGGGCTGTTGAGAGGAGTAAAAAACCATCAAAAATTTCAATCCTGCATGATTCTACCAAGAAATGTGATTCTTCATTCAAAACGCTGGTTTTTGCTATTGGGCTCTATTGAATAATGAATGTTTTGAATTTTCTCCAAAAGTAAAGTAGTTGCAAACTCATGCTTTTAGAGACTTGTTTGGGCTCATGAGAGGAGTAGAAAAACATCAAAATTTTCAGTCCTGCATGATTCTACCAAGAAATGTGTGTTCATTGAAACCGCTGGTTTTTGATAGTTTGGGCCCTATTGAATAATGAATGTTTTGAATTTTCTCCAAAAGTAAAGTAGTTGCAAACTCATCCTTTTAGAAACTTGTTTGGGCTGTTGAGAGGAGTAAAAAACCATCAAAAATTTCAATCCTGCATGATTCTACCAAGAAATGTGATTCTTCATTCAAAACGCTGGTTTTTGCTATTGGGCTCTATTGAATAATGAATGTTTTGAATTTTCTCCAGAAGTAAAGTAGTTGCAAACTCATGCTTTTAGAGACTTGTTTGGGCTCATGAGAGGAGTAGAAAAACATCAAAAATTTCAGTCCTGCATGATTCTACCAAGAAATGTGTGTTCATTGAAACCGCTGGTTTTTGATAGTTTGGGCCCTATTGAATAATGAATGTTTTGAATTTTCTCCAAAAGTAAAGTAGTTGCAAACTCATCCTTTTAGAAACTTGTTTGGGCTGTTGAGAGGAGTAAAAAACCATCAAAAATTTCAATCCTGCATGATTCTACCAAGAAATGTGATTCTTCATTCAAAACGCTGGTTTTTGCTATTGGGCTCTATTGAATAATGAATGTTTTGAATTTTCTCCAAAAGTAAGGTAGTTGCAAACTCATGCTTTTAGAGACTTGTTTGGGCTCATGAGAGGAGTAGAAAAACATCAAAAATTTCAGTCCTGCATGATTCTACCAAGAAATGTGTGTTCATTGAAACCGCTGGTTTTTGATAGTTTGGGCCCTATTGAATAATGAATGTTTTGAATTTTCTCCAAAAGTAAAGTAGTTGCAAACTCATCCTTTTAGAAACTTGTTTGGGCTGTTGAGAGGAGTAAAAAACCATCAAAAATTTCAATCCTGCATGATTCTACCAAGAAATGTGATTCTTCATTCAAAACGCTGGTTTTTGCTTTTGGGCTCTATTGAATAATGAATGTTTTGAATTTTCTCCAAAAGTAAAGTAGTTGCAAACTCATGCTTTTAGAGACTTGTTTGGGCTCATGAGAGGAGTAGAAAAACATCAAAAATTTCAGTCCTGCATGATTCTACCAAGAAATGTGTGTTCATTCAAACCGCTGGTTTTTGATAGTTTGGGCCCTATTGAATAATGAATGTTTTGAATTTTCTCCAAAAGTAAAGTAGTTGCAAACTCATGCTTTTAGAGACTTGTTTGGGCTCATGAGAGGAGTAGAAAAACATCAAAAATTTCAGTCCTGCATGATTCTACCAAGAAATGTGTGTTCATTGAAACCGCTGGTTTTTGATAGTTTGGGCCCTATTGAATAATGAATGTTTTGAATTTTCTTCAAAAGTAAAGTAGTTGCAAACTCATCCTTTTAGAAACTTGTTTGGGCTGTTGAGAGGAGTAAAAAAACATCAAAAATTTCAATCCTGCATGATTCTACCAAGAAATGTGATTCTTCATTCAAAACGCTGGTATTTGCTATTGGGCTCTATTGAATAATGAATGTTTTGAATTTTCTCCAAAAGTAAAGTAGTTGCAAACTCATGCTTTTAGAGACTTGTTTGGGCTCATGAGAGGAGTAGAAAAACATCAAAAATTTCAGTCCTGCATGATTCTACCAAGAAATGTGTGTTCATTGAAACCGCTGGTTTTTGATAGTTTGGGCCCTATTGAATAATGAATGTTTTGAATTTTCTCCAAAAGTAAAGTAGTTGCAAACTCATCCTTTTAGAAACTTGTTTGGGCTGTTGAGAGGAGTAAAAAACCATCAAAAATTTCAATCCTGCATGATTCTACCAAGAAATGTGATTCTTCATTCAAAACCTGATTTTTGCTATTGGGCTCTATTGAATAGTGAATGTTTTGAATTTTCTCCAAAAGTAAAGCAGTTGCAAACTCATGCTTTTAGAGACTTGTTTGGGCTCATGAGATGAGTAGAAAAACATCAAAAATTTCAGTCCTGCATGATTCTACCAAGACATGTGTGTTCATTGAAACGGCTGGTTTTTGATAGTTTGGGCCCTATTGAATAATGAATGTTTTGAATTTTCTCCAAAAGTAAAGTAGTTGCAAACTCATCCTTTTAGAAACTTGTTTGGGCTGTTGAGAGGAGTAAAAAACCATCAAAAATTTCAATCCTGCATGATTCTACCAAGAAATGTGATTCTTCATTCAAAACGCTGGTTTTTGCTATTGGGCTCTATTGAATAATGAATGTTTTGAATTTTCTCCAAAAGTAAAGTAGTTGCAAACTCATGCTTTTAGAGACTTGTTTGGGCTCATGAGAGGAGTAGAAAAACATCAAAAATTTCAGTCCTGCATGATTCTACCAAGAAATGTGTGTTCATTGAAACCGCTGGTTTTTGATAGTTTGGGCCCTATTGAATAATGAATGTTTTGAATTTTCTCCAAAAGTAAAGTAGTTGCAAACTCATGCTTTTAGAGACTTGTTTGGGCTCATGAGAGGAGTAGAAAAACATCAAAAATTTCAGTCCTGCATGATTCTACCAAGAAATGTGTGTTCATTCAAACCGCTGGTTTTTGATAGTTTGGGCCCTATTGAATAATGAATGTTTTGAATTTTCTCCAAAAGTAAAGTAGTTGCAAACTCATGCTTTTAGAGACTTGTTTGGGCTCATGAGAGGAGTAGAAAAACATCAAAAATTTCAGTCCTGCATGATTCTACCAAGAAATGTGTGTTCATTCAAACCGCTGGTTTTTGATAGTTTGGGCCCTATTGAATAATGAATGTTTTGAATTTTCTCCAAAAGTAAAGTAGTTGCAAACTCATCCTTTTAGAAACTTGTTTGGGCTGTTGAGAGGAGTAAAAAACCATCAAAAATTTCAATCCTGCATGATTCTACCAAGAAATGTGATTCTTCATTCAAAACGCTGGTTTTTGCTATTGGGCTCTATTGAATAATGAATGTTTTGAATTTTCTCCAGAAGTAAAGTAGTTGCAAACTCATGCTTTTAGAGACTTGTTTGGGCTCATGAGAGTAGAAAAACATCAAAAATTTCAGTCCTGCATGATTCTACCAAGAAATGTGTGTTCATTGAAACCGCTGGTTTTTGATAGTTTGGGCCCTATTGAATAATGAATGTTTTGAATTTTCTCCAAAAGTAAAGTAGTTGCAAACTCATCCTTTTAGAAACTTGTTTGGGCTGTTGAGAGGAGTAAAAAACCATCAAAAATTTCAATCCTGCATGATTCTACCAAGAAATGTGATTCTTCATTCAAAACGCTGGTTTTTGCTATTGGGCTCTATTGAATAATGAATGTTTTGAATTTTCTCCAAAAGTAAAGTAGTTGCAAACTCATGCTTTTAGAGACTTGTTTGGGCTCATGAGAGGAGTAGAAAAACATCAAAAATTTCAGTCCTGCATGATTCTACCAAGAAATGTGTGTTCATTGAAACCGCTGGTTTTTGATAGTTTGGGCCCTATTGAAAAATGAATGTTTTGAATTTTCTCCAAAAGTAAAGTAGTTGCAAACTCATCCTTTAAGAAACTTGTTTGGGCTGTTGAGAGGAGTAAAAAACCATCAAAAATTTCAATCCTGCATGATTTTACCAAGAAATGTGATTCTTCATTCAAAACCTGATTTTTGCTATTGGGCTCTATTGAATAGTGAATGTTTTGAATTTTCTCCAAAAGTAAAGTAGTTGCAAACTCATGCTTTTAGAGACTAGTTTGGGCTCATGAGAGGAGTAGAAAAACATCAAAAATTTCAGTCCTGCATGATTCTACCAAGAAATGTGTGTTCATTGAAACCGCTGGTTTTTGATAGTTTGGGCCCTATTGAATAATGAATGTTTTGAATTTTCTCCAAAAGTAAAGTAGTTGCAAACTCATCCTTTTAGAAACTTGTTTGGGCTGTTGAGAGGAGTAAAAAACCATCAAAAATTTCAATCCTGCATGATTTTACCAAGAAATGTGATTCTTCATTCAAAACCTGATTTTTGCTATTGGGCTCTATTGAATAGTGAATGTTTTGAATTTTCTCCAAAAGTAAAGTAGTTGCAAACTCATGCTTTTAGAGACTTGTTTGGGCTCATGAGATGAGTAGAAAAACATCAAAAATTTCAGTCCTGCATGATTCTACCAAGACATGTGTGTTCATTGAAACGGCTGGTTTTTGATAGTTTGGGCCCTATTGAATAATGAATGTTTTGAATTTTCTCCAAAAGTAAAGTAGTTGCAAACTCATCCTTTTAGAAACTTGTTTGGGCTGTTGAGAGGAGTAAAAAACCATCAAAAATTTCAATCCTGCATGATTCTACCAAGAAATGTGATTCTTCATTCAAAACGCTGGTTTTTGCTATTGGGCTCTATTGAATAATGAATGTTTTGAATTTTCTCCAAAAGTAAAGTAGTTGCAAACTCATGCTTTTAGAGACTTGTTTGGGCTCATGAGAGGAGTAGAAAAACATCAAAAATTTCAGTCCTGCATGATTCTAACAAGAAATGTGTGTTCATTCAAACCGCTGGTTTTTGATAGTTTGGGCCCTATTGAATAATGAATGTTTTGAATTTTCTCCAAAAGTAAAGTAGTTGCAAACTCATGCTTTTAGAGACTTGTTTGGGCTCATGAGAGGAGTAGAAAAACATCAAAAATTTCAGTCCTGCATGATTCTACCAAGAAATGTGTGTTCATTGAAACCGCTGGTTTTTGATAGTTTGGGCCCTATTGAATAATGAATGTTTTGAATTTTCTTCAAAAGTAAAGTAGTTGCAAACTCATCCTTTTAGAAACTTGTTTGGGCTGTTGAGAGGAGTAAAAAACCATCAAAAATTTCAATCCTGCATGATTCTACCAAGAAATGTGATTCTTCATTCAAAACGCTGGTTTTTGCTATTGGGCTCTATTGAATAATGAATGTTTTGAATTTTCTCCAAAAGTAAAGTAGTTGCAAACTCATGCTTTTAGAGACTTGTTTGGGCTCATGAGAGGAGTAGAAAAACATCAAAAATTTCAGTCCTGCATGATTCTACCAAGAAATGTGTGTTCATTGAAACCGCTGGTTTTTGATAGTTTGGGCCCTATTGAATAATGAATGTTTTGAATTTTCTCCAAAAGTAAAGTAGTTGCAAACTCATCCTTTTAGAAACTTGTTTGGGCTGTTGAGAGGAGTAAAAAACCATCAAAAATTTCAATCCTGCATGATTCTACCAAGAAATGTGATTCTTCATTCAAAACGCTGGTTTTTGCTATTGGGCTCTATTGAATAATGAATGTTTTGAATTTTCTCCAAAAGTAAAGTAGTTGCAAACTCATGCTTTTAGAGACTTGTTTGGGCTCATGAGAGGAGTAGAAAAACATCAAAAATTTCAGTCCTGCATGATTCTACCAAGAAATGTGTGTTCATTGAAACCGCTGGTTTTTGATAGTTTGGGCCCTATTGAATAATGAATGTTTTGAATTTTCTCCAAAAGTAAAGTAGTTGCAAACTCATCCTTTTAGAAACTTGTTTGGGCTGTTGAGAGGAGTAAAAAACCATCAAAAATTTCAATCCTGCATGATTCTACCAAGAAATGTGATTCTTCATTCAAAACGCTGGTTTTTGCTATTGGGCTCTATTGAATAATGAATGTTTTGAATTTTCTCCAAAAGTAAAGTAGTTGCAAACTCATGCTTTTAGAGATTTGTTTGGGCTCATGAGAGGAGTAGAAAAACATCAAAAATTTCAGTCCTGCATGATTCTACCAAGAAATGTGTGTTCATTGAAACCGCTGGTTTTTGATAGTTTGGGCCCTATTGAATAATGAATGTTTTGAATTTTCTCCAAAAGTAAAGTAGTTGCAAACTCATCCTTTTAGAAACTTGTTTGGGCTGTTGAGAGGAGTAAAAAACCATCAAAAATTTCAATCCTGCATGATTTTACCAAGAAATGTGATTCTTCATTCAAAACCTGATTTTTGCTATTGGGCTCTATTGAATAGTGAATGTTTTGAATTTTCTCCAAAAGTAAAGTAGTTGCAAACTCATGCTTTTAGAGACTTGTTTGGGCTCATGAGAGGAGTAGAAAAACATCAAAAATTTCAGTCCTGCATGATTCTACCAAGAAATGTGTGTTCATTCAAACCGCTGGTTTTTGATAGTTTGGGCCCTATTGAATAATGAATGTTTTGAATTTTCTCCAAAAGTAAAGTAGTTGCAAACTCATGCTTTTAGAGACTTGTTTGGGCTCATGAGAGGAGTAGAAAAACATCAAAAATTTCAGTCCTGCATGATTCTACCAAGAAATGTGTGTTCATTCAAACCGCTGGTTTTTGATAGTTTGGGCCCTATTGAATAATGAATGTTTTGAATTTTCTCCAAAAGTAAAGTAGTTGCAAACTCATCCTTTTAGAAACTTGTTTGGGCTGTTGAGAGGAGTAAAAAACCATCAAAAATTTCAATCCTGCATGATTCTACCAAGAAATGTGATTCTTCATTCAAAACGCTGGTTTTTGCTATTGGGCTCTATTGAATAATGAATGTTTTGAATTTTCTCCAAAAGTAAAGTAGTTGCAAACTCATGCTTTTAGAGACTTGTTTGGGCTCATGAGAGGAGTAGAAAAACATCAAAAATTTCAGTCCTGCATGATTCTACCAAGAAATGTGTGTTCATTGAAACCGCTGGTTTTTGATAGTTTGGGCCCTATTGAATAATTAATGTTTTGAATTTTCTCCAAAAGTAAAGTAGTTGCAAACTCATCCTTTTAGAAACTTGTTTGGGCTGTTGAGAGGAGTAAAAAACCATCAAAAATTTCAATCCTGCATGATTCTACCAAGAAATGTGATTCTTCATTCAAAACGCTGGTTTTTGCTATTGGGCTCTATTGAATAATGAATGTTTTGAATTTTCTCCAAAAGTAAAGTAGTTGCAAACTCATGCTTTTAGAGACTTGTTTGGGCTCACGAGAGGAGTAGAAAAACATCAAAAATTTCAGTCCTGCATGATTCTACCAAGAAATGTGTGTTCATTGAAACCGCTGGTTTTTGATAGTTTGGGCCCTATTGAATAATGAATGTTTTGAATTTTCTCCAAAAGTAAAGTAGTTGCAAACTCATCCTTTTAGAAACTTGTTTGGGCTGTTGAGAGGAGTAAAAAACCATCAAAAATTTCAATCCTGCATGATTCTACCAAGAAATGTGATTCTTCATTCAAAACGCTGGTTTTTGCTATTGGGCTCTATTGAATAATGAATGTTTTGAATTTTCTCCAAAAGTAAAGTAGTTGCAAACTCATGCTTTTAGAGACTTGTTTGGGCTCATGAGAGGAGTAGAAAAACATCAAAATTTTCAGTCCTGCATGATTCTACCAAGAAATGTGTGTTCATTGAAACCGCTGGTTTTTGATAGTTTGGGCCCTATTGAATAATGAATGTTTTGAATTTTCTCCAAAAGTAAAGTAGTTGCAAACTCATCCTTTTAGAAACTTGTTTGGGCTGTTGAGAGGAGTAAAAAACCATCAAAAATTTCAATCCTGCATGATTCTACCAAGAAATGTGATTCTTCATTCAAAACGCTGGTTTTTGCTATTGGGCTCTATTGAATAATGAATGTTTTGAATTTTCTCCAGAAGTAAAGTAGTTGCAAACTCATGCTTTTAGAGACTTGTTTGGGCTCATGAGAGGAGTAGAAAAACATCAAAAATTTCAGTCCTGCATGATTCTACCAAGAAATGTGTGTTCATTGAAACCGCTGGTTTTTGATAGTTTGGGCCCTATTGAATAATGAATGTTTTGAATTTTCTCCAAAAGTAAAGTAGTTGCAAACTCATCCTTTTAGAAACTTGTTTGGCTGTTGAGAGGAGTAAAAAACCATCAAAAATTTCAATCCTGCATGATTCTACCAAGAAATGTGATTCTTCATTCAAAACGCTGGTTTTTGCTATTGGGCTCTATTGAATAATGAATGTTTTGAATTTTCTCCAAAAGTAAGGTAGTTGCAAACTCATGCTTTTAGAGACTTGTTTGGGCTCATGAGAGGAGTAGAAAAACATCAAAAATTTCAGTCCTGCATGATTCTACCAAGAAATGTGTGTTCATTGAAACCGCTGGTTTTTGATAGTTTGGGCCCTATTGAATAATGAATGTTTTGAATTTTCTCCAAAAGTAAAGTAGTTGCAAACTCATCCTTTTAGAAACTTGTTTGGGCTGTTGAGAGGAGTAAAAAACCATCAAAAATTTCAATCCTGCATGATTCTACCAAGAAATGTGATTCTTCATTCAAAACGCTGGTTTTTGCTTTTGGGCTCTATTGAATAATGAATGTTTTGAATTTTCTCCAAAAGTAAAGTAGTTGCAAACTCATGCTTTTAGAGACTTGTTTGGGCTCATGAGAGGAGTAGAAAAACATCAAAAATTTCAGTCCTGCATGATTCTACCAAGAAATGTGTGTTCATTCAAACCGCTGGTTTTTGATAGTTTGGGCCCTATTGAATAATGAATGTTTTGAATTTTCTCCAAAAGTAAAGTAGTTGCAAACTCATGCTTTTAGAGACTTGTTTGGGCTCATGAGAGGAGTAGAAAAACATCAAAAATTTCAGTCCTGCATGATTCTACCAAGAAATGTGTGTTCATTGAAACCGCTGGTTTTTGATAGTTTGGGCCCTATTGAATAATGAATGTTTTGAATTTTCTTCAAAAGTAAAGTAGTTGCAAACTCATCCTTTTAGAAACTTGTTTGGGCTGTTGAGAGGAGTAAAAAAACATCAAAAATTTCAATCCTGCATGATTCTACCAAGAAATGTGATTCTTCATTCAAAACGCTGGTATTTGCTATTGAGCTCTATTGAATAATGAATGTTTTGAATTTTCTCCAAAAGTAAAGTAGTTGCAAACTCATGCTTTTAGAGACTTGTTTGGGCTCATGAGAGGAGTAGAAAAACATCAAAAATTTCAGTCCTGCATGATTCTACCAAGAAATGTGTGTTCATTGAAACCGCTGGTTTTTGATAGTTTGGGCCCTATTGAATAATGAATGTTTTGAATTTTCTCCAAAAGTAAAGTAGTTGCAAACTCATCCTTTTAGAAACTTGTTTGGGCTGTTGAGAGGAGTAAAAAAACATCAAAAATTTCAATCCTGCATGATTCTACCAAGAAATGTGATTCTTCATTCAAAACCTGATTTTTGCTATTGGGCTCTATTGAATAGTGAATGTTTTGAATTTTCTCCAAAAGTAAAGCAGTTGCAAACTCATGCTTTTAGAGACTTGTTTGGGCTCATGAGATGAGTAGAAAAACATCAAAAATTTCAGTCCTGCATGATTCTACCAAGACATGTGTGTTCATTGAAACGGCTGGTTTTTGATAGTTTGGGCCCTATTGAATAATGAATGTTTTGAATTTTCTCCAAAAGTAAAGTAGTTGCAAACTCATCCTTTTAGAAACTTGTTTGGGCTGTTGAGAGGAGTAAAAAACCATCAAAAATTTCAATCCTGCATGATTCTACCAAGAAATGTGATTCTTCATTCAAAACGCTGGTTTTTGCTATTGGGCTCTATTGAATAATGAATGTTTTGAATTTTCTCCAAAAGTAAAGTAGTTGCAAACTCATGCTTTTAGAGACTTGTTTGGGCTCATGAGAGGAGTAGAAAAACATCAAAAATTTCAGTCCTGCATGATTCTACCAAGAAATGTGTGTTCATTGAAACCGCTGGTTTTTGATAGTTTGGGCCCTATTGAATAATGAATGTTTTGAATTTTCTCCAAAAGTAAAGTAGTTCCAAACTCATGCTTTTAGAGACTTGTTTGGGCTCATGAGAGGAGTAGAAAAACATCAAAAATTTCAGTCCTGCATGATTCTACCAAGAAATGTGTGTTCATTCAAACCGCTGGTTTTTGATAGTTTGGGCCCTATTGAATAATGAATGTTTTGAATTTTCTCCAAAAGTAAAGTAGTTGCAAACTCATGCTTTTAGAGACTTGTTTGGGCTCATGAGAGGAGTAGAAAAACATCAAAAATTTCAGTCCTGCATGATTCTACCAAGAAATGTGTGTTCATTCAAACCGCTGGTTTTTGATAGTTTGGGCCCTATTGAATAATGAATGTTTTGAATTTTCTCCAAAAGTAAAGTAGTTGCAAACTCATCCTTTTAGAAACTTGTTTGGGCTGTTGAGAGGAGTAAAAAACCATCAAAAATTTCAATCCTGCATGATTCTACCAAGAAATGTGATTCTTCATTCAAAACGCTGGTTTTTGCTATTGGGCTCTATTGAATAATGAATGTTTTGAATTTTCTCCAGAAGTAAAGTAGTTGCAAACTCATGCTTTTAGAGACTTGTTTGGGCTCATGAGAGTAGAAAAACATCAAAAATTTCAGTCCTGCATGATTCTACCAAGAAATGTGTGTTCATTGAAACCGCTGGTTTTTGATAGTTTGGGCCCTATTGAATAATGAATGTTTTGAATTTTCTCCAAAAGTAAAGTAGTTGCAAACTCATCCTTTTAGAAACTTGTTTGGGCTGTTGAGAGGAGTAAAAAACCATCAAAAATTTCAATCCTGCATGATTCTACCAAGAAATGTGATTCTTCATTCAAAACGCTGGTTTTTGCTATTGGGCTCTATTGAATAATGAATGTTTTGAATTTTCTCCAAAAGTAAAGTAGTTGCAAACTCATGCTTTTAGAGACTTGTTTGGGCTCATGAGAGGAGTAGAAAAACATCAAAAATTTCAGTCCTGCATGATTCTACCAAGAAATGTGTGTTCATTGAAACCGCTGGTTTTTGATAGTTTGGGCCCTATTGAATAATGAATGTTTTGAATTTTCTTCAAAAGTAAAGTAGTTGCAAACTCATCCTTTTAGAAACTTGTTTGGGCTGTTGAGAGGAGTAAAAAAACATCAAAAATTTCAATCCTGCATGATTCTACCAAGAAATGTGATTCTTCATTCAAAACGCTGGTATTTGCTATTGGGCTCTATTGAATAATGAATGTTTTGAATTTTCTCCAAAAGTAAAGTAGTTGCAAACTCATGCTTTTAGAGACTTGTTTGGGCTCATGAGAGGAGTAGAAAAACATCAAAAATTTCAGTCCTGCATGATTCTACCAAGAAATGTGTGTTCATTGAAACCGCTGGTTTTTGATAGTTTGGGCCCTATTGAATAATGAATGTTTTGAATTTTCTCCAAAAGTAAAGTAGTTGCAAACTCATCCTTTTAGAAACTTGTTTGGGCTGTTGAGAGGAGTAAAAAACCATCAAAAATTTCAATCCTGCATGATTCTACCAAGAAATGTGATTCTTCATTCAAAACCTGATTTTTGCTATTGGGCTCTATTGAATAGTGAATGTTTTGAATTTTCTCCAAAAGTAAAGCAGTTGCAAACTCATGCTTTTAGAGACTTGTTTGGGCTCATGAGATGAGTAGAAAAACATCAAAAATTTCAGTCCTGCATGATTCTACCAAGACATGTGTGTTCATTGAAACGGCTGGTTTTTGATAGTTTGGGCCCTATTGAATAATGAATGTTTTGAATTTTCTCCAAAAGTAAAGTAGTTGCAAACTCATCCTTTTAGAAACTTGTTTGGGCTGTTGAGAGGAGTAAAAAACCATCAAAAATTTCAATCCTGCATGATTCTACCAAGAAATGTGATTCTTCATTCAAAACGCTGGTTTTTGCTATTGGGCTCTATTGAATAATGAATGTTTTGAATTTTCTCCAAAAGTAAAGTAGTTGCAAACTCATGCTTTTAGAGACTTGTTTGGGCTCATGAGAGGAGTAGAAAAACATCAAAAATTTCAGTCCTGCATGATTCTACCAAGAAATGTGTGTTCATTGAAACCGCTGGTTTTTGATAGTTTGGGCCCTATTGAATAATGAATGTTTTGAATTTTCTCCAAAAGTAAAGTAGTTGCAAACTCATGCTTTTAGAGACTTGTTTGGGCTCATGAGAGGAGTAGAAAAACATCAAAAATTTCAGTCCTGCATGATTCTACCAAGAAATGTGTGTTCATTCAAACCGCTGGTTTTTGATAGTTTGGGCCCTATTGAATAATGAATGTTTTGAATTTTCTCCAAAAGTAAAGTAGTTGCAAACTCATGCTTTTAGAGACTTGTTTGGGCTCATGAGAGGAGTAGAAAAACATCAAAAATTTCAGTCCTGCATGATTCTACCAAGAAATGTGTGTTCATTCAAACCGCTGGTTTTTGATAGTTTGGGCCCTATTGAATAATGAATGTTTTGAATTTTCTCCAAAAGTAAAGTAGTTGCAAACTCATCCTTTTAGAAACTTGTTTGGGCTGTTGAGAGGAGTAAAAAACCATCAAAAATTTCAATCCTGCATGATTCTACCAAGAAATGTGATTCTTCATTCAAAACGCTGGTTTTTGCTATTGGGCTCTATTGAATAATGAATGTTTTGAATTTTCTCCAGAAGTAAAGTAGTTGCAAACTCATGCTTTTAGAGACTTGTTTGGGCTCATGAGAGTAGAAAAACATCAAAAATTTCAGTCCTGCATGATTCTACCAAGAAATGTGTGTTCATTGAAACCGCTGGTTTTTGATAGTTTGGGCCCTATTGAATAATGAATGTTTTGAATTTTCTCCAAAAGTAAAGTAGTTGCAAACTCATCCTTTTAGAAACTTGTTTGGGCTGTTGAGAGGAGTAAAAAACCATCAAAAATTTCAATCCTGCATGATTCTACCAAGAAATGTGATTCTTCATTCAAAACGCTGGTTTTTGCTATTGGGCTCTATTGAATAATGAATGTTTTGAATTTTCTCCAAAAGTAAAGTAGTTGCAAACTCATGCTTTTAGAGACTTGTTTGGGCTCATGAGAGGAGTAGAAAAACATCAAAAATTTCAGTCCTGCATGATTCTACCAAGAAATGTGTGTTCATTGAAACCGCTGGTTTTTGATAGTTTGGGCCCTATTGAAAAATGAATGTTTTGAATTTTCTCCAAAAGTAAAGTAGTTGCAAACTCATCCTTTAAGAAACTTGTTTGGGCTGTTGAGAGGAGTAAAAAACCATCAAAAATTTCAATCCTGCATGATTTTACCAAGAAATGTGATTCTTCATTCAAAACCTGATTTTTGCTATTGGGCTCTATTGAATAGTGAATGTTTTGAATTTTCTCCAAAAGTAAAGTAGTTGCAAACTCATGCTTTTAGAGACTAGTTTGGGCTCATGAGAGGAGTAGAAAAACATCAAAAATTTCAGTCCTGCATGATTCTACCAAGAAATGTGTGTTCATTGAAACCGCTGGTTTTTGATAGTTTGGGCCCTATTGAATAATGAATGTTTTGAATTTTCTCCAAAAGTAAAGTAGTTGCAAACTCATCCTTTTAGAAACTTGTTTGGGCTGTTGAGAGGAGTAAAAAACCATCAAAAATTTCAATCCTGCATGATTTTACCAAGAAATGTGATTCTTCATTCAAAACCTGATTTTTGCTATTGGGCTCTATTGAATAGTGAATGTTTTGAATTTTCTCCAAAAGTAAAGTAGTTGCAAACTCATGCTTTTAGAGACTTGTTTGGGCTCATGAGATGAGTAGAAAAACATCAAAAATTTCAGTCCTGCATGATTCTACCAAGACATGTGTGTTCATTGAAACGGCTGGTTTTTGATAGTTTGGGCCCTATTGAATAATGAATGTTTTGAATTTTCTCCAAAAGTAAAGTAGTTGCAAACTCATCCTTTTAGAAACTTGTTTGGGCTGTTGAGAGGAGTAAAAAACCATCAAAAATTTCAATCCTGCATGATTCTACCAAGAAATGTGATTCTTCATTCAAAACGCTGGTTTTTGCTATTGGGCTCTATTGAATAATGAATGTTTTGAATTTTCTCCAAAAGTAAAGTAGTTGCAAACTCATGCTTTTAGAGACTTGTTTGGGCTCATGAGAGGAGTAGAAAAACATCAAAAATTTCAGTCCTGCATGATTCTACCAAGAAATGTGTGTTCATTCAAACCGCTGGTTTTTGATAGTTTGGGCCCTATTGAATAATGAATGTTTTGAATTTTCTCCAAAAGTAAAGTAGTTGCAAACTCATGCTTTTAGAGACTTGTTTGGGCTCATGAGAGGAGTAGAAAAACATCAAAAATTTCAGTCCTGCATGATTCTACCAAGAAATGTGTGTTCATTGAAACCGCTGGTTTTTGATAGTTTGGGCCCTATTGAATAATGAATGTTTTGAATTTTCTTCAAAAGTAAAGTAGTTGCAAACTCATCCTTTTAGAAACTTGTTTGGGCTGTTGAGAGGAGTAAAAAACCATCAAAAATTTCAATCCTGCATGATTCTACCAAGAAATGTGATTCTTCATTCAAAACGCTGGTTTTTGCTATTGGGCTCTATTGAATAATGAATGTTTTGAATTTTCTCCAAAAGTAAAGTAGTTGCAAACTCATGCTTTTAGAGACTTGTTTGGGCTCATGAGAGGAGTAGAAAAACATCAAAAATTTCAGTCCTGCATGATTCTACCAAGAAATGTGTGTTCATTGAAACCGCTGGTTTTTGATAGTTTGGGCCCTATTGAATAATGAATGTTTTGAATTTTCTCCAAAAGTAAAGTAGTTGCAAACTCATCCTTTTAGAAACTTGTTTGGGCTGTTGAGAGGAGTAAAAAACCATCAAAAATTTCAATCCTGCATGATTCTACCAAGAAATGTGATTCTTCATTCAAAACGCTGGTTTTTGCTATTGGGCTCTATTGAATAATGAATGTTTTGAATTTTCTCCAAAAGTAAAGTAGTTGCAAACTCATCCTTTTAGAAACTTGTTTGGGCTGTTGAGAGGAGTAAAAAACCATCAAAAATTTCAATCCTGCATGATTTTACCAAGAAATGTGATTCTTCATTCAAAACCTGATTTTTGCTATTGGGCTCTATTGAATAGTGAATGTTTTGAATTTTCTCCAAAAGTAAAGTAGTTGCAAACTCATGCTTTTAGAGACTTGTTTGGGCTCATGAGAGGAGTAGAAAAACATCAAAAATTTCAGTCCTGCATGATTCTACCAAGAAATGTGTGTTCATTCAAACCGCTGGTTTTTGATAGTTTGGGCCCTATTGAATAATGAATGTTTTGAATTTTCTCCAAAAGTAAAGTAGTTGCAAACTCATGCTTTTAGAGACTTGTTTGGGCTCATGAGAGGAGTAGAAAAACATCAAAAATTTCAGTCCTGCATGATTCTACCAAGAAATGTGTGATCATTCAAACCGCTGGTTTTTGATAGTTTGGGCCCTATTGAATAATGAATGTTTTGAATTTTCTCCAAAAGTAAAGTAGTTGCAAACTCATCCTTTTAGAAACTTGTTTGGGCTGTTGAGAGGAGTAAAAAACCATCAAAAATTTCAATCCTGCATGATTCTACCAAGAAATGTGATTCTTCATTCAAAACGCTGGTTTTTGCTATTGGGCTCTATTGAATAATGAATGTTTTGAATTTTCTCCAAAAGTAAAGTAGTTGCAAACTCATGCTTTTAGAGACTTGTTTGGGCTCATGAGAGGAGTAGAAAAACATCAAAAATTTCAGTCCTGCATGATTCTACCAAGAAATGTGTGTTCATTGAAACCGCTGGTTTTTGATAGTTTGGGCCCTATTGAATAATGAATGTTTTGAATTTTCTCCAAAAGTAAAGTAGTTGCAAACTCATCCTTTTAGAAACTTGTTTGGGCTGTTGAGAGGAGTAAAAAACCATCAAAAATTTCAATCCTGCATGATTCTACCAAGAAATGTGATTCTTCATTCAAAACGCTGGTTTTTGCTATTGGGCTCTATTGAATAATGAATGTTTTGAATTTTCTCCAAAAGTAAAGTAGTTGCAAACTCATGCTTTTAGAGACTTGTTTGGGCTCACGAGAGGAGTAGAAAAACATCAAAAATTTCAGTCCTGCATGATTCTACCAAGAAATGTGTGTTCATTGAAACCGCTGGTTTTTGATAGTTTGGGCCCTATTGAATAATGAATGTTTTGAATTTTCTCCAAAAGTAAAGTAGTTGCAAACTCATCCTTTTAGAAACTTGTTTGGGCTGTTGAGAGGAGTAAAAAACCATCAAAAATTTCAATCCTGCATGATTCTACCAAGAAATGTGATTCTTCATTCAAAACGCTGGTTTTTGCTATTGGGCTCTATTGAATAATGAATGTTTTGAATTTTCTCCAAAAGTAAAGTAGTTGCAAACTCATGCTTTTAGAGACTTGTTTGGGCTCATGAGAGGAGTAGAAAAACATCAAAATTTTCAGTCCTGCATGATTCTACCAAGAAATGTGTGTTCATTGAAACCGCTGGTTTTTGATAGTTTGGGCCCTATTGAATAATGAATGTTTTGAATTTTCTCCAAAAGTAAAGTAGTTGCAAACTCATCCTTTTAGAAACTTGTTTGGGCTGTTGAGAGGAGTAAAAAACCATCAAAAATTTCAATCCTGCATGATTCTACCAAGAAATGTGATTCTTCATTCAAAACGCTGGTTTTGCTATTGGGCTCTATTGAATAATGAATGTTTTGAATTTTCTCCAGAAGTAAAGTAGTTGCAAACTCATGCTTTTAGAGACTTGTTTGGGCTCATGAGAGGAGTAGAAAAACATCAAAAATTTCAGTCCTGCATGATTCTACCAAGAAATGTGTGTTCATTGAAACCGCTGGTTTTTGATAGTTTGGGCCCTATTGAATAATGAATGTTTTGAATTTTCTCCAAAAGTAAAGTAGTTGCAAACTCATCCTTTTAGAAACTTGTTTGGGCTGTTGAGAGGAGTAAAAAACCATCAAAAATTTCAATCCTGCATGATTCTACCAAGAAATGTGATTCTTCATTCAAAACGCTGGTTTTTGCTATTGGGCTCTATTGAATAATGAATGTTTTGAATTTTCTCCAAAAGTAAGGTAGTTGCAAACTCATGCTTTTAGAGACTTGTTTGGGCTCATGAGAGGAGTAGAAAAACATCAAAAATTTCAGTCCTGCATGATTCTACCAAGAAATGTGTGTTCATTGAAACCGCTGGTTTTTGATAGTTTGGGCCCTATTGAATAATGAATGTTTTGAATTTTCTCCAAAAGTAAAGTAGTTGCAAACTCATCCTTTTAGAAACTTGTTTGGGCTGTTGAGAGGAGTAAAAAACCATCAAAAATTTCAATCCTGCATGATTCTACCAAGAAATGTGATTCTTCATTCAAAACGCTGGTTTTTGCTTTTGGGCTCTATTGAATAATGAATGTTTTGAATTTTCTCCAAAAGTAAAGTAGTTGCAAACTCATGCTTTTAGAGACTTGTTTGGGCTCATGAGAGGAGTAGAAAAACATCAAAAATTTCAGTCCTGCATGATTCTACCAAGAAATGTGTGTTCATTCAAACCGCTGGTTTTTGATAGTTTGGGCCCTATTGAATAATGAATGTTTTGAATTTTCTCCAAAAGTAAAGTAGTTGCAAACTCATCCTTTTAGAAACTTGTTTGGGCTGTTGAGAGGAGTAAAAAACCATCAAAAATTTCAATCCTGCATGATTCTACCAAGAAATGTGATTCTTCATTCAAAACGCTGGTTTTTGCTATTGGGCTCTATTGAATAATGAATGTTTTGAATTTTCTCCAGAAGTAAAGTAGTTGCAAACTCATGCTTTTAGAGACTTGTTTGGGCTCATGAGAGTAGAAAAACATCAAAAATTTCAGTCCTGCATGATTCTACCAAGAAATGTGTGTTCATTGAAACCGCTGGTTTTTGATAGTTTGGGCCCTATTGAATAATGAATGTTTTGAATTTTCTCCAAAAGTAAAGTAGTTGCAAACTCATCCTTTTAGAAACTTGTTTGGGCTGTTGAGAGGAGTAAAAAACCATCAAAAATTTCAATCCTGCATGATTCTACCAAGAAATGTGATTCTTCATTCAAAACGCTGGTTTTTGCTATTGGGCTCTATTGAATAATGAATGTTTTGAATTTTCTCCAAAAGTAAAGTAGTTGCAAACTCATGCTTTTAGAGACTTGTTTGGGCTCATGAGAGGAGTAGAAAAACATCAAAAATTTCAGTCCTGCATGATTCTACCAAGAAATGTGTGTTCATTGAAACCGCTGGTTTTTGATAGTTTGGGCCCTATTGAAAAATGAATGTTTTGAATTTTCTCCAAAAGTAAAGTAGTTGCAAACTCATCCTTTAAGAAACTTGTTTGGGCTGTTGAGAGGAGTAAAAAACCATCAAAAATTTCAATCCTGCATGATTTTACCAAGAAATGTGATTCTTCATTCAAAACCTGATTTTTGCTATTGGGCTCTATTGAATAGTGAATGTTTTGAATTTTCTCCAAAAGTAAAGTAGTTGCAAACTCATGCTTTTAGAGACTAGTTTGGGCTCATGAGAGGAGTAGAAAAACATCAAAAATTTCAGTCCTGCATGATTCTACCAAGAAATGTGTGTTCATTGAAACCGCTGGTTTTTGATAGTTTGGGCCCTATTGAATAATGAATGTTTTGAATTTTCTCCAAAAGTAAAGTAGTTGCAAACTCATCCTTTTAGAAACTTGTTTGGGCTGTTGAGAGGAGTAAAAAACCATCAAAAATTTCAATCCTGCATGATTTTACCAAGAAATGTGATTCTTCATTCAAAACCTGATTTTTGCTATTGGGCTCTATTGAATAGTGAATGTTTTGAATTTTCTCCAAAAGTAAAGTAGTTGCAAACTCATGCTTTTAGAGACTTGTTTGGGCTCATGAGATGAGTAGAAAAACATCAAAAATTTCAGTCCTGCATGATTCTACCAAGACATGTGTGTTCATTGAAACGGCTGGTTTTTGATAGTTTGGGCCCTATTGAATAATGAATGTTTTGAATTTTCTCCAAAAGTAAAGTAGTTGCAAACTCATCCTTTTAGAAACTTGTTTGGGCTGTTGAGAGGAGTAAAAAACCATCAAAAATTTCAATCCTGCATGATTCTACCAAGAAATGTGATTCTTCATTCAAAACGCTGGTTTTTGCTATTGGGCTCTATTGAATAATGAATGTTTTGAATTTTCTCCAAAAGTAAAGTAGTTGCAAACTCATGCTTTTAGAGACTTGTTTGGGCTCATGAGAGGAGTAGAAAAACATCAAAAATTTCAGTCCTGCATGATTCTACCAAGAAATGTGTGTTCATTCAAACCGCTGGTTTTTGATAGTTTGGGCCCTATTGAATAATGAATGTTTTGAATTTTCTCCAAAAGTAAAGTAGTTGCAAACTCATGCTTTTAGAGACTTGTTTGGGCTCATGAGAGGAGTAGAAAAACATCAAAAATTTCAGTCCTGCATGATTCTACCAAGAAATGTGTGTTCATTGAAACCGCTGGTTTTTGATAGTTTGGGCCCTATTGAATAATGAATGTTTTGAATTTTCTTCAAAAGTAAAGTAGTTGCAAACTCATCCTTTTAGAAACTTGTTTGGGCTGTTGAGAGGAGTAAAAAACCATCAAAAATTTCAATCCTGCATGATTCTACCAAGAAATGTGATTCTTCATTCAAAACGCTGGTTTTTGCTATTGGGCTCTATTGAATAATGAATGTTTTGAATTTTCTCCAAAAGTAAAGTAGTTGCAAACTCATGCTTTTAGAGACTTGTTTGGGCTCATGAGAGGAGTAGAAAAACATCAAAAATTTCAGTCCTGCATGATTCTACCAAGAAATGTGTGTTCATTGAAACCGCTGGTTTTTGATAGTTTGGGCCCTATTGAATAATGAATGTTTTGAATTTTCTCCAAAAGTAAAGTAGTTGCAAACTCATCCTTTTAGAAACTTGTTTGGGCTGTTGAGAGGAGTAAAAAACCATCAAAAATTTCAATCCTGCATGATTCTACCAAGAAATGTGATTCTTCATTCAAAACGCTGGTTTTTGCTATTGGGCTCTATTGAATAATGAATGTTTTGAATTTTCTCCAAAAGTAAAGTAGTTGCAAACTCATCCTTTTAGAAACTTGTTTGGGCTGTTGAGAGGAGTAAAAAACCATCAAAAATTTCAATCCTGCATGATTTTACCAAGAAATGTGATTCTTCATTCAAAACCTGATTTTTGCTATTGGGCTCTATTGAATAGTGAATGTTTTGAATTTTCTCCAAAAGTAAAGTAGTTGCAAACTCATGCTTTTAGAGACTTGTTTGGGCTCATGAGAGGAGTAGAAAAACATCAAAAATTTCAGTCCTGCATGATTCTACCAAGAAATGTGTGTTCATTCAAACCGCTGGTTTTTGATAGTTTGGGCCCTATTGAATAATGAATGTTTTGAATTTTCTCCAAAAGTAAAGTAGTTGCAAACTCATGCTTTTAGAGACTTGTTTGGGCTCATGAGAGGAGTAGAAAAACATCAAAAATTTCAGTCCTGCATGATTCTACCAAGAAATGTGTGATCATTCAAACCGCTGGTTTTTGATAGTTTGGGCCCTATTGAATAATGAATGTTTTGAATTTTCTCCAAAAGTAAAGTAGTTGCAAACTCATCCTTTTAGAAACTTGTTTGGGCTGTTGAGAGGAGTAAAAAACCATCAAAAATTTCAATCCTGCATGATTCTACCAAGAAATGTGATTCTTCATTCAAAACGCTGGTTTTTGCTATTGGGCTCTATTGAATAATGAATGTTTTGAATTTTCTCCAAAAGTAAAGTAGTTGCAAACTCATGCTTTTAGAGACTTGTTTGGGCTCATGAGAGGAGTAGAAAAACATCAAAAATTTCAGTCCTGCATGATTCTACCAAGAAATGTGTGTTCATTGAAACCGCTGGTTTTTGATAGTTTGGGCCCTATTGAATAATGAATGTTTTGAATTTTCTCCAAAAGTAAAGTAGTTGCAAACTCATCCTTTTAGAAACTTGTTTGGGCTGTTGAGAGGAGTAAAAAACCATCAAAAATTTCAATCCTGCATGATTCTACCAAGAAATGTGATTCTTCATTCAAAACGCTGGTTTTTGCTATTGGGCTCTATTGAATAATGAATGTTTTGAATTTTCTCCAAAAGTAAAGTAGTTGCAAACTCATGCTTTTAGAGACTTGTTTGGGCTCACGAGAGGAGTAGAAAAACATCAAAAATTTCAGTCCTGCATGATTCTACCAAGAAATGTGTGTTCATTGAAACCGCTGGTTTTTGATAGTTTGGGCCCTATTGAATAATGAATGTTTTGAATTTTCTCCAAAAGTAAAGTAGTTGCAAACTCATCCTTTTAGAAACTTGTTTGGGCTGTTGAGAGGAGTAAAAAACCATCAAAAATTTCAATCCTGCATGATTCTACCAAGAAATGTGATTCTTCATTCAAAACGCTGGTTTTTGCTATTGGGCTCTATTGAATAATGAATGTTTTGAATTTTCTCCAAAAGTAAAGTAGTTGCAAACTCATGCTTTTAGAGACTTGTTTGGGCTCATGAGAGGAGTAGAAAAACATCAAAATTTTCAGTCCTGCATGATTCTACCAAGAAATGTGTGTTCATTGAAACCGCTGGTTTTTGATAGTTTGGGCCCTATTGAATAATGAATGTTTTGAATTTTCTCCAAAAGTAAAGTAGTTGCAAACTCATCCTTTTAGAAACTTGTTTGGGCTGTTGAGAGGAGTAAAAAACCATCAAAAATTTCAATCCTGCATGATTCTACCAAGAAATGTGATTCTTCATTCAAAACGCTGGTTTTTGCTATTGGGCTCTATTGAATAATGAATGTTTTGAATTTTCTCCAAAAGTAAAGTAGTTGCAAACTCATCCTTTTAGAAACTTGTTTGGGCTGTTGAGAGGAGTAAAAAACCATCAAAAATTTCAATCCTGCATGATTTTACCAAGAAATGTGATTCTTCATTCAAAACCTGATTTTTGCTATTGGGCTCTATTGAATAGTGAATGTTTTGAATTTTCTCCAAAAGTAAAGTAGTTGCAAACTCATGCTTTTAGAGACTTGTTTGGGCTCATGAGAGGAGTAGAAAAACATCAAAAATTTCAGTCCTGCATGATTCTACCAAGAAATGTGTGTTCATTCAAACCGCTGGTTTTTGATAGTTTGGGCCCTATTGAATAATGAATGTTTTGAATTTTCTCCAAAAGTAAAGTAGTTGCAAACTCATGCTTTTAGAGACTTGTTTGGGCTCATGAGAGGAGTAGAAAAACATCAAAAATTTCAGTCCTGCATGATTCTACCAAGAAATGTGTGATCATTCAAACCGCTGGTTTTTGATAGTTTGGGCCCTATTGAATAATGAATGTTTTGAATTTTCTCCAAAAGTAAAGTAGTTGCAAACTCATCCTTTTAGAAACTTGTTTGGGCTGTTGAGAGGAGTAAAAAACCATCAAAAATTTCAATCCTGCATGATTCTACCAAGAAATGTGATTCTTCATTCAAAACGCTGGTTTTTGCTATTGGGCTCTATTGAATAATGAATGTTTTGAATTTTCTCCAAAAGTAAAGTAGTTGCAAACTCATGCTTTTAGAGACTTGTTTGGGCTCATGAGAGGAGTAGAAAAACATCAAAAATTTCAGTCCTGCATGATTCTACCAAGAAATGTGTGTTCATTGAAACCGCTGGTTTTTGATAGTTTGGGCCCTATTGAATAATGAATGTTTTGAATTTTCTCCAAAAGTAAAGTAGTTGCAAACTCATCCTTTTAGAAACTTGTTTGGGCTGTTGAGAGGAGTAAAAAACCATCAAAAATTTCAATCCTGCATGATTCTACCAAGAAATGTGATTCTTCATTCAAAACGCTGGTTTTTGCTATTGGGCTCTATTGAATAATGAATGTTTTGAATTTTCTCCAAAAGTAAAGTAGTTGCAAACTCATGCTTTTAGAGACTTGTTTGGGCTCACGAGAGGAGTAGAAAAACATCAAAAATTTCAGTCCTGCATGATTCTACCAAGAAATGTGTGTTCATTGAAACCGCTGGTTTTTGATAGTTTGGGCCCTATTGAATAATGAATGTTTTGAATTTTCTCCAAAAGTAAAGTAGTTGCAAACTCATCCTTTTAGAAACTTGTTTGGGCTGTTGAGAGGAGTAAAAAACCATCAAAAATTTCAATCCTGCATGATTCTACCAAGAAATGTGATTCTTCATTCAAAACGCTGGTTTTTGCTATTGGGCTCTATTGAATAATGAATGTTTTGAATTTTCTCCAAAAGTAAAGTAGTTGCAAACTCATGCTTTTAGAGACTTGTTTGGGCTCATGAGAGGAGTAGAAAAACATCAAAATTTTCAGTCCTGCATGATTCTACCAAGAAATGTGTGTTCATTGAAACCGCTGGTTTTTGATAGTTTGGGCCCTATTGAATAATGAATGTTTTGAATTTTCTCCAAAAGTAAAGTAGTTGCAAACTCATCCTTTTAGAAACTTGTTTGGGCTGTTGAGAGGAGTAAAAAACCATCAAAAATTTCAATCCTGCATGATTCTACCAAGAAATGTGATTCTTCATTCAAAACGCTGGTTTTGCTATTGGGCTCTATTGAATAATGAATGTTTTGAATTTTCTCCAGAAGTAAAGTAGTTGCAAACTCATGCTTTTAGAGACTTGTTTGGGCTCATGAGAGGAGTAGAAAAACATCAAAAATTTCAGTCCTGCATGATTCTACCAAGAAATGTGTGTTCATTGAAACCGCTGGTTTTTGATAGTTTGGGCCCTATTGAATAATGAATGTTTTGAATTTTCTCCAAAAGTAAAGTAGTTGCAAACTCATCCTTTTAGAAACTTGTTTGGGCTGTTGAGAGGAGTAAAAAACCATCAAAAATTTCAATCCTGCATGATTCTACCAAGAAATGTGATTCTTCATTCAAAACGCTGGTTTTTGCTATTGGGCTCTATTGAATAATGAATGTTTTGAATTTTCTCCAAAAGTAAGGTAGTTGCAAACTCATGCTTTTAGAGACTTGTTTGGGCTCATGAGAGGAGTAGAAAAACATCAAAAATTTCAGTCCTGCATGATTCTACCAAGAAATGTGTGTTCATTGAAACCGCTGGTTTTTGATAGTTTGGGCCCTATTGAATAATGAATGTTTTGAATTTTCTCCAAAAGTAAAGTAGTTGCAAACTCATCCTTTTAGAAACTTGTTTGGGCTGTTGAGAGGAGTAAAAAACCATCAAAAATTTCAATCCTGCATGATTCTACCAAGAAATGTGATTCTTCATTCAAAACGCTGGTTTTTGCTTTTGGGCTCTATTGAATAATGAATGTTTTGAATTTTCTCCAAAAGTAAAGTAGTTGCAAACTCATGCTTTTAGAGACTTGTTTGGGCTCATGAGAGGAGTAGAAAAACATCAAAAATTTCAGTCCTGCATGATTCTACCAAGAAATGTGTGTTCATTCAAACCGCTGGTTTTTGATAGTTTGGGCCCTATTGAATAATGAATGTTTTGAATTTTCTCCAAAAGTAAAGTAGTTGCAAACTCATCCTTTTAGAAACTTGTTTGGGCTGTTGAGAGGAGTAAAAAACCATCAAAAATTTCAATCCTGCATGATTCTACCAAGAAATGTGATTCTTCATTCAAAACGCTGGTTTTTGCTATTGGGCTCTATTGAATAATGAATGTTTTGAATTTTCTCCAGAAGTAAAGTAGTTGCAAACTCATGCTTTTAGAGACTTGTTTGGGCTCATGAGAGTAGAAAAACATCAAAAATTTCAGTCCTGCATGATTCTACCAAGAAATGTGTGTTCATTGAAACCGCTGGTTTTTGATAGTTTGGGCCCTATTGAATAATGAATGTTTTGAATTTTCTCCAAAAGTAAAGTAGTTGCAAACTCATCCTTTTAGAAACTTGTTTGGGCTGTTGAGAGGAGTAAAAAACCATCAAAAATTTCAATCCTGCATGATTCTACCAAGAAATGTGATTCTTCATTCAAAACGCTGGTTTTTGCTATTGGGCTCTATTGAATAATGAATGTTTTGAATTTTCTCCAAAAGTAAAGTAGTTGCAAACTCATGCTTTTAGAGACTTGTTTGGGCTCATGAGAGGAGTAGAAAAACATCAAAAATTTCAGTCCTGCATGATTCTACCAAGAAATGTGTGTTCATTGAAACCGCTGGTTTTTGATAGTTTGGGCCCTATTGAAAAATGAATGTTTTGAATTTTCTCCAAAAGTAAAGTAGTTGCAAACTCATCCTTTAAGAAACTTGTTTGGGCTGTTGAGAGGAGTAAAAAACCATCAAAAATTTCAATCCTGCATGATTTTACCAAGAAATGTGATTCTTCATTCAAAACCTGATTTTTGCTATTGGGCTCTATTGAATAGTGAATGTTTTGAATTTTCTCCAAAAGTAAAGTAGTTGCAAACTCATGCTTTTAGAGACTAGTTTGGGCTCATGAGAGGAGTAGAAAAACATCAAAAATTTCAGTCCTGCATGATTCTACCAAGAAATGTGTGTTCATTGAAACCGCTGGTTTTTGATAGTTTGGGCCCTATTGAATAATGAATGTTTTGAATTTTCTCCAAAAGTAAAGTAGTTGCAAACTCATCCTTTTAGAAACTTGTTTGGGCTGTTGAGAGGAGTAAAAAACCATCAAAAATTTCAATCCTGCATGATTTTACCAAGAAATGTGATTCTTCATTCAAAACCTGATTTTTGCTATTGGGCTCTATTGAATAGTGAATGTTTTGAATTTTCTCCAAAAGTAAAGTAGTTGCAAACTCATGCTTTTAGAGACTTGTTTGGGCTCATGAGATGAGTAGAAAAACATCAAAAATTTCAGTCCTGCATGATTCTACCAAGACATGTGTGTTCATTGAAACGGCTGGTTTTTGATAGTTTGGGCCCTATTGAATAATGAATGTTTTGAATTTTCTCCAAAAGTAAAGTAGTTGCAAACTCATCCTTTTAGAAACTTGTTTGGGCTGTTGAGAGGAGTAAAAAACCATCAAAAATTTCAATCCTGCATGATTCTACCAAGAAATGTGATTCTTCATTCAAAACGCTGGTTTTTGCTATTGGGCTCTATTGAATAATGAATGTTTTGAATTTTCTCCAAAAGTAAAGTAGTTGCAAACTCATGCTTTTAGAGACTTGTTTGGGCTCATGAGAGGAGTAGAAAAACATCAAAAATTTCAGTCCTGCATGATTCTACCAAGAAATGTGTGTTCATTCAAACCGCTGGTTTTTGATAGTTTGGGCCCTATTGAATAATGAATGTTTTGAATTTTCTCCAAAAGTAAAGTAGTTGCAAACTCATGCTTTTAGAGACTTGTTTGGGCTCATGAGAGGAGTAGAAAAACATCAAAAATTTCAGTCCTGCATGATTCTACCAAGAAATGTGTGTTCATTGAAACCGCTGGTTTTTGATAGTTTGGGCCCTATTGAATAATGAATGTTTTGAATTTTCTTCAAAAGTAAAGTAGTTGCAAACTCATCCTTTTAGAAACTTGTTTGGGCTGTTGAGAGGAGTAAAAAACCATCAAAAATTTCAATCCTGCATGATTCTACCAAGAAATGTGATTCTTCATTCAAAACGCTGGTTTTTGCTATTGGGCTCTATTGAATAATGAATGTTTTGAATTTTCTCCAAAAGTAAAGTAGTTGCAAACTCATGCTTTTAGAGACTTGTTTGGGCTCATGAGAGGAGTAGAAAAACATCAAAAATTTCAGTCCTGCATGATTCTACCAAGAAATGTGTGTTCATTGAAACCGCTGGTTTTTGATAGTTTGGGCCCTATTGAATAATGAATGTTTTGAATTTTCTCCAAAAGTAAAGTAGTTGCAAACTCATCCTTTTAGAAACTTGTTTGGGCTGTTGAGAGGAGTAAAAAACCATCAAAAATTTCAATCCTGCATGATTCTACCAAGAAATGTGATTCTTCATTCAAAACGCTGGTTTTTGCTATTGGGCTCTATTGAATAATGAATGTTTTGAATTTTCTCCAAAAGTAAAGTAGTTGCAAACTCATCCTTTTAGAAACTTGTTTGGGCTGTTGAGAGGAGTAAAAAACCATCAAAAATTTCAATCCTGCATGATTTTACCAAGAAATGTGATTCTTCATTCAAAACCTGATTTTTGCTATTGGGCTCTATTGAATAGTGAATGTTTTGAATTTTCTCCAAAAGTAAAGTAGTTGCAAACTCATGCTTTTAGAGACTTGTTTGGGCTCATGAGAGGAGTAGAAAAACATCAAAAATTTCAGTCCTGCATGATTCTACCAAGAAATGTGTGTTCATTCAAACCGCTGGTTTTTGATAGTTTGGGCCCTATTGAATAATGAATGTTTTGAATTTTCTCCAAAAGTAAAGTAGTTGCAAACTCATGCTTTTAGAGACTTGTTTGGGCTCATGAGAGGAGTAGAAAAACATCAAAAATTTCAGTCCTGCATGATTCTACCAAGAAATGTGTGATCATTCAAACCGCTGGTTTTTGATAGTTTGGGCCCTATTGAATAATGAATGTTTTGAATTTTCTCCAAAAGTAAAGTAGTTGCAAACTCATCCTTTTAGAAACTTGTTTGGGCTGTTGAGAGGAGTAAAAAACCATCAAAAATTTCAATCCTGCATGATTCTACCAAGAAATGTGATTCTTCATTCAAAACGCTGGTTTTTGCTATTGGGCTCTATTGAATAATGAATGTTTTGAATTTTCTCCAAAAGTAAAGTAGTTGCAAACTCATGCTTTTAGAGACTTGTTTGGGCTCATGAGAGGAGTAGAAAAACATCAAAAATTTCAGTCCTGCATGATTCTACCAAGAAATGTGTGTTCATTGAAACCGCTGGTTTTTGATAGTTTGGGCCCTATTGAATAATGAATGTTTTGAATTTTCTCCAAAAGTAAAGTAGTTGCAAACTCATCCTTTTAGAAACTTGTTTGGGCTGTTGAGAGGAGTAAAAAACCATCAAAAATTTCAATCCTGCATGATTCTACCAAGAAATGTGATTCTTCATTCAAAACGCTGGTTTTTGCTATTGGGCTCTATTGAATAATGAATGTTTTGAATTTTCTCCAAAAGTAAAGTAGTTGCAAACTCATGCTTTTAGAGACTTGTTTGGGCTCACGAGAGGAGTAGAAAAACATCAAAAATTTCAGTCCTGCATGATTCTACCAAGAAATGTGTGTTCATTGAAACCGCTGGTTTTTGATAGTTTGGGCCCTATTGAATAATGAATGTTTTGAATTTTCTCCAAAAGTAAAGTAGTTGCAAACTCATCCTTTTAGAAACTTGTTTGGGCTGTTGAGAGGAGTAAAAAACCATCAAAAATTTCAATCCTGCATGATTCTACCAAGAAATGTGATTCTTCATTCAAAACGCTGGTTTTTGCTATTGGGCTCTATTGAATAATGAATGTTTTGAATTTTCTCCAAAAGTAAAGTAGTTGCAAACTCATGCTTTTAGAGACTTGTTTGGGCTCATGAGAGGAGTAGAAAAACATCAAAATTTTCAGTCCTGCATGATTCTACCAAGAAATGTGTGTTCATTGAAACCGCTGGTTTTTGATAGTTTGGGCCCTATTGAATAATGAATGTTTTGAATTTTCTCCAAAAGTAAAGTAGTTGCAAACTCATCCTTTTAGAAACTTGTTTGGGCTGTTGAGAGGAGTAAAAAACCATCAAAAATTTCAATCCTGCATGATTCTACCAAGAAATGTGATTCTTCATTCAAAACGCTGGTTTTGCTATTGGGCTCTATTGAATAATGAATGTTTTGAATTTTCTCCAGAAGTAAAGTAGTTGCAAACTCATGCTTTTAGAGACTTGTTTGGGCTCATGAGAGGAGTAGAAAAACATCAAAAATTTCAGTCCTGCATGATTCTACCAAGAAATGTGTGTTCATTGAAACCGCTGGTTTTTGATAGTTTGGGCCCTATTGAATAATGAATGTTTTGAATTTTCTCCAAAAGTAAAGTAGTTGCAAACTCATCCTTTTAGAAACTTGTTTGGGCTGTTGAGAGGAGTAAAAAACCATCAAAAATTTCAATCCTGCATGATTCTACCAAGAAATGTGATTCTTCATTCAAAACGCTGGTTTTTGCTATTGGGCTCTATTGAATAATGAATGTTTTGAATTTTCTCCAAAAGTAAGGTAGTTGCAAACTCATGCTTTTAGAGACTTGTTTGGGCTCATGAGAGGAGTAGAAAAACATCAAAAATTTCAGTCCTGCATGATTCTACCAAGAAATGTGTGTTCATTGAAACCGCTGGTTTTTGATAGTTTGGGCCCTATTGAATAATGAATGTTTTGAATTTTCTCCAAAAGTAAAGTAGTTGCAAACTCATCCTTTTAGAAACTTGTTTGGGCTGTTGAGAGGAGTAAAAAACCATCAAAAATTTCAATCCTGCATGATTCTACCAAGAAATGTGATTCTTCATTCAAAACGCTGGTTTTTGCTTTTGGGCTCTATTGAATAATGAATGTTTTGAATTTTCTCCAAAAGTAAAGTAGTTGCAAACTCATGCTTTTAGAGACTTGTTTGGGCTCATGAGAGGAGTAGAAAAACATCAAAAATTTCAGTCCTGCATGATTCTACCAAGAAATGTGTGTTCATTCAAACCGCTGGTTTTTGATAGTTTGGGCCCTATTGAATAATGAATGTTTTGAATTTTCTCCAAAAGTAAAGTAGTTGCAAACTCATGCTTTTAGAGACTTGTTTGGGCTCATGAGAGGAGTAGAAAAACATCAAAAATTTCAGTCCTGCATGATTCTACCAAGAAATGTGTGTTCATTGAAACCGCTGGTTTTTGATAGTTTGGGCCCTATTGAATAATGAATGTTTTGAATTTTCTCCAAAAGTAAAGTAGTTGCAAACTCATCCTTTTAGAAACTTGTTTGGGCTGTTGAGAGGAGTAAAAAACCATCAAAAATTTCAATCCTGCATGATTCTACCAAGAAATGTGATGCTTCATTCAAAACGCTGGTATTTGCTATTGGGCTCTATTGAATAATGAATGTTTTGAATTTTCTCCAAAAGTAAAGTAGTTGCAAACTCATGCTTTTAGAGACTTGTTTGGGCTCATGAGAGGAGTAGAAAAACATCAAAAATTTCAGTCCTGCATGATTCTACCAAGAAATGTGTGTTCATTGAAACCGCTGGTTTTTGATAGTTTGGGCCCTATTGAATAATGAATGTTTTGAATTTTCTCCAAAAGTAAAGTAGTTGCAAACTCATCCTTTTAGAAACTTGTTTGGGCTGTTGAGAGGAGTAAAAAACCATCAAAAATTTCAATCCTGCATGATTCTACCAAGAAATGTGATTCTTCATTCAAAACGCTGGTTTTTGCTATTGGGCTCTATTGAATAATGAATGTTTTGAATTTTCTCCAAAAGTAAAGTAGTTGCAAACTCATGCTTTTAGAGATTTGTTTGGGCTCATGAGAGGAGTAGAAAAACATCAAAAATTTCAGTCCTGCATGATTCTACCAAGAAATGTGTGTTCATTGAAACCGCTGGTTTTTGATAGTTTGGGCCCTATTGAATAATGAATGTTTTAAATTTTCTCCAAAAGTAAAGTAGTTGCAAACTCATCCTTTTAGAAACTTGTTTGGGCTGTTGAGAGGAGTAAAAAACCATCAAAAATTTCAATCCTGCATGATTTTACCATGAAATGTGATTCTTCATTCAAAACCTGATTTTTGCTATTGGGCTCTATTGAATAGTGAATGTTTTGAATTTTCTCCAAAAGTAAAGTAGTTGCAAACTCATGCTTTTAGAGACTTGTTTGGGCTCATGAGAGGAGTAGAAAAACATCAAAAATTTCAGTCCTGCATGATTCTACCAAGAAATGTGTGTTCATTCAAACCGCTGGTTTTTGATAGTTTGGGCCCTATTGAATAATGAATGTTTTGAATTTTCTCCAAAAGTAAAGTAGTTGCAAACTCATGCTTTTAAAGACTTGTTTGGGCTCATGAGAGGAGTAGAAAAACATCAAAAATTTCAGTCCTGCATGATTCTACCAAGAAATGTGTGTTCATTGAAACCGCTGGTTTTTGATAGTTTGGGCCCTATTGAATAATGAATGTTTTGAATTTTCTCCAAAAGTAAAGTAGTTGCAAACTCATCCTTTTAGAAACTTGTTTGGGCTGTTGAGAAGAGTAAAAAACCATCAAAAATTTCAATCCTGCATGATTCTACCAAGAAATGTGATTCTTCATTCAAAACGCTGGTTTTTGCTATTGGGATCTATTGAATAATGAATGTTTTGAATTTTCTCCAAAAGTAAAGTAGTTGCAAACTCATCCTTTTAGAAACTTGTTTGGGCTGTTGAGAGGAGTAAAAAACCATCAAAAATTTCAATCCTGCATGATTTTACCAAGAAATGTGATTCTTCATTCAAAACCTGATTTTTGCTATTGGGCTCTATTGAATAGTGAATGTTTTGAATTTTCTCCAAAAGTAAAGTAGTTGCAAACTCATGCTTTTAGAGACTTGTTTGGGCTCATGAGATGAGTAGAAAAACATCAAAAATTTCAGTCCTGCATGATTCTACCAAGAAATGTGTGTTCATTGAAACCGCTGGTTTTTGATAGTTTGGGCCCTATTGAATAATGAATGTTTTGAATTTTCTCCAAAAGTAAAGTAGTTGCAAACTCATCCTTTTAGAAACTTGTTTGGGCTGTAGAGAGGAGTAAAAAACCATCAAAAATTTCAATCCTGCATGATTCTACCAAGAAATGTGATTCTTCATTCAAAACGCTGGTTTTTGCTATTGGGCTCTATTGAATAATGAATGTTTTGAATTTTCTCCAAAAGTAAAGTAGTTGCAAACTCATGCTTTTAGAGACTTGTTTGGGCTCATGAGAGGAGTAGAAAAACATCAAAAATTTCAGTCCTGCATGATTCTACCAAGAAATGTGTGTTCATTCAAACCGCTGGTTTTTGATAGTTTGGGCCCTATTGAATAATGAATGTTTTGAATTTTCTCCAAAAGTAAAGTAGTTGCAAACTCATGCTTTTAGAGACTTGTTTGGGCTCATGAGAGGAGTAGAAAAACATCAAAAATTTCAGTCCTGCATGATTCTACTAAGAAATGTGTGTTCATTGAAACCGCTGGTTTTTGATAGTTTGGGCCCTAGTGAATAATGAATGTTTTGAATTTTCTTCAAAAGTAAAGTAGTTGCAAACTCATCCTGTTAGAAACTTGTTTGGGCTGTTGAGAGGAGTAAAAAACCATCAAAAATTTCAATCCTGCATGATTTTACCAAGAAATGTGATTCTTCATTCAAAACCTGATTTTTGCTATTGGGCTCTATTGAATAGTGAATGTTTTGAATTTTCTCCAAAAGTAAAGTAGTTGCAAACTCATGCTTTTAGAGACTAGTTTGGGCTCATGAGAGGAGTAGAAAAACATCAAAAATTTCAGTCCTGCATGATTCTACCAAGAAATGTGTGTTCATTGAAACCGCTGGTTTTTGATAGTTTGGGCCCTATTGAATAATGAATGTTTTGAATTTTCTCCAAAAGTAAAGTAGTTGCAAACTCATCCTTTTAGAAACTTGTTTGGGCTGTTGAGAGGAGTAAAAAACCATCAAAAATTTCAATCCTGCATGATTTTACCAAGAAATGTGATTCTTCATTCAAAACCTGATTTTTGCTATTGGGCTCTATTGAATAGTGAATGTTTTGAATTTTCTCCAAAAGTAAAGTAGTTGCAAACTCATGCTTTTAGAGACTTGTTTGGGCTCATGAGATGAGTAGAAAAACATCAAAAATTTCAGTCCTGCATGATTCTACCAAGACATGTGTGTTCATTGAAACGGCTGGTTTTTGATAGTTTGGGCCCTATTGAATAATGAATGTTTTGAATTTTCTCCAAAAGTAAAGTAGTTGCAAACTCATCCTTTTAGAAACTTGTTTGGGCTGTTGAGAGGAGTAAAAAACCATCAAAAATTTCAATCCTGCATGATTCTACCAAGAAATGTGATTCTTCATTCAAAACGCTGGTTTTTGCTATTGGGCTCTATTGAATAATGAATGTTTTGAATTTTCTCCAAAAGTAAAGTAGTTGCAAACTCATGCTTTTAGAGACTTGTTTGGGCTCATGAGAGGAGTAGAAAAACATCAAAAATTTCAGTCCTGCATGATTCTACCAAGAAATGTGTGTTCATTCAAACCGCTGGTTTTTGATAGTTTGGGCCCTATTGAATAATGAATGTTTTGAATTTTCTCCAAAAGTAAAGTAGTTGCAAACTCATGCTTTTAGAGACTTGTTTGGGCTCATGAGAGGAGTAGAAAAACATCAAAAATTTCAGTCCTGCATGATTCTACCAAGAAATGTGTGTTCATTGAAACCGCTGGTTTTTGATAGTTTGGGCCCTATTGAATAATGAATGTTTTGAATTTTCTTCAAAAGTAAAGTAGTTGCAAACTCATCCTTTTAGAAACTTGTTTGGGCTGTTGAGAGGAGTAAAAAACCATCAAAAATTTCAATCCTGCATGATTCTACCAAGAAATGTGATTCTTCATTCAAAACGCTGGTTTTTGCTATTGGGCTCTATTGAATAATGAATGTTTTGAATTTTCTCCAAAAGTAAAGTAGTTGCAAACTCATGCTTTTAGAGACTTGTTTGGGCTCATGAGAGGAGTAGAAAAACATCAAAAATTTCAGTCCTGCATGATTCTACCAAGAAATGTGTGTTCATTGAAACCGCTGGTTTTTGATAGTTTGGGCCCTATTGAATAATGAATGTTTTGAATTTTCTCCAAAAGTAAAGTAGTTGCAAACTCATCCTTTTAGAAACTTGTTTGGGCTGTTGAGAGGAGTAAAAAACCATCAAAAATTTCAATCCTGCATGATTCTACCAAGAAATGTGATTCTTCATTCAAAACGCTGGTTTTTGCTATTGGGCTCTATTGAATAATGAATGTTTTGAATTTTCTCCAAAAGTAAAGTAGTTGCAAACTCATGCTTTTAGAGACTTGTTTGGGCTCATGAGAGGAGTAGAAAAACATCAAAAATTTCAGTCCTGCATGATTCTACCAAGAAATGTGTGTTCATTGAAACCGCTGGTTTTTGTTAGTTTGGGCCCTATTGAATAATGAATGTTTTGAATTTTCTCCAAAAGTAAAGTAGTTGCAAACTCATCCTTTTAGAAACTTGTTTGGGCTGTTGAGAGGAGTAAAAAACCATCAAAAATTTCAATCCTGCATGATTCTACCAAGAAATGTGATTCTTCATTCAAAACGCTGGTTTTTGCTATTGGGCTCTATTGAATAATGAATGTTTTGAATTTTCTCCAAAAGTAAAGTAGTTGCAAACTCATGCTTTTAGAGATTTGTTTGGGCTCATGAGAGGAGTAGAAAAACATCAAAAATTTCAGTCCTGCATGATTCTACCAAGAAATGTGTGTTCATTGAAACCGCTGGTTTTTGATAGTTTGGGCCCTATTGAATAATGAATGTTTTGAATTTTCTCCAAAAGTAAAGTAGTTGCAAACTCATCCTTTTAGAAACTTGTTTGGGCTGTTGAGAGGAGTAAAAAACCATCAAAAATTTCAATCCTGCATGATTTTACCAAGAAATGTGATTCTTCATTCAAAACCTGATTTTTGCTATTGGGCTCTATTGAATAGTGAATGTTTTGAATTTTCTCCAAAAGTAAAGTAGTTGCAAACTCATGCTTTTAGAGACTTGTTTGGGCTCATGAGAGGAGTAGAAAAACATCAAAAATTTCAGTCCTGCATGATTCTACCAAGAAATGTGTGTTCATTGAAACCGCTGGTTTTTGATAGTTTGGGCCCTATTGAATAATGAATGTTTTGAATTTTCTCCAAAAGTAAAGTAGTTGCAAACTCATGCTTTTAGAGACTTGTTTGGGCTCATGAGAGGAGTAGAAAAACATCAAAAATTTCAGTCCTGCATGATTCTACCAAGAAATGTGTGTTCATTCAAACCGCTGGTTTTTGATAGTTTGGGCCCTATTGAATAATGAATGTTTTGAATTTTCTCCAAAAGTAAAGTAGTTGCAAACTCATCCTTTTAGAAACTTGTTTGGGCTGTTGAGAGGAGTAAAAAACCATCAAAAATTTAAATCCTGCATGATTCTACCAAGAAATGTGATTCTTCATTCAAAACGCTGGTTTTTGCTATTGGGCTCTATTGAATAATGAATGTTTTGAATTTTCTCCAAAAGTAAAGTAGTTGCAAACTCATGCTTTTAGAGACTTGTTTGGGCTCATGAGAGGAGTAGAAAAACATCAAAAATTTCAGTCCTGCATGATTCTACCAAGAAATGTGTGTTCATTGAAACCGCTGGTTTTTGATAGTTTGGGCCCTATTGAATAATGAATGTTTTGAATTTTCTCCAAAAGTAAAGTAGTTGCAAACTCATCCTTTTAGAAACTTGTTTGGGCTGTTGAGAGGAGTAAAAAACCATCAAAAATTTCAATCCTGCATGATTCTACCAAGAAATGTGATTCTTCATTCAAAACGCTGGTTTTTGCTATTGGGCTCTATTGAATAATGAATGTTTTGAATTTTCTCCAAAAGTAAAGTAGTTGCAAACTCATGCTTTTAGAGACTTGTTTGGGCTCACGAGAGGAGTAGAAAAACATCAAAAATTTCAGTCCTGCATGATTCTACCAAGAAATGTGTGTTCATTGAAACCGCTGGTTTTTGATAGTTTGGGCCCTATTGAATAATGAATGTTTTGAATTTTCTCCAAAAGTAAAGTAGTTGCAAACTCATCCTTTTAGAAACTTGTTTGGGCTGTTGAGAGGAGTAAAAAACCATCAAAAATTTCAATCCTGCATGATTCTACCAAGAAATGTGATTCTTCATTCAAAACGCTGGTTTTTGCTATTGGGCTCTATTGAATAATGAATGTTTTGAATTTTCTCCAAAAGTAAAGTAGTTGCAAACTCATGCTTTTAGAGACTTGTTTGGGCTCATGAGAGGAGTAGAAAAACATCAAAAATTTCAGTCCTGCATGATTCTACCAAGAAATGTGTGTTCATTGAAACCGCTGGTTTTTGATAGTTTGGGCCCTATTGAATAATGAATGTTTTGAATTTTCTCCAAAAGTAAAGTAGTTGCAAACTCATCCTTTTAGAAACTTGTTTGGGCTGTTGAGAGGAGTAAAAAACCATCAAAAATTTCAATCCTGCATGATTCTACCAAGAAATGTGATTCTTCATTCAAAACGCTGGTTTTTGCTATTGGGCTCTATTGAATAATGAATGTTTTGAATTTTCTCCAAAAGTAAAGTAGTTGCAAACTCATGCTTTTAGAGACTTGTTTGGGCTCATGAGAGGAGTAGAAAAACATCAAAAATTTCAGTCCTGCATGACTCTACCAAGAAATGTGTGTTCATTGAAACCGCTGGTTTTTGATAGTTTGGGCCCTATTGAATAATGAATGTTTTGAATTTTCTCCAAAAGTAAAGTAGTTGCAAACTCATCCTTTTAGAAACTTGTTTGGGCTGTTGAGAGGAGTAAAAAACCATCAAAAATTTCAATCCTGCATGATTCTACCAAGAAATGTGATTCTTCATTCAAAACGCTGGTTTTTGCTATTGGGCTCTATTGAATAATGAATGTTTTGAATTTTCTCCAAAAGTAAAGTAGTTGCAAACTCATGCTTTTAGAGATTTGTTTGGGCTCATGAGAGGAGTAGAAAAACATCAAAAATTTCAGTCCTGCATGATTCTACCAAGAAATGTGTGTTCATTGAAACCGCTGGTTTTTGATAGTTTGGGCCCTATTGAATAATGAATGTTTTGAATTTTCTCCAAAAGTAAAGTAGTTGCAAACTCATCCTTTTAGAAACTTGTTTGGGCTGTTGAGAGGAGTAAAAAACCATCAAAAATTTCAATCCTGCATGATTTTACCAAGAAATGTGATTCTTCATTCAAAACCTGATTTTTGCTATTGGGCTCTATTGAATAGTGAATGTTTTGAATTTTCTCCAAAAGTAAAGTAGTTGCAAACTCATGCTTTTAGAGACTTGTTTGGGCTCATGAGAGGAGTAGAAAAACATCAAAAATTTCAGTCCTGCATGATTCTACCAAGAAATGTGTGTTCATTCAAACCGCTGGTTTTTGATAGTTTGGGCCCTATTGAATAATGAATGTTTTGAATTTTCTCCAAAAGTAAAGTAGTTGCAAACTCATGCTTTTAGAGACTTGTTTGGGCTCATGAGAGGAGTAGAAAAACATCAAAAATTTCAGTCCTGCATGATTCTACCAAGAAATGTGTGTTCATTCAAACCGCTGGTTTTTGATAGTTTGGGCCCTATTGAATAATGAATGTTTTGAATTTTCTCCAAAAGTAAAGTAGTTGCAAACTCATCCTTTTAGAAACTTGTTTGGGCTGTTGAGAGGAGTAAAAAACCATCAAAAATTTCAATCCTGCATGATTCTACCAAGAAATGTGATTCTTCATTCAAAACGCTGGTTTTTGCTATTGGGCTCTATTGAATAATGAATGTTTTGAATTTTCTCCAAAAGTAAAGTAGTTGCAAACTCATGCTTTTAGAGACTTGTTTGGGCTCATGAGAGGAGTAGAAAAACATCAAAAATTTCAGTCCTGCATGATTCTACCAAGAAATGTGTGTTCATTGAAACCGCTGGTTTTTGATAGTTTGGGCCCTATTGAATAATGAATGTTTTGAATTTTCTCCAAAAGTAAAGTAGTTGCAAACTCATCCTTTTAGAAACTTGTTTGGGCTGTTGAGAGGAGTAAAAAACCATCAAAAATTTCAATCCTGCATGATTCTACCAAGAAATGTGATTCTTCATTCAAAACGCTGGTTTTTGCTATTGGGCTCTATTGAATAATGAATGTTTTGAATTTTCTCCAAAAGTAAAGTAGTTGCAAACTCATGCTTTTAGAGACTTGTTTGGGCTCACGAGAGGAGTAGAAAAACATCAAAAATTTCAGTCCTGCATGATTCTACCAAGAAATGTGTGTTCATTGAAACCGCTGGTTTTTGATAGTTTGGGCCCTATTGAATAATGAATGTTTTGAATTTTCTCCAAAAGTAAAGTAGTTGCAAACTCATCCTTTTAGAAACTTGTTTGGGCTGTTGAGAGGAGTAAAAAACCATCAAAAATTTCAATCCTGCATGATTCTACCAAGAAATGTGATTCTTCATTCAAAACGCTGGTTTTTGCTATTGGGCTCTATTGAATAATGAATGTTTTGAATTTTCTCCAAAAGTAAAGTAGTTGCAAACTCATGCTTTTAGAGACTTGTTTGGGCTCATGAGAGGAGTAGAAAAACATCAAAAATTTCAGTCCTGCATGATTCTACCAAGAAATGTGTGTTCATTGAAACCGCTGGTTTTTGATAGTTTGGGCCCTATTGAATAATGAATGTTTTGAATTTTCTCCAAAAGTAAAGTAGTTGCAAACTCATCCTTTTAGAAACTTGTTTGGGCTGTTGAGAGGAGTAAAAAACCATCAAAAATTTCAATCCTGCATGATTCTACCAAGAAATGTGATTCTTCATTCAAAACGCTGGTTTTTGCTATTGGGCTCTATTGAATAATGAATGTTTTGAATTTTCTCCAAAAGTAAAGTAGTTGCAAACTCATGCTTTTAGAGACTTGTTTGGGCTCATGAGAGGAGTAGAAAAACATCAAAAATTTCAGTCCTGCATGACTCTACCAAGAAATGTGTGTTCATTGAAACCGCTGGTTTTTGATAGTTTGGGCCCTATTGAATAATGAATGTTTTGAATTTTCTCCAAAAGTAAAGTAGTTGCAAACTCATCCTTTTAGAAACTTGTTTGGGCTGTTGAGAGGAGTAAAAAACCATCAAAAATTTCAATCCTGCATGATTCTACCAAGAAATGTGATTCTTCATTCAAAACGCTGGTTTTTGCTATTGGGCTCTATTGAATAATGAATGTTTTGAATTTTCTCCAAAAGTAAAGTAGTTGCAAACTCATGCTTTTAGAGATTTGTTTGGGCTCATGAGAGGAGTAGAAAAACATCAAAAATTTCAGTCCTGCATGATTCTACCAAGAAATGTGTGTTCATTGAAACCGCTGGTTTTTGATAGTTTGGGCCCTATTGAATAATGAATGTTTTGAATTTTCTCCAAAAGTAAAGTAGTTGCAAACTCATCCTTTTAGAAACTTGTTTGGGCTGTTGAGAGGAGTAAAAAACCATCAAAAATTTCAATCCTGCATGATTTTACCAAGAAATGTGATTCTTCATTCAAAACCTGATTTTTGCTATTGGGCTCTATTGAATAGTGAATGTTTTGAATTTTCTCCAAAAGTAAAGTAGTTGCAAACTCATGCTTTTAGAGACTTGTTTGGGCTCATGAGAGGAGTAGAAAAACATCAAAAATTTCAGTCCTGCATGATTCTACCAAGAAATGTGTGTTCATTCAAACCGCTGGTTTTTGATAGTTTGGGCCCTATTGAATAATGAATGTTTTGAATTTTCTCCAAAAGTAAAGTAGTTGCAAACTCATGCTTTTAGAGACTTGTTTGGGCTCACGAGAGGAGTAGAAAAACATCAAAAATTTCAGTCCTGCATGATTCTACCAAGAAATGTGTGTTCATTGAAACCGCTGGTTTTTGATAGTTTGGGCCCTATTGAATAATGAATGTTTTGAATTTTCTCCAAAAGTAAAGTAGTTGCAAACTCATCCTTTTAGAAACTTGTTTGGGCTGTTGAGAGGAGTAAAAAACCATCAAAAATTTCAATCCTGCATGATTCTACCAAGAAATGTGATTCTTCATTCAAAACGCTGGTTTTTGCTATTGGGCTCTATTGAATAATGAATGTTTTGAATTTTCTCCAAAAGTAAAGTAGTTGCAAACTCATGCTTTTAGAGACTTGTTTGGGCTCATGAGAGGAGTAGAAAAACATCAAAATTTTCAGTCCTGCATGATTCTACCAAGAAATGTGTGTTCATTGAAACCGCTGGTTTTTGATAGTTTGGGCCCTATTGAATAATGAATGTTTTGAATTTTCTCCAAAAGTAAAGTAGTTGCAAACTCATCCTTTTAGAAACTTGTTTGGGCTGTTGAGAGGAGTAAAAAACCATCAAAAATTTCAATCCTGCATGATTCTACCAAGAAATGTGATTCTTCATTCAAAACGCTGGTTTTTGCTATTGGGCTCTATTGAATAATGAATGTTTTGAATTTTCTCCAGAAGTAAAGTAGTTGCAAACTCATGCTTTTAGAGACTTGTTTGGGCTCATGAGAGGAGTAGAAAAACATCAAAAATTTCAGTCCTGCATGATTCTACCAAGAAATGTGTGTTCATTGAAACCGCTCGTTTTTGATAGTTTGGGCCCTATTGAATAATGAATGTTTTGAATTTTCTCCAAAAGTAAAGTAGTTGCAAACTCATCCTTTTAGAAACTTGTTTGGGCTGTTGAGAGGAGTAAAAAACCATCAAAAATTTCAATCCTGCATGGTTCTACCAAGAAATGTGATTCTTCATTCAAAACGCTGGTTTTTGCTATTGGGCTCTATTGAATAATGAATGTTTTGAATTTTCTCCAAAAGTAAGGTAGTTGCAAACTCATGCTTTTAGAGACTTGTTTGGGCTCATGAGAGGAGTAGAAAAACATCAAAAATTTCAGTCCTGCATGATTCTACCAAGAAATGTGTGTTCATTGAAACCGCTGGTTTTTGAAAGTTTGGGCCCTATTGAATAATGAATGTTTTGAATTTTCTCCAAAAGTAAAGTAGTTGCAAACTCATCCTTTTAGAAACTTGTTTGGGCTGTTGAGAGGAGTAAAAAACCATCAAAAATTTCAATCCTGCATGATTCTACCAAGAAATGTGATTCTTCATTCAAAACGCTGGTTTTTGCTATTGGGCTCTATTGAATAATGAATGTTTTGAATTTTCTCCAAAAGTAAAGTAGTTGCAAACTCATGCTTTTAGAGACTTGTTTGGGCTCATGAGAGGAGTAGAAAAACATCAAAAATTTCAGTCCTGCATGATTCTACCAAGAAATGTGTGTTCATTGAAACCGCTGGTTTTTGATAGTTTGGGCCCTATTGAATAATGAATGTTTTGAATTTTCTCCAAAAGTAAAGTAGTTGCAAACTCATCCTTTTAGAAACTTGTTTGGGCTGTTGAGAGGAGTAAAAAACCATCAAAAATTTCAATCCTGCATGATTCTACCAAGAAATGTGATTCTTCATTCAAAACGCTGGTTTTTGCTATTGGGCTCTATTGAATAATGAATGTTTTGAATTTTCTCCAAAAGTAAAGTAGTTGCAAACTCATGCTTTTAGAGACTTGTTTGGGCTCATGAGAGGAGTAGAAAAACATCAAAAATTTCAGTCCTGCATGATTCTACCAAGAAATGTGTGTTCATTGAAACCGCTGGTTTTTGATAGTTTGGGCCCTATTGAATAATGAATGTTTTGAATTTTCTCCAAAAGTAAAGTAGTTGCAAACTCATCCTTTTAGAAACTTGTTTGGGCTGTTGAGAGGAGTAAAAAACCATCAAAAATTTCAATCCTGCATGATTCTACCAAGAAATGTGATTCTTCATTCAAAACGCTGGTTTTTGCTATTGGGCTCTATTGAATAATGAATGTTTTGAATTTTCTCCAAAAGTAAAGTAGTTGCAAACTCATGCTTTTAGAGATTTGTTTGGGCTCATGAGAGGAGTAGAAAAACATCAAAAATTTCAGTCCTGCATGATTCTACCAAGAAATGTGTGTTCATTCAAACCGCTGGTTTTTGATAGTTTGGGCCCTATTGAATAATGAATGTTTTGAATTTTCTCCAAAAGTAAAGTAGTTGCAAACTCATGCTTTTAGAGACTTGTTTGGGCTCATGAGAGGAGTAGAAAAACATCAAAAATTTCAGTCCTGCATGATTCTACCAAGAAATGTGTGTTCATTCAAACCGCTGGTTTTTGATAGTTTGGGCCCTATTGAATAATGAATGTTTTGAATTTTCTCCAAAAGTAAAGTAGTTGCAAACTCATCCTTTTAGAAACTTGTTTGGGCTGTTGAGAGGAGTAAAAAACCATCAAAAATTTCAATCCTGCATGATTCTACCAAGAAATGTGATTCTTCATTCAAAACGCTGGTTTTTGCTATTGGGCTCTATTGAATAATGAATGTTTTGAATTTTCTCCAAAAGTAAAGTAGTTGCAAACTCATGCTTTTAGAGACTTGTTTGGGCTCATGAGAGGAGTAGAAAAACATCAAAAATTTCAGTCCTGCATGATTCTACCAAGAAATGTGTGTTCATTGAAACCGCTGGTTTTTGATAGTTTGGGCCCTATTGAATAATGAATGTTTTGAATTTTCTCCAAAAGTAAAGTAGTTGCAAACTCATCCTTTTAGAAACTTGTTTGGGCTGTTGAGAGGAGTAAAAAACCATCAAAAATTTCAATCCTGCATGATTCTACCAAGAAATGTGATTCTTCATTCAAAACGCTGGTTTTTGCTATTGGGCTCTATTGAATAATGAATGTTTTGAATTTTCTCCAAAAGTAAAGTAGTTGCAAACTCATGCTTTTAGAGACTTGTTTGGGCTCACGAGAGGAGTAGAAAAACATCAAAAATTTCAGTCCTGCATGATTCTACCAAGAAATGTGTGTTCATTGAAACCGCTGGTTTTTGATAGTTTGGGCCCTATTGAATAATGAATGTTTTGAATTTTCTCCAAAAGTAAAGTAGTTGCAAACTCATCCTTTTAGAAACTTGTTTGGGCTGTTGAGAGGAGTAAAAAACCATCAAAAATTTCAATCCTGCATGATTCTACCAAGAAATGTGATTCTTCATTCAAAACGCTGGTTTTTGCTATTGGGCTCTATTGAATAATGAATGTTTTGAATTTTCTCCAAAAGTAAAGTAGTTGCAAACTCATCCTTTTAGAAACTTGTTTGGGCTGTTGAGAGGAGTAAAAAACCATCAAAAATTTCAGTCCTGCATGATTCTACCAAGAAATGTGTGTTCATTGAAACCGCTGGTTTTTGATAGTTTGGGCCCTATTGAATAATGAATGTTTTGAATTTTCTCCAAAAGTAAAGTAGTTGCAAACTCATCCTTTTAGAAACTTGTTTGGGCTGTTGAGAGGAGTAAAAAACCATCAAAAATTTCAATCCTGCATGATTCTACCAAGAAATGTGATTCTTCATTCAAAACGCTGGTTTTTGCTATTGGGCTCTATTGAATAATGAATGTTTTGAATTTTCTCCAAAAGTAAAGTAGTTGCAAACTCATGCTTTTAGAGACTTGTTTGGGCTCATGAGAGGAGTAGAAAAACATCAAAAATTTCAGTCCTGCATGATTCTACCAAGAAATGTGTGTTCATTGAAACCGCTGGTTTTTGATAGTTTGGGCCCTATTGAATAATGAATGTTTTGAATTTTCTCCAAAAGTAAAGTAGTTGCAAACTCATCCTTTTAGAAACTTGTTTGGGCTGTTGAGAGGAGTAAAAAACCATCAAAAATTTCAATCCTGCATGATTCTACCAAGAAATGTGATTCTTCATTCAAAACGCTGGTTTTTGCTATTGGGCTCTATTGAATAATGAATGTTTTGAATTTTCTCCAAAAGTAAAGTAGTTGCAAACTCATGCTTTTAGAGATTTGTTTGGGCTCATGAGAGGAGTAGAAAAACATCAAAAATTTCAGTCCTGCATGATTCTACCAAGAAATGTGTGTTCATTCAAACCGCTGGTTTTTGATAGTTTGGGCCCTATTGAATAATGAATGTTTTGAATTTTCTCCAAAAGTAAAGTAGTTGCAAACTCATGCTTTTAGAGACTTGTTTGGGCTCATGAGAGGAGTAGAAAAACATCAAAAATTTCAGTCCTGCATGATTCTACCAAGAAATGTGTGTTCATTCAAACCGCTGGTTTTTGATAGTTTGGGCCCTATTGAATAATGAATGTTTTGAATTTTCTCCAAAAGTAAAGTAGTTGCAAACTCATCCTTTTAGAAACTTGTTTGGGCTGTTGAGAGGAGTAAAAAACCATCAAAAATTTCAATCCTGCATGATTCTACCAAGAAATGTGATTCTTCATTCAAAACGCTGGTTTTTGCTATTGGGCTCTATTGAATAATGAATGTTTTGAATTTTCTCCAAAAGTAAAGTAGTTGCAAACTCATGCTTTTAGAGACTTGTTTGGGCTCATGAGAGGAGTAGAAAAACATCAAAAATTTCAGTCCTGCATGATTCTACCAAGAAATGTGTGTTCATTGAAACCGCTGGTTTTTGATAGTTTGGGCCCTATTGAATAATGAATGTTTTGAATTTTCTCCAAAAGTAAAGTAGTTGCAAACTCATCCTTTTAGAAACTTGTTTGGGCTGTTGAGAGGAGTAAAAAACCATCAAAAATTTCAATCCTGCATGATTCTACCAAGAAATGTGATTCTTCATTCAAAACGCTGGTTTTTGCTATTGGGCTCTATTGAATAATGAATGTTTTGAATTTTCTCCAAAAGTAAAGTAGTTGCAAACTCATGCTTTTAGAGACTTGTTTGGGCTCACGAGAGGAGTAGAAAAACATCAAAAATTTCAGTCCTGCATGATTCTACCAAGAAATGTGTGTTCATTGAAACCGCTGGTTTTTGATAGTTTGGGCCCTATTGAATAATGAATGTTTTGAATTTTCTCCAAAAGTAAAGTAGTTGCAAACTCATCCTTTTAGAAACTTGTTTGGGCTGTTGAGAGGAGTAAAAAACCATCAAAAATTTCAATCCTGCATGATTCTACCAAGAAATGTGATTCTTCATTCAAAACGCTGGTTTTTGCTATTGGGCTCTATTGAATAATGAATGTTTTGAATTTTCTCCAAAAGTAAAGTAGTTGCAAACTCATGCTTTTAGAGACTTGTTTGGGCTCATGAGAGGAGTAGAAAAACATCAAAATTTTCAGTCCTGCATGATTCTACCAAGAAATGTGTGTTCATTGAAACCGCTGGTTTTTGATAGTTTGGGCCCTATTGAATAATGAATGTTTTGAATTTTCTCCAAAAGTAAAGTAGTTGCAAACTAATCCTTTTAGAAACTTGTTTGGGCTGTTGAGAGGAGTAAAAAACCATCAAAAATTTCAATCCTGCATGATTCTACCAAGAAATGTGATTCTTCATTCAAAACGCTGGTTTTTGCTATTGGGCTCTATTGAATAATGAATGTTTTGAATTTTCTCCAGAAGTAAAGTAGTTGCAAACTCATGCTTTTAGAGACTTGTTTGGGCTCATGAGAGGAGTAGAAAAACATCAAAAATTTCAGTCCTGCATGATTCTACCAAGAAATGTGTGTTCATTGAAACCGCTGGTTTTTGATAGTTTGGGCCCTATTGAATAATGAATGTTTTGAATTTTCTCCAAAAGTAAAGTAGTTGCAAACTCATCCTTTTAGAAACTTGTTTGGGCTGTTGAGAGGAGTAAAAAACCATCAAAAATTTCAATCCTGCATGGTTCTACCAAGAAATGTGATTCTTCATTCAAAACGCTGGTTTTTGCTATTGGGCTCTATTGAATAATGAATGTTTTGAATTTTCTCCAAAAGTAAGGTAGTTGCAAACTCATGCTTTTAGAGACTTGTTTGGGCTCATGAGAGGAGTAGAAAAACATCAAAAATTTCAGTCCTGCATGATTCTACTAAGAAATGTGTGTTCATTGAAACCGCTGGTTTTTGAAAGTTTGGGCCCTATTGAATAATGAATGTTTTGAATTTTCTCCAAAAGTAAAGTAGTTGCAAACTCATCCTTTTAGAAACTTGTTTGGGCTGTTGAGAGGAGTAAAAAACCATCAAAAATTTCAATCCTGCATGATTCTACCAAGAAATGTGATTCTTCATTCAAAACGCTGGTTTTTGCTTTTGGGCTCTATTGAATAATGAATGTTTTGAATTTTCTCCAAAAGTAAAGTAGTTGCAAACTCATGCTTTTAGAGACTTGTTTGGGCTCATGAGAGGAGTAGAAAAACATCAAAAATTTCAGTCCTGCATGATTCTACCAAGAAATGTGTGTTCATTGAAACCGCTGGTTTTTGATAGTTTGGGCCCTATTGAATAATGAATGTTTTGAATTTTCTTCAAAAGTAAAGTAGTTGCAAACTCATCCTTTTAGAAACTTGTTTGGGCTGTTGAGAGGAGTAAAAAAACATCAAAAATTTCAATCCTGCATGATTCTACCAAGAAATGTGATTCTTCATTCAAAACGCTGGTATTTGCTATTGGGCTCTATTGAATAATGAATGTTTTGAATTTTCTCCAAAAGTAAAGTAGTTGCAAACTCATGCTTTTAGAGACTTGTTTGGGCTCATGAGAGGAGTAGAAAAACATCAAAAATTTCAGTCCTGCATGATTCTACCAAGAAATGTGTGTTCATTGAAACCGCTGGTTTTTGATAGTTTGGGCCCTATTGAATAATGAATGTTTTGAATTTTCTCCAAAAGTAAAGTAGTTGCAAACTCATCCTTTTAGAAACTTGTTTGGGCTGTTGAGAGGAGTAAAAAACCATCAAAAATTTCAATCCTGCATGATTCTACCAAGAAATGTGATTCTTCATTCAAAACGCTGGTTTTTGCTATTGGGCTCTATTGAATAATGAATGTTTTGAATTTTCTCCAAAAGTAAAGTAGTTGCAAACTCATGCTTTTAGAGATTTGTTTGGGCTCATGAGAGGAGTAGAAAAACATCAAAAATTTCAGTCCTGCATGATTCTACCAAGAAATGTGTGTTCATTGAAACCGCTGGTTTTTGATAGTTTGGGCCCTATTGAATAATGAATGTTTTAAATTTTCTCCAAAAGTAAAGTAGTTGCAAACTCATCCTTTTAGAAACTTGTTTGGGCTGTTGAGAGGAGTAAAAAACCATCAAAAATTTCAATCCTGCATGATTTTACCATGAAATGTGATTCTTCATTCAAAACCTGATTTTTGCTATTGGGCTCTATTGAATAGTGAATGTTTTGAATTTTCTCCAAAAGTAAAGTAGTTGCAAACTCATGCTTTTAGAGACTTGTTTGGGCTCATGAGAGGAGTAGAAAAACATCAAAAATTTCAGTCCTGCATGATTCTACCAAGAAATGTGTGTTCATTGAAACCGCTGGTTTTTGATAGTTTGGGCCCTATTGAATAATGAATGTTTTGAATTTTCTCCAAAAGTAAAGTAGTTGCAAACTCATGCTTTTAAAGACTTGTTTGGGCTCATGAGAGGAGTAGAAAAACATCAAAAATTTCAGTCCTGCATGATTCTACCAAGAAATGTGTGTTCATTGAAACCGCTGGTTTTTGATAGTTTGGGCCCTATTGAATAATGAATGTTTTGAATTTTCTCCAAAAGTAAAGTAGTTGCAAACTCATCCTTTTAGAAACTTGTTTGGGCTGTTGAGAAGAGTAAAAAACCATCAAAAATTTCAATCCTGCATGATTCTACCAAGAAATGTGATTCTTCATTCAAAACGCTGGTTTTTGCTATTGGGATCTATTGAATAATGAATGTTTTGAATTTTCTCCAAAAGTAAAGTAGTTGCAAACTCATCCTTTTAGAAACTTGTTTGGGCTGTTGAGAGGAGTAAAAAACCATCAAAAATTTCAATCCTGCATGATTTTACCAAGAAATGTGATTCTTCATTCAAAACCTGATTTTTGCTATTGGGCTCTATTGAATAGTGAATGTTTTGAATTTTCTCCAAAAGTAAAGTAGTTGCAAACTCATGCTTTTAGAGACTTGTTTGGGCTCATGAGATGAGTAGAAAAACATCAAAAATTTCAGTCCTGCATGATTCTACCAAGAAATGTGTGTTCATTGAAACCGCTGGTTTTTGATAGTTTGGGCCCTATTGAATAATGAATGTTTTGAATTTTCTCCAAAAGTAAAGTAGTTGCAAACTCATCCTTTTAGAAACTTGTTTGGGCTGTAGAGAGGAGTAAAAAACCATCAAAAATTTCAATCCTGCATGATTCTACCAAGAAATGTGATTCTTCATTCAAAACGCTGGTTTTTGCTATTGGGCTCTATTGAATAATGAATGTTTTGAATTTTCTCCAAAAGTAAAGTAGTTGCAAACTCATGCTTTTAGAGACTTGTTTGGGCTCATGAGAGGAGTAGAAAAACATCAAAAATTTCAGTCCTGCATGATTCTACCAAGAAATGTGTGTTCATTCAAACCGCTGGTTTTTGATAGTTTGGGCCCTATTGAATAATGAATGTTTTGAATTTTCTCCAAAAGTAAAGTAGTTGCAAACTCATGCTTTTAGAGACTTGTTTGGGCTCATGAGAGGAGTAGAAAAACATCAAAAATTTCAGTCCTGCATGATTCTACTAAGAAATGTGTGTTCATTGAAACCGCTGGTTTTTGATAGTTTGGGCCCTAGTGAATAATGAATGTTTTGAATTTTCTTCAAAAGTAAAGTAGTTGCAAACTCATCCTGTTAGAAACTTGTTTGGGCTGTTGAGAGGAGTAAAAAACCATCAAAAATTTCAATCCTGCATGATTCTACCAAGAAATGTGATTCTTCATTCAAAACGCTGGTTTTTGCTATTGGGCTCTATTGAATAATGAATGTTTTGAATTTTCTCCAAAAGTAAAGTAGTTGCAAACTCATGCTTTTAGAGATTTGTTTGGGCTCATGAGAGGAGTAGAAAAACATCAAAAATTTCAGTCCTGCATGATTCTACCAAGAAATGTGTGTTCATTGAAACCGCTGGCTTTTGATAGTTTGGGCCCTATTGAATAATGAATGTTTTAAATTTTCTCCAAAAGTAAAGTAGTTGCAAACTCATCCTTTTAGAAACTTGTTTGGGCTGTTGAGAGGAGTAAAAAACCATCAAAAATTTCAATCCTGCATGATTTTACCATGAAATGTGATTCTTCATTCAAAACCTGATTTTTGCTATTGGGCTCTATTGAATAGTGAATGTTTTGAATTTTCTCCAAAAGTAAAGTAGTTGCAAACTCATGCTTTTAGAGACTTGTTTGGGCTCATGAGAGGAGTAGAAAAACATCAAAAATTTCAGTCCTGCATGATTCTACCAAGAAATGTGTGTTCATTCAAACCGCTGGTTTTTGATAGTTTGGGCCCTATTGAATAATGAATGTTTTGAATTTTCTCCAAAAGTAAAGTAGTTGCAAACTCATGCTTTTAAAGACTTGTTTGGGCTCATGAGAGGAGTAGAAAAACATCAAAAATTTCAGTCCTGCATGATTCTACCAAGAAATGTGTGTTCATTGAAACCGCTGGTTTTTGATAGTTTGGGCCCTATTGAATAATGAATGTTTTGAATTTTCTCCAAAAGTAAAGTAGTTGCAAACTCATCCTTTTAGAAACTTGTTTGGGCTGTTGAGAAGAGTAAAAAACCGTCAAAAATTTCAATCCTGCATGATTCTACCAAGAAATGTGATTCTTCATTCAAAACGCTGGTTTTTGCTACTGGGATCTATTGAATAATGAATGTTTTGAATTTTCTCCAAAAGTAAAGTAGTTGCAAACTCATCCTTTTAGAAACTTGTTTGGGCTGTTGAGAGGAGTAAAAAACCATCAAAAATTTCAATCCTGCATGATTTTACCAAGAAATGTGATTCTTCATTCAAAACCTGATTTTTGCTATTGGGCTCTATTGAATAGTGAATGTTTTGAATTTTCTCCAAAAGTAAAGTAGTTGCAAACTCATGCTTTTAGAGACTTGTTTGGGCTCATGAGATGAGTAGAAAAACATCAAAAATTTCAGTCCTGCATGATTCTACCAAGAAATGTGTGTTCATTGAAACCGCTGGTTTTTGATAGTTTGGGCCCTATTGAATAATGAATGTTTTGAATTTTCTCCAAAAGTAAAGTAGTTGCAAACTCATCCTTTTAGAAACTTGTTTGGGCTGTAGAGAGGAGTAAAAAACCATCAAAAATTTCAATCCTGCATGATTCTACCAAGAAATGTGATTCTTCATTCAAAACGCTGGTTTTTGCTATTGGGCTCTATTGAATAATGAATGTTTTGAATTTTCTCCAAAAGTAAAGTAGTTGCAAACTCATGCTTTTAGAGACTTGTTTGGGCTCATGAGAGGAGTAGAAAAACATCAAAAATTTCAGTCCTGCATGATTCTACCAAGAAATGTGTGTTCATTCAAACCGCTGGTTTTTGATAGTTTGGGCCCTATTGAATAATGAATGTTTTGAATTTTCTCCAAAAGTAAAGTAGTTGCAAACTCATGCTTTTAGAGACTTGTTTGGGCTCATGAGAGGAGTAGAAAAACATCAAAAATTTCAGTCCTGCATGATTCTACTAAGAAATGTGTGTTCATTGAAACCGCTGGTTTTTGATAGTTTGGGCCCTAGTGAATAATGAATGTTTTGAATTTTCTTCAAAAGTAAAGTAGTTGCAAACTCATCCTGTTAGAAACTTGTTTGGGCTGTTGAGAGGAGTAAAAAACCATCAAAAATTTCAATCCTGCATGATTCTACCAAGAAATGTGATTCTTCATTCAAAACGCTGGTTTTTGCTATTGGGCTCTATTGAATAATGAATGTTTTGAATTTTCTCCAAAAGTAAAGTAGTTGCAAACTCATGCTTTTAGAGACTTGTTTGGGCTCATGAGAGGAGTAGAAAAACATCAAAAATTTCAGTCCTGCATGATTCTACCAAGAAATGTGTGTTCATTGAAACCGCTGGTTTTTGATAGTTTGGGCCCTATTGAATAATGAATGTTTTGAATTTTCTCCAAAAGTAAAGTAGTTGCAAACTCATCCTTTTAGAAACTTGTTTGGGCTGTTGAGAGGAGTAAAAAACCATCAAAAATTTCAATCCTGCATGATTCTACCAAGAAATGTGATTCTTCATTCAAAACGCTGGTTTTTGCTATTGGGCTCTATTGAATAATGAATGTTTTGAATTTTCTCCAAAAGTAAAGTAGTTGCAAACTCATCCTTTTAGAAACTTGTTTGGGCTGTTGAGAGGAGTAAAAAACCATCAAAAATTTCAATCCTGCATGATTTTACCAAGAAATGTGATTCTTCATTCAAAACCTGATTTTTGCTATTGGGCTCTATTGAATAGTGAATGTTTTGAATTTTCTCCAAAAGTAAAGTAGTTGCAAACTCATGCTTTTAGAGACTTGTTTGGGCTCATGAGAGGAGTAGAAAAACATCAAAAATTTCAGTCCTGCATGATTCTACCAAGAAATGTGTTCATTGAAACCGCTGGTTTTTGATAGTTTGGGCCCTATTGAATAATGAATGTTTTGAATTTTCTTTAACAATAATTTTTATTAGAATTTTCAGAGTTGTAGTAAAAAAAATATGAATACGTCACAATATGATGACATTTCAATAGTATATCAACATTGAGAATAAATGTAGTAAACATTAAACAAATAGTACCAGAAAGAGACAATAAAAAAAAGAAAGGTAAATTTAGGCACTTGACTATGTGAAATATTGGCACATCATAAACCATAAGAAATAAAATATGAGTTCAGGATATGAAATCTTTTTCTATTTTAGACTTTAGTTCCATCCATTTATACCATCTGTCATCAAATATTTTAATTAAGCCTTTATTAATATAGTGAATTTTCTCGTAGACACAATGTTTGTCTACCAGTAAGATAAGGGTGACAATGTCTGGAGGTTGCTTCCTGTTCCAACCCTTCGCTACAAGGAAGGCTGCAGACATAAGGATATGAGCCACCAGAAATTTATTTCTTTTAAATCTATGTATGTCTATTAGTAACAAGGCTAGAGCAGGTTGTGGTTGAATACACCAATTGCATATGAGTGAAAGCAAATCGAACACCCTGGACCAGTACAACTTCAGCACAGGGCATCCCCAAAAAACATGTAATAAATCTGCCTGAGATCCACAGTTACGCCAACACATTCCAGAACCCCCTCCTCCAAAATGTTTCAATCTATTTGGGGTAAGGTAATATCTATGAATTAATTTGTAATGTGTTTCTAATATATTCATACATCTTGTGGATTTGATTGCAATTTTAAGAGAGGAGATCCACTGGGGACCATATATCTGTCTCTGTAATGTAGTTTCCCATTTTTCAAAGCATCCTTCATTGGTGAAGGTGTCTTTGTTGGTCAGGCTATTATATAAGGGTCTAAGATAACTCTTATGTCTAGATGACATATTAAATAGAAAATTGTTAATAGTAAGGTCAATTGGAACCACTTTAAAAAGATATTTCTTATATTTGTTGTATTCTTCCTTGAGTAGGAGATATGTCATATACTCCGAATTGGGAACCCCAAATCTGTTCTTTAATAACTCAAAGGGTATGACTCTGTTATTGTCTATCAAGTCATCTACAAAGGTGATCGGAAATTTGGTCCAGTTATCAAATATAGGTCTTAGAGAAGTCCTGACAGGAGACAGATAAGGGAGTCTCAACCTCTCGAGTGAAAAAGAGGAAGAGCTAGTCTTTCTTTTGCATACATACGACCAGCACAACATAGAGGCCTTAAGTATGGGATTATCTATTTTCATAATTTCCCTTCTATGTAGAAGGAAGTAGGTTATAAATAAAACTGGTTCCCTATTGGGCATCATATCTCTTTCAATGTTTGGCCACCCCAGGTCTGTCTGTTCCACAAACCAGCCTTTTGTCAGTTCAGTCATAGTGGCATAATAATATGCCTCAAGATCTGGTATGGCCACCCCCCCTTCTCCTTGGATTTAAGTAGAGTGCGTTTTTTCACTCTCGGTTTCCCATTGCTCCAAATAAATTTATTCATCTGGTGTGTTAGTTTTTGTATATACTGTGTAGATATAGGCAGAGGGACGTTCCTGTATAAAAATAGGACTTTGGGTAGGCAGAACATCTTGTATAGCACTATTCTGCCCATCCATGTGGCTGGGGTCTTCGACAGTTCCCTCAACTTAATGTCGAGAGACTGTAGAAGATGATCCATGTTTACCTCACTCATATGCATAGGGTTACCTGTGAGCCAAATTCCTAAGTACGGTATCCTGGTACAGTCCCAATTAAAGGGATACTTGTCTCTTAAATGTTGTTTCGTAGAGGCTGAAAGGAAAAGTGATAGAACATTAGTCTTTTTTACATTTAATTTATAGTATGAAACTGAGCCAAATAAATTTATGATATCCCATATCTTTTCCAGGGAATCAATTGGATTTGTGAGTGTGAGTATGATGTCATCTGCATAGAGGTTAATCTTATGCTCTGAATCTTTCAATTGTACACCGTGTACTTCACCAGAATCCCTTATCATTTGAGCCAGGGGTTCCAGGCTCAGGATAAAAATTATTGGGGATAGAGGACCATCCTTTTAGAAACTTGTTTGGGCTGTTGAGAGGAGTAAAAAACCATCAAAAATTTCAATCCTGCATGATTCTACCAAGAAATGTGATTCTTCATTCAAAACGCTGGTTTTTGCTATTGGGCTCTATTGAATAATGAATGTTTTGAATTTTCTCCAAAAGTAAAGTAGTTGCAAACTCATGCTTTTAGAGACTTGTTTGGGCTCATGAGAGGAGTAGAAAAACATCAAAAATTTCAGTCCTGCATGATTCTACCAAGAAATGTGTGTTCATTGAAACCGCTGGTTTTTGATAGTTTGGGCCCTATTGAATAATGAATGTTTTGAATTTTCTCCAAAAGTAAAGTAGTTGCAAACTCATCCTTTCAGAAACTTGTTTGGGCTGTTGAGAGGAGTAAAAAACCATCAAAAATTTCAATCCTGCATGATTCTACCAAGAAATGTGATTCTTCATTCAAAACCTAATTTTTGCTATTGGGCTCTATTGAATAATGAATGTTTTGAATTTTCTCCAAAAGTAAAGTAGTTGCAAACTCATGCTTTTAGAGACTTGTTTGGGCTCATGAGAGGAGTAGAAAAACATCAAAAATTTCAGTCCTGCATGATTCTACCAAGAAATGTGTGTTCATTCAAACCGCTGGTTTTTGATAGTTTGGGCCCTATTGAATAATGAATGTTTTGAATTTTCTCCAAAAGTAAAGTAGTTGCAAACTCATCCTTTTAGAAACTTGTTTGGGCTGTTGAGAGGAGTAAAAAACCATCAAAAATTTCAATCCTGCATGATTCTACCAAGAAATGTGATTCTTCATTCAAAACGCTGGTTTTTGCTATTGGGCTCTATTGAATAATGAATGTTTTGAATTTTCTCCAAAAGTAAAGTATTTGCAAACTCATCCTTTTAGAAACTTGTTTGGGCTGTTGAGAGGAGTAAAAAACCATCAAAAATTTCAATCCTGCATGATTCTACCAAGAAATGTGATTCTTCATTCAAAACGCTGTTTTTTGCTATTGGGCTCTATTGAATAATGAATGTTTTGAATTTTCTCCAAAAGTAAAGTAGTTGCAAACTCATCCTTTTAGAGACTTGTTTGGGCTCATGAGAGGAGTAGAAAAACATCAAAAATTTCAGTCCTGCACGATTCTACCAAGAAATGTGTGTTCATTCAAACCGCTGGTTTTTGATATTTTGGGCCCTATTGAATAATGAATGTTTTGAATTTTCTCCAAAAGTAAAGTAGTTGCAAACTCATCCTTTTAGAAACTTGTTTGGGCTGTTGAGAGGAGTAAAAAACCATCAAAAATTTCAATCCTGCATGATTCTACCAAGAAATGTGATTCTTCATTCAAAACCTGATTTTTGCTATTGGGCTCTATTGAATAATGAATGTTTTGAATTTTCTCCAAAAGTAAAGTAGTTGCAAACTCATGCTTTTAGAGACTTGTTTGGGCTCATGAGAGGAGTAGAAAAACATCAAAAATTTCAGTCCTGCATGATTCTACCAAGAAATGTGTGTTCATTGAAACCGCTGGTTTTTGATAGTTTGGGCCCTATTGAATAATGAATGTTTTGAATTTTCTCCAAAAGTAAAGTAGTTGCAAACGCATCCTTTTAGAAACTTGTTTGGGCTGTTGAGAGGAGTAAAAAACCATCAAAAATTTCAATCCTGCATGATTCTACCAAGAAATGTGATTCTTCATTCAAAACGCTGGTTTTTGCTATTGGGCTCTATTGAATAATGAATGTTTTGAATTTTCTCCAAAAGTAAAGTAGTTGCAAACTCATGCTTTTAGAGACTTGTTTGGGCTCATGAGAGGAGTAGAAAAACATCAAAAATTTCAGTCCTGCATGATTCTACCAAGAAATGTGTGTTCATTGAAACCGCTGGTTTTTGATAGTTTGGGCCCTATTGAATAATGAATGTTTTGAATTTTCTCCAAAAGTAAAGTAGTTGCAAACGCATCCTTTTAGAAACTTGTTTGGGCTGTTGAGAGGAGTAAAAAACCATCAAAAATTTCAATCCTGCATGATTCTACCAAGAAATGTGATTCTTCATTCAAAACGCTGGTTTTTGCTATTGGGCTCTATTGAATAATGAATGTTTTGAATTTTCTCCAAAAGTAAAGTAGTTGCAAACTCATGCTTTTAGAGACTTGTTTGGGCTCATGAGAGGAGTAGAAAAACATCAAAAATTTCAGTCCTGCATGATTCTACCAAGAAATGTGTGTTCATTGAAACCGCTGGTTTTTGATAGTTTGGGCCCTATTGAATAATGAATGTTTTGAATTTTCTCCAAAAGTAAAGTAGTTGCAAACTCATGCTTTTAGAGACTTGTTTGGGCTCATGAGATGAGTAGAAAAACATCAAAAATTTCAGTCCTGCATGATTCTACCAAGAAATGTGTGTTCATTGAAACCGCTGGTTTTTGATAGTTTGGGCCCTATTGAATAATGAATGTTTTGAATTTTCTCCAAAAGTAAAGTAGTTGCAAACTCATCCTTTTAGAAACTTGTTTGGGCTGTTGAGAGGAGTAAAAAACCATCAAAAATTTCAATCCTGCATGATTCTACCAAGAAATGTGATTCTTCATTCAAAACCTGATTTTTGCTATTGGGCTCTATTGAATAGTGAATGTTTTGAATTTTCTCCAAAAGTAAAGTAGTTGCAAACTCATGCTTTTAGAGACTTGTTTGGGCTCATGAGATGAGTAGAAAAACATCAAAAATTTCAGTCCTGCATGATTCTACCAAGACATGTGTGTTCATTGAAACGGCTGGTTTTTGATAGTTTGGGCCCTATTGAATAATGAATGTTTTGAATTTTCTCCAAAAGTAAAGTAGTTGCAAACTCATCCTTTTAGAAACTTGTTTGGGCTGTTGAGAGGAGTAAAAAACCATCAAAAATTTCAATCCTGCATGATTCTACCAAGAAATGTGATTCTTCATTCAAAACGCTGGTTTTTGCTATTGGGCTCTATTGAATAATGAATGTTTTGAATTTTCTCCAAAAGTAAAGTAGTTGCAAACTCATGCTTTTAGAGACTTGTTTGGGCTCATGAGAGGAGTAGAAAAACATCAAAAATTTCAGTCCTGCATGATTCTACCAAGAAATGTGTGTTCATTGAAACCGCTGGTTTTTGATAGTTTGGGCCCTATTGAATAATGAATGTTTTGAATTTTCTCCAAAAGTAAAGTAGTTGCAAACTCATGCTTTTAGAGATTTGTTTGGGCTCATGAGAGGAGTAGAAAAACATCAAAAATTTCAGTCCTGCATGATTCTACCAAGAAATGTGTGTTCATTGAAACCGCTGGTTTTTGATAGTTTGGGCCCTATTGAATAATGAATGTTTTAAATTTTCTCCAAAAGTAAAGTAGTTGCAAACTCATCCTTTTAGAAACTTGTTTGGACTGTTGAGAGGAGTAAAAAACCATCAAAAATTTCAATCCTGCATGATTTTACCAAGAAATGTGATTCTTCATTCAAAACCTGATTTTTGCTATTGGGCTCTATTGAATAGTGAATGTTTTGAATTTTCTCCAAAAGTAAAGTAGTTGCAAACTCATGCTTTTAGAGACTTGTTTGGGCTCATGAGAGGAGTAGAAAAACATCAAAAATTTCAGTCCTGCATGATTATACCAAGAAATGTGTGTTCATTCAAACCGCTGGTTTTTGATAGTTTGGGCCCTATTGAATAATGAATGTTTTGAATTTTCTCCAAAAGTAAAGTAGTTGCAAACTCATGCTTTTAGAGACTTGTTTTGGCTCATGAGAGGAGTAGAAAAACATCAAAAATTTCAGTCCTGCATGATTCTACCAAGAAATGTGTGTTCATTCAAACCGCTGGTTTTTGATAGTTTGGGCCCTATTGAATAATGAATGTTTTGAATTTTCTCCAAAAGTAAAGTAGTTGCAAACTCATCCTTTTAGAAACTTGTTTGGGCTGTTGAGAGGAGTAAAAAACCATCAAAAATTTCAATCCTGCATGATTCTACCAAGAAATGTGATTCTTCATTCAAAACGCTGGTTTTTGCTATTGGGCTCTATTGAATAATGAATGTTTTGAATTTTCTCCAAAAGTAAAGTAGTTGCAAACTCATGCTTTTAGAGACTTGTTTGGGCTCATGAGAGGAGTAGAAAAACATCAAAAATTTCAGTCCTGCATGATTCTACCAAGAAATGTGTGTTCATTGAAACCGCTGGTTTTTGATAGTTTGGGCCCTATTGAAAAATGAATGTTTTGAATTTTCTCCAAAAGTAAAGTAGTTGCAAACTCATCCTTTTAGAAACTTGTTTGGGCTGTTGAGAGGAGTAAAAAACCATCAAAAATTTCAATCCTGCATGATTTTACCAAGAAATGTGATTCTTCATTCAAAACCTGATTTTTGCTATTGGGCTCCATTGAATAGTGAATGTTTTGAATTTTCTCCAAAAGTAAAGTAGTTGCAAACTCATGCTTTTAGAGACTAGTTTGGGCTCATGAGAGGAGTAGAAAAACATCAAAAATTTCAGTCCTGCATGATTCTACCAAGAAATGTGTGTTCATTGAAACCGCTGGTTTTTGATAGTTTGGGCCCTATTGAATAATGAATGTTTTGAATTTTCTCCAAAAGTAAAGTAGTTGCAAACTCATCCTTTTAGAAACTTGTTTGGGCTGTTGAGAGGAGTAAAAAACCATCAAAAATTTCAATCCTGCATGATTTTACCAAGAAATGTGATTCTTCATTCAAAACCTGATTTTTGCTATTGGGCTCTATTGAATAGTGAATGTTTTGAATTTTCTCCAAAAGTAAAGTAGTTGCAAACTCATGCTTTTAGAGACTTGTTTGGGCTCATGAGATGAGTAGAAAAACATCAAAAATTTCAGTCCTGCATGATTCTACCAAGACATGTGTGTTCATTGAAACGGCTGGTTTTTGATAGTTTGGGCCCTATTGAATAATGAATGTTTTGAATTTTCTCCAAAAGTAAAGTAGTTGCAAACTCATCCTTTTAGAAACTTGTTTGGGCTGTTGAGAGGAGTAAAAAACCATCAAAAATTTCAATCCTGCATGATTCTACCAAGAAATGTGATTCTTCATTCAAAACGCTGGTTTTTGCTATTGGGCTCTATTGAATAATGAATGTTTTGAATTTTCTCCAAAAGTAAAGTAGTTGCAAACTCATGCTTTTAGAGACTTGTTTGGGCTCATGAGAGGAGTAGAAAAACATCAAAAATTTCAGTCCTGCATGATTCTACCAAGAAATGTGTGTTCATTCAAACCGCTGGTTTTTGATAGTTTGGGCCCTATTGAATAATGAATGTTTTGAATTTTCTCCAAAAGTAAAGTAGTTGCAAACTCATGCTTTTAGAGACTTGTTTGGGCTCATGAGAGGAGTAGAAAAACATCAAAAATTTCAGTCCTGCATGATTCTACCAAGAAATGTGTGTTCATTGAAACCGCTGGTTTTTGATAGTTTGGGCCCTATTGAATAATGAATGTTTTGAATTTTCTTCAAAAGTAAAGTAGTTGCAAACTCATCCTTTTAGAAACTTGTTTGGGCTGTTGAGAGGAGTAAAAAACCATCAAAAATTTCAATCCTGCATGATTCTACCAAGAAATGTGATTCTTCATTCAAAACGCTGGTTTTTGCTATTGGGCTCTATTGAATAATGAATGTTTTGAATTTTCTCCAAAAGTAAAGTAGTTGCAAACTCATGCTTTTAGAGACTTGTTTGGGCTCATGAGAGGAGTAGAAAAACATCAAAAATTTCAGTCCTGCATGATTCTACCAAGAAATGTGTGTTCATTGAAACCGCTGGTTTTTGATAGTTTGGGCCCTATTGAATAATGAATGTTTTGAATTTTCTCCAAAAGTAAAGTAGTTGCAAACTCATCCTTTTAGAAACTTGTTTGGGCTGTTGAGAGGAGTAAAAAACCATCAAAAATTTCAATCCTGCATGATTCTACCAAGAAATGTGATTCTTCATTCAAAACGCTGGTTTTTGCTATTGGGCTCTATTGAATAATGAATGTTTTGAATTTTCTCCAAAAGTAAAGTAGTTGCAAACTCATGCTTTTAGAGACTTGTTTGGGCTCATGAGAGGAGTAGAAAAACATCAAAAATTTCAGTCCTGCATGATTCTACCAAGAAATGTGTGTTCATTGAAACCGCTGGTTTTTGACAGTTTGGGCCCTATTGAATAATGAATGTTTTGAATTTTCTCCAAAAGTAAAGTAGTTGCAAACTCATCCTTTTAGAAACTTGTTTGGGCTGTTGAGAGGAGTAAAAAACCATCAAAAATTTCAATCCTGCATGATTCTACCAAGAAATGTGATTCTTCATTCAAAACGCTGGTTTTTGCTATTGGGCTCTATTGAATAATGAATGTTTTGAATTTTCTCCAAAAGTAAAGTAGTTGCAAACTCATGCTTTTAGAGATTTGTTTGGGCTCATGAGAGGAGTAGAAAAACATCAAAAATTTCAGTCCTGCATGATTCTACCAAGAAATGTGTGTTCATTGAAACCGCTGGTTTTTGATAGTTTGGGCCCTATTGAATAATGAATGTTTTGAATTTTCTCCAAAAGTAAAGTAGTTGCAAACTCATCCTTTTAGAAACTTGTTTGGGCTGTTGAGAGGAGTAAAAAACCATCAAAAATTTCAATCCTGCATGATTTTACCAAGAAATGTGATTCTTCATTCAAAACCTGATTTTTGCTATTGGGCTCTATTGAATAGTGAATGTTTTGAATTTTCTCCAAAAGTAAAGTAGTTGCAAACTCATGCTTTTAGAGACTTGTTTGGGCTCATGAGAGGAGTAGAAAAACATCAAAAATTTCAGTCCTGCATGATTCTACCAAGAAATGTGTGTTCATTCAAACCGCTGGTTTTTGATAGTTTGGGCCCTATTGAATAATGAATGTTTTGAATTTTCTCCAAAAGTAAAGTAGTTGCAAACTCATGCTTTTAGAGACTTGTTTGGGCTCATGAGAGGAGTAGAAAAACATCAAAAATTTCAGTCCTGCATGATTCTACCAAGAAATGTGTGTTCATTCAAACCGCTGGTTTTTGATAGTTTGGGCCCTATTGAATAATGAATGTTTTGAATTTTCTCCAAAAGTAAAGTAGTTGCAAACTCATCCTTTTAGAAACTTGTTTGGGCTGTTGAGAGGAGTAAAAAACCATCAAAAATTTCAATCCTGCATGATTCTACCAAGAAATGTGATTCTTCATTCAAAACGCTGGTTTTTGCTATTGGGCTCTATTGAATAATGAATGTTTTGAATTTTCTCCAAAAGTAAAGTAGTTGCAAACTCATGCTTTTAGAGACTTGTTTGGGCTCATGAGAGGAGTAGAAAAACATCAAAAATTTCAGTCCTGCATGATTCTACCAAGAAATGTGTGTTCATTGAAACCGCTGGTTTTTGATAGTTTGGGCCCTATTGAATAATGAATGTTTTGAATTTTCTCCAAAAGTAAAGTAGTTGCAAACTCATCCTTTTAGAAACTTGTTTGGGCTGTTGAGAGGAGTAAAAAACCATCAAAAATTTCAATCCTGCATGATTCTACCAAGAAATGTGATTCTTCATTCAAAACGCTGGTTTTTGCTATTGGGCTCTATTGAATAATGAATGTTTTGAATTTTCTCCAAAAGTAAAGTAGTTGCAAACTCATGCTTTTAGAGACTTGTTTGGGCTCACGAGAGGAGTAGAAAAACATCAAAAATTTCAGTCCTGCATGATTCTACCAAGAAATGTGTGTTCATTGAAACCGCTGGTTTTTGATAGTTTGGGCCCTATTGAATAATGAATGTTTTGAATTTTCTCCAAAAGTAAAGTAGTTGCAAACTCATCCTTTTAGAAACTTGTTTGGGCTGTTGAGAGGAGTAAAAAACCATCAAAAATTTCAATCCTGCATGATTCTACCAAGAAATGTGATTCTTCATTCAAAACGCTGGTTTTTGCTATTGGGCTCTATTGAATAATGAATGTTTTGAATTTTCTTCAAAAGTAAAGTAGTTGCAAACTCATGCTTTTAGAGACTTGTTTGGGCTCATGAGAGGAGTAGAAAAACATCAAAAATTTCAGTCCTGCATGATTCTACCAAGAAATGTGTGTTCATTGAAACCGCTGGTTTTTGATAGTTTGGGCCCTATTGAATAATGAATGTTTTGAATTTTCTCCAAAAGTAAAGTAGTTGCAAACTCATCCTTTTAGAAACTTGTTTGGGCTGTTGAGAGGAGTAAAAAACCATCAAAAATTTCAATCCTGCATGATTCTACCAAGAAATGTGATTCTTCATTCAAAACGCTGGTTTTTGCTATTGGGCTCTATTAAATAATGAATGTTTTGAATTTTCTCCAAAAGTAAAGTAGTTGCAAACTCATGCTTTTAGAGACTTGTTTGGGCTCATGAGAGGAGTAGAAAAACATCAAAAATTTCAGTCCTGCATGATTCTACCAAGAAATGTGTGTTCATTGAAACCGCTGGTTTTTGATAGTTTGGGCTCTATTGAATAATGAATGTTTTGAATTTTCTCCAAAAGTAAAGTAGTTGCAAACTCATCCTTTTAGAAACTTGTTTGGGCTGTTGAGAGGAGTAAAAAACCATCAAAAATTTCAATCCTGCATGATTTTACCAAGAAATGTGATTCTTCATTCAAAACCTGATTTTTGCTATTGGGCTCTATTGAATAGTGAATGTTTTGAATTTTCTCCAAAAGTAAAGTAGTTGCAAACTCATGCTTTTAGAGACTTGTTTGGGCTCATGAGAGGAGTAGAAAAACATCAAAAATTTCAGTCCTGCATGATTCTACCAAGAAATGTGTTCATTCAAACCACTGGTTTTTGATAGTTTGGGCCCTATTGAATAATGAATGTTTTGAATTTTCTCCAAAAGTAAAGTAGTTGCAAACTCATGCTTTTAGAGACTTGTTTGGGCTCATGAGAGGAGTAGAAAAACATCAAAAATTTCAGTCCTGCATGATTCTACCAAGAAATGTGTGTTCATTGAAACCACTGGTTTTTGACAGTTTGGGCCCTATTGAATAATGAATGTTTTGAATTTTCTCCAAAAGTAAAGTAGTTGCAAACTCATCCTTTTAGAAACTTGTTTGGGCTGTTGAGAGGAGTAAAAAACCATCACAAATTTCAATCCTGCATGATTTTACCAAGAAATGTGATTCTTCATTCAAAACCTGATTTTTGCTATTGGGCTCTATTGAATAGTGAATGTTTTGAATTTTCTCCAAAAGTAAAGTAGTTGCAAACTCATGCTTTTAGAGACTAGTTTGGGCTCATGAGAGGAGTAGAAAAACATCAAAAATTTCAGTCCTGCATGATTCTACCAAGAAATGTGTGTTCATTGAAACTGCTGGTTTTTGATAGTTTGGGCCCTATTGAATAATGAATGTTTTGAATTTTCTGCAAAAGTAAAGTAGTTGCAAACTCATCCTTTTAGAAACTTGTTTGGGCTGTTGAGAGGAGTAAAAAACCATCAAAAATTTCAATCCTGCATGATTTTACCAAGAAATGTGATTCTTCATTCAAAACCTGATTTTTGCTATTGGGCTCTATTGAATAGTGAATGTTTAGAATTTTCTCCAAAAGTAAAGTAGTTGCAAACTCATGCTTTTAGAGACTTGTTTGGGCTTATGAGATGAGTAGAAAAACATCAAAAATTTCAGTTCTGCATGATTCTACCAAGACATGTGTGTTCATTGAAACGGCTGGTTTTTGATAGTTTGGGCCCTATTGAATAATGAATGTTTTGAATTTTCTCCAAAAGTAAAGTAGTTGCAAACTCATCCTTTTAGAAACTTGTTTGGGCTGTTGAGAGGAGTAAAAAACCATCAAAAATTTCAATCCTGCATGATTCTGCCAAGAAATGTGATTCTTCATTCAAAACGCTGGTTTTTGCTATTGGGCTCTATTGAATAATGAATGTTTTGAATTTTCTCCAAAAGTAAAGTAGTTGCAAACTCATGCTTTTAGAGACTTGTTTGGGCTCATGAGAGGAGTAGAAAAACATCAAAAATTTCAGTCCTGCATGATTCTACCAAGAAATGTGTGTTCATTGAAACCGCTGGTTTTTGATAGTTTGGGCCGTATTGAATAATGAATGTTTTGAATTTTCTTCAAAAGTAAAGTAGTTGCAAACTCATCCTTTTAGAAACTTGTTTGGGCTGTTGAGAGGAGTAAAAAACCATCAAAAATTTCAATCCTGCATGATTCTACCAAGAAATGTGATTCTTCATTCAAAATGCTGGTTTTTGCTATTGGGCTCTATTGAATAATGAATGTTTTGAATTTTCTCCAAAAGTAAAGTAGTTGCAAACTCATGCTTTTAGAGACTTGTTTGGGCTCATGAGAGGAGTAGAAAAACATCAAAAATTTCAGTCCTGCATGATTCTACCAAGAAATGTGTGTTCATTGAAACCGCTGGTTTTTGATAGTTTGGGCCCTATTGAATAATGAATGTTTTAAATTTTCTCCAAAAGTAAAGTAGTTGCAAACTCATCCTTTTAGAAACTTGTTTGGGCTGTTGAGAGGAGTAAAAAACCATCAAAAATTTCAATCCTGCATGATTTTACCAAGAAATGTGATTCTTCATTCAAAACCTGATTTTTGCTATTGGCCTCTATTGAATAGTGAATGTTTTGAATTTTCTCCAAAAGTAAAGTAGTTGCAAACTCATGCTTTTAGAGACTTGTTTGGGCTCATGAGAGGAGTAGAAAAACATCAAAAATTTCAGTCCTGCATGATTCTACCAAGAAATGTGTGTTCATTCAAACCGCTGGTTTTTGATAGTTTGGGCCCTATTGAATAATGAATGTTTTGAATTTTCTCCAAAAGTAAAGTAGTTGCAAACTCATGCTTTTAGAGACTTGTTTGGGCTCATGAGAGGAGTAGAAAAACATCAAAAATTTCAGTCCTGCATGATTCTACCAAGAAATGTGTGTTCATTGAAACCGCTGGTTTTTGATAGTTTGGGCCCTATTGAATAATGAATGTTTTGAATTTTCTCCAAAAGTAAAGTAGTTGCAAACTCATCCTTTTAGAAACTTGTTTGGGCTGTTGAGAGGAGTAAAAAACCATCAAAAATTTCAATCCTGCATGATTCTACCAAGAAATGTGATTCTTCATTCAAAACGCTGGTTTTTGCTATTGGGCTCTATTGAATAATGAATGTTTTGAATTTTCTCCAAAAGTAAAGTAGTTGCAAACTCATGCTTTTAGAGACTTGTTTGGGCTCATGAGAGGAGTAGAAAAACATCAAAAATTTCAGTCCTGCATGATTCTACCAAGAAATGTGTGTTCATTGAAACCGCTGGTTTTTGATAGTTTGGGCCCTATTGAATAATGAATGTTTGGAATTTTCTCCAAAAGTAAAGTAGTTGCAAACTCATCCTTTTAGAAACTTGTTTGGGCTGTTGAGAGGAGTAAAAAACCATTAAAAATTTCAATCCTGCATGATTCTACCAAGAAATGTGATTCTTCATTCAAAACGCTGGTTTTTGCTATTGGGCTCTATTGAATAATGAATGTTTTGAATTTTCTCCAAAAGTAAAGTAGTTGCAAACTCATGCTTTTAGAGACTTGTTTGGGCTCATGAGAGGAGTAGAAAAACATCAAAAATTTCAGTCCTGCATGATTCTACCAAGAAATGTGTGTTCATTGAAACCGCTGGTTTTTGATAGTTTGGGCCCTATTGAATAATGAATGTTTTGAATTTTCTCCAAAAGTAAAGTAGTTGCAAACTCATCCTTTTAGAAACTTGTTTGGGCTGTTGAGAGGAGTAAAAAACCATCAAAAATTTCAATCCTGCATGATTCTACCAAGAAATGTGATTCTTCATTCAAAACGCTGGTTTTTGCTATTGGGCTCTATTGAATAATGAATGTTTTGAATTTTCTCCAAAAGTAAAGTAGTTGCAAACTCATGCTTTTAGAGACTTGTTTGGGCTCATGAGAGGAGTAGAAAAACATCAAAAATTTCAGTCCTGCATGATTCTACCAAGAAATGTGTGTTCATTGAAACCGCTGGTTTTTGATAGTTTGGGCCCTATTGAATAATGAATGTTTTGAATTTTCTCCAAAAGTAAAGTAGTTGCAAACTCATCCTTTTAGAAACTTGTTTGGGCTGTTGAGAGGAGTAAAAAACCATCAAAAATTTCAATCCTGCATGATTCTACCAAGAAATGTGATTCTTCATTCAAAACGCTGGTTTTTGCTATTGGGCTCTATTGAATAATGAATGTATTGAATTTTCTCCAAAAGTAAAGTAGTTGCAAACTCATGCTTTTAGAGACTTGTTTGGGCTCATGAGAGGAGTAGAAAAACATCAAAAATTTCAGTCCTGCATGATTCTACCAAGAAATGTGTGTTCATTGAAACCGCTGGTTTTTGATAGTTTGGGCCCTATTGAATAATGAATGTTTTAAATTTTCTCCAAAAGTAAAGTAATTGCAAACTCATGCTTTTAGAGACTTGTTTGGGCTCATGAGAGGAGTAGAAAAACATCAAAAATTTCAGTCCTGCATGATTCTACCAAGAAATGTGTGTTCATTGAAACCGCTGGTTTTTGATAGTTTGGGCCCTATTGAATAATGAATGTTTTGAATTTTCTCCAAAAGTAAAGTAGTTGCAAACTCATCCTTTTAGAAACTTGTTTGGGCTGTTGAGAGGAGTAAAAAACCATCAAAAATTTCAATCCTGCATGATTCTACCAAGAAATGTGATTCTTCATTCAAAACGCTGGTTTTTGCTATTGGGCTCTATTGAATAATGAATGTTTTGAATTTTCTCCAAAAGTAAAGTAGTTGCAAACTCATGCTTTTAGAGACTTGTTTGGGCTCATGAGAGGAGTAGAAAAACATCAAAAATTTCAGTCCTGCATGATTCTACCAAGAAATGTGTGTTCATTGAAACCGCTGGTTTTTGATAGTTTGGGCCCTATTGAATAATGAATGTTTTGAATTTTCTCCAAAAGTAAAGTAGTTGCAAACTCATCCTTTTAGAAACTTGTTTGGGCTGTTGAGAGGAGTAAAAAACCATTAAAAATTTCAATCCTGCATGATTCTACCAAGAAATGTGATTCTTCATTCAAAACGCTGGTTTTTGCTATTGGGCTCTATTGAATAATGAATGTTTTGAATTTTCTCCAAAAGTAAAGTAGTTGCAAACTCATGCTTTTAGAGACTTGTTTGGGCTCATGAGAGGAGTAGAAAAACATCAAAAATTTCAGTCCTGCATGATTCTACCAAGAAATGTGTGTTCATTGAAACCGCTGGTTTTTGATAGTTTGGGCCCTATTGAATAATGAATGTTTGGAATTTTCTCCAAAAGTAAAGTAGTTGCAAACTCATCCTTTTAGAAACTTGTTTGGGCTGTTGAGAGGAGTAAAAAACCATCAAAAATTTCAATCCTGCATGATTCTACCAAGAAATGTGATTCTTCATTCAAAACGCTGGTTTTTGCTATTGGGCTCTATTGAATAGTGAATGTTTTGAATTTTCTCCAAAAGTAAAGTAGTTGCAAACTCATGCTTTTAGAGACTTGTTTGGGCTCATGAGAGGAGTAGAAAAACATCAAAAATTTCAGTCCTGCATGATTCTACCAAGAAATGTGTGTTCATTGAAACCGCTGGTTTTTGATAGTTTGGGCCCTATTGAATAATGAATGTTTTGAATTTTCTCCAAAAGTAAAGTAGTTGCAAACTCATCCTTTTAGAAACTTGTTTGGGCTGTTGAGAGGAGTAAAAAACCATCAAAAATTTCAATCCTGCATGATTCTACCAAGAAATGTGATTCTTCATTCAAAACGCTGGTTTTTGCTATTGGGCTCTATTGAATAATGAATGTTTTGAATTTTCTCCAAAAGTAAAGTAGTTGCAAACTCATGCTTTTAGAGACTTGTTTGGGCTCATGAGAGGAGTAGAAAAACATCAAAAATTTCAGTCCTGCATGATTCTACCAAGAAATGTGTGTTCATTGAAACCGATGGTTTTTGATAGTTTGGGCCCTATTGAATAATGAATGTTTTAAATTTTCTCCAAAAGTAAAGTAATTGCAAACTCATGCTTTTAGAGACTTGTTTGGGCTCATGAGAGGAGTAGAAAAACATCAAAAATTTCAGTCCTGCATGATTCTACCAAGAAATGTGTGTTCATTGAAACCGCTGGTTTTTGATAGTTTGGGCCCTATTGAATAATGAATGTTTTGAATTTTCTCCAAAAGTAAAGTAGTTGCAAACTCATCCTTTTAGAAACTTGTTTGGGCTGTTGAGAGGAGTAAAAAACCATCAAAAATTTCAATCCTGCATGATTCTACCAAGAAATGTGATTCTTCATTCAAAACGCTGGTTTTTGCTATTGGGCTCTATTGAATAATGAATGTTTTGAATTTTCTCCAAAAGTAAAGTAGTTGCAAACTCATGCTTTTAGAGACTTGTTTGAGCTCACGAGAGGAGTAGAAAAACATCAAAAATTTCAGTCCTGCATGATTCTACCAAGAAATGTGTGTTCATTGAAACCGCTGGTTTTTGATAGTTTGGGCCCTATTGAATAATGAATGTTTTGAATTTTCTCCAAAAGTAAAGTAGTTGCAAACTCATCCTTTTAGAAACTTGTTTGGGCTGTTGAGAGGAGTAAAAAAACATCAAAAATTTCAATCCTGCATGATTCTACCAAGAAATGTGATTCTTCATTCAAAACGCTGGTTTTTGCTATTGGGCTCTATTGAATAATGAATGTTTTGAATTTTCTCCAAAAGTAAAGAAGTTGCAAACTCATGCTTTTAGAGAATTGTTTGGGCTCACGAGAGGAGTAGAAAAACATCAAAAATTTCAGTCCTGCATGATTCTACCAAGAAATGTGTGTTCATTGAAACCGCTGGTTTTTGATAGTTTGGGCCCTATTGAATAATGAATGTTTTGAATTTTCTCCAAAAGTAATGTAGTTGCAAACTCATCCTTTTAGAAACTTGTTTGGGCTGTTGAGAGGAGTAAAAAACCATCAAAAATTTCAATCCTGCATGATTCTACCAAGAAATGTGATTCTTCATTCAAAACGCTGGTTTTTGCTATTGGGCTCTATTGAATAATGAATGTTTTGAATTTTCTCCAAAAGTAAAGTAGTTGCAAACTCATGCTTTTAGAGACTTGTTTGGGCTGTTGAGAGGAGTAGAAAAACATCAAAAATTTCAGTCCTGCATGATTCTACCAAGAAATGTGTGTTCATTGAAACCGCTGGTTTTTGATAGTTTGGGCCCTATTGAATAATGAATGTTTTGAATTTTCTCCAAAAGTAAAGTAGTTGCAAACTCATCCTTTTAGAAACTTGTTTGGGCTGTTGAGAGGAGTAAAAAACCATCAAAAATTTCAATCCTGCATGATTCTACCAAGAAATGTGATTCTTCATTCAAAACCTGATTTTTGCTATTGGGCTCTATTGAATAGTGAATGTTTTGAATTTTCTCCAAAAGTAAAGTAGTTGCAAACTCATGCTTTTAGAGACTTGTTTGGGCTCATGAGAGGAGTAGAAAAACATCAAAAATTTCAGTCCTGCATGATTCTACCAAGAAATGTGTTCATTCAAACCGCTCGTTTTTGATATTTTGGGCCCTATTGAATAATGAATGTTTTGAATTTTCTCCAAAAGTAAAGTAGTTGCAAACTCATCCTTTTAGAAACTTGTTTGGGCTGTTGAGAGGAGTAAAAAACCATCAAAAATTTCAATCCTGCATGATTCTACCAAGAAATGTGATTCTTCATTCAAAACGCTGGTTTTTGCTATTGGGCTCTATTGAATAATGAATGTTTTGAATTTTCTCCAAAAGTAAAGTAGTTGCAAACTCATGCTTTTAGAGACTTGTTTGGGCTCATGAGAGGAGTAGAAAAACATCAAAAATTTCAGTCCTGCATGATTCTACCAAGAAATGTGTGTTCATTGAAACTGCTGGTTTTTGATAGTTTGGGCCCTATTGAATAATGAATGTTTTGAATTTTCTCCAAAAGTAAAGTAGTTGCAAACTCATCCTTTTAGAAACTTGTTTGGGCTGTTGAGAGGAGTAAAAAACCATCAAAAATTTCAATCCTGCATGATTCTACCAAGAAATGTGATTCTTCATTCAAAACGCTGGTTTTTGCTATTGGGCTCTATTGAATAATGAATGTTTTGAATTTTCTCCAAAAGTAAAGTAGTTGCAAACTCATGCTTTTAGAGACTTGTTTGAGCTCACGAGAGGAGTAGAAAAACATCAAAAATTTCAGTCCTGCATGATTCTACCAAGAAATGTGTGTTCATTGAAACCGCTGGTTTTTGATAGTTTGGGCCCTATTGAATAATGAATGTTTTGAATTTTCTCCAAAAGTAAAGTAGTTGCAAACTCATCCTTTTAGAAACTTGTTTGGGCTGTTGAGAGGAGTAAAAAACCATCAAAAATTTCAATCCTGCATGATTTTACCAAGAAATGTGATTCTTCATTCAAAACCTGATTTTTGCTATTGGGCTCTATTGAATAGTGAATGTTTTGAATTTTCTCCAAAAGTAAAGTAGTTGCAAACTCATGCTTTTAGAGACTTGTTTGGGCTCATGAGAGGAGTAGAAAAACATCAAAAATTTCAGTCCTGCATGATTCTACCAAGAAATGTGTTCATTCAAACCGCTCGTTTTTGATATTTTGGGCCCTATTGAATAATGAATGTTTTGAATTTTCTCCAAAAGTAAAGTAGTTGCAAACTCATCCTTTTAGAAACTTGTTTGGGCTGTTGAGAGGAGTAAAAAAACATCAAAAATTTCAATCCTGCATGATTCTACCAAGAAATGTGATTCTTCATTCAAAACGCTGGTTTTTGCTATTGGGCTCTATTGAATAATGAATGTTTTGAATTTTCTCCAAAAGTAAAGTAGTTGCAAACTCATGCTTTTAGAGAATTGTTTGGGCTCACGAGAGGAGTAGAAAAACATCAAAAATTTCAGTCCTGCATGATTCTACCAAGAAATGTGTGTTCATTGAAACCGCTGGTTTTTGATAGTTTGGGCCCTATTGAATAATGAATGTTTTGAATTTTCTCCAAAAGTAATGTAGTTGCAAACTCATCCTTTTAGAAACTTGTTTGGGCTGTTGAGAGGAGTAAAAAACCATCAAAAATTTCAATCCTGCATGATTCTACCAAGAAATGTGATTCTTCATTCAAAACGCTGGTTTTTGCTATTGGGCTCTATTGAATAATGAATGTTTTGAATTTTCTCCAAAAGTAAAGTAGTTGCAAACTCATGCTTTTAGAGACTTGTTTGGGCTGTTGAGAGGAGTAGAAAAACATCAAAAATTTCAGTCCTGCATGATTCTACCAAGAAATGTGTGTTCATTGAAACCGCTGGTTTTTGATAGTTTGGGCCCTATTGAATAATGAATGTTTTGAATTTTCTCCAAAAGTAAAGTAGTTGCAAACTCATCCTTTTAGAAACTTGTTTGGGCTGTTGAGAGGAGTAAAAAACCATCAAAAATTTCAATCCTGCATGATTTTACCAAGAAATGTGATTCTTCATTCAAAACCTGATTTTTGCTATTGGGCTCTATTGAATAGTGAATGTTTTGAATTTTCTCCAAAAGTAAAGTAGTTGCAAACTCATGCTTTTAGAGACTTGTTTGGGCTCATGAGAGGAGTAGAAAAACATCAAAAATTTCAGTCCTGCATGATTCTACCAAGAAATGTGTTCATTCAAACCGCTCGTTTTTGATATTTTGGGCCCTATTGAATAATGAATGTTTTGAATTTTCTCCAAAAGTAAAGTAGTTGCAAACTCATCCTTTTAGAAACTTGTTTGGGCTGTTGAGAGGAGTAAAAAACCATCAAAAATTTCAATCCTGCATGATTCTACCAAGAAATGTGATTCTTCATTCAAAACGCTGGTTTTTGCTATTGGGCTCTATTGAATAATGAATGTTTTGAATTTTCTCCAAAAGTAAAGTAGTTGCAAACTCATGCTTTTAGAGACTTGTTTGGGCTCATGAGAGGAGTAGAAAAACATCAAAAATTTCAGTCCTTCATGATTCTACCAAGAAATGTGTGTTCATTGAAACCGCTGGTTTTTGATAGTTTGGGCCCTATTGAATAATGAATGTTTTGAATTTTCTCCAAAAGTAAAGTAGTTGCAAACTCATCCTTTTAGAAACTTGTTTGGGCTGTTGAGAGGAGTAAAAAACCATTAAAAATTTCAATCCTGCATGATTCTACCAAGAAATGTGATTCTTCATTCAAAACGCTGGTTTTTGCTATTGGGCTCTATTGAATAATGAATGTTTTGAATTTTCTCCAAAAGTAATGTAGTTGCAAACTCATCCTTTTAGAAACTTGTTTGGGCTGTTGAGAGGAGTAAAAAACCATCAAAAATTTCAATCCTGCATGATTCTACCAAGAAATGTGATTCTTCATTCAAAACGCTGGTTTTTGCTATTGGGCTCTATTGAATAATGAATGTTTTGAATTTTCTCCAAAAGTAAAGTAGTTGCAAACTCATGCTTTTAGAGACTTGTTTGAGCTCACGAGAGGAGTAGAAAAACATCAAAAATTTCAGTCCTGCATGATTCTACCAAGAAATGTGTGTTCATTGAAACCGCTGGTTTTTGATAGTTTGGGCCCTATTGAATAATGAATGTTTTGAATTTTCTCCAAAAGTAAAGTAGTTGCAAACTCATCCTTTTAGAAACTTGTTTGGGCTGTTGAGAGGAGTAAAAAAACATCAAAAATTTCAATCCTGCATGATTCTACCAAGAAATGTGATTCTTCATTCAAAACGCTGGTTTTTGCTATTGGGCTCTATTGAATAATGAATGTTTTGAATTTTCTCCAAAAGTAAAGAAGTTGCAAACTCATGCTTTTAGAGAATTGTTTGGGCTCACGAGAGGAGTAGAAAAACATCAAAAATTTCAGTCCTGCATGATTCTACCAAGAAATGTGTGTTCATTGAAACCGCTGGTTTTTGATAGTTTGGGCCCTATTGAATAATGAATGTTTTGAATTTTCTCCAAAAGTAATGTAGTTGCAAACTCATCCTTTTAGAAACTTGTTTGGGCTGTTGAGAGGAGTAAAAAACCATCAAAAATTTCAATCCTGCATGATTCTACCAAGAAATGTGATTCTTCATTCAAAACGCTGGTTTTTGCTATTGGGCTCTATTGAATAATGAATGTTTTGAATTTTCTCCAAAAGTAAAGTAGTTGCAAACTCATGCTTTTAGAGACTTGTTTGGGCTGTTGAGAGGAGTAGAAAAACATCAAAAATTTCAGTCCTGCATGATTCTACCAAGAAATGTGTGTTCATTGAAACCGCTGGTTTTTGATAGTTTGGGCCCTATTGAATAATGAATGTTTTGAATTTTCTCCAAAAGTAAAGTAGTTGCAAACTCATCCTTTTAGAAACTTGTTTGGGCTGTTGAGAGGAGTAAAAAACCATCAAAAATTTCAATCCTGCATGATTCTACCAAGAAATGTGATTCTTCATTCAAAACCTGATTTTTGCTATTGGGCTCTATTGAATAGTGAATGTTTTGAATTTTCTCCAAAAGTAAAGTAGTTGCAAACTCATGCTTTTAGAGACTTGTTTGGGCTCATGAGAGGAGTAGAAAAACATCAAAAATTTCAGTCCTGCATGATTCTACCAAGAAATGTGTTCATTCAAACCGCTCGTTTTTGATATTTTGGGCCCTATTGAATAATGAATGTTTTGAATTTTCTCCAAAAGTAAAGTAGTTGCAAACTCATCCTTTTAGAAACTTGTTTGGGCTGTTGAGAGGAGTAAAAAACCATCAAAAATTTCAATCCTGCATGATTCTACCAAGAAATGTGATTCTTCATTCAAAACGCTGGTTTTTGCTATTGGGCTCTATTGAATAATGAATGTTTTGAATTTTCTCCAAAAGTAAAGTAGTTGCAAACTCATGCTTTTAGAGACTTGTTTGGGCTCATGAGAGGAGTAGAAAAACATCAAAAATTTCAGTCCTGCATGATTCTACCAAGAAATGTGTGTTCATTGAAACTGCTGGTTTTTGATAGTTTGGGCCCTATTGAATAATGAATGTTTTGAATTTTCTCCAAAAGTAAAGTAGTTGCAAACTCATCCTTTTAGAAACTTGTTTGGGCTGTTGAGAGGAGTAAAAAACCATCAAAAATTTCAATCCTGCATGATTCTACCAAGAAATGTGATTCTTCATTCAAAACGCTGGTTTTTGCTATTGGGCTCTATTGAATAATGAATGTTTTGAATTTTCTCCAAAAGTAAAGTAGTTGCAAACTCATGCTTTTAGAGACTTGTTTGAGCTCACGAGAGGAGTAGAAAAACATCAAAAATTTCAGTCCTGCATGATTCTACCAAGAAATGTGTGTTCATTGAAACCGCTGGTTTTTGATAGTTTGGGCCCTATTGAATAATGAATGTTTTGAATTTTCTCCAAAAGTAAAGTAGTTGCAAACTCATCCTTTTAGAAACTTGTTTGGGCTGTTGAGAGGAGTAAAAAACCATCAAAAATTTCAATCCTGCATGATTTTACCAAGAAATGTGATTCTTCATTCAAAACCTGATTTTTGCTATTGGGCTCTATTGAATAGTGAATGTTTTGAATTTTCTCCAAAAGTAAAGTAGTTGCAAACTCATGCTTTTAGAGACTTGTTTGGGCTCATGAGAGGAGTAGAAAAACATCAAAAATTTCAGTCCTGCATGATTCTACCAAGAAATGTGTTCATTCAAACCGCTCGTTTTTGATATTTTGGGCCCTATTGAATAATGAATGTTTTGAATTTTCTCCAAAAGTAAAGTAGTTGCAAACTCATCCTTTTAGAAACTTGTTTGGGCTGTTGAGAGGAGTAAAAAAACATCAAAAATTTCAATCCTGCATGATTCTACCAAGAAATGTGATTCTTCATTCAAAACGCTGGTTTTTGCTATTGGGCTCTATTGAATAATGAATGTTTTGAATTTTCTCCAAAAGTAAAGTAGTTGCAAACTCATGCTTTTAGAGAATTGTTTGGGCTCACGAGAGGAGTAGAAAAACATCAAAAATTTCAGTCCTGCATGATTCTACCAAGAAATGTGTGTTCATTGAAACCGCTGGTTTTTGATAGTTTGGGCCCTATTGAATAATGAATGTTTTGAATTTTCTCCAAAAGTAATGTAGTTGCAAACTCATCCTTTTAGAAACTTGTTTGGGCTGTTGAGAGGAGTAAAAAACCATCAAAAATTTCAATCCTGCATGATTCTACCAAGAAATGTGATTCTTCATTCAAAACGCTGGTTTTTGCTATTGGGCTCTATTGAATAATGAATGTTTTGAATTTTCTCCAAAAGTAAAGTAGTTGCAAACTCATGCTTTTAGAGACTTGTTTGGGCTGTTGAGAGGAGTAGAAAAACATCAAAAATTTCAGTCCTGCATGATTCTACCAAGAAATGTGTGTTCATTGAAACCGCTGGTTTTTGATAGTTTGGGCCCTATTGAATAATGAATGTTTTGAATTTTCTCCAAAAGTAAAGTAGTTGCAAACTCATCCTTTTAGAAACTTGTTTGGGCTGTTGAGAGGAGTAAAAAACCATCAAAAATTTCAATCCTGCATGATTTTACCAAGAAATGTGATTCTTCATTCAAAACCTGATTTTTGCTATTGGGCTCTATTGAATAGTGAATGTTTTGAATTTTCTCCAAAAGTAAAGTAGTTGCAAACTCATGCTTTTAGAGACTTGTTTGGGCTCATGAGAGGAGTAGAAAAACATCAAAAATTTCAGTCCTGCATGATTCTACCAAGAAATGTGTTCATTCAAACCGCTCGTTTTTGATATTTTGGGCCCTATTGAATAATGAATGTTTTGAATTTTCTCCAAAAGTAAAGTAGTTGCAAACTCATCCTTTTAGAAACTTGTTTGGGCTGTTGAGAGGAGTAAAAAACCATCAAAAATTTCAATCCTGCATGATTCTACCAAGAAATGTGATTCTTCATTCAAAACGCTGGTTTTTGCTATTGGGCTCTATTGAATAATGAATGTTTTGAATTTTCTCCAAAAGTAAAGTAGTTGCAAACTCATGCTTTTAGAGACTTGTTTGGGCTCATGAGAGGAGTAGAAAAACATCAAAAATTTCAGTCCTTCATGATTCTACCAAGAAATGTGTGTTCATTGAAACCGCTGGTTTTTGATAGTTTGGGCCCTATTGAATAATGAATGTTTTGAATTTTCTCCAAAAGTAAAGTAGTTGCAAACTCATCCTTTTAGAAACTTGTTTGGGCTGTTGAGAGGAGTAAAAAACCATTAAAAATTTCAATCCTGCATGATTCTACCAAGAAATGTGATTCTTCATTCAAAACGCTGGTTTTTGCTATTGGGCTCTATTGAATAATGAATGTTTTGAATTTTCTCCAAAAGTAAAGTAGTTGCAAACTCATCCTTTTAGAAACTTGTTTGGGCTGCTGAGAGGAGTAAAAAACCATCAAAAATTTCAATCCTGCATGATTCTACCAAGAAATGTGATTCTTCATTCAAAACGCTGTTTTTTGCTATTGGGCTCTATTGAATAATGAATGTTTTGAATTTTCTCCAAAAGTAAAGTAGTTGCAAACTCATCCTTTTAGAGACTTGTTTGGGCTCATGAGAGGAGTAGAAAAACATCAAAAATTTCAGTCCTGCATGATTCTACCAAGAAATGTGTGTTCATTCAAACCGCTGGTTTTTGATATTTTGGGTCCTATTGAATAATGAATGTTTTGAATTTTCTCCAAAAGTAAAGTAGTTGCAAACTCATCCTTTTAGAAACTTGTTTGGGCTGCTGAGAGGAGTAAAAAACCATCAAAAATTTCAATCCTGCATGATTCTACCAAGAAATGTGATTCTTCATTCAAAACGCTGTTTTTTGCTATTGGGCTCTATTGAATAATGAATGTTTTGAATTTTCTCCAAAAGTAAAGTAGTTGCAAACTCATCCTTTTAGAAACTTGTTTGGGCTGTTGAGAGGAGTAAAAAACCATCAAAAATTTCAATCCTGCATGATTCTACCAAGAAATGTGATTCTTCATTCAAAACCTGATTTTTGCTATTGGGCTCTATTGAATAATGAATGTTTTGAATTTTCTCCAAAAGTAAAGTAGTTGCAAACGCATGCTTTTAGAGACTTGTTTGGGCTCATGAGAGGAGTAGAAAAACATCAAAAATTTCAGTCCTGCATGATTCTACCAAGAAATGTGTGTTCATTGAAACCGCTGGTTTTTGATAGTTTGGGCCCTATTGAATAATGAATGTTTTGAATTTTCTCCAAAAGTAAAGTAGTTGCAAACTCATGCTTTTAGAGACTTGTTTGGGCTGTTGAGAGGAGTAAAAAAACCATCAAAAATTTCAATCCTGCATGATTTTACCAAGAAATGTGATTCTTCATTCAAAACCTGATTTTTGCTATTGGGCTCTATGGAAAAGTGAATGTTTTGAATTTTCTCCAAAAGTAAAGTAGTTGCAAACTCATGCTTTTAGAGACTTGTTTGGGCTCATGAGAGGAGTAGAAAAACATCAAAAATTTCAGTCCTGCATGATTCTACCAAGAAATGTGTGTTCATTGAAACCGCTGGTTTTTGATAGTTTGGGCCCTATTGAATAATGAATGTTTTGAATTTTCTCCAAAAGTAAAGTAGTTGCAAACTCATCCTTTTAGAAACTTGTTTGGGCTGTTGAGAGGAGTAAAAAACCATCAAAAATTTCAATCCTGCATGATTCTACCAAGAAATGTGATTCTTCATTCAAAACGCTGGTTTTTGCTATTGGGCTCTATTGAATAATGAATGTTTTGAATTTTCTCCAAAAGTAAAGTAGTTGCAAACTCATGCTTTTAGAGACTTGTTTGGGCTCATGAGAGGAGTAGAAAAACATCAAAAATTTCAGTCCTGCATGATTCTACCAAGAAATGTGTGTTCATTGAAACCGCTGGTTTTTGATAGTTTGGGCCCTATTGAATAATGAATGTTTTGAATTTTCTCCAAAAGTAAAGTAGTTGCAAACTCATCCTTTTAGAAACTTGTTTGGGCTGTTGAGAGGAGTAAAAAACCATCAAAAATTTCAATCCTGCATGATTCTACCAAGAAATGTGATTCTTCATTCAAAACCTGATTTTTGCTATTGGGCTCTATTGAATAATGAATGTTTTGAATTTTCTCCAAAAGTAAAGTAGTTGCAAACTCATGCTTTAAGAGACTTGTTTGGGCTCATGAGAGGAGTAGAAAAACATCAAAAATTTCAGTCCTGCACGATTCTACCAAGAAATGTGTGTTCATTCAAACCGCTGGTTTTTGATATTTTGGGCCCTATTGAATAATGAATGTTTTGAATTTTCTCCAAAAGTAAAGTAGTTGCAAACTCATCCTTTTAGAAACTTGTTTGGGCTGTTGAGAGGAGTAAAAACCCATCAAAAATTTCAATCCTGCATGATTCTACCAAGAAATGTGATTCTTCATTCAAAACCTGATTTTTGCTATTGGGCTCTATTGAATAATGAATGTTTTGAATTTTCTCCAAAAGTAAAGTAGTTGCAAACTCATCCTTTTAGAGACTTGTTTGGGCTCATGAGAGAAGTAGAAAAACATCAAAAATTTCAGTCCTGCACGATTCTACCAAGAAATGTGTGTTCATTCAAACCGCAGGTTTTTGATATTTTGGGCCCTATTGAATAATGAATGTTTTGAATTTTCTCCAAAAGTAAAGTAGTTGCAAACTCATCCTTTTAGAAACTTGTTTGGGCTGTTGAGAGGAGTAAAAAACCATCAAAAATTTCAATCCTGCATGATTCTACCAAGAAATGTGATTCTTCATTCAAAACCTGATTTTTGCTATTGGGCTCTATTGAATAATGAATGTTTTGAATTTTCTCCAAAAGTAAAGTAGTTGCAAACTCATGCTTTTAGAGACTTGATTGGGCTCATGAGAGGAGTAGAAAAACATCAAAAATTTCAGTCCTGCATGATTCTACCAAGAAATGTGTGTTCATTGAAACCGCTGGTTTTTGATAGTTTGGGCCCTATTGAATAATGAATGTTTTGAATTTTCTCCAAAAGTAAAGTAGTTGCAAACTCATCCTTTTAGAAACTTGTTTGGGCTGTTGAGAGGAGTAAAAAACCATCAAAAATTTCAATCCTGCATGATTCTACCAAGAAATGTGATTCTTCATTCAAAACGCTGCTTTTTGCTATTGGGCTCTATTGAATAATGAATGTTTTGATTTTTCTCCAAAAGTAAAGTAGTTGCAAACTCATGCTTTTAGAGACTTGTTTGGGCTCATGAGATGAGTAGAAAAACATCAAAAATTTCAGTCCTGCATGATTCTACCAGGACATGTGTGTTCATTGAAACGGCTGGTTTTTGATAGTTTGGGCCCTATTGAATAATGAATGTTTTGAATTTTCTCCAAAAGTAAAGTAGTTGCAAACTCATCCTTTTAGAAACTTGTTTGGGCTGTTGAGAGGAGTAAAAAACCATCAAAAATTTCAATCCTGCATGATTCTACCAAGAAATGTGATTCTTCATTCAAAACGCTGGTTTTTGCTATTGGGCTCTATTGAATAATGAATGTTTTGAATTTTCTCCAAAAGTAAAGTAGTTGCAAACTCATCCTTTTAGAAACTTGTTTGGGCTGTTGAGAGGAGTAAAAAACCATCAAAAATTTCAATCCTGCATGATTCTACCAAGAAATGTGATTCTTCATTCAAAACGCTGTTTTTTGCTATTGGGCTCTATTGAATAATGAATGTTTTGAATTTTCTCCAAAAGTAAAGTAGTTGCAAACTCATCCTTTTAGAGACTTGTTTGGGCTCATGAGAGGAGTAGAAAAACATCAAAAATTTCAGTCCTGCACGATTCTACCAAGAAATGTGTGTTCATTCAAACCGCTGGTTTTTGATATTTTGGGCCATATTGAATAATGAATGTTTTGAATTTTCTCCAAAAGTAAAGTAGTTGCAAACTCATCCTTTTAGAAACTTGTTTGGGCTGTTGAGAGGAGTAAAAAACCATCAAAAATTTCAATCCTGCATGATTCTACCAAGAAATGTGATTCTTCATTCAAAACCTGATTTTTGCTATTGGGCTCTATTGAATAATGAATGTTTTGAATTTTCTCCAAAAGTAAAGTAGTTGCAAACTCATGCTTTTAGAGACTTGTTTGGGCTCATGAGAGGAGTAGAAAAACATCAAAAATTTCAGTCCTGCATGATTCTACCAAGAAATGTGTGTTCATTCAAACCGCTGGTTTTTGATAGTTTGGGCCCTATTGAATAATGAATGTTTTGAATTTTCTCCAAAAGTAAAGTAGTTGCAAACTCATCCTTTTAGAAACTTGTTTGGGCTGTTGAGAGGAGTAAAAAATCATCAAAAATTTCAATCCTGCATGATTCTACCAAGAAATGTGATTCTTCATTCAAAACGCTGGTTTTTGCTATTGGGCTCTATTGAATAATGAATGTTTTGAATTTTCTCCAAAAGTAAAGTAGTTGCAAACTCATGCTTTTAGAGACTTGTTTGGGCTGTTGAGAGGAGTAAAAAAACCATCAAAAATTTCAATCCTGCATGATTTTACCAAGAAATGTGATTCTTCATTCAAAACCTGATTTTTGCTATTGGGCTCTATGGAAAAGTGAATGTTTTGAATTTTCTCCAAAAGTAAAGTAGTTGCAAACTCATGCTTTTAGAGACTTGTTTGGGCTCATGAGAGGAGTAGAAAAACATCAAAAATTTCAGTCCTGCATGATTCTACCAAGAAATGTGTGTTCATTGAAACCGCTGGTTTTTGATAGTTTGGGCCCTATTGAATAATGAATGTTTTGAATTTTCTCCAAAAGTAAAGTAGTTGCAAACTCATCCTTTTAGAAACTTGTTTGGGCTGTTGAGAGGAGTAAAAAACCATCAAAAATTTCAATCCTGCATGATTCTACCAAGAAATGTGATTCTTCATTCAAAACGCTGGTTTTTGCTATTGGGCTCTATTGAATAATGAATGTTTTGAATTTTCTCCAAAAGTAAAGTAGTTGCAAACTCATGCTTTTAGAGACTTGTTTGGGCTCATGAGAGGAGTAGAAAAACATCAAAAATTTCAGTCCTGCATGATTCTACCAAGAAATGTGTGTTCATTGAAACCGCTGGTTTTTGATAGTTTGGGCCCTATTGAATAATGAATGTTTTGAATTTTCTCCAAAAGTAAAGTAGTTGCAAACTCATCCTTTTAGAAACTTGTTTGGGCTGTTGAGAGGAGTAAAAAACCATCAAAAATTTCAATCCTGCATGATTCTACCAAGAAATGTGATTCTTCATTCAAAACCTGATTTTTGCTATTGGGCTCTATTGAATAATGAATGTTTTGAATTTTCTCCAAAAGTAAAGTAGTTGCAAACTCATGCTTTAAGAGACTTGTTTGGGCTCATGAGAGGAGTAGAAAAACATCAAAAATTTCAGTCCTGCACGATTCTACCAAGAAATGTGTGTTCATTCAAACCGCTGGTTTTTGATATTTTGGGCCCTATTGAATAATGAATGTTTTGAATTTTCTCCAAAAGTAAAGTAGTTGCAAACTCATCCTTTTAGAAACTTGTTTGGGCTGTTGAGAGGAGTAAAAACCCATCAAAAATTTCAATCCTGCATGATTCTACCAAGAAATGTGATTCTTCATTCAAAACCTGATTTTTGCTATTGGGCTCTATTGAATAATGAATGTTTTGAATTTTCTCCAAAAGTAAAGTAGTTGCAAACTCATCCTTTTAGAGACTTGTTTGGGCTCATGAGAGAAGTAGAAAAACATCAAAAATTTCAGTCCTGCACGATTCTACCAAGAAATGTGTGTTCATTCAAACCGCAGGTTTTTGATATTTTGGGCCCTATTGAATAATGAATGTTTTGAATTTTCTCCAAAAGTAAAGTAGTTGCAAACTCATCCTTTTAGAAACTTGTTTGGGCTGTTGAGAGGAGTAAAAAACCATCAAAAATTTCAATCCTGCATGATTCTACCAAGAAATGTGATTCTTCATTCAAAACCTGATTTTTGCTATTGGGCTCTATTGAATAATGAATGTTTTGAATTTTCTCCAAAAGTAAAGTAGTTGCAAACTCATGCTTTTAGAGACTTGATTGGGCTCATGAGAGGAGTAGAAAAACATCAAAAATTTCAGTCCTGCATGATTCTACCAAGAAATGTGTGTTCATTGAAACCGCTGGTTTTTGATAGTTTGGGCCCTATTGAATAATGAATGTTTTGAATTTTCTCCAAAAGTAAAGTAGTTGCAAACTCATCCTTTTAGAAACTTGTTTGGGCTGTTGAGAGGAGTAAAAAACCATCAAAAATTTCAATCCTGCATGATTCTACCAAGAAATGTGATTCTTCATTCAAAACGCTGCTTTTTGCTATTGGGCTCTATTGAATAATGAATGTTTTGATTTTTCTCCAAAAGTAAAGTAGTTGCAAACTCATGCTTTTAGAGACTTGTTTGGGCTCATGAGATGAGTAGAAAAACATCAAAAATTTCAGTCCTGCATGATTCTACCAGGACATGTGTGTTCATTGAAACGGCTGGTTTTTGATAGTTTGGGCCCTATTGAATAATGAATGTTTTGAATTTTCTCCAAAAGTAAAGTAGTTGCAAACTCATCCTTTTAGAAACTTCTTTGGGCTGTTGAGAGGAGTAAAAAACCATCAAAAATTTCAATCCTGCATGATTCTACCAAGAAATGTGATTCTTCATTCAAAACGCTGGTTTTTGCTATTGGGCTCTATTGAATAATGAATGTTTTGAATTTTCTCCAAAAGTAAAGTAGTTGCAAACTCATCCTTTTAGAAACTTGTTTGGGCTGTTGAGAGGAGTAAAAAACCATCAAAAATTTCAATCCTGCATGATTCTACCAAGAAATGTGATTCTTCATTCAAAACGCTGTTTTTTGCTATTGGGCTCTATTGAATAATGAATGTTTTGAATTTTCTCCAAAAGTAAAGTAGTTGCAAACTCATCCTTTTAGAGACTTGTTTGGGCTCATGAGAGGAGTAGAAAAACATCAAAAATTTCAGTCCTGCACGATTCTACCAAGAAATGTGTGTTCATTCAAACCGCTGGTTTTTGATATTTTGGGCCCTATTGAATAATGAATGTTTTGAATTTTCTCCAAAAGTAAAGTAGTTGCAAACTCATCCTTTTAGAAACTTGTTTGGGCTGTTGAGAGGAGTAAAAAACCATCAAAAATTTCAATCCTGCATGATTCTACCAAGAAATGTGATTCTTCATTCAAAACCTGATTTTTGCTATTGGGCTCTATTGAATAATGAATGTTTTGAATTTTCTCCAAAAGTAAAGTAGTTGCAAACTCATGCTTTTAGAGACTTGTTTGGGCTCATGAGAGGAGTAGAAAAACATCAAAAATTTCAGTCCTGCATGATTCTACCAAGAAATGTGTGTTCATTCAAACCGCTGGTTTTTGATAGTTTGGGCCCTATTGAATAATGAATGTTTTGAATTTTCTCCAAAAGTAAAGTAGTTGCAAACTCATCCTTTTAGAAACTTGTTTGGGCTGTTGAGAGGAGTAAAAAATCATCAAAAATTTCAATCCTGCATGATTCTACCAAGAAATGTGATTCTTCATTCAAAACGCTGGTTTTTGCTATTGGGCTCTATTGAATAATGAATGTTTTGAATTTTCTCCAAAAGTAAAGTAGTTGCAAACGCATGCTTTTAGAGACTTGTTTGGGCTCATGAGAGGAGTAGAAAAACATCAAAAATTTCAGTCCTGCATGATTCTACCAAGACATGTGTGTTCATTGAAACCGCTGGTTTTTGATAGTTTGGGCCCTATTGAATAATGAATGTTTTGAATTTTCTCCAAAAGTAAAGTAGTTGCAAACTCATCCTTTTAGAAACTTGTTTGGGCTGTTGAGAGGAGTAAAAAACCATCAATAATTTCAATCCTGCATGATTCTACCAAGAAATGTGATTCTTCATTCAAAACCTGATTTTTGCTATTGGGCTCTATTGAATAATGAATGTTTTGAATTTTCTCCAAAAGTAAAGTAGTTGCAAACTCATGCTTTTAGAGACTTGTTTGGGCTCATGAGAGGAGTAGAAAAACATCAAAAATTTCAGTCCTGCATGATTCTACCAAGAAATGTGTGTTCATTCAAACCGCTGGTTTTTGATAGTTTGGGCCCTATTGAATAATGAATGTTTTGAATTTTCTCCAAAAGTAAAGTAGTTGCAAACTCATCCTTTTAGAAACTTGTTTGGGCTGTTGAGAGGAGTAAAAAATCATCAAAAATTTCAATCCTGCATGATTCTACCAAGAAATGTGATTCTTCATTCAAAACGCTGGTTTTTGCTATTGGGCTCTATTGAATAATGAATGTTTTGAATTTTCTCCAAAAGTAAAGTAGTTGCAAACGCATGCTTTTAGAGACTTGTTTGGGCTCATGAGAGGAGTAGAAAAACATCAAAAATTTCAGTCCTGCATGATTCTACCAAGACATGTGTGTTCATTGAAACCGCTGGTTTTTGATAGTTTGGGCCCTATTGAATAATGAATGTTTTGAATTTTCTCCAAAAGTAAAGTAGTTGCAAACTCATGCTTTTAGAGACTTGTTTGGGCTGTTGAGAGGAGTAAAAAACCATCAAAAATTTCAATCCTGCATGATTTTACCAAGAAATGTGATTCTTCATTCAAAACCTTATTTTTGCTATTGGGCTCTATGGAAAAGTGAATGTTTTGAATTTTCTCCAAAAGTAAAGTAGTTGCAAACTCATGCTTTTAGAGACTTGTTTGGGCTCATGAGAGGAGTAGAAAAACATCAAAAATTTCAGTCCTGCATGATTCTACCAAGAAATGTGTGTTCATTGAAACCGCTGGTTTTTGATAGTTTGGGCCCTATTGAATAATGAATGTTTTGAATTTTCTCCAAAAGTAAAGTAGTTGCAAACTCATCCTTTTAGAAACTTGTTTGGGCTGTTGAGAGGAGTAAAAAACCATCAAAAATTTCAATCCTGCATGATTCTACCAAGAAATGTGATTCTTCATTCAAAACGCTGGTTTTTGCTATTGGGCTCTATTGAATAATGAATGTTTTGAATTTTCTCCAAAAGTAAAGTAGTTGCAAACTCATGCTTTTAGAGACTTGTTTGGGCTCATGAGAGGAGTAGAAAAACATCAAAAATTTCAGTCCTGCATGATTCTACCAAGAAATGTGTGTTCATTGAAACCGCTGGTTTTTGATAGTTTGGGCCCTATTGAATAATGAATGTTTTGAATTTTCTCCAAAAGTAAAGTAGTTGCAAACTCATCCTTTTAGAAACTTGTTTGGGCTGTTGAGAGGAGTAAAAAACCATCAAAAATTTCAATCCTGCATGATTCTACCAAGAAATGTGATTCTTCATTCAAAACCTGATTTTTGCTATTGGGCTCTATTGAATAATGAATGTTTTGAATTTTCTCCAAAAGTAAAGTAGTTGCAAACTCATGCTTTAAGAGACTTGTTTGGGCTCATGAGAGGAGTAGAAAAACATCAAAAATTTCAGTCCTGCACGATTCTACCAAGAAATGTGTGTTCATTCAAACCGCTGGTTTTTGATATTTTGGGCCCTATTGAATAATGAATGTTTTGAATTTTCTCCAAAAGTAAAGTAGTTGCAAACTCATCCTTTTAGAAACTTGTTTGGGCTGTTGAGAGGAGTAAAAACCCATCAAAAATTTCAATCCTGCATGATTCTACCAAGAAATGTGATTCTTCATTCAAAACCTGATTTTTGCTATTGGGCTCTATTGAATAATGAATGTTTTGAATTTTCTCCAAAAGTAAAGTAGTTGCAAACTCATCCTTTTAGAGACTTGTTTGGGCTCATGAGAGAAGTAGAAAAACATCAAAAATTTCAGTCCTGCACGATTCTACCAAGAAATGTGTGTTCATTCAAACCGCTGGTTTTTGATATTTTGGGCCCTATTGAATAATGAATGTTTTGAATTTTCTCCAAAAGTAAAGTAGTTGCAAACTCATCCTTTTAGAAACTTGTTTGGGCTGTTGAGAGGAGTAAAAAACCATCAAAAATTTAAATCCTGCATGATTCTACCAAGAAATGTGATTCTTCATTCAAAACCTGATTTTTGCTATTGGGCTCTATTGAATAATGAATGTTTTGAATTTTCTCCAAAAGTAAAGTAGTTGCAAACTCATGCTTTTAGAGACTTGTTTGGGCTCATGAGAGGAGTAGAAAAACATCAAAAATTTCAGTCCTGCATGATTCTACCAAGAAATGTGTGTTCATTGAAACCGCTGGTTTTTGATAGTTTGGGCCCTATTGAATAATGAATGTTTTGAATTTTCTCCAAAAGTAAAGTAGTTGCAAACTCATCCTTTTAGAAACTTGTTTGGGCTGTTGAGAGGAGTAAAAAACCATCAAAAATTTCAATCCTGCATGATTCTACCAAGAAATGTGATTCTTCATTCAAAACGCTGCTTTTTGCTATTGGGCTCTATTGAATAATGAATGTTTTGATTTTTCTCCAAAAGTAAAGTAGTTGCAAACTCATGCTTTTAGAGACTTGTTTGGGCTCATGAGATGAGTAGAAAAACATCAAAAATTTCAGTCCTGCATGATTCTACCAAGACATGTGTGTTCATTGAAACCGCTGGTTTTTGATAGTTTGGGCCCTATTGAATAATGAATGTTTTGAATTTTCTCCAAAAGTAAAGTAGTTGCAAACTCATCCTTTTAGAAACTTGTTTGGGCTGTTGAGAGGAGTAAAAAACCATCAAAAATTTCAATCCTGCATGATTCTACCAAGAAATGTGATTCTTCATTCAAAACGCTGCTTTTTGCTATTGGGCTCTATTGAATAATGAATGTTTTGATTTTTCTCCAAAAGTAAAGTAGTTGCAAACTCATGCTTTTAGAGACTTGTTTGGGCTCATGAGATGAGTAGAAAAACATCAAAAATTTCAGTCCTGCATGATTCTACCAAGACATGTGTGTTCATTGAAACGGCTGGTTTTTGATAGTTTGGGCCCTATTGAATAATGAATGTTTTGAATTTTCTCCAAAAGTAAAGTAGTTGCAAACTCATCCTTTTAGAAACTTGTTTGGGCTGTTGAGAGGAGTAAAAAACCATCAAAAATTTCAATCCTGCATGATTCTACCAAGAAATGTGATTCTTCATTCAAAACGCTGGTTTTTGCTATTGGGCTCTATTGAATAATGAATGTTTTGAATTTTCTCCAAAAGTAAAGTAGTTGCAAACTCATGCTTTTAGAGACTTGTTTGGGCTCATGAGAGGAGTAGAAAAACATCAAAAATTTCAGTCCTGCATGATTCTACCAAGAAATGTGTGTTCATTGAAACCGCTGGTTTTTGATAGTTTGGGCCCTATTGAATAATGAATGTTTTGAATTTTCTCCAAAAGTAAAGTAGTTGCAAACTCATCCTTTTAGAAACTTGTTTGGGCTGTTGAGAGGAGTAAAAATCCATCAAAAATTTCAATCCTGCATGATTCTACCAAGAAATGTAATTCTTCATTCAAAACGCTGGTTTTTGCTATTGGGCTCTATTGAATAATGAATGTTTTGAATTTTCTCCAAAAGTAAAGTAGTTGCAAACTCATGCTTTTAGAGACTTGTTTGGGCTCATGAGAGGAGTAGAAAAACATCAAAAATGTCAGTCCTGCATGATTCTACCAAGAAATGTGTGTTCATTGAATCCGCTGGTTTTTGATAGTTTGGGCCCTATTGAATAATGAATGTTTTGAATTTTCTCCAAAAGTAAAGTAGTTGCAAACTCATCCTTTTAGAAACTTGTTTGGGCTGTTGAGAGGAGTAAAAAACCATCAAAAATTTCAATCCTGCATGATTCTACCAAGAAATGTGATTCTTCATTCAAAACGCTGGTTTTTGCTATTGGGCTCTATTGAATAATGAATGTTTTGAATTTTCTCCAAAAGTAAAGTAGTTGCAAACTCATGCTTTTAGAGACTTGTTTGGGCTCATGAGAGGAGAAGAAAAACATCAAAAATTTCAGTCCTGCATGATTCTACCAAGAAATGTGTGTTCATTGAAACCGCTGGTTTTTGATAGTTTGGGCCCTATTGAATAATGAATGTTTTGAATTTTCTCCAAAAGTAAAGTAGTTGCAAACTCATCCTTTTAGAAACTTGTTTGGGCTGTTGAGAGGAGTAAAAACCATCAAAAATTTCAATCCTGCATGATTTTACCAAGAAATGTGATTCTTCATTCAAAACCTGATTTTTGCTATTGGGCTCTATTGAATAGTGAATGTTTTGAATTTTCTCCAAAAGTAAAGTAGTTGCAAACTCATGCTTTTAGAGACTTGTTTGGGCTCATGAGAGGAGTAGAAAAACATCAAAAATTTCAGTCCTGCATGATTCTACCAAGAAATGTGTGTTCATTCAAACCGCTGGTTTTTGATAGTTTGGGCCCTATTGAATAATGAATGTTTTTAATTTTCTCCAAAAGTAATGTAGTTGCAAACTCATCCTTTTAGAAACTTGTTTGGGCTGTTGAGAGGCGTAATAAACCATCAAAAATTTCAATCCTGCATGATTCTACCAAGAAATGTGATTCTTCATTCAAAACGCTGGTTTTTGCTATTGGGCTCTATTGAATAATGAATGTTTTGAATTTTCTCCAAAAGTAAAGTAGTTGCAAACTCATGCTTTTAGAGACTTGTTTGGGCTCATGAGAGGAGAAGAAAAACATCAAAAATTTCAGTCCTGCATGATTCTACCAAGAAATGTGTGTTCATTGAAACCGCTGATTTTTGATAGTTTGGGCCCTATTGAATAATGAATGTTTTGAATTTTCTCCAAAAGTAAAGTAGTTGCAAACTCATCCTTTTAGAAACTTGTTTGGGTTGTTGAGAGGAGTAAAAAACCATCAAAAATTTCAATCCTGCATGATTCTACCAAGAAATGTGATTCTTCATTCAAAACCTGATTTTTGCTATTGGGCTCTATTGAATAATGAATGTTTTGAATTTTCTCCAAAAGTAAAGTAGTTGCAAACTCATGCTTTAAGAGACTTGTTTGGGCTCATGAGAGGAGTAGAAAAACATCAAAAATTTCAGTCCTGCACGATTCTACCAAGAAATGTGTGTTCATTCAAACCGCTGGTTTTTGATATTTTGGGCCCTATTGAATAATGAATGTTTTGAATTTTCTCCAAAAGTAAAGTAGTTGCAAACTCATCCTTTTAGAAACTTGTTTGGGCTGTTGAGAGGAGTAAAAACCCATCAAAAATTTCAATCCTGCATGATTCTACCAAGAAATGTGATTCTTCATTCAAAACCTGATTTTTGCTATTGGGCTCTATTGAATAATGAATGTTTTGAATTTTCTCCAAAAGTAAAGTAGTTGCAAACTCATCCTTTTAGAGACTTGTTTGGGCTCATGAGAGAAGTAGAAAAACATCAAAAATTTCAGTCCTGCACGATTCTACCAAGAAATGTGTGTTCATTCAAACCGCTGGTTTTTGATATTTTGGGCCCTATTGAATAATGAATGTTTTGAATTTTCTCCAAAAGTAAAGTAGTTGCAAACTCATCCTTTTAGAAACTTGTTTGGGCTGTTGAGAGGAGTAAAAAACCATCAAAAATTTCAATCCTGCATGATTCTACCAAGAAATGTGATTCTTCATTCAAAACCTGATTTTTGCTATTGGGCTCTATTGAATAATGAATGTTTTGAATTTTCTCCAAAAGTAAAGTAGTTGCAAACTCATGCTTTTAGAGACTTGTTTGGGCTCATGAGAGGAGTAGAAAAACATCAAAAATTTCAGTCCTGCATGATTCTACCAAGAAATGTGTGTTCATTGAAACCGCTGGTTTTTGATAGTTTGGGCCCTATTGAATAATGAATGTTTTGAATTTTCTCCAAAAGTAAAGTAGTTGCAAACTCATCCTTTTAGAAACTTGTTTGGGCTGTTGAGAGGAGTAAAAAAAAAATCAAAAATTTCAATCCTGCATGATTCTACCAAGAAATGTGATTTTTCATTCAAAACGCTGGTTTTTGCTATTGGGCTCTATTGAATAATGAATGTTTTGAATTTTCTCCAAAAGTAAAGTAGTTGCAAACTCATGCTTTTAGAGACTTGATTGGGCTCATGAGAGGAGTAGAAAAACATCAAAAATTTCAGTCCTGCATGATTCTACCAAGAAATGTGTGTTCATTGAAACCGCTGGTTTTTGATAGTTTGGGCCCTATTGAATAATGAATGTTTTGAATTTTCTCCAAAAGTAAAGTAGTTGCAAACTCATCCTTTTAGAAACTTGTTTGGGCTGTTGAGAGGAGTAAAAAACCATCAAAAATTTCAATCCTGTATGATTCTACCAAGAAATGTGATTCTTCATTCAAAACGCTGCTTTTTGCTATTGGGCTCTATTGAATAATGAATGTTTTGATTTTTCTCCAAAAGTAAAGTAGTTGCAAACTCATGCTTTTAGAGACTTGTTTGGGCTCATGAGATGAGTAGAAAAACATCAAAAATTTCAGTCCTGCATGATTCTACCAAGACATGTGTGTTCATTGAAACGGCTGGTTTTTGATAGTTTGGGCCCTATTGAATAATGAATGTTTTGAATTTTCTCCAAAAGTAAAGTAGTTGCAAACTCATCCTTTTAGAAACTTGTTTGGGCTGTTGAGAGGAGTAAAAAACCATCAAAAATTTCAATCCTGCATGATTCTACCAAGAAATGTGATTCTTCATTCAAAACGCTGGTTTTTGCTATTGGGCTCTATTGAATAATGAATGTTTTGAATTTTCTCCAAAAGTAAAGTAGTTGCAAACTCATGCTTTTAGAGACTTGTTTGGGCTCATGAGAGGAGTAGAAAAACATCAAAAATTTCAGTCCTGCATGATTCTACCAAGAAATGTGTGTTCATTGAAACCGCTATTTTTTGATAGTTTGGGCCCTATTGAATAATGAATGTTTTGAATTTTCTCCAAAAGTAAAGTAGTTGCAAACTCATCCTTTTAGAAACTTGTTTGGGCTGTTGAGAGGAGTAAAAATCCATCAAAAATTTCAATCCTGCATGATTCTACCAAGAAATGTAATTCTTCATTCAAAACGCTGGTTTTTGCTATTGGGCTCTATTGAATAATGAATGTTTTGAATTTTCTCCAAAAGTAAAGTAGTTGCAAACTCATGCTTTTAGAGACTTGTTTGGGCTCATGAGAGGAGTAGAAAAACATCAAAAATTTCAGTCCTGCATGATTCTACCAAGAAATGTGTGTTCATTGAATCCGCTGGTTTTTGATAGTTTGGGCCCTATTGAATAATGAATGTTTTGAATTTTCTCCAAAAGTAAAGTAGTTGCAAACTCATCCTTTTAGAAACTTGTTTGGGCTGTTGAGAGGAGTAAAAAACCATCAAAAATTTCAATCCTGCATGATTCTACCAAGAAATGTGATTCTTCATTCAAAACGCTGTTTTTTGCTATTGGGCTCTATTGAATAATGAATGTTTTGAATTTTCTCCAAAAGTAAAGTAGTTGCAAACTCATGCTTTTAGAGACTTGTTTGGGCTCATGAGAGGAGTAGAAAAACATCAAAAATTTCAGTCCTGCATGATTCTACCAAGAAATGTGTGTTCATTGAAACCGCTGGTTTTTGATAGTTTGGGCCCTATTGAATAATGAATGTTTTGAATTTTCTCCAAAAGTAAAGTAGTTGCAAACTCATCCTTTTAGAAACTTGTTTGGGCTGTTGAGAGGCGTAAAAAACCATCAAAAATTTCAATCCTGCATGATTCTACCAAGAAATGTGATTCTTCATTCAAAACGCTGGTTTTTGCTATTGGGCTCTATTGAATAATGAATGTTTTGAATTTTCTCCAAAAGTAAAGTAGTTGCAAACTCATGCTTTTAGAGACTTGTTTGGGCTCATGAGAGGAGAAGAAAAACATCAAAAATTTCAGTCCTGCATGATTCTACCAAGAAATGTGTGTTCATTGAAACCGCTGGTTTTTGATAGTTTGGGCCCTATTGAATAATGAATGTTTTGAATTTTCTCCAAAAGTAAAGTAGTTGCAAACTCATCCTTTTAGAAACTTGTTTGGGCTGTTGAGAGGAGTAAAAACCATGAAAAATTTCAATCCTGCATGATTTTACCAAGAAATGTGATTCTTCATTCAAAACCTGATTTTTGCTATTGGGCTCTATTGAATAGTGAATGTTTTGAATTTTCTCCAAAAGTAAAGTAGTTGCAAACTCATGCTTTTAGAGACTTGTTTGGGCTCATGAGAGGAGTAGAAAAACATCAAAAATTTCAGTCCTGCATGATTCTACCAAGAAATGTGTGTTCATTCAAACCGCTGGTTTTTGATAGTTTGGGCCCTATTGAATAATGAATGTTTTTAATTTTCTCCAAAAGTAAAGTAGTTGCAAACTCATCCTTTTAGAAACTTGTTTGGGCTGTTGAGAGGAGTAATAAACCATCAAAAATTTCAATCCTGCATGATTCTACCAAGAAATGTGATTCTTCATTCAAAACGCTGGTTTTTGCTATTGGGCTCTATTGAATAATGAATGTTTTGAATTTTCTCCAAAAGTAAAGTAGTTGCAAACTCATGCTTTTAGAGACTTGTTTGGGCTCATGAGAGGAGTAGAAAAACATCAAAAATTTCAGTCCTGCATGATTCTACCAAGAAATGTGTGTTCATTGAAACCGCTGGTTTTTGATAGTTTGGGCCCTATTGAATAATGAATGTTTTGAATTTTCTCCAAAAGTAAAGTAGTTGCAAACTCATGCTTTTAGAGACTTGTTTGGGCTCATGAGATGAGTAGAAAAACATCAAAAATTTCAGTCCTGCATGATTCTACCAAGACATGTGTGTTCATTGAAACGGCTGGTTTTTGATAGTTTGGGCCCTATTGAATAATGAATGTTTTGAATTTTCTCCAAAAGTAAAGTAGTTGCAAACTCATCCTTTTAGAAACTTGTTTGGGCTGTTGAGAGGAGTAAAAAACCATCAAAAATTTCAATCCTGCATGATTCTACCAAGAAATGTGATTCTTCATTCAAAACGCTGGTTTTTGCTATTGGGCTCTATTGAATAATGAATGTTTTGAATTTTCTCCAAAAGTAAAGTAGTTGCAAACTCATGCTTTTAGAGACTTGTTTGGGCTCATGAGAGGAGTAGAAAAACATCAAAAATTTCAGTCCTGCATGATTCTACCAAGAAATGTGTGTTCATTGAAACCGCTGGTTTTTGATAGTTTGGGCCCTATTGAATAATGAATGTTTTGAATTTTCTCCAAAAGTAAAGTAGTTGCAAACTCATCCTTTTAGAAACTTGTTTGGGCTGTTGAGAGGAGTAAAAATCCATCAAAAATTTCAATCCTGCATGATTCTACCAAGAAATGTAATTCTTCATTCAAAACGCTGGTTTTTGCTATTGGGCTCTATTGAATAATGAATGTTTTGAATTTTCTCCAAAAGTAAAGTAGTTGCAAACTCATGCTTTTAGAGACTTGTTTGGGCTCATGAGAGGAGTAGAAAAACATCAAAAATTTCAGTCCTGCATGATTCTACCAAGAAATGTGTGTTCATTGAATCCGCTGGTTTTTGATAGTTTGGGCCCTATTGAATAATGAATGTTTTGAATTTTCTCCAAAAGTAAAGTAGTTGCAAACTCATCCTTTTAGAAACTTGTTTGGGCTGTTGAGAGGAGTAAAAAACCATCAAAAATTTCAATCCTGCATGATTCTACCAAGAAATGTGATTCTTCATTCAAAACGCTGTTTTTTGCTATTGGGCTCTATTGAATAATGAATGTTTTGAATTTTCTCCAAAAGTAAAGTAGTTGCAAACTCATCCTTTTAGAATCTTGTTTGGGCTGTTGAGAGGAGTAAAAACCATCAAAAATTTCAATCCTGCATGATTTTAACAAGAAATGTGATTCTTCATTCAAAACCTGATTTTTGCTATTGGGCTCTATTGAATAGTGAATGTTTTGAATTTTCTCCAAAAGTAAAGTAGTTGCAAACTCATGCTTTTAGAGACTTGTTTGGGCTCATGAGAGGAGTAGAAAAACATCAAAAATTTCAGTCCTGCATGATTCTACCAAGAAATGTGTGTTCATTGAAACCGCTGGTTTTTGATAGTTTGGGCCCTATTGAAAAATGAATGTTTTGAATTTTCTCCAAAAGTAAAGTAGTTGCAAACTCATCCTTTTAGAAACTTGTTTGGGCTGTTGAGAGGAGTAAAAAACCATCAAAAATTTCAATCCTGCATGATTTTACCAAGAAATGTGATTCTTCATTCAAAACCTGATTTTTGCTATTGGGCTCTATTGAATAGTGAATGTTTTGAATTTTCTCCAAAAGTAAAGTAGTTGCAAACTCATGCTTTTAGAGACTTGTTTGGGCTCATGAGATGAGTAGAAAAACATCAAAAATTTCAGTCCTGCATGATTCTACCAAGACATGTGTGTTCATTGAAACGGCTGATTTTTGATAGTTTGGGCCCTATTGAATAATGAATGTTTTGAATTTTCTCCAAAAGTAAAGTAGTTGCAAACTCATCCTTTTAGAAACTTGTTTGGGCTCTTGAGAGGAGTAAAAAACCATCAAAAATTTCAATCCTGCATGATTCTACCAAGAAATGTGATTCTTCATTCAAAACGCTGGTTTTTGCTATTGGGCTCTATTGAATAATGAATGTTTTGAATTTTCTCCAAAAGTAAAGTAGTTGCAAACTCATGCTTTTAGAGACTTGTTTGGGCTCATGAGAGGAGTAGAAAAACATCAAAAATTTCAGTCCTGCATGATTCTACCAAGAAATGTGTGTTCATTCAAACCGCTGGTTTTTGATAGTTTGGGCCCTATTGAATAATGAATGTTTTGAATTTTCTCCAAAAGTAAAGTAGTTGCAAACTCATGCTTTTAGAGACTTGTTTGGGCTCATGAGAGGAGTAGAAAAACATCAAAAATTTCAGTCCTGCATGATTCTACCAAGAAATGTGTGTTCATTGAAACCGCTGGTTTTTGATAGTTTGGGCCCTATTGAATAATGAATGTTTTGAATTTTCTCCAAAAGTAAAGTAGTTGCAAACTCATCCTTTTAGAAACTTGTTTGGGCTGTTGAGAGGAGTAAAAAACCATCAAAAATTTCAATCCTGCATGATTCTACCAAGAAATGTGATTCTTCATTCAAAACGCTGGTTTTTGCTATTGGGCTCTATTGAATAATGAATGTTTTGAATTTTCTCCAAAAGTAAAGTAGTTGCAAACTCATGCTTTTAGAGACTTGTTTGGGCTCATGAGAGGAGTAGAAAAACATCAAAAAATTTCAGTCCTGCATGATTCTACCAAGAAATGTGTGTTCATTCAAACCGCTGGTTTTTGATAGTTTGGGCCCTATTGAATAATGAATGTTTTGAATTTTCTCCAAAAGTAAAGTAGTTGCAAACTCATGCTTTTAGAGACTTGTTTGGGCTCATGAGAGGAGTAGAAAAACATCAAAAATTTCAGTCCTGCATGATTCTACCAAGAAATGTGTGTTCATTGAAACCGCTGGTTTTTGATAGTTTGGGCCCTATTGAATAATGAATGTTTTGAATTTTCTTCAAAAGTAAAGTAGTTGCAAACTCATCCTTTTAGAAACTTGTTTGGGCTGTTGAGAGGAGTAAAAAACCATCAAAAATTTCAATCCTGCATGATTCTACCAAGAAATGTGATTCTTCATTCAAAACGCTGGTTTTTGCTATTGGGCTCTATTGAATAATGAATGTTTTGAATTTTCTCCAAAAGTAAAGTAGTTGCAAACTCATGCTTTTAGAGACTTGTTTGGGCTCATGAGAGGAGTAGAAAAACATCAAAAATTTCAGTCCTGCATGATTCTACCAAGAAATGTGTGTTCATTGAAACCGCTGGTTTTTGATAGTTTGGGCCCTATTGAATAATGAATGTTTTGAATTTTCTCCAAAAGTAAAGTAGTTGCAAACTCATCCTTTTAGAAACTTGTTTGGGCTGTTGAGAGGAGTAAAAAACCATCAAAAATTTCAATCCTGCATGATTCTACCAAGAAATGTGATTCTTCATTCAAAACGCTGGTTTTTGCTATTGGGCTCTATTGAATAATGAATGTTTTGAATTTTCTCCAAAAGTAAAGTAGTTGCAAACTCATGCTTTTAGAGACTTGTTTGGGCTCATGAGAGGAGTAGAAAAACATCAAAAATTTCAGTCCTGCATGATTCTACCAAGAAATGTGTGTTCATTGAAACCGCTGGTTTTTGATAGTTTGGGCCCTATTGAATAATGAATGTTTTGAATTTTCTCCAAAAGTAAAGTAGTTGCAAACTCATCCTTTTAGAAACTTGTTTGGGCTGTTGAGAGGAGTAAAAAACCATCAAAAATTTCAATCCTGCATGATTCTACCAAGAAATGTGATTCTTCATTCAAAACGCTGGTTTTTGCTATTGGGCTCTATTGAATAATGAATGTTTTGAATTTTCTCCAAAAGTAAAGTAGTTGCAAACTCATGCTTTTAGAGACTTGTTTGGGCTCATGAGAGGAGTAGAAAAACATCAAAAATTTCAGTCCTGCATGATTCTACCAAGAAATGTGTGTTCATTGAAACCGCTGGTTTTTGATAGTTTGGCCCTATTGAATAATGAATGTTTTGAATTTTCTCCAAAAGTAAAGTAGTTGCAAACTCATCCTTTTAGAAACTTGTTTGGGCTGTTGAGAGGAGTAAAAAACCATCAAAAATTTCAATCCTGCATGATTCTACCAAGAAATGTGATTCTTCATTCAAAACGCTGGTTTTTGCTATTGGGCTCTATTGAATAATGAATGTTTTGAATTTTCTCCAAAAGTAAAGTAGTTGCAAACTCATGCTTTTAGAGACTTGTTTGGGCTCATGAGAGGAGTAGAAAAACATCAAAAATTTCAGTCCTGCATGATTCTACCAAGAAATGTGTGTTCATTGAAACCGCTGGTTTTTGATAGTTTGGGCCCTATTGAATAATGAATGTTTTGAATTTTCTCCAAAAGTAAAGTAGTTGCAAACTCATCCTTTTAGAAACTTGTTTGGGCTGTTGAGAGGAGTAAAAAACCATCAAAAATTTCAATCCTGCATGATTTTACCAAGAAATGTGATTCTTCATTCAAAACCTGATTTTTGCTATTGGGCTCTATTGAATAGTGAATGTTTTGAATTTTCTCCAAAAGTAAAGTAGTTGCAAACTCATGCTTTTAGAGACTTGTTTGGGCTCATGAGAGGAGTAGAAAAACATCAAAAATTTCAGTCCTGCATGATTCTACCAAGAAATGTGTTCATTCAAACCACTGGTTTTTGATAGTTTGGGCCCTATTGAATAATGAATGTTTTGAATTTTCTCCAAAAGTAAAGTAGTTGCAAACTCATCCTTTTAGAAACTTGTTTGGGCTGTTGAGAGGAGTAAAAAACCATCAAAAATTTCAATCCTGCATGATTCTACCAAGAAATGTGATTCTTCATTCAAAACGCTGGTTTTTGCTATTGGGCTCTATTGAATAATGAATGTTTTGAATTTTCTCCAAAAGTAAAGTAGTTGCAAACTCATGCTTTTAGAGACTTGTTTGGGCTCATGAGAGGAGTAGAAAAACATCAAAAATTTCAGTCCTGCATGATTCTACCAAGAAATGTGTGTTCATTGAAACCGCTGGTTTTTGATAGTTTGGGCCCTATTGAATAATGAATGTTTTGAATTTTCTCCAAAAGTAAAGTAGTTGCAAACTCATCCTTTTAGAAACTTGTTTGGGCTGTTGAGAGGAGTAAAAAACCATCAAAAATTTCAATCCTGCATGATTTTACCAAGAAATGTGATTCTTCATTCAAAACCTGATTTTTGCTATTGGGCTCTATTGAATAGTGAATGTTTTGAATTTTCTCCAAAAGTAAAGTAGTTGCAAACTCATGCTTTTAGAGACTAGTTTGGGCTCATGAGAGGAGTAGAAAAACATCAAAAATTTCAGTCCTGCATGATTCTACCAAGAAATGTGTGTTCATTGAAACCGCTGGTTTTTGATAGTTTGGGCCCTATTGAATAATGAATGTTTTGAATTTTATCCAAAAGTAAAGTAGTTGCAAACTCATCCTTTTAGAAACTTGTTTGGGCTGTTGAGAGGAGTAAAAAACCATCAAAAATTTCAATCCTGCATGATTTTACCAAGAAATGTGATTCTTCATTCAAAACCTGATTTTTGCTATTGGGCTCTATTGAATAGTGAATGTTTTGAATTTTCTCCAAAAGTAAAGTAGTTGCAAACTCATGCTTTTAGAGACTTGTTTGGGCTCATGAGATGAGTAGAAAAACATCAAAAATTTCAGTCCTGCATGATTCTACCAAGACATGTGTGTTCATTGAAACGGCTGGTTTTTGATAGTTTGGGCCCTATTGAATAATGAATGTTTTGAATTTTCTCCAAAAGTAAAGTAGTTGCAAACTCATCCTTTTAGAAACTTGTTTGGGCTGTTGAGAGGAGTAAAAAACCATCAAAAATTTCAATCCTGCATGATTCTGCCAAGAAATGTGATTCTTCATTCAAAACGCTGGTTTTTGCTATTGGGCTCTATTGAATAATGAATGTTTTGAATTTTCTCCAAAAGTAAAGTAGTTGCAAACTCATGCTTTTAGAGACTTGTTTGGGCTCATGAGAGGAGTAGAAAAACATCAAAAATTTCAGTCCTGCATGATTCTACCAAGAAATGTGTGTTCATTCAAACCGCTGGTTTTTGATAGTTTGGGCCCTATTGAATAATGAATGTTTTGAATTTTCTCCAAAAGTAAAGTAGTTGCAAACTCATGCTTTTAGAGACTTGTTTGGGCTCATGAGATGAGTAGAAAAACATCAAAAATTTCAGTCCTGCATGATTCTACCAAGAAATGTGTGTTCATTGAAACCGCTGGTTTTTGATAGTTTGGGCCCTATTGAATAATGAATGTTTTGAATTTTCTTCAAAAGTAAAGTAGTTGCAAACTCATCCTTTTAGAAACTTGTTTGGGCTGTTGAGAGGAGTAAAAAACCATCAAAAATTTCAATCCTGCATGATTCTACCAAGAAATGTGTTTCTTCATTCAAAACGCTGGTTTTTGCTATTGGGCTCTATTGAATAATGAATGTTTTGAATTTTCTCCAAAAGTAAAGTAGTTGCAAACTCATGCTTTTAGAGACTTGTTTGGGCTCATGAGAGGAGTAGAAAAACATCAAAAATTTCAGTCCTGCATGATTCTACCAAGAAATGTGTGTTCATTGAAACCGCTGGTTTTTGATAGTTTGGGCCCTATTGAATAATGAATGTTTTGAATTTTCTCCAAAAGTAAAGTAGTTGCAAACTCATCCTTTTAGAAACTTGTTTGGGCTGTTGAGAGGAGTAAAAAACCATCAAAAATTTCAATCCTGCATGATTCTACCAAGAAATGTGATTCTTCATTCAAAACGCTGGTTTTTGCTATTGGGCTCTATTGAATAATGAATGTTTTGAATTTTCTCCAAAAGTAAAGTTGTTGCAAACTCATGCTTTTAGAGACTTGTTTGGGCTCATGAGAGGAGTAGAAAAACATCAAAAATTTCAGTCCTGCATGATTCTACCAAGAAATGTGTGTTCATTGAAACCGCTGGTTTTTGATAGTTTGGGCCCTATTGAATAATGAATGTTTTGAATTTTCTCCAAAAGTAAAGTAGTTGCAAACTCATGCTTTTAGAGACTTGTTTGGGCTCATGAGATGAGTAGAAAAACATCAAAAATTTCAGTCCTGCATGATTCTACCAAGACATGTGTGTTCATTGAAACGGCTGGTTTTTGATAGTTTGGGCCCTATTGAATAATGAATGTTTTGAATTTTCTCCAAAAGTAAAGTAGTTGCAAACTCATCCTTTTAGAAACTTGTTTGGGCTGTTGAGAGGAGTAAAAAACCATCAAAAATTTCAATCCTGCATGATTCTACCAAGAAATGTGATTCTTCATTCAAAACGCTGGTTTTTGCTATTGGGCTCTATTGAATAATGAATGTTTTGAATTTTCTCCAAAAGTAAAGTAGTTGCAAACTCATGCTTTTAGAGACTTGTTTGGGCTCATGAGAGGAGTAGAAAAACATCAAAAATTTCAGTCCTGCATGATTCTACCAAGAAATGTGTGTTCATTGAAACCGCTGGTTTTTGATAGTTTGGGCCCTATTGAATAATGAATGTTTTGAATTTTCTCCAAAAGTAAAGTAGTTGCAAACTCATCCTTTTAGAAACTTGTTTGGGCTGTTGAGAGGAGTAAAAATCCATCAAAAATTTCAATCCTGCATGATTCTACCAAGAAATGTAATTCTTCATTCAAAACGCTGGTTTTTGCTATTGGGCTCTATTGAATAATGAATGTTTTGAATTTTCTCCAAAAGTAAAGTAGTTGCAAACTCATGCTTTTAGAGACTTGTTTGGGCTCATGAGAGGAGTAGAAAAACATCAAAAATTTCAGTCCTGCATGATTCTACCAAGAAATGTGTGTTCATTGAATCCGCTGGTTTTTGATAGTTTGGGCCCTATTGAATAATGAATGTTTTGAATTTTCTCCAAAAGTAAAGTAGTTGCAAACTCATCCTTTTAGAAACTTGTTTGGGCTGTTGAGAGGAGTAAAAAACCATCAAAAATTTCAATCCTGCATGATTCTACCAAGAAATGTGATTCTTCATTCAAAACGCTGTTTTTTGCTATTGGGCTCTATTGAATAATGAATGTTTTGAATTTTCTCCAAAAGTAAAGTAGTTGCAAACTCATCCTTTTAGAATCTTGTTTGGGCTGTTGAGAGGAGTAAAAACCATCAAAAATTTCAATCCTGCATGATTTTAACAAGAAATGTGATTCTTCATTCAAAACCTGATTTTTGCTATTGGGCTCTATTGAATAGTGAATGTTTTGAATTTTCTCCAAAAGTAAAGTAGTTGCAAACTCATGCTTTTAGAGACTTGTTTGGGCTCATGAGAGGAGTAGAAAAACATCAAAAATTTCAGTCCTGCATGATTCTACCAAGAAATGTGTGTTCATTCAAACCGCTGGTTTTTGATAGTTTGAGCCCTATTGAATAATGAATGTTTTGAATTTTCTCCAAAAGTAAAGTAGTTGCAAACTCATCCTTTTAAAAACTTGTTTGGGCTGTTGAGAGGAGTAAAAAACCATCAAAAATTTCAATCCTGCATGATTCTACCAAGAAATGTGATTCTTCATTCAAAACGCTGGTTTTTGCTATTGGGCTCTATTGAATAATGAATGTTTTGAATTTTCTCCAAAAGTAAAGTAGTTGCAAACTCATGCTTTTAGAGACTTGTTTGGGCTCATGAGAGGAGTAGAAAAACATCAAAAATTTCAGTCCTGCATGATTCTACCAAGAAATGTGTGTTCATTGAAACCGCTGGTTTTTGATAGTTTGGGCCCTATTGAAAAATGAATGTTTTGAATTTTCTCCAAAAGTAAAGTAGTTGCAAACTCATCCTTTTAGAAACTTGTTTGGGCTGTTGAGAGGAGTAAAAAACCATCAAAAATTTCAATCCTGCATGATTTTACCAAGAAATGTGATTCTTCATTCAAAACCTGATTTTTGCTATTGGGCTCTATTGAATAGTGAATGTTTTGAATTTTCTCCAAAAGTAAAGTAGTTGCAAACTCATGCTTTTAGAGACTTGTTTGGGCTCATGAGATGAGTAGAAAAACATCAAAAATTTCAGTCCTGCATGATTCTACCAAGACATGTGTGTTCATTGAAACGGCTGATTTTTGATAGTTTGGGCCCTATTGAATAATGAATGTTTTGAATTTTCTCCAAAAGTAAAGTAGTTGCAAACTCATCCTTTTAGAAACTTGTTTGGGCTCTTGAGAGGAGTAAAAAACCATCAAAAATTTCAATCCTGCATGATTCTACCAAGAAATGTGATTCTTCATTCAAAACGCTGGTTTTTGCTATTGGGCTCTATTGAATAATGAATGTTTTGAATTTTCTCCAAAAGTAAAGTAGTTGCAAACTCATGCTTTTAGAGACTTGTTTGGGCTCATGAGAGGAGTAGAAAAACATCAAAAATTTCAGTCCTGCATGATTCTACCAAGAAATGTGTGTTCATTCAAACCGCTGGTTTTTGATAGTTTGGGCCCTATTGAATAATGAATGTTTTGAATTTTCTCCAAAAGTAAAGTAGTTGCAAACTCATGCTTTTAGAGACTTGTTTGGGCTCATGAGAGGAGTAGAAAAACATCAAAAATTTCAGTCCTGCATGATTCTACCAAGAAATGTGTGTTCATTGAAACCGCTGGTTTTTGATAGTTTGGGCCCTATTGAATAATGAATGTTTTGAATTTTCTCCAAAAGTAAAGTAGTTGCAAACTCATCCTTTTAGAAACTTGTTTGGGCTGTTGAGAGGAGTAAAAAACCATCAAAAATTTCAATCCTGCATGATTCTACCAAGAAATGTGATTCTTCATTCAAAACGCTGGTTTTTGCTATTGGGCTCTATTGAATAATGAATGTTTTGAATTTTCTCCAAAAGTAAAGTAGTTGCAAACTCATGCTTTTAGAGACTTGTTTGGGCTCATGAGAGGAGTAGAAAAACATCAAAAAATTTCAGTCCTGCATGATTCTACCAAGAAATGTGTGTTCATTCAAACCGCTGGTTTTTGATAGTTTGGGCCCTATTGAATAATGAATGTTTTGAATTTTCTCCAAAAGTAAAGTAGTTGCAAACTCATGCTTTTAGAGACTTGTTTGGGCTCATGAGAGGAGTAGAAAAACATCAAAAATTTCAGTCCTGCATGATTCTACCAAGAAATGTGTGTTCATTGAAACCGCTGGTTTTTGATAGTTTGGGCCCTATTGAATAATGAATGTTTTGAATTTTCTTCAAAAGTAAAGTAGTTGCAAACTCATCCTTTTAGAAACTTGTTTGGGCTGTTGAGAGGAGTAAAAAACCATCAAAAATTTCAATCCTGCATGATTCTACCAAGAAATGTGATTCTTCATTCAAAACGCTGGTTTTTGCTATTGGGCTCTATTGAATAATGAATGTTTTGAATTTTCTCCAAAAGTAAAGTAGTTGCAAACTCATGCTTTTAGAGACTTGTTTGGGCTCATGAGAGGAGTAGAAAAACATCAAAAATTTCAGTCCTGCATGATTCTACCAAGAAATGTGTGTTCATTGAAACCGCTGGTTTTTGATAGTTTGGGCCCTATTGAATAATGAATGTTTTGAATTTTCTCCAAAAGTAAAGTAGTTGCAAACTCATCCTTTTAGAAACTTGTTTGGGCTGTTGAGAGGAGTAAAAAACCATCAAAAATTTCAATCCTGCATGATTCTACCAAGAAATGTGATTCTTCATTCAAAACGCTGGTTTTTGCTATTGGGCTCTATTGAATAATGAATGTTTTGAATTTTCTCCAAAAGTAAAGTAGTTGCAAACTCATGCTTTTAGAGACTTGTTTGGGCTCATGAGAGGAGTAGAAAAACATCAAAAATTTCAGTCCTGCATGATTCTACCAAGAAATGTGTGTTCATGGAAACCGCTGGTTTTTGATAGTTTGGGCCCTATTGAATAATGAATGTTTTGAATTTTCTCCAAAAGTAAAGTAGTTGCAAACTCATCCTTTTAGAAACTTGTTTGGGCTGTTGAGAGGAGTAAAAAACCATCAAAAATTTCAATCCTGCATGATTCTACCAAGAAATGTGATTCTTCATTCAAAACGCTGGTTTTTGCTATTGGGCTCTATTGAATAATGAATGTTTTGAATTTTCTCCAAAAGTAAAGTAGTTGCAAACTCATGCTTTTAGAGACTTGTTTGGGCTCATGAGAGGAGTAGAAAAACATCAAAAATTTCAGTCCTGCATGATTCTACCAAGAAATGTGTGTTCATTGAAACCGCTGGTTTTTGATAGTTTGGCCCTATTGAATAATGAATGTTTTGAATTTTCTCCAAAAGTAAAGTAGTTGCAAACTCATCCTTTTAGAAACTTGTTTGGGCTGTTGAGAGGAGTAAAAAACCATCAAAAATTTCAATCCTGCATGATTCTACCAAGAAATGTGATTCTTCATTCAAAACGCTGGTTTTTGCTATTGGGCTCTATTGAATAATGAATGTTTTGAATTTTCTCCAAAAGTAAAGTAGTTGCAAACTCATGCTTTTAGAGACTTGTTTGGGCTCATGAGAGGAGTAGAAAAACATCAAAAATTTCAGTCCTGCATGATTCTACCAAGAAATGTGTGTTCATTGAAACCGCTGGTTTTTGATAGTTTGGGCCCTATTGAATAATGAATGTTTTGAATTTTCTCCAAAAGTAAAGTAGTTGCAAACTCATCCTTTTAGAAACTTGTTTGGGCTGTTGAGAGGAGTAAAAAACCATCAAAAATTTCAATCCTGCATGATTTTACCAAGAAATGTGATTCTTCATTCAAAACCTGATTTTTGCTATTGGGCTCTATTGAATAGTGAATGTTTTGAATTTTCTCCAAAAGTAAAGTAGTTGCAAACTCATGCTTTTAGAGACTTGTTTGGGCTCATGAGAGGAGTAGAAAAACATCAAAAATTTCAGTCCTGCATGATTCTACCAAGAAATGTGTTCATTCAAACCACTGGTTTTTGATAGTTTGGGCCCTATTGAATAATGAATGTTTTGAATTTTCTCCAAAAGTAAAGTAGTTGCAAACTCATCCTTTTAGAAACTTGTTTGGGCTGTTGAGAGGAGTAAAAAACCATCAAAAATTTCAATCCTGCATGATTCTACCAAGAAATGTGATTCTTCATTCAAAACGCTGGTTTTTGCTATTGGGCTCTATTGAATAATGAATGTTTTGAATTTTCTACAAAAGTAAAGTAGTTGCAAACTCATGCTTTTAGAGACTTGTTTGGGCTCATGAGAGGAGTAGAAAAACATCAAAAATTTCAGTCCTGCATGATTCTACCAAGAAATGTGTGTTCATTGAAACCGCTGGTTTTTGATAGTTTGGGCCCTATTGAATAATGAATGTTTTGAATTTTCTCCAAAAGTAAAGTAGTTGCAAACTCATCCTTTTAGAAACTTGTTTGGGCTGTTGAGAGGAGTAAAAAACCATCAAAAATTTCAATCCTGCATGATTTTACCAAGAAATGTGATTCTTCATTCAAAACCTGATTTTTGCTATTGGGCTCTATTGAATAGTGAATGTTTTGAATTTTCTCCAAAAGTAAAGTAGTTGCAAACTCATGCTTTTAGAGACTAGTTTGGGCTCATGAGAGGAGTAGAAAAACATCAAAAATTTCAGTCCTGCATGATTCTACCAAGAAATGTGTGTTCATTGAAACCGCTGGTTTTTGATAGTTTGGGCCCTATTGAATAATGAATGTTTTGAATTTTCTCCAAAAGTAAAGTAGTTGCAAACTCATCCTTTTAGAAACTTGTTTGGGCTGTTGAGAGGAGTAAAAAACCATCAAAAATTTCAATCCTGCATGATTTTACCAAGAAATGTGATTCTTCATTCAAAACCTGATTTTTGCTATTGGGCTCTATTGAATAGTGAATGTTTTGAATTTTCTCCAAAAGTAAAGTAGTTGCAAACTCATGCTTTTAGAGACTTGTTTGGGCTCATGAGATGAGTAGAAAAACATCAAAAATTTCAGTCCTGCATGATTCTACCAAGACATGTGTGTTCATTGAAACGGCTGGTTTTTGATAGTTTGGGCCCTATTGAATAATGAATGTTTTGAATTTTCTCCAAAAGAAAAGTAGTTGCAAACTCATCCTTTTAGAAACTTGTTTGGGCTGTTGAGAGGAGTAAAAAACCATCAAAAATTTCAATCCTGCATGATTCTGCCAAGAAATGTGATTCTTCATTCAAAACGCTGGTTTTTGCTATTGGGCTCTATTGAATAATGAATGTTTTGAATTTTCTCCAAAAGTAAAGTAGTTGCAAACTCATGCTTTTAGAGACTTGTTTGGGCTCATGAGAGGAGTAGAAAAACATCAAAAATTTCAGTCCTGCATGATTCTACCAAGAAATGTGTGTTCATTCAAACCGCTGGTTTTTGATAGTTTGGGCCCTATTGAATAATGAATGTTTTGAATTTTCTCCAAAAGTAAAGTAGTTGCAAACTCATGCTTTTAGAGACTTGTTTGGGCTCATGAGATGAGTAGAAAAACATCAAAAATTTCAGTCCTGCATGATTCTACCAAGAAATGTGTGTTCATTGAAACCGCTGGTTTTTGATAGTTTGGGCCCTATTGAATAATGAATGTTTTGAATTTTCTTCAAAAGTAAAGTAGTTGCAAACTCATCCTTTTAGAAACTTGTTTGGGCTGTTGAGAGGAGTAAAAAACCATCAAAAATTTCAATCCTGCATGATTCTACCAAGAAATGTGATTCTTCATTCAAAACGCTGGTTTTTGCTATTGGGCTCTATTGAATAATGAATGTTTTGAATTTTCTCCAAAAGTAAAGTAGTTGCAAACTCATGCTTTTAGAGACTTGTTTGGGCTCATGAGAGGAGTAGAAAAACATCAAAAATTTCAGTCCTGCATGATTCTACCAAGAAATGTGTGTTCATTGAAACCGCTGGTTTTTGATAGTTTGGGCCCTATTGAATAATGAATGTTTTGAATTTTCTCCAAAAGTAAAGTAGTTGCAAACTCATCCTTTTAGAAACTTGTTTGGGCTGTTGAGAGGAGTAAAAAACCATCAAAAATTTCAATCCTGCATGATTCTACCAAGAAATGTGATTCTTCATTCAAAACGCTGGTTTTTGCTATTGGGCTCTATTGAATAATGAATGTTTTGAATTTTCTCCAAAAGTAAAGTAGTTGCAAACTCATGCTTTTAGAGATTTGTTTGGGCTCATGAGAGGAGTAGAAAAACATCAAAAATTTCAGTCCTGCATGATTCTACCAAGAAATGTGTGTTCATTGAAACCGCTGGTTTTTGATAGTTTGGGCCCTATTGAATAATGAATGTTTTGAATTTTCTTCAAAAGTAAAGTAGTTGCAAACTCATCCTTTTAGAAACTTGTTTGGGCTGTTGAGAGGAGTAAAAAACCATCAAAAATTTCAATCCTGCATGATTCTACCAAGAAATGTGATTCTTCATTCAAAACGCTGGTTTTTGCTATTGGGCTCTATTGAATAATGAATGTTTTGAATTTTCTCCAAAAGTAAAGTAGTTGCAAACTCATGCTTTTAGAGACTTGTTTGGGCTCATGAGAGGAGTAGAAAAACATCAAAAATTTCAGTCCTGCATGATTCTACCAAGAAATGTGTTCATTCAAACCGCTGGTTTTTGATAGTTTGGGCCCTATTGAATAATGAATGTTTTGAATTTTCTCCAAAAGTAAAGTAGTTGCAAACTCATCCTTTTAGAAACTTGTTTGGGCTGTTGAGAGGAGTAAAAAACCATCAAAAATTTCAATCCTGCATGATTCTACCAAGAAATGTGATTCTTCATTCAAAACGCTGGTTTTTGCTATTGGGCTCTATTGAATAATGAATGTTTTGAATTTTCTCCAAAAGTAAAGTAGTTGCAAACTCATGCTTTTAGAGACTTGTTTGGGCTCATGAGAGGAGTAGAAAAACATCAAAAATTTCAGTCCTGCATGATTCTACCAAGAAATGTGTGTTCATTGAAACCGCTGGTTTTTGATAGTTTGGGCCCTATTGAATAATGAATGTTTTGAATTTTCTCCAAAAGTAAAGTAGTTGCAAACTCATCCTTTTAGAAACTTGTTTGGGCTGTTGAGAGGAGTAAAAAACCATCAAAAATTTCAATCCTGCATGATTCTACCAAGAAATGTGATTCTTCATTCAAAACGCTGGTTTTTGCTTTTGGGCTCTATTGAATAATGAATGTTTTGAATTTTCTCCAAAAGTAAAGTAGTTGCAAACTCATGCTTTTAGAGACTTGTTTGGGCTCATGAGAGGAGTAGAAAAACATCAAAAATTTCAGTCCTGCATGATTCTACCAAGAAATGTGTGTTCATTGAAACCGCTGGTTTTTGATAGTTTGGGCCCTATTGAATAATGAATGTTTTGAATTTTCTCCAAAAGTAAAGTAGTTGCAAACTCATCCTTTTAGAAACTTGTTTGGGCTGTTGAGAGGAGTAAAAAACGATCAAAAATTTCAATCCTGCATGATTTTACCAAGAAATGTGATTCTTCATTCAAAACCTGATTTTTGCTATTGGGCTCTATTGAATAGTGAATGTTTTGAATTTTCTCCAAAAGTAAAGTAGTTGCAAACTCATGCTTTTAGAGACTTGTTTGGGCTCATGAGATGAGTAGAAAAACATCAAAAATTTCAGTCCTGCATGATTCTACCAAGAAATGTGTGTTCATTGAAACCGCTGGTTTTTGATAGTTTGGGCCCTATTGAATAATGAATGTTTTGAATTTTCTTCAAAAGTAAAGTAGTTGCAAACTCATCCTTTTAGAAACTTGTTTGGGCTGTTGAGAGGAGTAAAAAACCATCAAAAATTTCAATCCTGCATGATTCTACCAAGAAATGTGATTCTTCATTCAAAACGCTGGTTTTTGCTATTGGGCTCTATTGAATAATGAATGTTTTGAATTCTCTCCAGAAGTAAAGTAGTTGCAAACTCATGCTTTTAGAGACTTGTTTGGGCTCATGAGAGGAGTAGAAAAACATCAAAAATTTCAGTCCTGCATGATTCTACCAAGAAATGTGTGTTCATTGAAACCGCTGGTTTTTGATAGTTTGGGCCCTATTGAATAATGAATGTTTTGAATTTTCTCCAAAAGTAAAGTAGTTGCAAACTCATCCTTTTAGAAACTTGTTTGGGCTGTTGAGAGGAGTAAAAAACCATCAAAAATTTCAATCCTGCATGATTCTACCAAGAAATGTGATTCTTCATTCAAAACGCTGGTTTTTGCTATTGGGCTCTATTGAATAATGAATGTTTTGAATTTTCTCCAAAAGTAAAGTAGTTGCAAACTCATGCTTTTAGAGACTTGTTTGGGCTCATGAGTGGAGTAGAAAAACATCAAAAATTTCAGTCCTGCATGATTCTACCAAGAAATGTGTGTTCATTGAAACCGCTGGTTTTTGATAGTTTGGGCCCTATTGAATAATGAATGTTTTGAATTTTCTCCAAAAGTAAAGTAGTTGCAAACTCATCCTTTTAGAAACTTGTTTGGGCTGTTGAGAGGAGTAAAAAACCATCAAAAATTTCAATCCTGCATGATTCTACCAAGAAATGTGATTCTTCATTCAAAACGCTGGTTTTTGCTTTTGGGCTCTATTGAATAATGAATGTTTTGAATTTTCTCCAAAAGTAAAGTAGTTGCAAACTCATGCTTTTAGAGACTTGTTTGGGCTCATGAGAGGAGTAGAAAAACATCAAAAATTTCAGTCCTGCATGATTCTACCAAGAAATGTGTGTTCATTCAAACCGCTGGTTTTTGATAGTTTGGGCCCTATTGAATAATGAATGTTTTGAATTTTCTCCAAAAGTAAAGTAGTTGCAAACTCATGCTTTTAGAGACTTGTTTGGGCTCATGAGAGGAGTAGAAAAACATCAAAAATTTCAGTCCTGCATGATTCTACCAAGAAATGTGTGTTCATTGAAACCGCTGGTTTTTGATAGTTTGGGCCCTATTGAATAATGAATGTTTTGAATTTTCTTCAAAAGTAAAGTAGTTGCAAACTCATCCTTTTAGAAACTTGTTTGGGCTGTTGAGAGGAGTAAAAAACCATCAAAAATTTCAATCCTGCATGATTCTACCAAGAAATGTGATTCTTCATTCAAAACGCTGGTTTTTGCTATTGGGCTCTATTGAATAATGAATGTTTTGAATTTTCTCCAAAAGTAAAGTAGTTGCAAACTCATGCTTTTAGAGACTTGTTTGGGCTCATGAGAGGAGTAGAAAAACATCAAAAATTTCAGTCCTGCATGATTCTACCAAGAAATGTGTGTTCATTGAAACCGCTGGTTTTTGATAGTTTGGGCCCTATTGAATAATGAATGTTTTGAATTTTCTCCAAAAGTAAAGTAGTTGCAAACTCATCCTTTTAGAAACTTGTTTGGGCTGTTGAGAGGAGTAAAAAACCATCAAAAATTTCAATCCTGCATGATTCTACCAAGAAATGTGATTCTTCATTCAAAACGCTGGTTTTTGCTATTGGGCTCTATTGAATAATGAATGTTTTGAATTTTCTCCAAAAGTAAAGTAGTTGCAAACTCATGCTTTTAGAGATTTGTTTGGGCTCATGAGAGGAGTAGAAAAACATCAAAAATTTCAGTCCTGCATGATTCTACCAAGAAATGTGTGTTCATTGAAACCGCTGGTTTTTGATAGTTTGGGCCCTATTGAATAATGAATGTTTTAAATTTTCTCCAAAAGTAAAGTAGTTGCAAACTCATCCTTTTAGAAACTTGTTTGGGCTGTTGAGAGGAGTAAAAAACCATCAAAAATTTCAATCCTGCATGATTTTACCATGAAATGTGATTCTTCATTCAAAACCTGATTTTTGCTATTGGGCTCTATTGAATAGTGAATGTTTTGAATTTTCTCCAAAAGTAAAGTAGTTGCAAACTCATGCTTTTAGAGACTTGTTTGGGCTCATGAGAGGAGTAGAAAAACATCAAAAATTTCAGTCCTGCATGATTCTACCAAGAAATGTGTGTTCATTCAAACCGCTGATTTTTGATAGTTTGGGCCCTATTGAATAATGAATGTTTTGAATTTTCTCCAAAAGTAAAGTAGTTGCAAACTCATCCTTTTAGAAACTTGTTTGGGCTGTTGAGAGGAGTAAAAAACCATCAAAAATTTCAATCCTGCATGATTCTACCAAGAAATGTGATTCTTCATTCAAAACGCTGGTTTTTGCTATTGGGCTCTATTGAATAATGAATGTTTTGAATTTTCTCCAAAAGTAAAGTAGTTGCAAACTCATGCTTTTAGAGACTTGTTTGGGCTCATGAGAGGAGTAGAAAAACATCAAAAATTTCAGTCCTGCATGATTCTACCAAGAAATGTGTGTTCATTGAAACCGCTGGTTTTTGATAGTTTGGGCCCTATTGAATAATTAATGTTTTGAATTTTCTCCAAAAGTAAAGTAGTTGCAAACTCATCCTTTTAGAAACTTGTTTGGGCTGTTGAGAGGAGTAAAAAACCATCAAAAATTTCAATCCTGCATGATTCTACCAAGAAATGTGATTCTTCATTCAAAACACTGGTTTTTGCTATTGGGCTCTATTGAATAATGAATGTTTTGAATTTTCTCCAAAAGTAAAGTAGTTGCAAACTCATGCTTTTAGAGACTTGTTTGGGCTCATGAGAGGAGTAGAAAAACATCAAAAATTTCAGTCCTGCATGATTCTAGCAAGAAATGTGTGTTCATTGAAACCGCTGGTTTTTGATAGTTTGGGCCCTATTGAATAATGAATGTTTTGAATTTTCTCCAAAAGTAAAGTAGTTGCAAACTCATCCTTTTAGAAACTTGTTTGGGCTGTTGAGAGGAGTAAAAAACCATCAAAAATTTCAATCCTGCATGATTCTACCAAGAAATGTGATTCTTCATTCAAAACGCTGGTTTTTGCTTTTGGGCTCTATTGAATAATGAATGTTTTGAATTTTCTCCAAAAGTAAAGTAGTTGCAAACTCATGCTTTTAGAGACTTGTTTGGGCTCATGAGAGGAGTAGAAAAACATCAAAAATTTCAGTCCTGCATGATTCTACCAAGAAATGTGTGTTCATTCAAACCGCTGGTTTTTGATAGTTTGGGCCCTATTGAATAATGAATGTTTTGAATTTTCTCCAAAAGTAAAGTAGTTGCAAACTCATGCTTTTAGAGACTTGTTTGGGCTCATGAGAGGAGTAGAAAAACATCAAAAATTTCAGTCCTGCATGATTCTACCAAGAAATGTGTGTTCATTGAAACCGCTGGTTTTTGATAGTTTGGGCCCTATTGAATAATGAATGTTTTGAATTTTCTTCAAAAGTAAAGTAGTTGCAAACTCATCCTTTTAGAAACTTGTTTGGGCTGTTGAGAGGAGTAAAAAACCATCAAAAATTTCAATCCTGCATGATTCTACCAAGAAATGTGATTCTTCATTCAAAACGCTGGTTTTTGCTATTGGGCTCTATTGAATAATGAATGTTTTGAATTTTCTCCAAAAGTAAAGTAGTTGCAAACTCATGCTTTTAGAGACTTGTTTGGGCTCATGAGAGGAGTAGAAAAACATCAAAAATTTCAGTCCTGCATGATTCTACCAAGAAATGTGTGTTCATTGAAACCGCTGGTTTTTGATAGTTTGGGCCCTATTGAATAATGAATGTTTTGAATTTTCTCCAAAAGTAAAGTAGTTGCAAACTCATCCTTTTAGAAACTTGTTTGGGCTGTTGAGAGGAGTAAAAAACCATCAAAAATTTCAATCCTGCATGATTCTACCAAGAAATGTGATTCTTCATTCAAAACGCTGGTTTTTGCTATTGGGCTCTATTGAATAATGAATGTTTTGAATTTTCTCCAAAAGTAAAGTAGTTGCAAACTCATGCTTTTAGAGATTTGTTTGGGCTCATGAGAGGAGTAGAAAAACATCAAAAATTTCAGTCCTGCATGATTCTACCAAGAAATGTGTGTTCATTGAAACCGCTGGTTTTTGATAGTTTGGGCCCTATTGAATAATGAATGTTTTAAATTTTCTCCAAAAGTAAAGTAGTTGCAAACTCATCCTTTTAGAAACTTGTTTGGGCTGTTGAGAGGAGTAAAAAACCATCAAAAATTTCAATCCTGCATGATTTTACCATGAAATGTGATTCTTCATTCAAAACCTGATTTTTGCTATTGGGCTCTATTGAATAGTGAATGTTTTGAATTTTCTCCAAAAGTAAAGTAGTTGCAAACTCATGCTTTTAGAGACTTGTTTGGGCTCATGAGAGGAGTAGAAAAACATCAAAAATTTCAGTCCTGCATGATTCTACCAAGAAATGTGTGTTCATTCAAACCGCTGGTTTTTGATAGTTTGGGCCCTATTGAATAATGAATGTTTTGAATTTTCTCCAAAAGTAAAGTAGTTGCAAACTCATGCTTTTAAAGACTTGTTAGGGCTCATGAGAGGAGTAGAAAAACATCAAAAATTTCAGTCCTGCATGATTCTACCAAGAAATGTGTGTTCATTGAAACCGCTGGTTTTTGATAGTTTGGGCCCTATTGAATAATGAATGTTTTGAATTTTCTCCAAAAGTAAAGTAGTTGCAAACTCATCCTTTTAGAAACTTGTTTGGGCTGTTGAGAGGAGTAAAAAACCATCAAAAATTTCAATCCTGCATGATTCTACCAAGAAATGTGATTCTTCATTCAAAACGCTGGTTTTTGCTATTGGGCTCTATTGAATAATGAATGTTTTGAATTTTCTCCAAAAGTAAAGTAGTTGCAAACTAATGCTTTTAGAGACTTGTTTGGGCTCATGAGAGGAGTAGAAAAACATCAAAAATTTCAGTCCTGCATGATTCTACCAAGAAATGTGTGTTCATTGAAACCGCTGGTTTTTGATAGTTTGGGCCCTATTGAATAATGAATGTTTTGAATTTTCTCCAAAAGTAAAGTAGTTGCAAACTCATCCTTTTAGAAACTTGTTTGGGCTGTTGAGAGGAGTAAAAAACCATCAAAAATTTCAATCCTGCATGATTCTACCAAGAAATGTGATTCTTCATTCAAAACGCTGGTTTTTGCTATTGGGCTCTATTGAATAATGAATGTTTTGAATTTTCTCCAAAAGTAAAGTAGTTGCAAACTCATGCTTTTAGAGAATTGTTTGGGCTCACGAGAGGAGTAGAAAAACATCAAAAATTTCAGTCCTGCATGATTCTACCAAGAAATGTGTGTTCATTGAAACCGCTGGTTTTTGATAGTTTGGGCCCTATTGAATAATGAATGTTTTGAATTTTCTCCAAAAGTAAAGTAGTTGCAAACTCATCCTTTTAGAAACTTGTTTAGGCTGTTGAGAGGAGTAAAAAACCATCAAAAATTTCAATCCTGCATGATTCTACCAAGAAATGTGATTCTTCATTCAAAACGCTGGTTTTTGCTATTGGGCTCTATTGAATAATGAATGTTTTGAATTTTCTCCAAAAGTAAAGTAGTTGCAAACTCATGCTTTTAGAGACTTGTTTGGGCTCATGAGAGGAGTAGAAAAACATCAAAAATTTCAGTCCTGCATGATTCTACCAAGAAATGTGTGTTCATTGAAACCGCTGGTTTTTGATAGTTTGGGCCCTATTCAATAATGAATGTTTTGAATTTTCTACAAAAGTAAAGTAGTTGCAAACTCATCCTTTTAGAAACTTGTTTGGGCTGTTGAGAGGAGTAAAAAACCATCAAAAATTTCAATCCTGCATGATTTTACTAAGAAATGTGATTCTTCATTCAAAACCTGATTTTTGCTATTGGGCTCTATTGAATAGTGAATGTTTTGAATTTTCTCCAAAAGTAAAGTAGTTGCAAACTCATGCTTTTAGAGACTTGTTTGGGCTCATGAGAGGAGTAGAAAAACATCAAAAATTTCAGTCCTGCATGATTCTACCAAGAAATGTGTTCATTCAAACCGCTGGTTTTTGATAGTTTGGGCCCTATTGAATAATGAATGTTTTGAATTTTCTCCAAAAGTAAAGTAGTTGCAAACTCATCCTTTTAGAAACTTGTTTGGGCTGTTGAGAGGAGTAAAAAACCATCAAAAAATTCAATCCTGCATGATTCTACCAAGAAATGTGATTCTTCATTCAAAACGCTGGTTTTTGCTATTGGGCTCTATTGAATAATGAATGTTTTGAATTTTCTCCAAAAGTAAAGTAGTTGCAAACTCATCCTTTTAGAAACTTGTTTGGGCTGTTGAGAGGAGTAAAAAACCATCAAAAATTTCAATCCTGCATGATTTTACCAAGAAATGTGATTCTTCATTCAAAACCTGATTTTTGCTATTGGGCTCTATTGAATAGTGAATGTTTTGAATTTTCTCCAAAAGTAAAGTAGTTGCAAACTCATGCTTTTAGAGACTTGTTTGGGCTCATGAGAGGAGTAGAAAAACATCAAAAATTTCAGTCCTGCATGATTCTACCAAGAAATGTGTTCATTCAAACCGCTGGTTTTTGATAGTTTGGGCCCTATTGAATAATGAATGTTTTGAATTTTCTCCAAAAGTAAAGTAGTTGCAAACTCATCCTTTTAGAAACTTGTTTGGGCTGTTGAGAGGAGTAAAAAACCATCAAAAATTTCAATCCTGCATGATTCTACCAAGAAATGTGATTCTTCATTCAAAACGCTGGTTTTTGCTATTGGGCTCTATTGAATAATGAATGTTTTGAATTTTCTCCAAAAGTAAAGTAGTTGCAAACTCATCCTTTTAGAAACTTGTTTGGGCTGTTGAGAGGAGTAAAAAACCATCAAAAATTTCAATCCTGCATGATTCTACCAAGAAATGTGATTCTTCATTCAAAACGCTGGTTTTTGCTATTGGGCTCTATTGAATAATGAATGTTTTGAATTTTCTCCAAAAGTAAAGTAGTTGCAAACTCATGCTTTTAGAGACTTGTTTGGGCTCATGAGAGGAGTAGAAAAACATCAAAAATTTCAGTCCTGCATGATTCTACCAAGAAATGTGTGTTCATTGAAACCGCTGGTTTTTGATAGTTTGGGCCCTATTGAATAATGAATGTTTTGAATTTTCTCCAAAAGTAAAGTAGTTGCAAACTCATCCTTTTAGAAACTTGTTTGGGCTGTTGAGAGGAGTAAAAAACCATCAAAAATTTCAATCCTGCATGATTCTACCAAGAAATGTGATTCTTCATTCAAAACGCTGGTTTTTGCTATTGGGCTCTATTGAATAATGAATGTTTTGAATTTTCTCCAAAAGTAAAGTAGTTGCAAACTCATGCTTTTAGAGATTTGTTTGGGCTCATGAGAGGAGTAGAAAAACATCAAAAATTTCAGTCCTGCATGATTCTACCAAGAAATGTGTGTTCATTGAAACCGCTGGTTTTTGATAGTTTGGGCCCTATTGAATAATGAATGTTTTAAATTTTCTCCAAAAGTAAAGTAGTTGCAAACTCATCCTTTTAGAAACTTGTTTGGGCTGTTGAGAGGAGTAAAAAACCATCAAAAATTTCAATCCTGCATGATTTTACCATGAAATGTGATTCTTCATTCAAAACCTGATTTTTGCTATTGGGCTCTATTGAATAGTGAATGTTTTGAATTTTCTCCAAAAGTAAAGTAGTTGCAAACTCATGCTTTTAGAGACTTGTTTGGGCTCATGAGAGGAGTAGAAAAACATCAAAAATTTCAGTCCTGCATGATTCTACCAAGAAATGTGTGTTCATTCAAACCGCTGGTTTTTGATAGTTTGGGCCCTATTGAATAATGAATGTTTTGAATTTTCTCCAAAAGTAAAGTAGTTGCAAACTCATGCTTTTAAAGACTTGTTTGGGCTCATGAGAGGAGTAGAAAAACATCAAAAATTTCAGTCCTGCATGATTCTACCAAGAAATGTGTGTTCATTGAAACCGCTGGTTTTTGATAGTTTGGGCCCTATTGAATAATGAATGTTTTGAATTTTCTCCAAAAGTAAAGTAGTTGCAAACTCATCCTTTTAGAAACTTGTTTGGGCTGTTGAGAGGAGTAAAAAACCATCAAAAATTTCAATCCTGCATGATTCTACCAAGAAATGTGATTCTTCATTCAAAACGCTGGTTTTTGCTATTGGGCTCTATTGAATAATGAATGTTTTGAATTTTCTCCAAAAGTAAAGTAGTTGCAAACTCATGCTTTTAGAGACTTGTTTGGGCTCATGAGAGGAGTAGAAAAACATCAAAAATTTCAGTCCTGCATGATTCTACCAAGAAATGTGTTCATTCAAACCGCTGGTTTTTGATAGTTTGGGCCCTATTGAATAATGAATGTTTTGAATTTTCTCCAAAAGTAAAGTAGTTGCAAACTCAACCTTTTAGAAACTTGTTTGGGCTGTTGAGAGGAGTAAAAAACCATCAAAAATTTCAATCCTGCATGATTTTACCAAGAAATGTGATTCTTCATTCAAAACCTGATTTTTGCTATTGGGCTCTATTGAATAGTGAATGTTTTGAATTTTCTCCAAAAGTAAAGTAGTTGCAAACTCATGCTTTTAGAGACTTGTTTGGGCTCATGAGATGAGTAGAAAAACATCAAAAATTTCAGTCCTGCATGATTCTACCAAGAAATGTGTGTTCATTGAAACCGCTGGTTTTTGATAGTTTGGGCCCTATTGAATAATGAATGTTTTGAATTTTCTCCAAAAGTAAAGTAGTTGCAAACTCATCCTTTTAGAAACTTGTTTGGGCTGTAGAGAGGAGTAAAAAACCATCAAAAATTTCAATCCTGCATGATTCTACCAAGAAATGTGATTCTTCATTCAAAACGCTGGTTTTTGCTATTGGGCTCTATTGAATAATGAATGTTTTGAATTTTCTCCAAAAGTAAAGTAGTTGCAAACTCATGCTTTTAGAGACTTGTTTGGGCTCATGAGAGGAGTAGAAAAACATCAAAAATTTCAGTCCTGCATGATTCTACCAAGAAATGTGTGTTCATTCAAACCGCTGGTTTTTGATAGTTTGGGCCCTATTGAATAGTGAATGTTTTGAATTTTCTCCAAAAGTAAAGTAGTTGCAAACTCATGCTTTTAGAGACTTGTTTGGGCTCATGAGAGGAGTAGAAAAACATCAAAAATTTCAGTCCTGCATGATTCTACCAAGAAATGTGTGTTCATTCAAACCGCTGGTTTTTGATAGTTTGGGCCCTATTGAATAATGAATGTTTTGAATTTTCTCCAAAAGTAAAGTAGTTGCAAACTCATGCTTTTAAAGACTTGTTTGGGCTCATGAGAGGAGTAGAAAAACATCAAAAATTTCAGTCCTGCATGATTCTACCAAGAAATGTGTGTTCATTGAAACCGCTGGTTTTTGATAGTTTGGGCCCTATTGAATAATGAATGTTTTGAATTTTCTCCAAAAGTAAAGTAGTTGCAAACTCATCCTTTTAGAAACTTGTTTGGGCTGTTGAGAGGAGTAAAAAACCATCAAAAATTTCAATCCTGCATGATTCTACCAAGAAATGTGATTCTTCATTCAAAACGCTGGTTTTTGCTATTGGGCTCTATTGAATAATGAATGTTTTGAATTTTCTCCAAAAGTAAAGTAGTTGCAAACTCATGCTTTTAGAGACTTGTTTGGGCTCATGAGAGGAGTAGAAAAACATCAAAAATTTCAGTCCTGCATGATTCTACCAAGAAATGTGTGTTCATTGAAACCGCTGGTTTTTGATAGTTTGGGCCCTATTGAATAATGAATGTTTTGAATTTTCTCCAAAAGTAAAGTAGTTGCAAACTCAACCTTTTAGAAACTTGTTTGGGCTGTTGAGAGGAGTAAAAAACCATCAAAAATTTCAATCCTGCATGATTTTACCAAGAAATGTGATTCTTCATTCAAAACCTGATTTTTCCTATTGGGCTCTATTGAATAGTGAATGTTTTGAATTTTCTCCAAAAGTAAAGTAGTTGCAAACTCATGCTTTTAGAGACTTGTTTGGGCTCATGAGATGAGTAGAAAAACATCAAAAATTTCAGTCCTGCATGATTCTACCAAGAAATGTGTGTTCATTGAAACCGCTGGTTTTTGATAGTTTGGGCCCTATTGAATAATGAATGTTTTGAATTTTCTCCAAAAGTAAAGTAGTTGCAAACTCATCCTTTTAGAAACTTGTTTGGGCTGTAGAGAGGAGTAAAAAACCATCAAAAATTTCAATCCTGCATGATTCTACCAAGAAATGTGATTCTTCATTCAAAACGCTGGTTTTTGCTATTGGGCTCTATTGAATAATGAATGTTTTGAATTTTCTCCAAAAGTAAAGTAGTTGCAAACTCATGCTTTTAGAGACTTGTTTGGGCTCATGAGAGGAGTAGAAAAACATCAAAAATTTCAGTCCTGCATGATTCTACCAAGAAATGTGTGTTCATTCAAACCGCTGGTTTTTGATAGTTTGGGCCCTATTGAATAATGAATGTTTTGAATTTTCTCCAAAAGTAAAGTAGTTGCAAACTCATGCTTTTAGAGACTTGTTTGGGCTCATGAGAGGAGTAGAAAAACATCAAAAATTTCAGTCCTGCATGATTCTACCAAGAAATGTGTGTTCATTGAAACCGCTGGTTTTTGATAGTTTGGGCCCTAGTGAATAATGAATGTTTTGAATTTTCTTCAAAAGTAAAGTAGTTGCAAACTCATCCTGTTAGAAACTTGTTTGGGCTGTTGAGAGGAGTAAAAAACCATCAAAAATTTCAATCCTGCATGATTCTACCAAGAAATGTGATTCTTCATTCAAAACGCTGGTTTTTGCTATTGGGCTCTATTGAATAATGAATGTTTTGAATTTTCTCCAAAAGTAAAGCAGTTGCAAACTCATGCTTTTAGAGACTTGTTTGGGCTCATGAGAGGAGTAGAAAAACATCAAAAATTTCAGTCCTGCATGATTCTACCAAGAAATGTGTGTTCATTCAAACCGCTGGTTTTTGATAGTTTGGGCCCTATTGAATAATGAATGTTTTGAATTTTCTCCAAAAGTAAAGTAGTTGCAAACTCATGCTTTTAAAGACTTGTTTGGGCTCATGAGAGTAGTAGAAAAACATCAAAAATTTCAGTCCTGCATGATTCTACCAAGAAATGTGTGTTAATTGAAACCGCTGGTTTTTGATAGTTTGGGCCCTATTGAATAATGAATGTTTTGAATTTTCTCCAAAAGTAAAGTAGTTGCAAACTCATCCTTTTAGAAACTTGTTTGGGCTGTTGAGAGGAGTAAAAAACCATCAAAAATTTCAATCCTGCATGATTCTACCAAGAAATGTGATTCTTCATTCAAAACGCTGGTTTTTGCTATTGGGCTCTATTGAATAATGAATGTTTTGAATTTTCTCCAAAAGTAAAGCAGTTGCAAACTCATGCTTTTAGAGACTTGTTTGGGCTCATGAGAGGAGTAGAAAAACATCAAAAATTTCAGTCCTGCATGATTCTACCAAGAAATGTGTGTTCATTCAAACCGCTGGTTTTTGATAGTTTGGGCCCTATTGAATAATGAATGTTTTGAATTTTCTCCAAAAGTAAAGTAGTTGCAAACTCATGCTTTTAAAGACTTGTTTGGGCTCATGAGAGTAGTAGAAAAACATCAAAAATTTCAGTCCTGCATGATTCTACCAAGAAATGTGTGTTCATTGAAACCGCTGGTTTTTGATAGTTTGGGCCCTATTGAATAATGAATGTTTTGAATTTTCTCCAAAAGTAAAGTAGTTGCAAACTCATCCTTTTAGAAACTTGTTTGGGCTGTTGAGAGGAGTAAAAAACCATCAAAAATTTCAATCCTGCATGATTCTACCAAGAAATGTGATTCTTCATTCAAAACGCTGGGTTTTGCTATTGGGCTCTATTGAATAATGAATGTTTTGAATTTTCTCCAAAAGTAAAGTAGTTGCAAACTCATGCTTTTATAGACTTGTTTGGGCTCATGAGAGGAGTAGAAAAACATCAAAAATTTCAGTCCTGCATGATTCTACCAAGAAATGTGTGTTCATTGAAACCGCTGGTTTTTGATAGTTTGGGCCCTATTGAATAATGAATGTTTTGAATTTTCTCCAAAAGTAAAGTAGTTGCAAACTCATCCTTTTAGAAACTTGTTTGGGCTGTTGAGAGGAGTAAAAAACCATCAAAAATTTCAATCCTGCATGATTCTACCAAGAAATGTGATTCTTCATTCAAAACGCTGGTTTTTGCTATTGGGCTCTATTGAATAATGAATGTTTTGAATTTTATCCAAAGGTAAAGTAGTTGCAAACTCATGCTTTTAGAGACTTGTTTGGGCTCATGAGAGGAGTAGAAAAACATCAAAAATTTCAGTCCTGCATGATTCTACCAAGAAATGTGTGTTCATTGAAACCGCTGGTTTTTGATAGTTTGGGCCCTATTGAATAATGAATGTTTTGAATTTTCTCCAAAAGTAAAGTAGTTGCAAACTCATCCTTTTAGAAACTTGTTTGGGCTGTTGAGAGGAGTAAAAAACCATCAAAAATTTCAATCCTGCATGATTCTACCAAGAAATGTGATTCTTCATTCAAAACGCTGGTTTTTGCTATTGGGCTCTATTGAATAATGAATGTTTTGAATTTTCTTTAACAATAATTTTTATTAGAATTTTCAGAATAGTAGTAAAAAAAAAAACTATGAATACGTCACAATATGATGACATTTCAATAGTATATCAACATTGAGAATAAATGTAGTAAACATTAAACAAATAGTACCAGAAAGAGACAATAAAAAAAGAAAGGTAAATTTAGGCACTTGACTATGTGAAATATTGGCACATCATAAACCATAAGAAATAAAATATGAATTCAGGATATGAAATCTTTTTCTATTTTAGACTTTAGTTCCATCCATTTATACCATCTGTCATCAAATATTTTAATTAAGCCTTTATTAATATAGTGAATTTTCTCGTAGACACAATGTTTGTCTACCAGTAAGATAAGGGTGACAATGTCTGGAGGTTGCTTCCTGTTCCAACCCTTCGCTACAAGGAAGGTTGCAGACATAAGGATATGAGCCGCCAGAAATTTATTTCTTTTAAATCTATGTATGTCTATTAGTAACAAGGCTAGAGCAGGTTGTGGTTGAATACACCAATTGCATATGAGTGAAAGCAAACCGAACACCCTGGACCAGTACAACTTCAGCACAGGGCATCCCCAAAAAACATGTAATAAATCTGCCTGAGATCCACAGTTACGCCAACACATTCCAGAACCCCCTCCTCCAAAATGTTTCAATCTATTTGGGGTAAGGTAATATCTATGAATTAATTTGTAATGTGTTTCTAATATATTCATACATCTTGTGGATTTGATTGCAATTTTTAGAGAGGAGATCCACTGGGGACCATATATCTGATATCTGATATATCCCATATATAGTGGCATAATAATATGCCTCAAGATCTGGTATGGCCACCCCCCCTTTCTCCTTGGATTTAAGTAGAGTGCGTTTTTTCACTCTCGGTTTCCCATTGCTCCAAATAAATTTATTCATCTGGTGTGTTAGTTTTTGTATATACTGTGTAGATATAGGCAGAGGGACGTTCCTGTATAAAAATAGGACTTTGGGTAGGCAGAACATCTTGTATAGCACTATTCTGCCCATCCATGTGGCTGGGGTCTTCGACAGTTCCTTCAACTTAATGTCGAGAGACTGTAGAAGATGATCCATGTTTACCTCACTCATATGCATAGGGTTACCTGTGAGCCAAATTCCTAAGTACGGTATCCTGGTACAGTCCCAATTAAAGGGATACTTGTCTCTTAGATGTTGTTTCGTAGAGGCTGAAAGGAAAAGTGATAGAACATTAGTCTTTTTTACATTTAATTTATAGTATGAAACTGAGCCAAATAAATTTATGATATCCCATATCTTTTCCAGGGAATCAATTGGATTTGTGAGTGTGAGTATGATGTCATCTGCATAGAGGTTAATCTTATGCTCTGAATCTTTCAATTGTACACCGTGTACTTCACCAGAATCCCTTATCATTTGAGCCAGGGGTTCCAGGCTCAGGATAAAAATTATTGGGGATAGAGGACATCCCTGTCTTGTCCCATTAGTTATAAAAAATGTATCTGACATCGTGTTGTTGACCAGCACAGAGGCAGATGGCCGAGAGTATAAAGCTCGAATACTTTTCATCATCTCCCCACCAAAACCCATTTTCTCCAAAACTGTAAAGGCATAGGCCCAATTGATCCGGTCAAAGGCCTTTTCAGCGTCAAGAGCCACAAACAAACTGGAAATCCTATTTTTGTAGCATGAATATAAGTGATGTAGGACACTTCTAGAACTGTCTGAAGTTTGTCTAGATTTTACAAAACCGACTTGATCGGGATGTATAAGGAATGAAACAACGTCCTGTAATCTTTCTGCTAATATTTTTGCGTAGATCTTGATATCCACATTTAGGAGAGAAATAGGCCTATAATTTTCGATTTTGGTCGAATCTTTATCTGGTTTGGGAATCACCACTATTGTGGCTCTCAGCATATCTGTGCTGCACTTTCCTTCTGATTTAATAAAATTCAGGGCATTAGTTAAGTGTGGGATGAGTTCCTTTGTAAATTCTTTATAATACTCTATAGGAAAGCCATCTGGACCTGGAGCTTTGTCATTTTTAAGATTATTCATCGCAAAAGAGACCTCACCCTCAGTAAAGGGTGCGTCAAGTGATTCCTTCTGCTTTAGAGACAAAGATCCCAGCTTTACTTTTTCCAAAAAATTATTTATCATCTCTGGTGAAGGAGAGGGATGAGTTCCATTGTTTCCTATGTTATATAATTTAGAATAGTAGCTCTCAAAGGCTAGGGCTATCTCTTTGGGTTTTTCTATAGTCTTTGAGCTTTGGGTTATTTTTTTGATTGGATGTTTTTTATTTATGGGTTTAAACCTATTCGCCATATTTTTGGAGAACTTATTATTATTAACATAAAACCCTGCCCTATTAAATAAAGTCTTTTTCTCATATAAGTTGATGAGGAGATTCCTAAGTTCCAATCTAAGGGAGTACAATTCATTATATTTGGCAAAATTTTTGTCTGCTTTAGCTTGGGATTCTAATTTTTGGATCTGTTCTAACAACATCCTCTGTTGGCTCTCTCTTGCCCTTTTTTGTCTCGAAGCAACTTGGATCAGATGACCCCTAATGACACATTTGTGTGCTAGCCACAATGTTTCAGGTGTAATTTCTTGGGAACAGTTCTCTTTGAAGTAGTTCATTAAGACATTCTTTGCTAATGATATGTTTTCTGGGGAGTCAACAGTGAATTTACTGTATCTCCAATTGTATTGTTTTGGGACCATGGAGGAAGTATGTAAGGTCAGTAGGATTGGGGCATGGTCTGACCATGTAATAGGACCAGTCTGGAAGTCTATGTATGAGTCTAGTAGCGAGAAGCTAGTGAACACATGATCAATCCTAGTGTAAGACTTGTTGTGTGGACAAAATCTTGTGTATTCTTTTGAGGTAGAATTCAATATCTTACAGCTGTCATGCAAATTGGAATCTCCCAACCATCTTCCCAGATTCACGCTTCTATAATATGGGGCATCAGATGAGCAATCAGTATTTGGGTCAACTATACAATTAAAATCTCCTCCCCAGATTATGTGACCTCTACTAAAATTGGACAATTTCTTCTTGACCTTATTTAGAAAATTAATTTGCCGGACATTAGGGGTATATACGTTTACCACTGTATATTCCACACCCTCCAAAGTAAAATTAATAGCAAGTTGTCTACCATTGCTGTCCCTATATATGTCTGAGACCACTATTGGCAAATCTTTGTGGAAGGCGATGGCCACCCCAGCTTTTTTCTTTCCCTCAGTGTTAGAAAAGAAAATCTGAGGGAAGTCTTTATTTTTGAGTCTTGTGTTATCAATTTCTAGAAGGTGTGTTTCTTGTATCATTGCTATGTTGGCCTTCAATTTTTTAATCTCCCTCCACAAAGCAAATCTCTTGAATGGGCTATTGAGCCCATTTACATTAAATGACAGTACCCTCAATTCCATGATGTGTCAGGAAGGAAAAAAAGCATTAGATGATTCATTAAAACAGAACATTTCACCCGAAAATATATCCAAAAGACAGTGGGTTTCCTTAGTGATTTTTTGTTAGTGCCTAGTGTGCCTGTAAACAAAAACATGTTACAACCTAGAACAGAACAAAACTTATAAACTAGACAAATTTAGATTTCTCAAAAGAAATGGTACCGAGAGAATGTCTCTCAGTTATCACGTGGGGAGTGAAAAAGAGAAAGTTCAGGCCTAAAGCCAGGGTCAGTACCCACCAAGTCTATTTTCTTTTCTTTTGTGTATTCCAGGACTGGGAAAGGCGTCTTTGCTGCTGCAAGGGGATATTCCTTTCTTGATTGTAGAATGATGATGATGGTGGAGTCTCCAGTGGAGGGATACCTAAATCTTGGAAAAAACTATTACAGTTATCAATATTAGACAAGGCAAAAGTGGTATTCTCTTTCATGACTAGAATTTTTGTAGGGAAACCCCATCTGTATAAAGTCTTGTGTTTCCTCAGATGTGCAGTGATTGGAAAGAAGTCTCTCCTTTTCTGTAGGGTAGCTTTTGAGAAGTCTGAAAAAATCTTGATATCCTCGTATGGCCTTGGTAATATAGGTGATTGCTTACTTCTCCTCAGAATGTCCTCCTTTGTCAGGAAATAATGAAAATATGCAATGACATCTCTTGGGGCTCTGTCTGGGGCATATTTGGACTTGGGGAGTCTGTGTATACGTTCCATCAATAGGTCCCCTTTAGAGGCCCCTGGAAGTATTGTATGGAGCATCTTTTGCACATATGCATTAAGGTCTCTGTCTTTGACATTTTCAGGTATTCCCCTGAATTTAAGGTTGTTCCTTCTACTTCTGTCTTCTTGCTCTATCAACCTTGATTTTAAGAAGACAACCTCTTTTTCTAGGGCATAGTGTTCATCTATCAAATTATTATGGGATTTAACCAATTCTTCCATTTTAGATTCAAGATGGTCCACTCTCTGGCCCAGACCGTCTATGTTATTTTGGAGATTTGTATTATAGCCCTCCAGTTGTTTCTGAAATGTCTTTGCTAGAAGGCATAGCATGTTTTTAATAAATATTTCTGAGGCTGTATTACTGGTAGCCTCCACCTCTGTTAAAACGTGTAAGATGTTCTCCGGTATGGGATTATCAGAAGGACAGGAGTCCTCAGATTGTAATTCCTGTTGCATCTCAGCTGAGCTGCTGCTAAATCTGCGTTTAGTCACTGAGGAAGGAGACATTTCCCTCTGTAATGGTGTTAGAGGAGTATCTGACACATTGGAGATGTCAGGACAGGATGAGGAACCCCTTAATACATTTGTCTCCTCCATATCAGCGGTCAGCGGTGCTGCTGCACCATAATTCACATGCTGCGCTGTATTTTTGCTTAAGTTACGCAAATTGCGTATCTGTTGCGTAGTCTCGCTTGTCCCCCGGTCACTCTCGCGAGATCTCGCTCCTTTCACCTCAGCGCTACTTTTAATGTGTAAATTAGCGCTTTTATTAGCCTGCAGAGCGGCGGTTTTAGCTGGGGCAGGGGTAGACTTACCCCCTGACTTGAATGCTGCATGCTTCAGCCGCTGTGGTGTCCTTTGCCGCTGTGTACTGCTCAGGCTGGGGCTGCAGGCTGTGGCTGCTGCTGTGAGGCGGGCGCCATCTTGGCTCCTCAGCATGAGGGGAGAGCGCTCTGTTTTCTTTCCTTTTTCTGCTTTGTTACTAAGCAGATCCATAGTGTGGGGGCACCGCTGGTGTCTATGGAGGTTCCCACAAGTTTTCAGCCAGTCCTGGCTTGTAAATCGCTTGTTAATAGCGCTTGGTAGGCTGCCCTGTGGAGGAGCTCAGAGCTCAGGCTTCCATTCAGCTCAGACGCTGGCCACGCCCCCCCAATGTTTTGAATTTTCTCCAAAAGTAAAGTAGTTGCAAACTCATGCTTTTAGAGACTTGTTTGGGCTCATGAGAGGAGTAGAAAAACATCAAAAATTTCAGTCCTGCATGATTCTACCAAGAAATGTGTGTTCATTGAAACCGCTGGTTTTTGATAGTTTGGGCCCTATTGAATAATGAATGTTTTGAATTTTCTCCAAAAGTAAAGTAGTTGCAAACTCATCCTTTTAGAAACTTGTTTGGGCTGTTGAGAGGAGTAAAAAACCATCAAAAATTTCAATCCTGCATGATTCTACCAAGAAATGTGATTCTTCATTCAAAACGCTGGTTTTTGCTATTGGGCTCTATTGAATAATGAATGTTTTGAATTTTCTCCAGAAGTAAAGTAGTTGCAAACTCATGCTTTTAGAGACTTGTTTGGGCTCATGAGAGGAGTAGAAAAACATCAAAAATTTCAGTCCTGCATGATTCTACCAAGAAATGTGTGTTCATTGAAACCGCTGGTTTTTGATAGTTTGGGCCCTATTGAATAATGAATGTTTTGAATTTTCTCCAAAAGTAAAGTAGTTGCAAACTCATCCTTTTAGAAACTTGTTTGGGCTGTTGAGAGGAGTAAAAAACCATCAAAAATTTCAATCCTGCATGATTCTACCAAGAAATGTGATTCTTCATTCAAAACGCTGGTTTTTGCTATTGGGCTCTATTGAATAATGAATGTTTTGAATTTTCTCCAAAAGTAAAGTAGTTGCAAACTCATGCTTTTAGAGACTTGTTTGGGCTCATGAGAGGAGTAGAAAAACATCAAAAATTTCAGTCCTGCATGATTCTACCAAGAAATGTGTGTTCATTGAAACCGCTGGTTTTTGATAGTTTGGGCCCTATTGAATAATGAATGTTTTGAATTTTCTCCAAAAGTAAAGTAGTTGCAAACTCATCCTTTTAGAAACTTGTTTGGGCTGTTGAGAGGAGTAAAAAACCATCAAAAATTTCAATCCTGCATGATTCTACCAAGAAATGTGATTCTTCATTCAAAACGCTGGTTTTTGCTTTTGGGCTCTATTGAATAATGAATGTTTTGAATTTTCTCCAAAAGTAAAGTAGTTGCAAACTCATGCTTTTAGAGACTTGTTTGGGCTCATGAGAGGAGTAGAAAAACATCAAAAATTTCAGTCCTGCATGATTCTACCAAGAAATGTGTGTTCATTCAAACCGCTGGTTTTTGATAGTTTGGGCCCTATTGAATAATGAATGTTTTGAATTTTCTCCAAAAGTAAAGTAGTTGCAAACTCATGCTTTTAGAGACTTGTTTGGGCTCATGAGAGGAGTAGAAAAACATCAAAAATTTCAGTCCTGCATGATTCTACCAAGAAATGTGTGTTCATTGAAACCGCTGGTTTTTGATAGTTTGGGCCCTATTGAATAATGAATGTTTTGAATTTTCTTCAAAAGTAAAGTAGTTGCAAACTCATCCTTTTAGAAACTTGTTTGGGCTGTTGAGAGGAGTAAAAAACCATCAAAAATTTCAATCCTGCATGATTTTACCAAGAAATGTGATTCTTCATTCAAAACCTGATTTTTGCTATTGGGCTCTATTGAATAGTGAATGTTTTGAATTTTCTCCAAAAGTAAAGTAGTTGCAAACTCATGCTTTTAGAGACTTGTTTGGGCTCATGAGATGAGTAGAAAAACATCAAAAATTTCAGTCCTGCATGATTCTACCAAGAAATGTGTGTTCATTGAAACCGCTGGTTTTTGATAGTTTGGGCCCTATTGAATAATGAATGTTTTGAATTTTCTCCAAAAGTAAAGTAGTTGCAAACTCATCCTTTTAGAAACTTGTTTGGGCTGTAGAGAGGAGTAAAAAACCATCAAAAATTTCAATCCTGCATGATTCTACCAAGAAATGTGATTCTTCATTCAAAACGCTGGTTTTTGCTATTGGGCTCTATTGAATAATGAATGTTTTGAATTTTCTCCAAAAGTAAAGTAGTTGCAAACTCATGCTTTTAGAGACTTGTTTGGGCTCATGAGAGGAGTAGAAAAACATCAAAAATTTCAGTCCTGCATGATTCTACCAAGAAATGTGTGTTCATTCAAACCGCTGGTTTTTGATAGTTTGGGCCCTATTGAATAGTGAATGTTTTGAATTTTCTCCAAAAGTAAAGTAGTTGCAAACTCATGCTTTTAGAGACTTGTTTGGGCTCATGAGAGGAGTAGAAAAACATCAAAAATTTCAGTCCTGCATGATTCTACCAAGAAATGTGTGTTCATTCAAACCGCTGGTTTTTGATAGTTTGGGCCCTATTGAATAATGAATGTTTTGAATTTTCTCCAAAAGTAAAGTAGTTGCAAACTCATGCTTTTAAAGACTTGTTTGGGCTCATGAGAGGAGTAGAAAAACATCAAAAATTTCAGTCCTGCATGATTCTACCAAGAAATGTGTGTTCATTGAAACCGCTGGTTTTTGATAGTTTGGGCCCTATTGAATAATGAATGTTTTGAATTTTCTCCAAAAGTAAAGTAGTTGCAAACTCATCCTTTTAGAAACTTGTTTGGGCTGTTGAGAGGAGTAAAAAACCATCAAAAATTTCAATCCTGCATGATTCTACCAAGAAATGTGATTCTTCATTCAAAACGCTGGTTTTTGCTATTGGGCTCTATTGAATAATGAATGTTTTGAATTTTCTCCAAAAGTAAAGTAGTTGCAAACTCATGCTTTTAGAGACTTGTTTGGGCTCATGAGAGGAGTAGAAAAACATCAAAAATTTCAGTCCTGCATGATTCTACCAAGAAATGTGTGTTCATTGAAACCGCTGGTTTTTGATAGTTTGGGCCCTATTGAATAATGAATGTTTTGAATTTTCTCCAAAAGTAAAGTAGTTGCAAACTCAACCTTTTAGAAACTTGTTTGGGCTGTTGAGAGGAGTAAAAAACCATCAAAAATTTCAATCCTGCATGATTTTACCAAGAAATGTGATTCTTCATTCAAAACCTGATTTTTCCTATTGGGCTCTATTGAATAGTGAATGTTTTGAATTTTCTCCAAAAGTAAAGTAGTTGCAAACTCATGCTTTTAGAGACTTGTTTGGGCTCATGAGATGAGTAGAAAAACATCAAAAATTTCAGTCCTGCATGATTCTACCAAGAAATGTGTGTTCATTGAAACCGCTGGTTTTTGATAGTTTGGGCCCTATTGAATAATGAATGTTTTGAATTTTCTCCAAAAGTAAAGTAGTTGCAAACTCATCCTTTTAGAAACTTGTTTGGGCTGTAGAGAGGAGTAAAAAACCATCAAAAATTTCAATCCTGCATGATTCTACCAAGAAATGTGATTCTTCATTCAAAACGCTGGTTTTTGCTATTGGGCTCTATTGAATAATGAATGTTTTGAATTTTCTCCAAAAGTAAAGTAGTTGCAAACTCATGCTTTTAGAGACTTGTTTGGGCTCATGAGAGGAGTAGAAAAACATCAAAAATTTCAGTCCTGCATGATTCTACCAAGAAATGTGTGTTCATTCAAACCGCTGGTTTTTGATAGTTTGGGCCCTATTGAATAATGAATGTTTTGAATTTTCTCCAAAAGTAAAGTAGTTGCAAACTCATGCTTTTAGAGACTTGTTTGGGCTCATGAGAGGAGTAGAAAAACATCAAAAATTTCAGTCCTGCATGATTCTACCAAGAAATGTGTGTTCATTGAAACCGCTGGTTTTTGATAGTTTGGGCCCTAGTGAATAATGAATGTTTTGAATTTTCTTCAAAAGTAAAGTAGTTGCAAACTCATCCTGTTAGAAACTTGTTTGGGCTGTTGAGAGGAGTAAAAAACCATCAAAAATTTCAATCCTGCATGATTCTACCAAGAAATGTGATTCTTCATTCAAAACGCTGGTTTTTGCTATTGGGCTCTATTGAATAATGAATGTTTTGAATTTTCTCCAAAAGTAAAGCAGTTGCAAACTCATGCTTTTAGAGACTTGTTTGGGCTCATGAGAGGAGTAGAAAAACATCAAAAATTTCAGTCCTGCATGATTCTACCAAGAAATGTGTGTTCATTCAAACCGCTGGTTTTTGATAGTTTGGGCCCTATTGAATAATGAATGTTTTGAATTTTCTCCAAAAGTAAAGTAGTTGCAAACTCATGCTTTTAAAGACTTGTTTGGGCTCATGAGAGTAGTAGAAAAACATCAAAAATTTCAGTCCTGCATGATTCTACCAAGAAATGTGTGTTAATTGAAACCGCTGGTTTTTGATAGTTTGGGCCCTATTGAATAATGAATGTTTTGAATTTTCTCCAAAAGTAAAGTAGTTGCAAACTCATCCTTTTAGAAACTTGTTTGGGCTGTTGAGAGGAGTAAAAAACCATCAAAAATTTCAATCCTGCATGATTCTACCAAGAAATGTGATTCTTCATTCAAAGCGCTGGTTTTTGCTATTGGGCTCTATTGAATAATGAATGTTTTGAATTTTCTCCAAAAGTAAAGCAGTTGCAAACTCATGCTTTTAGAGACTTGTTTGGGCTCATGAGAGGAGTAGAAAAACATCAAAAATTTCAGTCCTGCATGATTCTACCAAGAAATGTGTGTTCATTCAAACCGCTGGTTTTTGATAGTTTGGGCCCTATTGAATAATGAATGTTTTGAATTTTCTCCAAAAGTAAAGTAGTTGCAAACTCATGCTTTTAAAGACTTGTTTGGGCTCATGAGAGTAGTAGAAAAACATCAAAAATTTCAGTCCTGCATGATTCTACCAAGAAATGTGTGTTCATTGAAACCGCTGGTTTTTGATAGTTTGGGCCCTATTGAATAATGAATGTTTTGAATTTTCTCCAAAAGTAAAGTAGTTGCAAACTCATCCTTTTAGAAACTTGTTTGGGCTGTTGAGAGGAGTAAAAAACCATCAAAAATTTCAATCCTGCATGATTCTACCAAGAAATGTGATTCTTCATTCAAAACGCTGGGTTTTGCTATTGGGCTCTATTGAATAATGAATGTTTTGAATTTTCTCCAAAAGTAAAGTAGTTGCAAACTCATGCTTTTATAGACTTGTTTGGGCTCATGAGAGGAGTAGAAAAACATCAAAAATTTCAGTCCTGCATGATTCTACCAAGAAATGTGTGTTCATTGAAACCGCTGGTTTTTGATAGTTTGGGCCCTATTGAATAATGAATGTTTTGAATTTTCTCCAAAAGTAAAGTAGTTGCAAACTCATCCTTTTAGAAACTTGTTTGGGCTGTTGAGAGGAGTAAAAAACCATCAAAAATTTCAATCCTGCATGATTCTACCAAGAAATGTGATTCTTCATTCAAAACGCTGGTTTTTGCTATTGGGCTCTATTGAATAATGAATGTTTTGAATTTTCTCCAAAAGTAAAGTAGTTGCAAACTCATGCTTTTAGAGACTTGTTTGGGCTCATGAGAGGAGTAGAAAAACATCAAAAATTTCAGTCCTGCATGATTCTACCAAGAAATGTGTGTTCATTGAAACCGCTGGTTTTTGATAGTTTGGGCCCTATTGAATAATGAATGTTTTGAATTTTCTCCAAAAGTAAAGTAGTTGCAAACTCATCCTTTTAGAAACTTGTTTGGGCTGTTGAGAGGAGTAAAAAACCATCAAAAATTTCAATCCTGCATGATTCTACCAAGAAATGTGATTCTTCATTCAAAACGCTGGTTTTTGCTATTGGGCTCTATTGAATAATGAATGTTTTGAATTTTCTTTAACAATAATTTTTATTAGAATTTTCAGAATAGTAGTAAAAAAAAAAACTATGAATACGTCACAATATGATGACATTTCAATAGTATATCAACATTGAGAATAAATGTAGTAAACATTAAACAAATAGTACCAGAAAGAGACAATAAAAAAAGAAAGGTAAATTTAGGCACTTGACTATGTGAAATATTGGCACATCATAAACCATAAGAAATAAAATATGAATTCAGGATATGAAATCTTTTTCTATTTTAGACTTTAGTTCCATCCATTTATACCATCTGTCATCAAATATTTTAATTAAGCCTTTATTAATATAGTGAATTTTCTCGTAGACACAATGTTTGTCTACCAGTAAGATAAGGGTGACAATGTCTGGAGGTTGCTTCCTGTTCCAACCCTTCGCTACAAGGAAGGTTGCAGACATAAGGATATGAGCCGCCAGAAATTTATTTCTTTTAAATCTATGTATGTCTATTAGTAACAAGGCTAGAGCAGGTTGTGGTTGAATACACCAATTGCATATGAGTGAAAGCAAACCGAACACCCTGGACCAGTACAACTTCAGCACAGGGCATCCCCAAAAAACATGTAATAAATCTGCCTGAGATCCACAGTTACGCCAACACATTCCAGAACCCCCTCCTCCAAAATGTTTCAATCTATTTGGGGTAAGGTAATATCTATGAATTAATTTGTAATGTGTTTCTAATATATTCATACATCTTGTGGATTTGATTGCAATTTTTAGAGAGGAGATCCACTGGGGACCATATATCTGATATCTGATATATCCCATATATAGTGGCATAATAATATGCCTCAAGATCTGGTATGGCCACCCCCCCTTTCTCCTTGGATTTAAGTAGAGTGCGTTTTTTCACTCTCGGTTTCCCATTGCTCCAAATAAATTTATTCATCTGGTGTGTTAGTTTTTGTATATACTGTGTAGATATAGGCAGAGGGACGTTCCTGTATAAAAATAGGACTTTGGGTAGGCAGAACATCTTGTATAGCACTATTCTGCCCATCCATGTGGCTGGGGTCTTCGACAGTTCCTTCAACTTAATGTCGAGAGACTGTAGAAGATGATCCATGTTTACCTCACTCATATGCATAGGGTTACCTGTGAGCCAAATTCCTAAGTACGGTATCCTGGTACAGTCCCAATTAAAGGGATACTTGTCTCTTAGATGTTGTTTCGTAGAGGCTGAAAGGAAAAGTGATAGAACATTAGTCTTTTTTACATTTAATTTATAGTATGAAACTGAGCCAAATAAATTTATGATATCCCATATCTTTTCCAGGGAATCAATTGGATTTGTGAGTGTGAGTATGATGTCATCTGCATAGAGGTTAATCTTATGCTCTGAATCTTTCAATTGTACACCGTGTACTTCACCAGAATCCCTTATCATTTGAGCCAGGGGTTCCAGGCTCAGGATAAAAATTATTGGGGATAGAGGACATCCCTGTCTTGTCCCATTAGTTATAAAAAATGTATCTGACATCGTGTTGTTGACCAGCACAGAGGCAGATGGCCGAGAGTATAAAGCTCGAATACTTTTCATCATCTCCCCACCAAAACCCATTTTCTCCAAAACTGTAAAGGCATAGGCCCAATTGATCCGGTCAAAGGCCTTTTCAGCGTCAAGAGCCACAAACAAACTGGAAATCCTATTTTTGTAGCATGAATATAAGTGATGTAGGACACTTCTAGAACTGTCTGAAGTTTGTCTAGATTTTACAAAACCGACTTGATCGGGATGTATAAGGAATGAAACAACGTCCTGTAATCTTTCTGCTAATATTTTTGCGTAGATCTTGATATCCACATTTAGGAGAGAAATAGGCCTATAATTTTCGATTTTGGTCGAATCTTTATCTGGTTTGGGAATCACCACTATTGTGGCTCTCAGCATATCTGTGCTGCACTTTCCTTCTGATTTAATAAAATTCAGGGCATTAGTTAAGTGTGGGATGAGTTCCTTTGTAAATTCTTTATAATACTCTATAGGAAAGCCATCTGGACCTGGAGCTTTGTCATTTTTAAGATTATTCATCGCAAAAGAGACCTCACCCTCAGTAAAGGGTGCGTCAAGTGATTCCTTCTGCTTTAGAGACAAAGATCCCAGCTTTACTTTTTCCAAAAAATTATTTATCATCTCTGGTGAAGGAGAGGGATGAGTTCCATTGTTTCCTATGTTATATAATTTAGAATAGTAGCTCTCAAAGGCTAGGGCTATCTCTTTGGGTTTTTCTATAGTCTTTGAGCTTTGGGTTATTTTTTTGATTGGATGTTTTTTATTTATGGGTTTAAACCTATTCGCCATATTTTTGGAGAACTTATTATTATTAACATAAAACCCTGCCCTATTAAATAAAGTCTTTTTCTCATATAAGTTGATGAGGAGATTCCTAAGTTCCAATCTAAGGGAGTACAATTCATTATATTTGGCAAAATTTTTGTCTGCTTTAGCTTGGGATTCTAATTTTTGGATCTGTTCTAACAACATCCTCTGTTGGCTCTCTCTTGCCCTTTTTTGTCTCGAAGCAACTTGGATCAGATGACCCCTAATGACACATTTGTGTGCTAGCCACAATGTTTCAGGTGTAATTTCTTGGGAACAGTTCTCTTTGAAGTAGTTCATTAAGACATTCTTTGCTAATGATATGTTTTCTGGGGAGTCAACAGTGAATTTACTGTATCTCCAATTGTATTGTTTTGGGACCATGGAGGAAGTATGTAAGGTCAGTAGGATTGGGGCATGGTCTGACCATGTAATAGGACCAGTCTGGAAGTCTATGTATGAGTCTAGTAGCGAGAAGCTAGTGAACACATGATCAATCCTAGTGTAAGACTTGTTGTGTGGACAAAATCTTGTGTATTCTTTTGAGGTAGAATTCAATATCTTACAGCTGTCATGCAAATTGGAATCTCCCAACCATCTTCCCAGATTCACGCTTCTATAATATGGGGCATCAGATGAGCAATCAGTATTTGGGTCAACTATACAATTAAAATCTCCTCCCCAGATTATGTGACCTCTACTAAAATTGGACAATTTCTTCTTGACCTTATTTAGAAAATTAATTTGCCGGACATTAGGGGTATATACGTTTACCACTGTATATTCCACACCCTCCAAAGTAAAATTAATAGCAAGTTGTCTACCATTGCTGTCCCTATATATGTCTGAGACCACTATTGGCAAATCTTTGTGGAAGGCGATGGCCACCCCAGCTTTTTTCTTTCCCTCAGTGTTAGAAAAGAAAATCTGAGGGAAGTCTTTATTTTTGAGTCTTGTGTTATCAATTTCTAGAAGGTGTGTTTCTTGTATCATTGCTATGTTGGCCTTCAATTTTTTAATCTCCCTCCACAAAGCAAATCTCTTGAATGGGCTATTGAGCCCATTTACATTAAATGACAGTACCCTCAATTCCATGATGTGTCAGGAAGGAAAAAAAGCATTAGATGATTCATTAAAACAGAACATTTCACCCGAAAATATATCCAAAAGACAGTGGGTTTCCTTAGTGATTTTTTGTTAGTGCCTAGTGTGCCTGTAAACAAAAACATGTTACAACCTAGAACAGAACAAAACTTATAAACTAGACAAATTTAGATTTCTCAAAAGAAATGGTACCGAGAGAATGTCTCTCAGTTATCACGTGGGGAGTGAAAAAGAGAAAGTTCAGGCCTAAAGCCAGGGTCAGTACCCACCAAGTCTATTTTCTTTTCTTTTGTGTATTCCAGGACTGGGAAAGGCGTCTTTGCTGCTGCAAGGGGATATTCCTTTCTTGATTGTAGAATGATGATGATGGTGGAGTCTCCAGTGGAGGGATACCTAAATCTTGGAAAAAACTATTACAGTTATCAATATTAGACAAGGCAAAAGTGGTATTCTCTTTCATGACTAGAATTTTTGTAGGGAAACCCCATCTGTATAAAGTCTTGTGTTTCCTCAGATGTGCAGTGATTGGAAAGAAGTCTCTCCTTTTCTGTAGGGTAGCTTTTGAGAAGTCTGAAAAAATCTTGATATCCTCGTATGGCCTTGGTAATATAGGTGATTGCTTACTTCTCCTCAGAATGTCCTCCTTTGTCAGGAAATAATGAAAATATGCAATGACATCTCTTGGGGCTCTGTCTGGGGCATATTTGGACTTGGGGAGTCTGTGTATACGTTCCATCAATAGGTCCCCTTTAGAGGCCCCTGGAAGTATTGTATGGAGCATCTTTTGCACATATGCATTAAGGTCTCTGTCTTTGACATTTTCAGGTATTCCCCTGAATTTAAGGTTGTTCCTTCTACTTCTGTCTTCTTGCTCTATCAACCTTGATTTTAAGAAGACAACCTCTTTTTCTAGGGCATAGTGTTCATCTATCAAATTATTATGGGATTTAACCAATTCTTCCATTTTAGATTCAAGATGGTCCACTCTCTGGCCCAGACCGTCTATGTTATTTTGGAGATTTGTATTATAGCCCTCCAGTTGTTTCTGAAATGTCTTTGCTAGAAGGCATAGCATGTTTTTAATAAATATTTCTGAGGCTGTATTACTGGTAGCCTCCACCTCTGTTAAAACGTGTAAGATGTTCTCCGGTATGGGATTATCAGAAGGACAGGAGTCCTCAGATTGTAATTCCTGTTGCATCTCAGCTGAGCTGCTGCTAAATCTGCGTTTAGTCACTGAGGAAGGAGACATTTCCCTCTGTAATGGTGTTAGAGGAGTATCTGACACATTGGAGATGTCAGGACAGGATGAGGAACCCCTTAATACATTTGTCTCCTCCATATCAGCGGTCAGCGGTGCTGCTGCACCATAATTCACATGCTGCGCTGTATTTTTGCTTAAGTTACGCAAATTGCGTATCTGTTGCGTAGTCTCGCTTGTCCCCCGGTCACTCTCGCGAGATCTCGCTCCTTTCACCTCAGCGCTACTTTTAATGTGTAAATTAGCGCTTTTATTAGCCTGCAGAGCGGCGGTTTTAGCTGGGGCAGGGGTAGACTTACCCCCTGACTTGAATGCTGCATGCTTCAGCCGCTGTGGTGTCCTTTGCCGCTGTGTACTGCTCAGGCTGGGGCTGCAGGCTGTGGCTGCTGCTGTGAGGCGGGCGCCATCTTGGCTCCTCAGCATGAGGGGAGAGCGCTCTGTTTTCTTTCCTTTTTCTGCTTTGTTACTAAGCAGATCCATAGTGTGGGGGCACCGCTGGTGTCTATGGAGGTTCCCACAAGTTTTCAGCCAGTCCTGGCTTGTAAATCGCTTGTTAATAGCGCTTGGTAGGCTGCCCTGTGGAGGAGCTCAGAGCTCAGGCTTCCATTCAGCTCAGACGCTGGCCACGCCCCCCCAATGTTTTGAATTTTCTCCAAAAGTAAAGTAGTTGCAAACTCATGCTTTTAGAGACTTGTTTGGGCTCATGAGAGGAGTAGAAAAACATCAAAAATTTCAGTCCTGCATGATTCTACCAAGAAATGTGTGTTCATTGAAACCGCTGGTTTTTGATAGTTTGGGCCCTATTGAATAATGAATGTTTTGAATTTTCTCCAAAAGTAAAGTAGTTGCAAACTCATCCTTTTAGAAACTTGTTTGGGCTGTTGAGAGGAGTAAAAAACCATCAAAAATTTCAATCCTGCATGATTCTACCAAGAAATGTGATTCTTCATTCAAAACGCTGGTTTTTGCTATTGGGCTCTATTGAATAATGAATGTTTTGAATTTTCTCCAGAAGTAAAGTAGTTGCAAACTCATGCTTTTAGAGACTTGTTTGGGCTCATGAGAGGAGTAGAAAAACATCAAAAATTTCAGTCCTGCATGATTCTACCAAGAAATGTGTGTTCATTGAAACCGCTGGTTTTTGATAGTTTGGGCCCTATTGAATAATGAATGTTTTGAATTTTCTCCAAAAGTAAAGTAGTTGCAAACTCATCCTTTTAGAAACTTGTTTGGGCTGTTGAGAGGAGTAAAAAACCATCAAAAATTTCAATCCTGCATGATTCTACCAAGAAATGTGATTCTTCATTCAAAACGCTGGTTTTTGCTATTGGGCTCTATTGAATAATGAATGTTTTGAATTTTCTCCAAAAGTAAAGTAGTTGCAAACTCATGCTTTTAGAGACTTGTTTGGGCTCATGAGAGGAGTAGAAAAACATCAAAAATTTCAGTCCTGCATGATTCTACCAAGAAATGTGTGTTCATTGAAACCGCTGGTTTTTGATAGTTTGGGCCCTATTGAATAATGAATGTTTTGAATTTTCTCCAAAAGTAAAGTAGTTGCAAACTCATCCTTTTAGAAACTTGTTTGGGCTGTTGAGAGGAGTAAAAAACCATCAAAAATTTCAATCCTGCATGATTCTACCAAGAAATGTGATTCTTCATTCAAAACGCTGGTTTTTGCTTTTGGGCTCTATTGAATAATGAATGTTTTGAATTTTCTCCAAAAGTAAAGTAGTTGCAAACTCATGCTTTTAGAGACTTGTTTGGGCTCATGAGAGGAGTAGAAAAACATCAAAAATTTCAGTCCTGCATGATTCTACCAAGAAATGTGTGTTCATTCAAACCGCTGGTTTTTGATAGTTTGGGCCCTATTGAATAATGAATGTTTTGAATTTTCTCCAAAAGTAAAGTAGTTGCAAACTCATGCTTTTAGAGACTTGTTTGGGCTCATGAGAGGAGTAGAAAAACATCAAAAATTTCAGTCCTGCATGATTCTACCAAGAAATGTGTGTTCATTGAAACCGCTGGTTTTTGATAGTTTGGGCCCTATTGAATAATGAATGTTTTGAATTTTCTTCAAAAGTAAAGTAGTTGCAAACTCATCCTTTTAGAAACTTGTTTGGGCTGTTGAGAGGAGTAAAAAACCATCAAAAATTTCAATCCTGCATGATTCTACCAAGAAATGTGATTCTTCATTCAAAACGCTGGTTTTTGCTATTGGGCTCTATTGAATAATGAATGTTTTGAATTTTCTCCAAAAGTAAAGTAGTTGCAAACTCATGCTTTTAGAGACTTGTTTGGGCTCATGAGAGGAGTAGAAAAACATCAAAAATTTCAGTCCTGCATGATTCTACCAAGAAATGTGTGTTCATTGAAACCGCTGGTTTTTGATAGTTTGGGCCCTATTGAATAATGAATGTTTTGAATTTTCTCCAAAAGTAAAGTAGTTGCAAACTCATCCTTTTAGAAACTTGTTTGGGCTGTTGAGAGGAGTAAAAAACCATCAAAAATTTCAATCCTGCATGATTCTACCAAGAAATGTGATTCTTCATTCAAAACGCTGGTTTTTGCTATTGGGCTCTATTGAATAATGAATGTTTTGAATTTTCTCCAAAAGTAAAGTAGTTGCAAACTCATGCTTTTAGAGACTTGTTTGGGCTCATGAGAGGAGTAGAAAAACATCAAAAATTTCAGTCCTGCATGATTCTACCAAGAAATGTGTGTTCATTGAAACCGCTGGTTTTTGATAGTTTGGGCCCTATTGAATAATGAATGTTTTGAATTTTCTCCAAAAGTAAAGTAGTTGCAAACTCATCCTTTTAGAAACTTGTTTGGGCTGTTGAGAGGAGTAAAAAACCATCAAAAATTTCAATCCTGCATGATTCTACCAAGAAATGTGATTCTTCATTCAAAACGCTGGTTTTTGCTATTGGGCTCTATTGAATAATGAATGTTTTGAATTTTCTCCAAAAGTAAAGTAGTTGCAAACTCATGCTTTTAGAGACTTGTTTGGGCTCATGAGAGGAGTAGAAAAACATCAAAAATTTCAGTCCTGCATGATTCTACCAAGAAATGTGTGTTCATTCAAACCGCTGGTTTTTGATAGTTTGGGCCCTATTGAATAATGAATGTTTTGAATTTTCTCCAAAAGTAAAGTAGTTGCAAACTCATGCTTTTAAAGACTTGTTTGGGCTCATGAGAGGAGTAGAAAAACATCAAAAATTTCAGTCCTGCATGATTCTACCAAGAAATGTGTGTTCATTGAAACCGCTGGTTTTTGATAGTTTGGGCCCTATTGAATAATGAATGTTTTGAATTTTCTCCAAAAGTAAAGTAGTTGCAAACTCATCCTTTTAGAAACTTGTTTGGGCTGTTGAGAGGAGTAAAAAACCATCAAAAATTTCAATCCTGCATGATTCTACCAAGAAATGTGATTCTTCATTCAAAACGCTGGTTTTTGCTATTGGGCTCTATTGAATAATGAATGTTTTGAATTTTCTCCAAAAGTAAAGTAGTTGCAAACTCATGCTTTTAGAGACTTGTTTGGGCTCATGAGAGGAGTAGAAAAACATCAAAAATTTCAGTCCTGCATGATTCTACCAAGAAATGTGTGTTCATTCAAACCGCTGGTTTTTGATAGTTTGGGCCCTATTGAATAGTGAATGTTTTTAATTTTCTCCAAAAGTAAAGTAGTTGCAAACTCATGCTTTTAGAGACTTGTTTGGGCTCATGAGAGGAGTAGAAAAACATCAAAAATTTCAGTCCTGCATGATTCTACCAAGAAATGTGTGTTCATTGAAACCGCTGGTTTTTGATAGTTTGGGCCCTATTGAATAATGAATGTTTTGAATTTTCTCCAAAAGTAAAGTAGTTGCAAACTCATCCTTTTAGAAACTTGTTTGGGCTGTTGAGAGGAGTAAAAAACCATCAAAAATTTCAATCCTGCATGATTCTACCAAGAAATGTGATTCTTCATTCAAAACGCTGGTTTTTGCTATTGGGCTCTATTGAATAATGAATGTTTTGAATTTTCTCCAAAAGTAAAGTAGTTGCAAACTCATGCTTTTAGAGAATTGTTTGGGCTCACGAGAGGAGTAGAAAAACATCAAAAATTTCAGTCCTGCATGATTCTACCAAGAAATGTGTGTTCATTGAAACCGCTGGTTTTTGATAGTTTGGGCCCTATTGAATAATGAATGTTTTGAATTTTCTCCAAAAGTAAAGTAGTTGCAAACTCATCCTTTTAGAAACTTGTTTGGGCTGTTGAGAGGAGTAAAAAACCATCAAAAATTTCAATCCTGCATGATTTTACTAAGAAATGTGATTCTTCATTCAAAACGCTGGTTTTTGCTATTGGGCTCTATTGAATAATGAATGTTTTGAATTTTCTCCAAAAGTAAAGTAGTTGCAAACTCATCCTTTTAGAAACTTGTTTGGGCTGTTGAGAGGAGTAAAAAACCATCAAAAATTTCAATCCTGCATGATTTTACCAAGAAATGTGATTATTCATTCAAAACCTGATTTTTGCTATTGGGCTCTATTGAATAGTGAATGTTTTGAATTTTCTCCAAAAGTAAAGTAGTTGCAAACTCATGCTTTTAGAGACTTGTTTGGGCTCATGAGAGGAGTAGAAAAACATCAAAAATTTCAGTCCTGCATGATTCTACCAAGAAATGTGTTCATTCAAACCGCTGGTTTTTGATAGTTTGGGCCCTATTGAATAATGAATGTTTTGAATTTTCTCCAAAAGTAAAGTAGTTGCAAACTCATCCTTTTAGAAACTTGTTTGGGCTGTTGAGAGGAGTAAAAAACCATCAAAAATTTCAATCCTGCATGATTCTACCAAGAAATGTGATTCTTCATTCAAAACGCTGGTTTTTGCTATTGGGCTCTATTGAATAATGAATGTTTTGAATTTTCTCCAAAAGTAAAGTAGTTGCAAACTCATCCTTTTAGAAACTTGTTTGGGCTGTTGAGAGGAGTAAAAAACCATCAAAAATTTCAATCCTGCATGATTCTACCAAGAAATGTGATTCTTCATTCAAAACGCTGGTTTTTGCTATTGGGCTCTATTGAATAATGAATGTTTTGAATTTTCTCCAAAAGTAAAGTAGTTGCAAACTCATGCTTTTAGAGACTTGTTTGGGCTCATGAGAGGAGTAGAAAAACATCAAAAATTTCAGTCCTGCATGATTCTACCAAGAAATGTGTGTTCATTGAAACCGCTGGTTTTTGATAGTTTGGGCCCTATTGAATAATGAATGTTTTGAATTTTCTTCAAAAGTAAAGTAGTTGCAAACTCATCCTTTTAGAAACTTGTTTGGGCTGTTGAGAGGAGTAAAAAACCATCAAAAATTTCAATCCTGCATGATTCTACCAAGAAATGTGATTCTTCATTCAAAACGCTGGTTTTTGCTATTGGGCTCTATTGAATAATGAATGTTTTGAATTTTCTCCAAAAGTAAAGTAGTTGCAAACTCATGCTTTTAGAGACTTGTTTGGGCTCATGAGAGGAGTAGAAAAACATCAAAAATTTCAGTCCTGCATGATTCTACCAAGAAATGTGTGTTCATTGAAACCGCTGGTTTTTGATAGTTTGGGCCCTATTGAATAATGAATGTTTTGAATTTTCTCCAAAAGTAAAGTAGTTGCAAACTCATCCTTTTAGAAACTTGTTTGGGCTGTTGAGAGGAGTAAAAAACCATCAAAAATTTCAATCCTGCATGATTCTACCAAGAAATGTGATTCTTCATTCAAAACGCTGGTTTTTGCTATTGGGCTCTATTGAATAATGAATGTTTTGAATTTTCTCCAAAAGTAAAGTAATTGCAAACTCATGCTTTTAGAGACTTGTTTGGGCTCATGAGAGGAGTAGAAAAACATCAAAAATTTCAGTCCTGCATGATTCTACCAAGAAATGTGTGTTCATTGAAACCGCTGGTTTTTGATAGTTTGGGCCTATTGAATAATGAATGTTTTGAATTTTCTCCAAAAGTAAAGTAGTTGCAAACTCATCCTTTTAGAAACTTGTTTGGGCTGTTGAGAGGAGTAAAAAACCATCAAAAATTTCAATCCTGCATGATTCTACCAAGAAATGTGATTCTTCATTCAAAACGCTGGTTTTTGCTTTTGGGCTCTATTGAATAATGAATGTTTTGAATTTTCTCCAAAAGTAAAGTAGTTGCAAACTCATGCTTTTAGAGACTTGTTTGGGCTCATGAGAGGAGTAGAAAGACATCAAAAATTTCAGTCCTGCATGATTCTACCAAGAAATGTGTGTTCATTCAAACCGCTGGTTTTTGATAGTTTGGGCCCTATTGAATAATGAATGTTTTGAATTTTCTCCAAAAGTAAAGTAGTTGCAAACTCATGCTTTTAGAGACTTGTTTGGGCTCATGAGAGGAGTAGAAAAACATCAAAAATTTCAGTCCTGCATGATTCTACCAAGAAATGTGTGTTCATTGAAACCGCTGGTTTTTGATAGTTTGGGCCCTATTGAATAATGAATGTTTTGAATTTTCTTCAAAAGTAAAGTAGTTGCAAACTCATCCTTTTAGAAACTTGTTTGGGCTGTTGAGAGGAGTAAAAAACCATCAAAAATTTCAATCCTGCATGATTCTACCAAGAAATGTGATTCTTCATTCAAAACGCTGGTTTTTGCTATTGGGCTCTATTGAATAATGAATGTTTTGAATTTTCTCCAAAAGTAAAGTAGTTGCAAACTCATGCTTTTAGAGACTTGTTTGGGCTCATGAGAGGAGTAGAAAAACATCAAAAATTTCAGTCCTGCATGATTCTACCAAGAAATGTGTGTTCATTGAAACCGCTGGTTTTTGATAGTTTGGGCCCTATTGAATAATGAATGTTTTGAATTTTCTCCAAAAGTAAAGTAGTTGCAAACTCATCCTTTTAGAAACTTGTTTGGGCTGTTGAGAGGAGTAAAAAACCATCAAAAATTTCAATCCTGCATGATTCTACCAAGAAATGTGATTCTTCATTCAAAACGCTGGTTTTTGCTATTGGGCTCTATTGAATAATGAATGTTTTGAATTTTCTCCAAAAGTAAAGTAGTTGCAAACTCATGCTTTTAGAGACTTGTTTGGGCTCATGAGAGGAGTAGAAAAACATCAAAAATTTCAGTCCTGCATGATTCTACCAAGAAATGTGTGTTCATTGAAACCGCTGGTTTTTGATAGTTTGGGCCCTATTGAATAATGAATGTTTTGAATTTTCTCCAAAAGTAAAGTAGTTGCAAACTCATCCTTTTAGAAACTTGTTTGGGCTGTTGAGAGGAGTAAAAAACCATCAAAAATTTCAATCCTGCATGATTCTACCAAGAAATGTGATTCTTCATTCAAAACGCTGGTTTTTGCTATTGGGCTCTATTGAATAATGAATGTTTTGAATTTTCTCCAAAAGTAAAGTAGTTGCAAACTCATGCTTTTAGAGACTTGTTTGGGCTCATGAGAGGAGTAGAAAAACATCAAAAATTTCAGTCCTGCATGATTCTACCAAGAAATGTGTGTTCATTCAAACCGCTGGTTTTTGATAGTTTGGGCCCTATTGAATAATGAATGTTTTGAATTTTCTCCAAAAGTAAAGTAGTTGCAAACTCATGCTTTTAAAGACTTGTTTGGGCTCATGAGAGGAGTAGAAAAACATCAAAAATTTCAGTCCTGCATGATTCTACCAAGAAATGTGTGTTCATTGAAACCGCTGGTTTTTGATAGTTTGGGCCCTATTGAATAATGAATGTTTTGAATTTTCTCCAAAAGTAAAGTAGTTGCAAACTCATCCTTTTAGAAACTTGTTTGGGCTGTTGAGAGGAGTAAAAAACCATCAAAAATTTCAATCCTGCATGATTCTACCAAGAAATGTGATTCTTCATTCAAAACGCTGGTTTTTGCTATTGGGCTCTATTGAATAATGAATGTTTTGAATTTTCTCCAAAAGTAAAGTAGTTGCAAACTCATGCTTTTAGAGACTTGTTTGGGCTCATGAGAGGAGTAGAAAAACATCAAAAATTTCAGTCCTGCATGATTCTACCAAGAAATGTGTGTTCATTCAAACCGCTGGTTTTTGATAGTTTGGGCCCTATTGAATAGTGAATGTTTTTAATTTTCTCCAAAAGTAAAGTAGTTGCAAACTCATGCTTTTAGAGACTTGTTTGGGCTCATGAGAGGAGTAGAAAAACATCAAAAATTTCAGTCCTGCATGATTCTACCAAGAAATGTGTGTTCATTGAAACCGCTGGTTTTTGATAGTTTGGGCCCTATTGAATAATGAATGTTTTGAATTTTCTCCAAAAGTAAAGTAGTTGCAAACTCATCCTTTTAGAAACTTGTTTGGGCTGTTGAGAGGAGTAAAAAACCATCAAAAATTTCAATCCTGCATGATTCTACCAAGAAATGTGATTCTTCATTCAAAACGCTGGTTTTTGCTATTGGGCTCTATTGAATAATGAATGTTTTGAATTTTCTCCAAAAGTAAAGTAGTTGCAAACTCATGCTTTTAGAGAATTGTTTGGGCTCACGAGAGGAGTAGAAAAACATCAAAAATTTCAGTCCTGCATGATTCTACCAAGAAATGTGTGTTCATTGAAACCGCTGGTTTTTGATAGTTTGGGCCCTATTGAATAATGAATGTTTTGAATTTTCTCCAAAAGTAAAGTAGTTGCAAACTCATCCTTTTAGAAACTTGTTTGGGCTGTTGAGAGGAGTAAAAAACCATCAAAAATTTCAATCCTGCATGATTTTACTAAGAAATGTGATTCTTCATTCAAAACCTGATTTTTGCTATTGGGCTCTATTGAATAGTGAATGTTTTGAATTTTCTCCAAAAGTAAAGTAGTTGCAAACTCATGCTTTTAGAGACTTGTTTGGGCTCATGAGAGGAGTAGAAAAACATCAAAAATTTCAGTCCTGCATGATTCTACCAAGAAATGTGTTCATTCAAACCGCTGGTTTTTGATAGTTTGGGCCCTATTGAATAATGAATGTTTTGAATTTTCTCCAAAAGTAAAGTAGTTGCAAACTCATCCTTTTAGAAACTTGTTTGGGCTGTTGAGAGGAGTAAAAAACCATCAAAAATTTCAATCCTGCATGATTCTACCAAGAAATGTGATTCTTCATTCAAAACGCTGGTTTTTGCTATTGGGCTCTATTGAATAATGAATGTTTTGAATTTTCTCCAAAAGTAAAGTAGTTGCAAACTCATCCTTTTAGAAACTTGTTTGGGCTGTTGAGAGGAGTAAAAAACCATCAAAAATTTCAATCCTGCATGATTTTACCAAGAAATGTGATTCTTCATTCAAAACCTGATTTTTGCTATTGGGCTCTATTGAATAGTGAATGTTTTGAATTTTCTCCAAAAGTAAAGTAGTTGCAAACTCATGCTTTTAGAGACTTGTTTGGGCTCATGAGAGGAGTAGAAAAACATCAAAAATTTCAGTCCTGCATGATTCTACCAAGAAATGTGTTCATTCAAACCGCTGGTTTTTGATAGTTTGGGCCCTATTGAATAATGAATGTTTTGAATTTTCTCCAAAAGTAAAGTAGTTGCAAACTCATCCTTTTAGAAACTTGTTTGGGCTGTTGAGAGGAGTAAAAAACCATCAAAAATTTCAATCCTGCATGATTCTACCAAGAAATGTGATTCTTCATTCAAAACGCTGGTTTTTGCTATTGGGCTCTATTGAATAATGAATGTTTTGAATTTTCTCCAAAAGTAAAGTAGTTGCAAACTCATCCTTTTAGAAACTTGTTTGGGCTGTTGAGAGGAGTAAAAAACCATCAAAAATTTCAATCCTGCATGATTCTACCAAGAAATGTGATTCTTCATTCAAAACGCTGGTTTTTGCTATTGGGCTCTATTGAATAATGAATGTTTTGAATTTTCTCCAAAAGTAAAGTAGTTGCAAACTCATGCTTTTAGAGACTTGTTTGGGCTCATGAGAGGAGTAGAAAAACATCAAAAATTTCAGTCCTGCATGATTCTACCAAGAAATGTGTGTTCATTGAAACCGCTGGTTTTTGATAGTTTGGGCCCTATTGAATAATGAATGTTTTGAATTTTCTTCAAAAGTAAAGTAGTTGCAAACTCATCCTTTTAGAAACTTGTTTGGGCTGTTGAGAGGAGTAAAAAACCATCAAAAATTTCAATCCTGCATGATTCTACCAAGAAATGTGATTCTTCATTCAAAACGCTGGTTTTTGCTATTGGGCTCTATTGAATAATGAATGTTTTGAATTTTCTCCAAAAGTAAAGTAGTTGCAAACTCATGCTTTTAGAGACTTGTTTGGGCTCATGAGAGGAGTAGAAAAACATCAAAAATTTCAGTCCTGCATGATTCTACCAAGAAATGTGTGTTCATTGAAACCGCTGGTTTTTGATAGTTTGGGCCCTATTGAATAATGAATGTTTTGAATTTTCTCCAAAAGTAAAGTAGTTGCAAACTCATCCTTTTAGAAACTTGTTTGGGCTGTTGAGAGGAGTAAAAAACCATCAAAAATTTCAATCCTGCATGATTCTACCAAGAAATGTGATTCTTCATTCAAAACGCTGGTTTTTGCTATTGGGCTCTATTGAATAATGAATGTTTTGAATTTTCTCCAAAAGTAAAGTAGTTGCAAACTCATGCTTTTAGAGACTTGTTTGGGCTCATGAGAGGAGTAGAAAAACATCAAAAATTTCAGTCCTGCATGATTCTACCAAGAAATGTGTGTTCATTGAAACCGCTGGTTTTTGATAGTTTGGGCCTATTGAATAATGAATGTTTTGAATTTTCTCCAAAAGTAAAGTAGTTGCAAACTCATCCTTTTAGAAACTTGTTTGGGCTGTTGAGAGGAGTAAAAAACCATCAAAAATTTCAATCCTGCATGATTCTACCAAGAAATGTGATTCTTCATTCAAAACGCTGGTTTTTGCTATTGGGCTCTATTGAATAATGAATGTTTTGAATTTTCTCCAAAAGTAAAGTAGTTGCAAACTCATGCTTTTAGAGACTTGTTTGGGCTCATGAGAGGAGTAGAAAAACATCAAAAATTTCAGTCCTGCATGATTCTACCAAGAAATGTGTGTTCATTCAAACCGCTGGTTTTTGATAGTTTGGGCCCTATTGAATAATGAATGTTTTGAATTTTCTCCAAAAGTAAAGTAGTTGCAAACTCATGCTTTTAAAGACTTGTTTGGGCTCATGAGAGGAGTAGAAAAACATCAAAAATTTCAGTCCTGCATGATTCTACCAAGAAATGTGTGTTCATTGAAACCGCTGGTTTTTGATAGTTTGGGCCCTATTGAATAATGAATGTTTTGAATTTTCTCCAAAAGTAAAGTAGTTGCAAACTCATCCTTTTAGAAACTTGTTTGGGCTGTTGAGAGGAGTAAAAAACCATCAAAAATTTCAATCCTGCATGATTCTACCAAGAAATGTGATTCTTCATTCAAAACGCTGGTTTTTGCTATTGGGCTCTATTGAATAATGAATGTTTTGAATTTTCTCCAAAAGTAAAGTAGTTGCAAACTCATGCTTTTAGAGACTTGTTTGGGCTCATGAGAGGAGTAGAAAAACATCAAAAATTTCAGTCCTGCATGATTCTACCAAGAAATGTGTGTTCATTCAAACCGCTGGTTTTTGATAGTTTGGGCCCTATTGAATAGTGAATGTTTTTAATTTTCTCCAAAAGTAAAGTAGTTGCAAACTCATGCTTTTAGAGACTTGTTTGGGCTCATGAGAGGAGTAGAAAAACATCAAAAATTTCAGTCCTGCATGATTCTACCAAGAAATGTGTGTTCATTGAAACCGCTGGTTTTTGATAGTTTGGGCCCTATTGAATAATGAATGTTTTGAATTTTCTCCAAAAGTAAAGTAGTTGCAAACTCATCCTTTTAGAAACTTGTTTGGGCTGTTGAGAGGAGTAAAAAACCATCAAAAATTTCAATCCTGCATGATTCTACCAAGAAATGTGATTCTTCATTCAAAACGCTGGTTTTTGCTATTGGGCTCTATTGAATAATGAATGTTTTGAATTTTCTCCAAAAGTAAAGTAGTTGCAAACTCATGCTTTTAGAGAATTGTTTGGGCTCACGAGAGGAGTAGAAAAACATCAAAAATTTCAGTCCTGCATGATTCTACCAAGAAATGTGTGTTCATTGAAACCGCTGGTTTTTGATAGTTTGGGCCCTATTGAATAATGAATGTTTTGAATTTTCTCCAAAAGTAAAGTAGTTGCAAACTCATCCTTTTAGAAACTTGTTTGGGCTGTTGAGAGGAGTAAAAAACCATCAAAAATTTCAATCCTGCATGATTTTACTAAGAAATGTGATTCTTCATTCAAAACCTGATTTTTGCTATTGGGCTCTATTGAATAGTGAATGTTTTGAATTTTCTCCAAAAGTAAAGTAGTTGCAAACTCATGCTTTTAGAGACTTGTTTGGGCTCATGAGAGGAGTAGAAAAACATCAAAAATTTCAGTCCTGCATGATTCTACCAAGAAATGTGTTCATTCAAACCGCTGGTTTTTGATAGTTTGGGCCCTATTGAATAATGAATGTTTTGAATTTTCTCCAAAAGTAAAGTAGTTGCAAACTCATCCTTTTAGAAACTTGTTTGGGCTGTTGAGAGGAGTAAAAAACCATCAAAAATTTCAATCCTGCATGATTCTACCAAGAAATGTGATTCTTCATTCAAAACGCTGGTTTTTGCTATTGGGCTCTATTGAATAATGAATGTTTTGAATTTTCTCCAAAAGTAAAGTAGTTGCAAACTCATCCTTTTAGAAACTTGTTTGGGCTGTTGAGAGGAGTAAAAAACCATCAAAAATTTCAATCCTGCATGATTTTACCAAGAAATGTGATTCTTCATTCAAAACCTGATTTTTGCTATTGGGCTCTATTGAATAGTGAATGTTTTGAATTTTCTCCAAAAGTAAAGTAGTTGCAAACTCATGCTTTTAGAGACTTGTTTGGGCTCATGAGAGGAGTAGAAAAACATCAAAAATTTCAGTCCTGCATGATTCTACCAAGAAATGTGTTCATTCAAACCGCTGGTTTTTGATAGTTTGGGCCCTATTGAATAATGAATGTTTTGAATTTTCTCCAAAAGTAAAGTAGTTGCAAACTCATCCTTTTAGAAACTTGTTTGGGCTGTTGAGAGGAGTAAAAAACCATCAAAAATTTCAATCCTGCATGATTCTACCAAGAAATGTGATTCTTCATTCAAAACGCTGGTTTTTGCTATTGGGCTCTATTGAATAATGAATGTTTTGAATTTTCTCCAAAAGTAAAGTAGTTGCAAACTCATCCTTTTAGAAACTTGTTTGGGCTGTTGAGAGGAGTAAAAAACCATCAAAAATTTCAATCCTGCATGATTCTACCAAGAAATGTGATTCTTCATTCAAAACGCTGGTTTTTGCTATTGGGCTCTATTGAATAATGAATGTTTTGAATTTTCTCCAAAAGTAAAGTAGTTGCAAACTCATGCTTTTAGAGACTTGTTTGGGCTCATGAGAGGAGTAGAAAAACATCAAAAATTTCAGTCCTGCATGATTCTACCAAGAAATGTGTGTTCATTGAAACCGCTGGTTTTTGATAGTTTGGGCCCTATTGAATAATGAATGTTTTGAATTTTCTCCAAAAGTAAAGTAGTTGCAAACTCATCCTTTTAGAAACTTGTTTGGGCTGTTGAGAGGAGTAAAAAACCATCAAAAATTTCAATCCTGCATGATTCTACCAAGAAATGTGATTCTTCATTCAAAACGCTGGTTTTTGCTATTGGGCTCTATTGAATAATGAATGTTTTGAATTTTCTCCAAAAGTAAAGTAGTTGCAAACTCATGCTTTTAGAGATTTGTTTGGGCTCATGAGAGGAGTAGAAAAACATCAAAAATTTCAGTCCTGCATGATTCTACCAAGAAATGTGTGTTCATTGAAACCGCTGGTTTTTGATAGTTTGGGCCCTATTGAATAATGAATGTTTTAAATTTTCTCCAAAAGTAAAGTAGTTGCAAACTCATCCTTTTAGAAACTTGTTTGGGCTGTTGAGAGGAGTAAAAAACCATCAAAAATTTCAATCCTGCATGATTTTACCATGAAATGTGATTCTTCATTCAAAACCTGATTTTTGCTATTGGGCTCTATTGAATAGTGAATGTTTTGAATTTTCTCCAAAAGTAAAGTAGTTGCAAACTCATGCTTTTAGAGACTTGTTTGGGCTCATGAGAGGAGTAGAAAAACATCAAAAATTTCAGTCCTGCATGATTCTACCAAGAAATGTGTGTTCATTCAAACCGCTGGTTTTTGATAGTTTGGGCCCTATTGAATAATGAATGTTTTGAATTTTCTCCAAAAGTAAAGTAGTTGCAAACTCATGCTTTTAAAGACTTGTTTGGGCTCATGAGAGGAGTAGAAAAACATCAAAAATTTCAGTCCTGCATGATTCTACCAAGAAATGTGTGTTCATTGAAACCGCTGGTTTTTGATAGTTTGGGCCCTATTGAATAATGAATGTTTTGAATTTTCTCCAAAAGTAAAGTAGTTGCAAACTCATCCTTTTAGAAACTTGTTTGGGCTGTTGAGAGGAGTAAAAAACCATCAAAAATTTCAATCCTGCATGATTCTACCAAGAAATGTGATTCTTCATTCAAAACGCTGGTTTTTGCTATTGGGCTCTATTGAATAATGAATGTTTTGAATTTTCTCCAAAAGTAAAGTAGTTGCAAACTCATGCTTTTAGAGACTTGTTTGGGCACATGAGAGGAGTAGAAAAACATCAAAAATTTCAGTCCTGCATGATTCTACCAAGAAATGTGTGTTCATTGAAACCGCTGGTTTTTGATAGTTTGGGCCCTATTGAATAATGAATGTTTTGAATTTTCTCCAAAAGTAAAGTAGTTGCAAACTCAACCTTTTAGAAACTTGTTTGGGCTGTTGAGAGGAGTAAAAAACCATCAAAAATTTCAATCCTGCATGATTTTACCAAGAAATGTGATTCTTCATTCAAAACCTGATTTTTGCTATTGGGCTCTATTGAATAGTGAATGTTTTGAATTTTCTCCAAAAGTAAAGTAGTTGCAAACTCATGCTTTTAGAGACTTGTTTGGGCTCATTGGATGAGTAGAAAAACATCAAAAATTTCAGTCCTGCATGATTCTACCAAGAAATGTGTGTTCATTGAAACCGCTGGTTTTTGATAGTTTGGGCCCTATTGAATAATGAATGTTTTGAATTTTCTCCAAAAGTAAAGTAGTTGCAAACTCATCCTTTTAGAAACTTGTTTGGGCTGTAGAGAGGAGTAAAAAACCATCAAAAATTTCAATCCTGCATGATTCTACCAAGAAATGTGATTCTTCATTCAAAACGCTGGTTTTTGCTATTGGGCTCTATTGAATAATGAATGTTTTGAATTTTCTCCAAAAGTAAAGTAGTTGCAAACTCATGCTTTTAGAGACTTGTTTGGGCTCATGAGAGGAGTAGAAAAACATCAAAAATTTCAGTCCTGCATGATTCTACCAAGAAATGTGTGTTCATTCAAACCGCTGGTTTTTGATAGTTTGGGCCCTATTGAATAGTGAATGTTTTGAATTTTCTCCAAAAGTAAAGTAGTTGCAAACTCATGCTTTTAGAGACTTGTTTGGGCTCATGAGAGGAGTAGAAAAACATCAAAAATTTCAGTCCTGCATGATTCTACCAAGAAATGTGTGTTCATTCAAACCGCTGGTTTTTGATAGTTTGGGCCCTATTGAATAATGAATGTTTTGAATTTTCTCCAAAAGTAAAGTAGTTGCAATCTCATGCTTTTAAAGACTTGTTTGGGCTCATGAGAGGAGTAGAAAAACATCAAAAATTTCAGTCCTGCATGATTCTACCAAGAAATGTGTGTTCATTGAAACCGCTGGTTTTTGATAGTTTGGGCCCTATTGAATAATGAATGTTTTGAATTTTCTCCAAAAGTAAAGTAGTTGCAAACTCATCCTTTTAGAAACTTGTTTGGGCTGTTGAGAGGAGTAAAAAACCATCAAAAATTTCAATCCTGCATGATTCTACCAAGAAATGTGATTCTTCATTCAAAACGCTGGTTTTTGCTATTGGGCTCTATTGAATAATGAATGTTTTGAATTTTCTCCAAAAGTAAAGTAGTTGCAAACTCATGCTTTTAGAGACTTGTTTGGGCTCATGAGAGGAGTAGAAAAACATCAAAAATTTCAGTCCTGCATGATTCTACCAAGAAATGTGTGTTCATTGAAACCGCTGGTTTTTGATAGTTTGGGCCCTATTGAATAATGAATGTTTTGAATTTTCTCCAAAAGTAAAGTAGTTGCAAACTCAACCTTTTAGAAACTTGTTTGGGCTGTTGAGAGGAGTAAAAAACCATCAAAAATTTCAATCCTGCATGATTTTACCAAGAAATGTGATTCTTCATTCAAAACCTGATTTTTGCTATTGGGCTCTATTGAATAGTGAATGTTTTGAATTTTCTCCAAAAGTAAAGTAGTTGCAAACTCATGCTTTTAGAGACTTGTTTGGGCTCATGAGATGAGTAGAAAAACATCAAAAATTTCAGTCCTGCATGATTCTACCAAGAAATGTGTGTTCATTGAAACCGCTGGTTTTTGATAGTTTGGGCCCTATTGAATAATGAATGTTTTGAATTTTCTCCATTTTCAATAACTTTATTGAAATTTTACATAAAGTTAACAGTATTGTTTTTACAGCATATTATTGACGGTAGGGTTCAGGATAATATACAAAATAACAGTAATGTATTACATTGAGTAGATCAGTAGGAGTAACAATACACCTAATAATATAAACACTTAACAGTAGTGTGATAAATTGTCAGAGAACCAAGAGATAATCTTATAATAAACTAACGTAATGAGTTACATTGTTTTCTGTTTTAAGAGAGTAAAGCGCGTTTTTACCAGATAAATTCAGAGAGGAGAGATATCAGCAATAAAAATAAAAAAAATCACATAGTGGGAGAGACCAAGAGCAGTTCAATTAGGAGAAATTCTGATCAGAGGTAAATCTTATCCAAGAATTCCACCTTTTGCTATATGTACTGAAGTAGTCATTTGCCAAAGCATGGCTTTTTTCGTATGAGCAATGTAATGACATCTTGTCTACAATATCACTAATTTTGGGAGTAGCCTCTTCGTTCCATAAGGATGCTATGGCATTTTTAGTTATTAGAAAAAGGTGGATAACTGTTGGGATATGAGATGTATGAATCACTTCTAAACCTATGGACAATAATGCCATCTGTGGCGTAAGGGTGATGTTCTGTTTAGTCAGAATATTAATTGTTCTAGAGATTTCTATCCAAATGGGCCTGATTTTAGGACATTCCCAGAATACGTGTAATAGTGTACCTGTGAATCCGCAATCTCTCCAACAATCTGGGGATCTACCTGGGAACATCCTGGCCAGCTTCACAGGAGTATAGTACCATCTAGATGTCAGTTTGTAAAAGGATTCATGTAGAGATGCGCAAATGTTGGATGAATATGTCTGTTTGAGAGCCAGCTCCCATTGTTCCAGAGAGAATAGAGTATCAAAATCGCTCTCCCATTTAATCATATATGAAGTTTTATCTCCAATATCAGAGCCGTTCAAAAAATCATATATATTTCTTGATCTCCAATGGACCTTAACATTAGGATTGCAAAGTAGCAAACTTGTAGATTCTGTAATGTAAGATTTTTTTTTCAAAAATTTTGAAATATTTTTCTTAATCGAGGGAAGGAGTTCCAAATCCTGGCAAGAAAAATTATGTTGAGATATTAAATATTCGTTGCTTATAAATTTCTTACCATCGAACAAATCCCCTATCACCTTAATACCAAATTTTATCCAATCTTTCGGGATTTTTTTATCCATTAGTAAACCAAGAAATTTGATAGGAATATTTTTTAATTGAACGTATCTCTGGCTTCTGTTTCTCTTAACCTGCGACTTAGCCAGTTGCTTCCATGCAGAGAGAGTTGCGGAGATTATTGGGGAGTCATAACGTAAAGGAGTAGATGACCCCAAACACTCTAGAATTGCGCTTAAAAGAGTTTTGTTTTTATTAAAATATGTCTCGATTTCTACCCAAGCTGGGACGTTATTTGAATTAACCCAAGAAAAGGATTGTTTTATTAAATTGGCATAGTAATAATTGATTAAATTTGGAAGGGCTAGGCCTCCATTGACTTTGCTTCTGTATAGTATATGGGAAGCCACTCTCGCCCTTTTCTTATTCCAAACAAACTTATTTATAATAGACTGAAGTTTCCTAATAAATTTTAAGGGAACAAGCAAAGGTATTGCTCTAAAGATATATAGTATCTTTGGAAGAGTAAAAAGCTTAAATAGTGTTATCCTTCCCACCCATGAAATTTCGTGAGTCGCAAAATTGTTCAATTCGATCTGAGTCTTTTTTGTAATGTTTTGTATGTTCAACTCAACTGTCTTCCTAAAGTTCCTGGATATACGAATACCCAAGTATGAAACATCCTCTTTCTCCCAATCAAACCGGGAAATTTCCTTAATGCGTGAGATGGTTAGGTCGTCTAGAAAGAAATCCAAGATTTTAGATTTGTTCTCATTGATTTTGTAAAATGAGATTTTAGAGAAATTCTCGATAGTAGATAATACACCCCTAATAGAGTTCAGTGGATCTGATAGACTCAGTATAATGTCATCAGCGAATAGACCAATTTTAAATTGGTGATCTTCAATTTGGATACCATGGATCTCATCATTGGTTCTTATTGCTTCTGCTAAGGGTTCCATAATCAGCGCAAATAACAGGGGGGAGAGTGGGCATCCCTGTCTAGTTCCGTTAGTTATCATGATGCGATCTGAAGTGTGGTTATTTGCATAAACATTAGCGCAAGGGTTTGTGTATAAAGCCATTATAGTTTTTATTATATTATCACTGAAGCCAAATTTATTCAGAGTTGCTTTGAGGAAGTCCCAATTAACCCTGTCGAAGGCTTTCTCTGCGTCTAAAGCCAGGAGGAGAGAGGGGATTTTCTTTCTTTTAATAAAATTTACCAAGTTCAATGTTCTCCTAGTGCCATCGATAGTCTGGCGTCCCTCTATAAACCCGAGTTGATCTTTATGAATAATGTTTGGGAGGATATTTTTTAGTCTATTTGCTATAATTTTTGAATATAGTTTGACATCGGTATTTATTAGAGAGATAGGCCTATAATTTTTGACTGACTCCGGGTCTCCCTTAGGTTTGGGTATTAAAATTATATTAGCCTGTAACATTTCCTGAGGAAATTCTCCAGTCCGGGATGCTTTGTCAAATATGCGGACTAAATGTGGGGTTATAATATTTGCGAATGCTTGGTAATATTCATTCGAGAATCCATCGGGGCCCGGAGTTTTCTTTTTTTTAACTGATTTAATTACTTCCAGGACTTCAGACGCAGAGAAAGGGGCCTCAAGTTTAGACAGTTGTTGGGGGGCAATCTTAGGCAACCCCAGAGGGGCAAGAAAATCATTTATGCCTTGTTCGTCGGGTTGTTGGGTATGTTCATCTAGTTTAAGATTGTAAATAGACGAATAATATTTAGCAAATGCTTCAACGATCTTCTTGGGGTGTTCCAATTTATTGCCCCCATGGTTAATTTTATTGATTTTGCATTTGATCCTAATTGATCTGAATTTTTGTGCCATAAGTCTAGTGGGTTTGTTATATGAAGAATAATAGTTGGATTTCATTAGTTTTGCGAATTTTTCGTATTCACTGAATAACTCCGATCTAAGATCTATTCTTAGTTTAAGAATCTCCGAGTGTATATTTGGTGGAGGAGAGGATGAATTTTGTAATATTGCTTCCAATTTTTGTAACTCTAATTGTATGGTACGGATTTTTTCTTTGGAAAGTTTTTTTTTTTTGTAGGCCAGATATGTCATAACCCCCCTAATTACTGCCTTGTGCGCATTCCAAAGGGTGAATGGGCAAATGTTGTTTATATCATTTTCTATGAAATAATTATTTAAGGCTTTTTCAATTTCTTTTTTAAATTTTGGGTTGAACAACAGGGATGAGTCGCATCTCCATTGGGATCTGAACTCCGCCGACCTACCAAGGAAAATTTCTGCAACAATTGGAGAGTGATCAGAAAATGTTTTGGGGAGAATTTCAATTTTCTTAAATTTCGAAATTGAGAATGTATCTGTCAGAAACAAGTCAATCCTAGCGAAAGACTTGTGTGCCTCTGAGAAATGGGTATATTCCTTAGATGATGTATTTAAACATCTGAATACATCTAGGTATTCATGGTTGCAAAGCCAATTTTTTAATTCAGGAAATGATGAGCGAGTGAGAGAGGTGGAATCCATTGCTCCATCAGGAACAATGTTGAAATCACCCACCAAAACAATAACACCTTTTTTTACTTCCTGGATTTTTCTATCGAGACCATTGAAGAAACGCATTTGACCGTTACATGGAGCATAAACATTCACAAGTGTCGTTAGTTGATTGTCTATCAGACAAGTAAGAATCAAATATCTGCCCTCGTTATCAGAGTATTCGTTAATGATTTCGAATGAAATAGTGTCTTTAATTAGTATGAGGACTCCTGCTCGTTTCTTTTCATTAAGAGATTTGTATATATATGGGAAATTTTTATTCTCTATCTTGGGGTGTCCATCCCTAGCCAATTTCACCTCTTGGAGGCAAATTATATCTGCTCTGCTGCCCCTGATCTCCCTCCACGCGAGATACCTCTTAGCGGGACTATTCAATCCCCTCACATTGAGTGATAATATCTTAACCATATACTAAAGAATACAAAAAACAAGAAACAAAAACGGAAATATAAACTGAACAATAAACAGGAAGAGATTACCACAATCTTAGGTAAACTTCCTAAAATGGGGAAAAGCTCGTGAAACTCCGCAGGAAGCCTCCTGCATACAAATAATGTAAGTGATATAGCAATTAAAGTTTGCATTTTTCACCCTGGAGCCTCATCTCTCTTGTCCAAGGATTTAAGAAAATTTTTCCCCTCTTGTGGAGATAGGATTACTACTACCTTCCCACCATGAATTATCAAAAGCTTAGTAGGGAACCCCCACCTATAAACCACACCCTTTTGTCTCAGAATTGAATTTTCTCCAAAAGTAAAGTAGTTGCAAACTCATCCTTTTAGAAACTTGTTTGGGCTGTAGAGAGGAGTAAAAAACCATCAAAAATTTCAATCCTGCATGATTCTACCAAGAAATGTGATTCTTCATTCAAAACGCTGGTTTTTGCTATTGGGCTCTATTGAATAATGAATGTTTTGAATTTTCTCCAAAAGTAAAGTAGTTGCAAACTCATGCTTTTAGAGACTTGTTTGGGCTCATGAGAGGAGTAGAAAAACATCAAAAATTTCAGTCCTGCATGATTCTACCAAGAAATGTGTGTTCATTCAAACCGCTGGTTTTTGATAGTTTGGGCCCTATTGAATAGTGAATGTTTTGAATTTTCTCCAAAAGTAAAGTAGTTGCAAACTCATGCTTTTAGAGACTTGTTTGGGCTCATGAGAGGAGTAGAAAAACATCAAAAATTTCAGTCCTGCATGATTCTACCAAGAAATGTGTGTTCATTCAAACCGCTGGTTTTTGATAGTTTGGGCCCTATTGAATAATGAATGTTTTGAATTTTCTCCAAAAGTAAAGTAGTTGCAAACTCATGCTTTTAAAGACTTGTTTGGGCTCATGAGAGGAGTAGAAAAACATCAAAAATTTCAGTCCTGCATGATTCTACCAAGAAATGTGTGTTCATTGAAACTGCTGGTTTTTGATAGTTTGGGCCCTATTGAATAATGAATGTTTTGAATTTTCTCCAAAAGTAAAGTAGTTGCAAACTCATACTTTTAGAAACTTGTTTGGGCTGTTGAGAGGAGTAAAAAACCATCAAAAATTTCAATCCTGCATGATTCTACCAAGAAATGTGATTCTTCATTCAAAACGCTGGTTTTTGCTATTGGGCTCTATTGAATAATGAATGTTTTGAATTTTCTCCAAAAGTAAAGTAGTTGCAAACTCATGCTTTTAGAGACTTGTTTGGGCTCATGAGAGGAGTAGAAAAACATCAAAAATTTCAGTCCTGCATGATTCTACCAAGAAATGTGTGTTCATTGAAACCGCTGGTTTTTGATAGTTTGGGCCCTATTGAATAATGAATGTTTTGAATTTTCTCCAAAAGTAAAGTAGTTGCAAACTCAACCTTTTAGAAACTTGTTTGGGCTGTTGAGAGGAGTAAAAAACCATCAAAAATTTCAATCCTGCATGATTTTACCAAGAAATGTGATTCTTCATTCAAAACCTGATTTTTGCTTTTGGGCTCTATTGAATAGTGAATGTTTTGAATTTTCTCCAAAAGTAAAGTAGTTGCAAACTCATGCTTTTAGAGACTTGTTTGGGCTCATGAGATGAGTAGAAAAACATCAAAAATTTCAGTCCTGCATGATTCTACCAAGAAATGTGTGTTCATTGAAACCGCTGGTTTTTGATAGTTTGGGCCCTATTGAATAATGAATGTTTTGAATTTTCTCCAAAAGTAAAGTAGTTGCAAACTCATCCTTTTAGAAACTTGTTTGGGCTGTAGAGAGGAGTAAAAAACCATCAAAAATTTCAATCCTGCATGATTCTACCAAGAAATGTGATTCTTCATTCAAAACGCTGGTTTTTGCTATTGGGCTCTATTGAATAATGAATGTTTTGAATTTTCTCCAAAAGTAAAGTAGTTGCAAACTCATGCTTTTAGAGACTTGTTTGGGCTCATGAGAGGAGTAGAAAAACATCAAAAATTTCAGTCCTGCATGATTCTACCAAGAAATGTGTGTTCATTCAAACCGCTGGTTTTTGATAGTTTGGGCCCTATTGAATAATGAATGTTTTGAATTTTCTCCAAAAGTAAAGTAGTTGCAAACTCATGCTTTTAGAGACTTGTTTGGGCTCATGAGAGGAGTAGAAAAACATCAAAAATTTCAGTCCTGCATGATTCTACCAAGAAATGTGTGTTCATTGAAACCGCTGGTTTTTGATAGTTTGGGCCCTAGTGAATAATGAATGTTTTGAATTTTCTTCAAAAGTAAAGTAGTTGCAAACTCATCCTGTTAGAAACTTGTTTGGGCTGTTGAGAGGAGTAAAAAACCATCAAAAATTTCAATCCTGCATGATTCTACCAAGAAATGTGATTCTTCATTCAAAACGCTGGTTTTTGCTATTGGGCTCTATTGAATAATGAATGTTTTGAATTTTCTCCAAAAGTAAAGCAGTTGCAAACTCATGCTTTTAGAGACTTGTTTGGGCTCATGAGAGGAGTAGAAAAACATCAAAAATTTCAGTCCTGCATGATTCTACCAAGAAATGTGTGTTCATTCAAACCGCTGGTTTTTGATAGTTTGGGCCCTATTGAATAATGAATGTTTTGAATTTTCTCCAAAAGTAAAGTAGTTGCAAACTCATCCTTTTAGAAACTTGTTTGGGCTGTTGAGAGGAGTAAAAAACCATCAAAAATTTCAATCCTGCATGATTCTACCAAGAAATGTGATTCTTCATTCAAAACGCTGGTTTTTGCTATTGGGCTCTATTGAATAATGAATGTTTTGAATTTTCTCCAAAAGTAAAGTAGTTGCAAACTCATGCTTTTAGAGAATTGTTTGGGCTCACGAGAGGAGTAGAAAAACATCAAAAATTTCAGTCCTGCATGATTCTACCAAGAAATGTGTGTTCATTGAAACCGCTGGTTTTTGATAGTTTGGGCCCTATTGAATAATGAATGTTTTGAATTTTCTCCAAAAGTAAAGTAGTTGCAAACTCATCCTTTTAGAAACTTGTTTAGGCTGTTGAGAGGAGTAAAAAACCATCAAAAATTTCAATCCTGCATGATTCTACCAAGAAATGTGATTCTTCATTCAAAACGCTGGTTTTTGCTACTGGGCTCTATTGAATAATGAATGTTTTGAATTTTCTCCAAAAGTAAAGTAGTTGCAAACTCATGCTTTTAGAGACTTGTTTGGGCTCATGAGAGGAGTAGAAAAACATCAAAAATTTCAGTCCTGCATGATTCTACCAAGAAATGTGTGTTCATTGAAACCGCTGGTTTTTGATAGTTTGGGCCCTATTGAATAATGAATGTTTTGAATTTTCTCCAAAAGTAAAGTAGTTGCAAACTCATCCTTTTAGAAACTTGTTTGGGCTGTTGAGAGGAGTAAAAAACCATCAAAAATTTCAATCCTGCATGATTTTACCAAGAAATGTGATTCTTCATTCAAAACCTGATTTTTGCTATTGGGCTCTATTGAATAGTGAATGTTTTGAATTTTCTCCAAAAGTAAAGTAGTTGCAAACTCATGCTTTTAGAGACTTGTTTGGGCTCATGAGAGGAGTAGAAAAACATCAAAAATTTCAGTCCTGCATGATTCTACCAAGAAATGTGTTCATTCAAACCGCTGGTTTTTGATAGTTTGGGCCCTATTGAATAATGAATGTTTTGAATTTTCTCCAAAAGTAAAGTAGTTGCAAACTCATCCTTTTAGAAACTTGTTTGGGCTGTTGAGAGGAGTAAAAAACCATCAAAATTTTCAATCCTGCATGATTCTACCAAGAAATGTGATTCTTCATTCAAAACGCTGGTTTTTGCTATTGGGCTCTATTGAATAATGAATGTTTTGAATTTTCTCCAAAAGTAAAGTAGTTGCAAACTCATCCTTTTAGAAACTTGTTTGGGCTGTTGAGAGGAGTAAAAAACCATCAAAAATTTCAATCCTGCATGATTCTACCAAGAAATGTGATTCTTCATTCAAAACGCTGGTTTTTGCTATTGGGCTCTATTGAATAATGAATGTTTTGAATTTTCTCCAAAAGTAAAGTAGTTGCAAACTCATGCTTTTAGAGACTTGTTTGGGCTCATGAGAGGAGTAGAAAAACATCAAAAATTTCAGTCCTGCATGATTCTACCAAGAAATGTGTGTTCATTGAAACCGCTGGTTTTTGATAGTTTGGGCCCTATTGAATAATGAATGTTTTGAATTTTCTCCAAAAGTAAAGTAGTTGCAAACTCATCCTTTTAGAAACTTGTTTGGGCTGTTGAGAGGAGTAAAAAACCATCAAAAATTTCAATCCTGCATGATTCTACCAAGAAATGTGATTCTTCATTCAAAACGCTGGTTTTTGCTATTGGGCTCTATTGAATAATGAATGTTTTGAATTTTCTCCAAAAGTAAAGTAGTTGCAAACTCATGCTTTTAGAGATTTGTTTGGGCTCATGAGAGGAGTAGAAAAACATCAAAAATTTCAGTCCTGCATGATTCTACCAAGAAATGTGTGTTCATTGAAACCGCTGGTTTTTGATAGTTTGGGCCCTATTGAATAATGAATGTTTTAAATTTTCTCCAAAAGTAAAGTAGTTGCAAACTCATCCTTTTAGAAACTTGTTTGGGCTGTTGAGAGGAGTAAAAAACCATCAAAAATTTCAATCCTGCATGATTTTACCATGAAATGTGATTCTTCATTCAAAACCTGATTTTTGCTATTGGGCTCTATTGAATAGTGAATGTTTTGAATTTTCTCCAAAAGTAAAGTAGTTGCAAACTCATGCTTTTAGAGACTTGTTTGGGCTCATGAGAGGAGTAGAAAAACATCAAAAATTTCAGTCCTGCATGATTCTACCAAGAAATGTGTGTTCATTGAAACCGCTGGTTTTTGATAGTTTGGGCCCTATTGAATAATGAATGTTTTGAATTTTCTCCAAAAGTAAAGTAGTTGCAAACTCATGCTTTTAAAGACTTGTTTGGGCTCATGAGAGGAGTAGAAAAACATCAAAAATTTCAGTCCTGCATGATTCTACCAAGAAATGTGTGTTCATTGAAACCGCTGGTTTTTGATAGTTTGGGCCCTATTGAATAATGAATGTTTTGAATTTTCTCCAAAAGTAAAGTAGTTGCAAACTCATCCTTTTAGAAACTTGTTTGGGCTGTTGAGAGGAGTAAAAAACCATCAAAAATTTCAATCCTGCATGATTCTACCAAGAAATGTGATTCTTCATTCAAAACGCTGGTTTTTGCTATTGGGCTCTATTGAATAATGAATGTTTTGAATTTTCTCCAAAAGTAAAGTAGTTGCAAACTCATGCTTTTAGAGACTTGTTTGGGCTCATGAGAGGAGTAGAAAAACATCAAAAATTTCAGTCCTGCATGATTCTACCAAGAAATGTGTGTTCATTGAAACCGCTGGTTTTTGATAGTTTGGGCCCTATTGAATAATGAATGTTTTGAATTTTCTCCAAAAGTAAAGTAGTTGCAAACTCAACCTTTTAGAAACTTGTTTGGGCTGTTGAGAGGAGTAAAAAACCATCAAAAATTTCAATCCTGCATGATTTTACCAAGAAATGTGATTCTTCATTCAAAACCTGATTTTTGCTATTGGGCTCTATTGAATAGTGAATGTTTTGAATTTTCTCCAAAAGTAAAGTAGTTGCAAACTCATGCTTTTAGAGACTTGTTTGGGCTCATGAGATGAGTAGAAAAACATCAAAAATTTCAGTCCTGCATGATTCTACCAAGAAATGTGTGTTCATTGAAACCGCTGGTTTTTGATAGTTTGGGCCCTATTGAATAATGAATGTTTTGAATTTTCTCCAAAAGTAAAGTAGTTGCAAACTCATCCTTTTAGAAACTTGTTTGGGCTGTTGAGAGGAGTAAAAAACCATCAAAAATTTCAATCCTGCATGATTCTACCAAGAAATGTGATTCTTCATTCAAAACGCTGGTTTTTGCTATTGGGCTCTATTGAATAATGAATGTTTTGAATTTTCTCCAAAAGTAAAGTAGTTGCAAACTCATGCTTTTAGAGAATTGTTTGGGCTCACGAGAGGAGTAGAAAAACATCAAAAATTTCAGTCCTGCATGATTCTACCAAGAAATGTGTGTTCATTGAAACCGCTGGTTTTTGATAGTTTGGGCCCTATTGAATAATGAATGTTTTGAATTTTCTCCAAAAGTAAAGTAGTTGCAAACTCATCCTTTTAGAAACTTGTTTAGGCTGTTGAGAGGAGTAAAAAACCATCAAAAATTTCAATCCTGCATGATTCTACCAAGAAATGTGATTCTTCATTCAAAACGCTGGTTTTTGCTACTGGGCTCTATTGAATAATGAATGTTTTGAATTTTCTCCAAAAGTAAAGTAGTTGCAAACTCATGCTTTTAGAGACTTGTTTGGGCTCATGAGAGGAGTAGAAAAACATCAAAAATTTCAGTCCTGCATGATTCTACCAAGAAATGTGTGTTCATTGAAACCGCTGGTTTTTGATAGTTTGGGCCCTATTGAATAATGAATGTTTTGAATTTTCTCCAAAAGTAAAGTAGTTGCAAACTCATCCTTTTAGAAACTTGTTTGGGCTGTTGAGAGGAGTAGAAAAACATCAAAAATTTCAGTCCTGCATGATTCTACCAAGAAATGTGTGTTCATTGAAACCGCTGGTTTTTGATAGTTTGGGCCCTATTGAATAATGAATGTTTTGAATTTTCTCCAAAAGTAAAGTAGTTGCAAACTCATGCTTTTAAAGACTTGTTTGGGCTCATGAGAGGAGTAGAAAAACATCAAAAATTTCAGTCCTGCATGATTCTACCAAGAAATGTGTGTTCATTGAAACCGCTGGTTTTTGATAGTTTGGGCCCTATTGAATAATGAATGTTTTGAATTTTCTCCAAAAGTAAAGTAGTTGCAAACTCATCCTTTTAGAAACTTGTTTGGGCTGTTGAGAGGAGTAAAAAACCATCAAAAATTTCAATCCTGCATGATTCTACCAAGAAATGTGATTCTTCATTCAAAACGCTGGTTTTTGCTATTGGGCTCTATTGAATAATGAATGTTTTGAATTTTCTCCAAAAGTAAAGTAGTTGCAAACTCATGCTTTTAGAGACTTGTTTGGGCTCATGAGAGGAGTAGAAAAACATCAAAAATTTCAGTCCTGCATGATTCTACCAAGAAATGTGTGTTCATTGAAACCGCTGGTTTTTGATAGTTTGGGCCCTATTGAATAATGAATGTTTTGAATTTTCTCCAAAAGTAAAGTAGTTGCAAACTCAACCTTTTAGAAACTTGTTTGGGCTGTTGAGAGGAGTAAAAAACCATCAAAAATTTCAATCCTGCATGATTTTACCAAGAAATGTGATTCTTCATTCAAAACCTGATTTTTGCTATTGGGCTCTATTGAATAGTGAATGTTTTGAATTTTCTCCAAAAGTAAAGTAGTTGCAAACTCATGCTTTTAGAGACTTGTTTGGGCTCATGAGATGAGTAGAAAAACATCAAAAATTTCAGTCCTGCATGATTCTACCAAGAAATGTGTGTTCATTGAAACCGCTGGTTTTTGATAGTTTGGGCCCTATTGAATAATGAATGTTTTGAATTTTCTCCAAAAGTAAAGTAGTTGCAAACTCATCCTTTTAGAAACTTGTTTGGGCTGTTGAGAGGAGTAAAAAACCATCAAAAATTTCAATCCTGCATGATTCTACCAAGAAATGTGATTCTTCATTCAAAACGCTGGTTTTTGCTATTGGGCTCTATTGAATAATGAATGTTTTGAATTTTCTCCAAAAGTAAAGTAGTTGCAAACTCATGCTTTTAGAGAATTGTTTGGGCTCACGAGAGGAGTAGAAAAACATCAAAAATTTCAGTCCTGCATGATTCTACCAAGAAATGTGTGTTCATTGAAACCGCTGGTTTTTGATAGTTTGGGCCCTATTGAATAATGAATGTTTTGAATTTTCTCCAAAAGTAAAGTAGTTGCAAACTCATCCTTTTAGAAACTTGTTTAGGCTGTTGAGAGGAGTAAAAAACCATCAAAAATTTCAATCCTGCATGATTCTACCAAGAAATGTGATTCTTCATTCAAAACGCTGGTTTTTGCTACTGGGCTCTATTGAATAATGAATGTTTTGAATTTTCTCCAAAAGTAAAGTAGTTGCAAACTCATGCTTTTAGAGACTTGTTTGGGCTCATGAGAGGAGTAGAAAAACATCAAAAATTTCAGTCCTGCATGATTCTACCAAGAAATGTGTGTTCATTGAAACCGCTGGTTTTTGATAGTTTGGGCCCTATTGAATAATGAATGTTTTGAATTTTCTCCAAAAGTAAAGTAGTTGCAAACTCATCCTTTTAGAAACTTGTTTGGGCTGTTGAGAGGAGTAAAAAAACATCAAAAATTTCAATCCTGCATGATTTTACTAAGAAATGTGATTCTTCATTCAAAACCTGATTTTTGCTATTGGGCTCTATTGAATAGTGAATGTTTTGAATTTTCTCCAAAAGTAAAGTAGTTGCAAACTCATGCTTTTAGAGACTTGTTTGGGCTCATGAGAGGAGTAGAAAAACATCAAAATTTTCAGTCCTGCATGATTCTACCAAGAAATGTGTTCATTCAAACCGCTGGTTTTTGATAGTTTGGGCCCTATTGAATAATGAATGTTTTGAATTTTCTCCAAAAGTAAAGTAGTTGCAAACTCATCCTTTTAGAAACTTGTTTGGGCTGTTGAGAGGAGTAAAAAACCATCAAAAATTTCAATCCTGCATGATTCTACCAAGAAATGTGATTCTTCATTCAAAACGCTGGTTTTTGCTATTGGGCTCTATTGAATAATGAATGTTTTGAATTTTCTCCAAAAGTAAAGTAGTTGCAAACTCATCCTTTTAGAAACTTGTTTGGGCTGTTGAGAGGAGTAAAAAACCATCAAAAATTTCAATCCTGCATGATTTTACCAAGAAATGTGATTCTTCATTCAAAACCTGATTTTTGCTATTGGGCTCTATTGAATAGTGAATGTTTTGAATTTTCTCCAAAAGTAAAGTAGTTGCAAACTCATGCTTTTAGAGACTTGTTTGGGCTCATGAGAGGAGTAGAAAAACATCAAAAATTTCAGTCCTGCATGATTCTACCAAGAAATGTGTTCATTCAAACCGCTGGTTTTTGATAGTTTGGGCCCTATTGAATAATGAATGTTTTGAATTTTCTCCAAAAGTAAAGTAGTTGCAAACTCATCCTTTTAGAAACTTGTTTGGGCTGTTGAGAGGAGTAAAAAACCATCAAAATTTTCAATCCTGCATGATTCTACCAAGAAATGTGATTCTTCATTCAAAACGCTGGTTTTTGCTATTGGGCTCTATTGAATAATGAATGTTTTGAATTTTCTCCAAAAGTAAAGTAGTTGCAAACTCATCCTTTTAGAAACTTGTTTGGGCTGTTGAGAGGAGTAAAAAACCATCAAAAATTTCAATCCTGCATGATTCTACCAAGAAATGTGATTCTTCATTCAAAACGCTGGTTTTTGCTATTGGGCTCTATTGAATAATGAATGTTTTGAATTTTCTCCAAAAGTAAAGTAGTTGCAAACTCATGCTTTTAGAGACTTGTTTGGGCTCATGAGAGGAGTAGAAAAACATCAAAAATTTCAGTCCTGCATGATTCTACCAAGAAATGTGTGTTCATTGAAACCGCTGGTTTTTGATAGTTTGGGCCCTATTGAATAATGAATGTTTTGAATTTTCTCCAAAAGTAAAGTAGTTGCAAACTCATCCTTTTAGAAACTTGTTTGGGCTGTTGAGAGGAGTAAAAAACCATCAAAAATTTCAATCCTGCATGATTCTACCAAGAAATGTGATTCTTCATTCAAAACGCTGGTTTTTGCTATTGGGCTCTATTGAATAATGAATGTTTTGAATTTTCTCCAAAAGTAAAGTAGTTGCAAACTCATGCTTTTAGAGATTTGTTTGGGCTCATGAGAGGAGTAGAAAAACATCAAAAATTTCAGTCCTGCATGATTCTACCAAGAAATGTGTGTTCATTGAAACCGCTGGTTTTTGATAGTTTGGGCCCTATTGAATAATGAATGTTTTAAATTTTCTCCAAAAGTAAAGTAGTTGCAAACTCATCCTTTTAGAAACTTGTTTGGGCTGTTGAGAGGAGTAAAAAACCATCAAAAATTTCAATCCTGCATGATTTTACCATGAAATGTGATTCTTCATTCAAAACCTGATTTTTGCTATTGGGCTCTATTGAATAGTGAATGTTTTGAATTTTCTCCAAAAGTAAAGTAGTTGCAAACTCATGCTTTTAGAGACTTGTTTGGGCTCATGAGAGGAGTAGAAAAACATCAAAAATTTCAGTCCTGCATGATTCTACCAAGAAATGTGTGTTCATTCAAACCGCTGGTTTTTGATAGTTTGGGCCCTATTGAATAATGAATGTTTTGAATTTTCTCCAAAAGTAAAGTAGTTGCAAACTCATGCTTTTAAAGACTTGTTTGGGCTCATGAGAGGAGTAGAAAAACATCAAAAATTTCAGTCCTGCATGATTCTACCAAGAAATGTGTGTTCATTGAAACCGCTGGTTTTTGATAGTTTGGGCCCTATTGAATAATGAATGTTTTGAATTTTCTCCAAAAGTAAAGTAGTTGCAAACTCATCCTTTTAGAAACTTGTTTGGGCTGTTGAGAGGAGTAAAAAACCATCAAAAATTTCAATCCTGCATGATTCTACCAAGAAATGTGATTCTTCATTCAAAACGCTGGTTTTTGCTATTGGGCTCTATTGAATAATGAATGTTTTGAATTTTCTCCAAAAGTAAAGTAGTTGCAAACTCATGCTTTTAGAGACTTGTTTGGGCTCATGAGAGGAGTAGAAAAACATCAAAAATTTCAGTCCTGCATGATTCTACCAAGAAATGTGTGTTCATTGAAACCGCTGGTTTTTGATAGTTTGGGCCCTATTGAATAATGAATGTTTTGAATTTTCTCCAAAAGTAAAGTAGTTGCAAACTCAACCTTTTAGAAACTTGTTTGGGCTGTTGAGAGGAGTAAAAAACCATCAAAAATTTCAATCCTGCATGATTTTACCAAGAAATGTGATTCTTCATTCAAAACCTGATTTTTGCTATTGGGCTCTATTGAATAGTGAATGTTTTGAATTTTCTCCAAAAGTAAAGTAGTTGCAAACTCATGCTTTTAGAGACTTGTTTGGGCTCATGAGATGAGTAGAAAAACATCAAAAATTTCAGTCCTGCATGATTCTACCAAGAAATGTGTGTTCATTGAAACCGCTGGTTTTTGATAGTTTGGGCCCTATTGAATAATGAATGTTTTGAATTTTCTCCAAAAGTAAAGTAGTTGCAAACTCATCCTTTTAGAAACTTGTTTGGGCTGTAGAGAGGAGTAAAAAACCATCAAAAATTTCAATCCTGCATGATTCTACCAAGAAATGTGATTCTTCATTCAAAACGCTGGTTTTTGCTATTGGGCTCTATTGAATAATGAATGTTTTGAATTTTCTCCAAAAGTAAAGTAGTTGCAAACTCATGCTTTTAGAGACTTGTTTGGGCTCATGAGAGGAGTAGAAAAACATCAAAAATTTCAGTCCTGCATGATTCTACCAAGAAATGTGTGTTCATTCAAACCGCTGGTTTTTGATAGTTTGGGCCCTATTGAATAGTGAATGTTTTGAATTTTCTCCAAAAGTAAAGTAGTTGCAAACTCATGCTTTTAGAGACTTGTTTGGGCTCATGAGAGGAGTAGAAAAACATCAAAAATTTCAGTCCTGCATGATTCTACCAAGAAATGTGTGTTCATTCAAACCGCTGGTTTTTGATAGTTTGGGCCCTATTGAATAATGAATGTTTTGAATTTTCTCCAAAAGTAAAGTAGTTGCAAACTCATGCTTTTAAAGACTTGTTTGGGCTCATGAGAGGAGTAGAAAAACATCAAAAATTTCAGTCCTGCATGATTCTACCAAGAAATGTGTGTTCATTGAAACCGCTGGTTTTTGATAGTTTGGGCCCTATTGAATAATGAATGTTTTGAATTTTCTCCAAAAGTAAAGTAGTTGCAAACTCATCCTTTTAGAAACTTGTTTGGGCTGTTGAGAGGAGTAAAAAACCATCAAAAATTTCAATCCTGCATGATTCTACCAAGAAATGTGATTCTTCATTCAAAACGCTGGTTTTTGCTATTGGGCTCTATTGAATAATGAATGTTTTGAATTTTCTCCAAAAGTAAAGTAGTTGCAAACTCATGCTTTTAGAGACTTGTTTGGGCTCATGAGAGGAGTAGAAAAACATCAAAAATTTCAGTCCTGCATGATTCTATCAAGAAATGTGTGTTCATTGAAACCGCTGGTTTTTGATAGTTTGGGCCCTATTGAATAATGAATGTTTTGAATTTTCTCCAAAAGTAAAGTAGTTGCAAACTCAACCTTTTAGAAACTTGTTTGGGCTGTTGAGAGGAGTAAAAAACCATCAAAAATTTCAATCCTGCATGATTTTACCAAGAAATGTGATTCTTCATTCAAAACCTGATTTTTGCTATTGGGCTCTATTGAATAGTGAATGTTTTGAATTTTCTCCAAAAGTAAAGTAGTTGCAAACTCATGCTTTTAGAGACTTGTTTGGGCTCATGAGATGAGTAGAAAAACATCAAAAATTTCAGTCCTGCATGATTCTACCAAGAAATGTGTGTTCATTGAAACCGCTGGTTTTTGATAGTTTGGGCCCTATTGAATAATGAATGTTTTGAATTTTCTCCAAAAGTAAAGTAGTTGCAAACTCATCCTTTTAGAAACTTGTTTGGGCTGTAGAGAGGAGTAAAAAACCATCAAAAATTTCAATCCTGCATGATTCTACCAAGAAATGTGATTCTTCATTCAAAACGCTGGTTTTTGCTATTGGGCTCTATTGAATAATGAATGTTTTGAATTTTCTCCAAAAGTAAAGTAGTTGCAAACTCATGCTTTTAGAGACTTGTTTGGGCTCATGAGAGGAGTAGAAAAACATCAAAAATTTCAGTCCTGCATGATTCTACCAAGAAATGTGTGTTCATTCAAACCGCTGGTTTTTGATAGTTTGGGCCCTATTGAATAATGAATGTTTTGAATTTTCTCCAAAAGTAAAGTAGTTGCAAACTCATGCTTTTAGAGACTTGTTTGGGCTCATGAGAGGAGTAGAAAAACATCAAAAATTTCAGTCCTGCATGATTCTACCAAGAAATGTGTGTTCATTGAAACCGCTGGTTTTTGATAGTTTGGGCCCCAGTGAATAATGAATGTTTTGAATTTTCTTCAAAAGTAAAGTAGTTGCAAACTCATCCTGTTAGAAACTTGTTTGGGCTGTTGAGAGGAGTAAAAAACCATCAAAAATTTCAATCCTGCATGATTCTACCAAGAAATGTGATTCTTCATTCAAAACGCTGGTTTTTGCTATTGGGCTCTATTGAATAATGAATGTTTTGAATTTTCTCCAAAAGTAAAGCAGTTGCAAACTCATGCTTTTAGAGACTTGTTTGGGCTCATGAGAGGAGTAGAAAAACATCAAAAATTTCAGTCCTGCATGATTCTACCAAGAAATGTGTGTTCATTCAAACCGCTGGTTTTTGATAGTTTGGGCCCTATTGAATAATGAATGTTTTGAATTTTCTCCAAAAGTAAAGTAGTTGCAAACTCATGCTTTTAAAGACTTGTTTGGGCTCATGAGAGGAGTAGAAAAACATCAAAAATTTCAGTCCTGCATGATTCTACCAAGAAATGTGTGTTAATTGAAACCGCTGGTTTTTGATAGTTTGGGCCCTATTGAATAATGAATGTTTTGAATTTTCTCCAAAAGTAAAGTAGTTGCAAACTCATCCTTTTAGAAACTTGTTTGGGCTGTTGAGAGGAGTAAAAAACCATCAAAAATTTCAATCCTGCATGATTCTACCAAGAAATGTGATTCTTCATTCAAAACGCTGGTTTTTGCTATTGGGCTCTATTGAATAATGAATGTTTTGAATTTTCTCCAAAAGTAAAGCAGTTGCAAACTCATGCTTTTAGAGACTTGTTTGGGCTCATGAGAGGAGTAGAAAAACATCAAAAATTTCAGTCCTGCATGATTCTACCAAGAAATGTGTGTTCATTCAAACCGCTGGTTTTTGATAGTTTGGGCCCTATTGAATAATGAATGTTTTGAATTTTCTCCAAAAGTAAAGTAGTTGCAAACTCATGCTTTTAAAGACTTGTTTGGGCTCATGAGAGTAGTAGAAAAACATCAAAAATTTCAGTCCTGCATGATTCTACCAAGAAATGTGTGTTCATTGAAACCGCTGGTTTTTGATAGTTTGGGCCCTATTGAATAATGAATGTTTTGAATTTTCTCCAAAAGTAAAGTAGTTGCAAACTCATCCTTTTAGAAACTTGTTTGGGCTGTTGAGAGGAGTAAAAAACCATCAAAAATTTCAATCCTGCATGATTCTACCAAGAAATGTGATTCTTCATTCAAAACGCTGGGTTTTGCTATTGGGCTCTATTGAATAATGAATGTTTTGAATTTTCTCCAAAAGTAAAGTAGTTGCAAACTCATGCTTTTATAGACTTGTTTGGGCTCATGAGAGGAGTAGAAAAACATCAAAAATTTCAGTCCTGCATGATTCTACCAAGAAATGTGTGTTCATTGAAACCGCTGGTTTTTGATAGTTTGGGCCCTATTGAATAATGAATGTTTTGAATTTTCTCCAAAAGTAAAGTAGTTGCAAACTCATCCTTTTAGAAACTTGTTTGGGCTGTTGAGAGGAGTAAAAAACCATCAAAAATTTCAATCCTGCATGATTCTACCAAGAAATGTGATTCTTCATTCAAAACGCTGGTTTTTGCTATTGGGCTCTATTGAATAATGAATGTTTTGAATTTTCTCCAAAAGTAAAGTAGTTGCAAACTCATGCTTTTAGAGACTTGTTTGGGCTCATGAGAGGAGTAGAAAAACATCAAAAATTTCAGTCCTGCATGATTCTACCAAGAAATGTGTGTTCATTGAAACCGCTGGTTTTTGATAGTTTGGGCCCTATTGAATAATGAATGTTTTGAATTTTCTCCAAAAGTAAAGTAGTTGCAAACTCATCCTTTTAGAAACTTGTTTGGGCTGTTGAGAGGAGTAAAAAACCATCAAAAATTTCAATCCTGCATGATTCTACCAAGAAATGTGATTCTTCATTCAAAACGCTGGTTTTTGCTATTGGGCTCTATTGAATAATGAATGTTTTGAATTTTCTTTAACAATAATTTTTATTAGAATTTTCAGAATAGTAGTAAAAAAAAAAACTATGAATACGTCACAATATGATGACATTTCAATAGTATATCAACATTGAGAATAAATGTAGTAAACATTAAACAAATAGTACCAGAAAGAGACAATAAAAAAAGAAAGGTAAATTTAGGCACTTGACTATGTGAAATATTGGCACATCATAAACCATAAGAAATAAAATATGAATTCAGGATATGAAATCTTTTTCTATTTTAGACTTTAGTTCCATCCATTTATACCATCTGTCATCAAATATTTTAATTAAGCCTTTATTAATATAGTGAATTTTCTCGTAGACACAATGTTTGTCTACCAGTAAGATAAGGGTGACAATGTCTGGAGGTTGCTTCCTGTTCCAACCCTTCGCTACAAGGAAGGTTGCAGACATAAGGATATGAGCCGCCAGAAATTTATTTCTTTTAAATCTATGTATGTCTATTAGTAACAAGGCTAGAGCAGGTTGTGGTTGAATACACCAATTGCATATGAGTGAAAGCAAACCGAACACCCTGGACCAGTACAACTTCAGCACAGGGCATCCCCAAAAAACATGTAATAAATCTGCCTGAGATCCACAGTTACGCCAACACATTCCAGAACCCCCTCCTCCAAAATGTTTCAATCTATTTGGGGTAAGGTAATATCTATGAATTAATTTGTAATGTGTTTCTAATATATTCATACATCTTGTGGATTTGATTGCAATTTTTAGAGAGGAGATCCACTGGGGACCATATATCTGTCTCTGTAATGTAGTTTCCCATTTTTCAAAGCATCCTTCATTGGTGAAGGTGTCTTTGTTGGTCAGGCTATTATATAAGGGTCTAAGATAACTCTTATGTCTAGATGACATATTAAATAGAAAATTGTTAATAGTAAGGTCAATTGGAACCACTCTAAAAAGGTATTTCTTATATTTGTTGTATTCTTCCTTGAGTAGGAGATATGTCATATACTCCGAATTGGGAACCCCAAATCTGTTCTTTAATAACTCAAAGGGTATGACTCTGTTATTGTCTATCAAGTCATCTACAAAGGTGATCGGAAATTTGGTCCAGTTGTCAAATATAGGTCTTAGAGAAGTCCTAACAGGAGACAGATAAGGGAGTCTCAACCTCTCGAGTGAAAAAGAGGAAGAGCTAGTCTTTCTTTTGCATACATACGACCAGCACAACATAGAGGCCTTAAGTATGGGATTATCTATTTTTATAATTTCCCTTCTATGTAGAAGGAAGTAGGTTATAAATAAAACTGGTTCCCTATTGGGCATCATATCTCTTTCAATGTTTGGCCACCCCAGGTCTGTCTGTTCCACAAACCAGCCTTTTGTCAGTTCAGTCATAGTGGCATAATAATATGCCTCAAGATCTGGTATGGCCACCCCCCCTTTCTCCTTGGATTTAAGTAGAGTGCGTTTTTTCACTCTCGGTTTCCCATTGCTCCAAATAAATTTATTCATCTGGTGTGTTAGTTTTTGTATATACTGTGTAGATATAGGCAGAGGGACGTTCCTGTATAAAAATAGGACTTTGGGTAGGCAGAACATCTTGTATAGCACTATTCTGCCCATCCATGTGGCTGGGGTCTTCGACAGTTCCTTCAACTTAATGTCGAGAGACTGTAGAAGATGATCCATGTTTACCTCACTCATATGCATAGGGTTACCTGTGAACCAAATTCCTAAGTACGGTATCCTGGTACAGTCCCAATTAAAGGGATACTTGTCTCTTAGATGTTGTTTCGTAGAGGCTGAAAGGAAAAGTGATAGAACATTAGTCTTTTTTACATTTAATTTATAGTATGAAACTGAGCCAAATAAATTTATGATATCCCATATCTTTTCCAGGGAATCAATTGGATTTGTGAGTGTGAGTATGATGTCATCTGCATAGAGGTTAATCTTATGCTCTGAATCTTTCAATTGTACACCGTGTACTTCACCAGAATCCCTTATCATTTGAGCCAGGGGTTCCAGGCTCAGGATAAAAATTATTGGGGATAGAGGACATCCCTGTCTTGTCCCATTAGTTATAAAAAATGTATCTGACATCGTGTTGTTGACCAGCACAGAGGCAGATGGCCGAGAGTATAAAGCTCGAATACTTTTCATCATCTCCCCACCAAAACCCATTTTCTCCAAAACTGTAAAGGCATAGGCCCAATTGATCCGGTCAAAGGCCTTTTCAGCGTCAAGAGCCACAAACAAACTGGAAATCCTATTTTTGTAGCATGAATATAAGTGATGTAGGACACTTCTAGAACTGTCTGAAGTTTGTCTAGATTTTACAAAACCGACTTGATCGGGATGTATAAGGAATGAAACAACGTCCTGTAATCTTTCTGCTAATATTTTTGCGTAGATCTTGATATCCACATTTAGGAGAGAAATAGGCCTATAATTTTCGATTTTGGTCGAATCTTTATCTGGTTTGGGAATCACCACTATTGTGGCTCTCAGCATATCTGTGCTGCACTTTCCTTCTGATTTAATAAAATTCAGGGCATTAGTTAAGTGTGGGATGAGTTCCTTTGTAAATTCTTTATAATACTCTATAGGAAAGCCATCTGGACCTGGAGCTTTGTCATTTTTAAGATTATTCATCGCAAAAGAGACCTCACCCTCAGTAAAGGGTGCGTCAAGTGATTCCTTCTGCTTTAGAGACAAAGATCCCAGCTTTACTTTTTCCAAAAAATTATTTATCATCTCTGGTGAAGGAGAGGGATGAGTTCCATTGTTTCCTATGTTATATAATTTAGAATAGTAGCTCTCAAAGGCTAGGGCTATCTCTTTGGGTTTTTCTATAGTCTTTGAGCTTTGGGTTATTTTTTTGATTGGATGTTTTTTATTTATGGGTTTAAACCTATTCGCCATATTTTTGGAGAACTTATTATTATTAACATAAAACCCTGCCCTATTAAATAAAGTCTTTTTCTCATATAAGTTGATGAGGAGATTCCTAAGTTCCAATCTAAGGGAGTACAATTCATTATATTTGGCAAAATTTTTGTCTGCTTTAGCTTGGGATTCTAATTTTTGGATCTGTTCTAACAACATCCTCTGTTGGCTCTCTCTTGCCCTTTTTTGTCTCGAAGCAACTTGGATCAGATGACCCCTAATGACACATTTGTGTGCTAGCCACAATGTTTCAGGTGTAATTTCTTGGGAACAGTTCTCTTTGAAGTAGTTCATTAAGACATTCTTTGCTAATGATATGTTTTCTGGGGAGTCAACAGTGAATTTACTGTATCTCCAATTGTATTGTTTTGGGACCATGGAGGAAGTATGTAAGGTCAGTAGGATTGGGGCATGGTCTGACCATGTAATAGGACCAGTCTGGAAGTCTATGTATGAGTCTAGTAGCGAGAAGCTAGTGAACACATGATCAATCCTAGTGTAAGACTTGTTGTGTGGACAAAATCTTGTGTATTCTTTTGAGGTAGAATTCAATATCTTACAGCTGTCATGCAAATTGGAATCTCCCAACCATCTTCCCAGATTCACGCTTCTATAATATGGGGCATCAGATGAGCAATCAGTATTTGGGTCAACTATACAATTAAAATCTCCTCCCCAGATTATGTGACCTCTACTAAAATTGGACAATTTCTTCTTGACCTTATTTAGAAAATTAATTTGCCGGACATTAGGGGTATATACGTTTACCACTGTATATTCCACACCCTCCAAAGTAAAATTAATAGCAAGTTGTCTACCATTGCTGTCCCTATATATGTCTGAGACCACTATTGGCAAATCTTTGTGGAAGGCGATGGCCACCCCAGCTTTTTTCTTTCCCTCAGTGTTAGAAAAGAAAATCTGAGGGAAGTCTTTATTTTTGAGTCTTGTGTTATCAATTTCTAGAAGGTGTGTTTCTTGTATCATTGCTATGTTGGCCTTCAATTTTTTAATCTCCCTCCACAAAGCAAATCTCTTGAATGGGCTATTGAGCCCATTTACATTAAATGACAGTACCCTCAATTCCATGATGTGTCAGGAAGGAAAAAAAGCATTAGATGATTCATTAAAACAGAACATTTCACCCGAAAATATATCCAAAAGACAGTGGGTTTCCTTAGTGATTTTTTGTTAGTGCCTAGTGTGCCTGTAAACAAAAACATGTTACAACCTAGAACAGAACAAAACTTATAAACTAGACAAATTTAGATTTCTCAAAAGAAATGGTACCGAGAGAATGTCTCTCAGTTATCACGTGGGGAGTGAAAAAGAGAAAGTTCAGGCCTAAAGCCAGGGTCAGTACCCACCAAGTCTATTTTCTTTTCTTTTGCGTATTCCAGGACTGGGAAAGGCGTCTTTGCTGCTGCAAGGGGATATTCCTTTCTTGATTGTAGAATGATGATGATGGTGGAGTCTCCAGTGGAGGGATACCTAAATCTTGGAAAAAACTATTACAGTTATCAATATTAGACAAGGCAAAAGTGGTATTCTCTTTCATGACTAGAATTTTTGTAGGGAAACCCCATCTGTATAAAGTCTTGTGTTTCCTCAGATGTGCAGTGATTGGAAAGAAGTCTCTCCTTTTCTGTAGGGTAGCTTTTGAGAAGTCTGAAAAAATCTTGATATCCTCGTATGGCCTTGGTAATATAGGTGATTGCTTACTTCTCCTCAGAATGTCCTCCTTTGTCAGGAAATAATGAAAATATGCAATGACATCTCTTGGGGCTCTGTCTGGGGCATATTTGGATTTGGGGAGTCTGTGTATACGTTCCATCAATAGGTCCCCTTTAGAGGCCCCTGGAAGTATTGTATGGAGCATCTTTTGCACATATGCATTAAGGTCTCTGTCTTTGACATTTTCAGGTATTCCCCTGAATTTAAGGTTGTTCCTTCTACTTCTGTCTTCTTGCTCTATCAACCTTGATTTTAAGAAGACAACCTCTTTTTCTAGGGCATAGTGTTCATCTATCAAATTATTATGGGATTTAACCAATTCTTCCATTTTAGATTCAAGATGGTCCACTCTCTGGCCCAGACCGTCTATGTTATTTTGGAGATTTGTATTATAGCCCTCCAGTTGTTTCTGAAATGTCTTTGCTAGAAGGCATAGCATGTTTTTAATAAATATTTCTGAGGCTGTATTACTGGTAGCCTCCACCTCTGTTAAAACGTGTAAGATGTTCTCCGGTATGGGATTATCAGAAGGACAGGAGTCCTCAGATTGTAATTCCTGTTGCATCTCAGCTGAGCTGCTGCTAAATCTGCGTTTAGTCACTGAGGAAGGAGACATTTCCCTCTGTAATGGTGTTAGAGGAGTATCTGACACATTGGAGATGTCAGGACAGGATGAGGAACCCCTTAATACATTTGTCTCCTCCATATCAGCGGTCAGCGGTGCTGCTGCACCATAATTCACATGCTGCGCTGTATTTTTGCTTAAGTTACGCAAATTGCGTATCTGTTGCGTAGTCTCGCTTGTCCCCCGGTCACTCTCGCGAGATCTCGCTCCTTTCACCTCAGCGCTACTTTTAATGTGTAAATTAGCGCTTTTATTAGCCTGCAGAGCGGCGGTTTTAGCTGGGGCAGGGGTAGACTTACCCCCTGACTTGAATGCTGCATGCTTCAGCCGCTGTGGTGTCCTTTGCCGCTGTGTACTGCTCAGGCTGGGGCTGCAGGCTGTGGCTGCTGCTGTGAGGCGGGCGCCATCTTGGCTCCTCAGCATGAGGGGAGAGCACTCTGTTTTCTTTCCTTTTTCTGCTTTGTTACTAAGCAGATCCATAGTGTGGGGGCACCGCTGGTGTCTATGGAGGTTCCCACAAGTTTTCAGCCAGTCCTGGCTTGTAAATCGCTTGTTAATAGCGCTTGGTAGGCTGCCCTGTGGAGGAGCTCAGAGCTCAGGCTTCCATTCAGCTCAGACGCTGGCCACGCCCCCCCAATGTTTTGAATTTTCTCCAAAAGTAAAGTAGTTGCAAACTCATGCTTTTAGAGACTTGTTTGGGCTCATGAGAGGAGTAGAAAAACATCAAAAATTTCAGTCCTGCATGATTCTACCAAGAAATGTGTGTTCATTGAAACCGCTGGTTTTTGATAGTTTGGGCCCTATTGAATAATGAATGTTTTGAATTTTCTCCAAAAGTAAAGTAGTTGCAAACTCATCCTTTTAGAAACTTGTTTGGGCTGTTGAGAGGAGTAAAAAACCATCAAAAATTTCAATCCTGCATGATTCTACCAAGAAATGTGATTCTTCATTCAAAACGCTGGTTTTTGCTATTGGGCTCTATTGAATAATGAATGCTTTGAATTTTCTCCAGAAGTAAAGTAGTTGCAAACTCATGCTTTTAGAGACTTGTTTGGGCTCATGAGAGGAGTAGAAAAACATCAAAAATTTCAGTCCTGCATGATTCTACCAAGAAATGTGTGTTCATTGAAACCGCTGGTTTTTGATAGTTTGGGCCCTATTGAATAATGAATGTTTTGAATTTTCTCCAAAAGTAAAGTAGTTGCAAACTCATCCTTTTAGAAACTTGTTTGGGCTGTTGAGAGGAGTAAAAAACCATCAAAAATTTCAATCCTGCATGATTCTACCAAGAAATGTGATTCTTCATTCAAAACGCTGGTTTTTGCTATTGGGCTCTATTGAATAATGAATGTTTTGAATTTTCTCCAAAAGTAAAGTAGTTGCAAACTCATGCTTTTAGAGACTTGTTTGGGCTCATGAGAGGAGTAGAAAAACATCAAAAATTTCAGTCCTGCATGATTCTACCAAGAAATGTGTGTTCATTGAAACCGCTGGTTTTTGATAGTTTGGGCCCTATTGAATAATGAATGTTTTGAATTTTCTCCAAAAGTAAAGTAGTTGCAAACTCATCCTTTTAGAAACTTGTTTGGGCTGTTGAGAGGAGTAAAAAACCATCAAAAATTTCAATCCTGCATGATTCTACCAAGAAATGTGATTCTTCATTCAAAACGCTGGTTTTTGCTTTTGGGCTCTATTGAATAATGAATGTTTTGAATTTTCTCCAAAAGTAAAGTAGTTGCAAACTCATGCTTTTAGAGACTTGTTTGGGCTCATGAGAGGAGTAGAAAAACATCAAAAATTTCAGTCCTGCATGATTCTACCAAGAAATGTGTGTTCATTCAAACCGCTGGTTTTTGATAGTTTGGGCCCTATTGAATAATGAATGTTTTGAATTTTCTCCAAAAGTAAAGTAGTTGCAAACTCATGCTTTTAGAGACTTGTTTGGGCTCATGAGAGGAGTAGAAAAACATCAAAAATTTCAGTCCTGCATGATTCTACCAAGAAATGTGTGTTCATTGAAACCGCTGGTTTTTGATAGTTTGGGCCCTATTGAATAATGAATGTTTTGAATTTTCTTCAAAAGTAAAGTAGTTGCAAACTCATCCTTTTAGAAACTTGTTTGGGCTGTTGAGAGGAGTAAAAAACCATCAAAAATTTCAATCCTGCATGATTCTACCAAGAAATGTGATTCTTCATTCAAAACGCTGGTTTTTGCTATTGGGCTCTATTGAATAATGAATGTTTTGAATTTTCTCCAAAAGTAAAGTAGTTGCAAACTCATGCTTTTAGAGACTTGTTTGGGCTCATGAGAGGAGTAGAAAAACATCAAAAATTTCAGTCCTGCATGATTCTACCAAGAAATGTGTGTTCATTGAAACCGCTGGTTTTTGATAGTTTGGGCCCTATTGAATAATGAATGTTTTGAATTTTCTCCAAAAGTAAAGTAGTTGCAAACTCATCCTTTTAGAAACTTGTTTGGGCTGTTGAGAGGAGTAAAAAACCATCAAAAATTTCAATCCTGCATGATTCTACCAAGAAATGTGATTCTTCATTCAAAACGCTGGTTTTTGCTATTGGGCTCTATTGAATAATGAATGTTTTGAATTTTCTCCAAAAGTAAAGTAGTTGCAAACTCATGCTTTTAGAGATTTGTTTGGGCTCATGAGAGGAGTAGAAAAACATCAAAAATTTCAGTCCTGCATGATTCTACCAAGAAATGTGTGTTCATTGAAACCGCTGGTTTTTGATAGTTTGGGCCCTATTGAATAATGAATGTTTTAAATTTTCTCCAAAAGTAAAGTAGTTGCAAACTCATCCTTTTAGAAACTTGTTTGGGCTGTTGAGAGGAGTAAAAAACCATCAAAAATTTCAATCCTGCATGATTTTACCATGAAATGTGATTCTTCATTCAAAACCTGATTTTTGCTATTGGGCTCTATTGAATAGTGAATGTTTTGAATTTTCTCCAAAAGTAAAGTAGTTGCAAACTCATGCTTTTAGAGACTTGTTTGGGCTCATGAGAGGAGTAGAAAAACATCAAAAATTTCAGTCCTGCATGATTCTACCAAGAAATGTGTGTTCATTCAAACCGCTGGTTTTTGATAGTTTGGGCCCTATTGAATAATGAATGTTTTGAATTTTCTCCAAAAGTAAAGTAGTTGCAAACTCATGCTTTTAAAGACTTGTTTGGGCTCATGAGAGGAGTAGAAAAACATCAAAAATTTCAGTCCTGCATGATTCTACCAAGAAATGTGTGTTCATTGAAACCGCTGGTTTTTGATAGTTTGGGCCCTATTGAATAATGAATGTTTTGAATTTTCTCCAAAAGTAAAGTAGTTGCAAACTCATCCTTTTAGAAACTTGTTTGGGCTGTTGAGAGGAGTAAAAAACCATCAAAAATTTCAATCCTGCATGATTCTACCAAGAAATGTGATTCTTCATTCAAAACGCTGGTTTTTGCTATTGGGCTCTATTGAATAATGAATGTTTTGAATTTTCTCCAAAAGTAAAGTAGTTGCAAACTCATGCTTTTAGAGACTTGTTTGGGCTCATGAGAGGAGTAGAAAAACATCAAAAATTTCAGTCCTGCATGATTCTACCAAGAAATGTGTGTTCATTGAAACCGCTGGTTTTTGATAGTTTGGGCCCTATTGAATAATGAATGTTTTGAATTTTCTCCAAAAGTAAAGTAGTTGCAAACTCATCCTTTTAGAAACTTGTTTGGGCTGTTGAGAGGAGTAAAAAACCATCAAAAATTTCAATCCTGCATGATTCTACCAAGAAATGTGATTCTTCATTCAAAACGCTGGTTTTTGCTATTGGGCTCTATTGAATAATGAATGTTTTGAATTTTCTCCAAAAGTAAAGTAGTTGCAAACTCATGCTTTTAGAGAATTGTTTGGGCTCACGAGAGGAGTAGAAAAATATCAAAAATTTCAGTCCTGCATGATTCTACCAAGAAATGTGTGTTCATTGAAACCGCTGGTTTTTGATAGTTTGGGCCCTATTGAATAATGAATGTTTTGAATTTTCTCCAAAAGTAAAGTAGTTGCAAACTCATCCTTTTAGAAACTTGTTTGGGCTGTTGAGAGGAGTAAAAAACCATCAAAAATTTCAATCCTGCATGATTCTACCAAGAAATGTGATTCTTCATTCAAAACGCTGGTTTTTGCTATTGGGCTCTATTGAATAATGAATGTTTTGAATTTTCTCCAAAAGTAAAGTAGTTGCAAACTCATGCTTTTAGAGACTTGTTTGGGCTCATGAGAGGAGTAGAAAAACATCAAAAATTTCAGTCCTGCATGATTCTACCAAGAAATGTGTGTTCATTGAAACCGCTGGTTTTTGATAGTTTGGGCCCTATTGAATAATGAATGTTTTGAATTTTCTCCAAAAGTAAAGTAGTTGCAAACTCATCCTTTTAGAAACTTGTTTGGGCTGTTGAGAGGAGTAAAAAACCATCAAAAATTTCAATCCTGCATGATTTTACTAAGAAATGTGATTCTTCATTCAAAACCTGATTTTTGCTATTGGGCTCTATTGAATAGTGAATGTTTTGAATTTTCTCCAAAAGTAAAGTAGTTGCAAACTCATGCTTTTAGAGACTTGTTTGGGCTCATGAGAGGAGTAGAAAAACATCAAAAATTTCAGTCCTGCATGATTCTACCAAGAAATGTGTTCATTCAAACCGCTGGTTTTTGATAGTTTGGGCCCTATTGAATAATGAATGTTTTGAATTTTCTCCAAAAGTAAAGTAGTTGCAAACTCATCCTTTTAGAAACTTGTTTGGGCTGTTGAGAGGAGTAAAAAACCATCAAAAATTTCAATCCTGCATGATTCTACCAAGAAATGTGATTCTTCATTCAAAACGCTGGTTTTTGCTATTGGGCTCTATTGAATAATGAATGTTTTGAATTTTCTCCAAAAGTAAAGTAGTTGCAAACTCATCCTTTTAGAAACTTGTTTGGGCTGTTGAGAGGAGTAAAAAACCATCAAAAATTTCAATCCTGCATGATTCTACCAAGAAATGTGATTCTTCATTCAAAACGCTGGTTTTTGCTATTGGGCTCTATTGAATAATGAATGTTTTGAATTTTCTCCAAAAGTAAAGTAGTTGCAAACTCATGCTTTTAGAGATTTGTTTGGGCTCATGAGAGGAGTAGAAAAACATCAAAAATTTCAGTCCTGCATGATTCTACCAAGAAATGTGTGTTCATTGAAACCGCTGGTTTTTGATAGTTTGGGCCCTATTGAATAATGAATGTTTTAAATTTTCTCCAAAAGTAAAGTAGTTGCAAACTCATCCTTTTAGAAACTTGTTTGGGCTGTTGAGAGGAGTAAAAAACCATCAAAAATTTCAATCCTGCATGATTTTACCATGAAATGTGATTCTTCATTCAAAACCTGATTTTTGCTATTGGGCTCTATTGAATAGTGAATGTTTTGAATTTTCTCCAAAAGTAAAGTAGTTGCAAACTCATGCTTTTAGAGACTTGTTTGGGCTCATGAGAGGAGTAGAAAAACATCAAAAATTTCAGTCCTGCATGATTCTACCAAGAAATGTGTGTTCATTCAAACCGCTGGTTTTTGATAGTTTGGGCCCTATTGAATAATGAATGTTTTGAATTTTCTCCAAAAGTAAAGTAGTTGCAAACTCATGCTTTTAAAGACTTGTTTGGGCTCATGAGAGGAGTAGAAAAACATCAAAAATTTCAGTCCTGCATGATTCTACCAAGAAATGTGTGTTCATTGAAACCGCTGGTTTTTGATAGTTTGGGCCCTATTGAATAATGAATGTTTTGAATTTTCTCCAAAAGTAAAGTAGTTGCAAACTCATCCTTTTAGAAACTTGTTTGGGCTGTTGAGAGGAGTAAAAAACCATCAAAAATTTCAATCCTGCATGATTTTACCAAGAAATGTGATTCTTCATTCAAAACCTGATTTTTGCTATTGGGCTCTATTGAATAGTGAATGTTTTGAATTTTCTCCAAAAGTAAAGTAGTTGCAAACTCATGCTTTTAGAGACTTGTTTGGGCTCATGAGAGGAGTAGAAAAACATCAAAAATTTCAGTCCTGCATGATTCTACCAAGAAATGTGTGTTCATTGAAACCGCTGGTTTTTGATAGTTTGGGCCCTATTGAATAATGAATGTTTTGAATTTTCTCCAAAAGTAAAGTAGTTGCAAACTCATCCTTTTAGAAACTTGATTGGGCTGTAGAGAGGAGTAAAAAACCATCAAAAATTTCAATCCTGCATGATTCTACCAAGAAATGTGATTCTTCATTCAAAACGCTGGTTTTTGCTATTGGGCTCTATTGAATAATGAATGTTTTGAATTTTCTCCAAAAGTAAAGTAGTTGCAAACTCATGCTTTTAGAGACTTGTTTGGGCTCATGAGAGGAGTAGAAAAACATCAAAAATTTCAGTCCTGCATGATTCTACCAAGAAATGTGTGTTCATTGAAACCGCTGGTTTTTGATAGTTTGGGCCCTATTGAATAATGAATGTTTTGAATTTTCTCCAAAAGTAAAGTAGTTGCAAACTCATCCTTTTAGAAACTTGTTTGGGCTGTTGAGAGGAGTAAAAAACCATCAAAAATTTCAATCCTGCATGATTCTACCAAGAAATGTGATTCTTCATTCAAAACGCTGGTTTTTGCTATTGGGCTCTATTGAATAATGAATGTTTTGAATTTTCTCCAAAAGTAAAGTAGTTGCAAACTCATGCTTTTAGAGACTTGTTTGGGCTCATGAGAGGAGTAGAAAAACATCAAAAATTTCAGTCCTGCATGATTCTACCAAGAAATGTGTGTTCATTGAAACCGCTGGTTTTTGATAGTTTGGGCCCTATTGAATAATGAATGTTTTGAATTTTCTCCAAAAGTAAAGTAGTTGCAAACTCATCCTTTTAGAAACTTGTTTGGGCTGTTGAGAGGAGTAAAAAACCATCAAAAATTTCAATCCTGCATGATTCTACCAAGAAATGTGATTCTTCATTCAAAACGCTGGTTTTTGCTTTTGGGCTCTATTGAATAATGAATGTTTTGAATTTTCTCCAAAAGTAAAGTAGTTGCAAACTCATGCTTTTAGAGACTTGTTTGGGCTCATGAGAGGAGTAGAAAAACATCAAAAATTTCAGTCCTGCATGATTCTACCAAGAAATGTGTGTTCATTCAAACCGCTGGTTTTTGATAGTTTGGGCCCTATTGAATAATGAATGTTTTGAATTTTCTCCAAAAGTAAAGTAGTTGCAAACTCATGCTTTTAGAGACTTGTTTGGGCTCATGAGAGGAGTAGAAAAACATCAAAAATTTCAGTCCTGCATGATTCTACCAAGAAATGTGTGTTCATTGAAACCGCTGGTTTTTGATAGTTTGGGCCCTATTGAATAATGAATGTTTTGAATTTTCTTCAAAAGTAAAGTAGTTGCAAACTCATCCTTTTAGAAACTTGTTTGGGCTGTTGAGAGGAGTAAAAAACCATCAAAAATTTCAATCCTGCATGATTCTACCAAGAAATGTGATTCTTCATTCAAAACGCTGGTTTTTGCTATTGGGCTCTATTGAATAATGAATGTTTTGAATTTTCTCCAAAAGTAAAGTAGTTGCAAACTCATGCTTTTAGAGACTTGTTTGGGCTCATGAGAGGAGTAGAAAAACATCAAAAATTTCAGTCCTGCATGATTCTACCAAGAAATGTGTGTTCATTGAAACCGCTGGTTTTTGATAGTTTGGGCCCTATTGAATAATGAATGTTTTGAATTTTCTCCAAAAGTAAAGTAGTTGCAAACTCATCCTTTTAGAAACTTGTTTGGGCTGTTGAGAGGAGTAAAAAACCATCAAAAATTTCAATCCTGCATGATTCTACCAAGAAATGTGATTCTTCATTCAAAACGCTGGTTTTTGCTATTGGGCTCTATTGAATAATGAATGTTTTGAATTTTCTCCAAAAGTAAAGTAGTTGCAAACTCATGCTTTTAGAGACTTGTTTGGGCTCATGAGAGGAGTAGAAAAACATCAAAAATTTCAGTCCTGCATGATTCTACCAAGAAATGTGTGTTCATTGAAACCGCTGGTTTTTGATAGTTTGGGCCCTATTGAATAATGAATGTTTTGAATTTTCTCCAAAAGTAAAGTAGTTGCAAACTCATCCTTTTAGAAACTTGTTTGGGCTGTTGAGAGGAGTAAAAAACCATCAAAAATTTCAATCCTGCATGATTCTACCAAGAAATGTGATTCTTCATTCAAAACGCTGGTTTTTGCTATTGGGCTCTATTGAATAATGAATGTTTTGAATTTTCTCCAAAAGTAAAGTAGTTGCAAACTCATGCTTTTAGAGATTTGTTTGGGCTCATGAGAGGAGTAGAAAAACATCAAAAATTTCAGTCCTGCATGATTCTACCAAGAAATGTGTGTTCATTGAAACCGCTGGTTTTTGATAGTTTGGGCCCTATTGAATAATGAATGTTTTAAATTTTCTCCAAAAGTAAAGTAGTTGCAAACTCATCCTTTTAGAAACTTGTTTGGGCTGTTGAGAGGAGTAAAAAACCATCAAAAATTTCAATCCTGCATGATTTTACCATGAAATGTGATTCTTCATTCAAAACCTGATTTTTGCTATTGGGCTCTATTGAATAGTGAATGTTTTGAATTTTCTCCAAAAGTAAAGTAGTTGCAAACTCATGCTTTTAGAGACTTGTTTGGGCTCATGAGAGGAGTAGAAAAACATCAAAAATTTCAGTCCTGCATGATTCTACCAAGAAATGTGTGTTCATTCAAACCGCTGGTTTTTGATAGTTTGGGCCCTATTGAATAATGAATGTTTTGAATTTTCTCCAAAAGTAAAGTAGTTGCAAACTCATGCTTTTAAAGACTTGTTTGGGCTCATGAGAGGAGTAGAAAAACATCAAAAATTTCAGTCCTGCATGATTCTACCAAGAAATGTGTGTTCATTGAAACCGCTGGTTTTTGATAGTTTGGGCCCTATTGAATAATGAATGTTTTGAATTTTCTCCAAAAGTAAAGTAGTTGCAAACTCATCCTTTTAGAAACTTGTTTGGGCTGTTGAGAGGAGTAAAAAACCATCAAAAATTTCAATCCTGCATGATTCTACCAAGAAATGTGATTCTTCATTCAAAACGCTGGTTTTTGCTATTGGGCTCTATTGAATAATGAATGTTTTGAATTTTCTCCAAAAGTAAAGTAGTTGCAAACTCATGCTTTTAGAGACTTGTTTGGGCTCATGACAGGAGTAGAAAAACATCAAAAATTTCAGTCCTGCATGATTCTACCAAGAAATGTGTGTTCATTCAAACCGCTGGTTTTTGATAGTTTGGGCCCTATTGAATAGTGAATGTTTTGAATTTTCTCCAAAAGTAAAGTAGTTGCAAACTCATGCTTTTAGAGACTTGTTTGGGCTCATGAGAGGAGTAGAAAAACATCAAAAATTTCAGTCCTGCATGATTCTACCAAGAAATGTGTGTTCATTGAAACCGCTGGTTTTTGATAGTTTGGGCCCTATTGAATAATGAATGTTTTGAATTTTCTACAAAAGTAAAGTAGTTGCAAACTCATCCTTTTAGAAACTTGTTTGGGCTGTTGAGAGGAGTAAAAAACCATCAAAAATTTCAATCCTGCATGATTCTACCAAGAAATGTGATTCTTCATTCAAAACGCTGGTTTTTGCTATTGGGCTCTATTGAATAATGAATGTTTTGAATTTTCTCCAAAAGTAAAGTAGTTGCAAACTCATGCTTTTAGAGAATTGTTTGGGCTCACGAGAGGAGTAGAAAAACATCAAAAATTTCAGTCCTGCATGATTCTACCAAGAAATGTGTGTTCATTGAAACCGCTGGTTTTTGATAGTTTGGGCCCTATTGAATAATGAATGTTTTGAATTTTCTCCAAAAGTAAAG